>NW_027526361.1:68282127-68876519 GCF_048455015.1 Haemaphysalis longicornis | reverse complement strand
GGACAATGCGGCGACGATACTTTCGCCCGTCGCCATGATTTCCCCGCGTCAATAAGAAACAACACACTCCTCTCGGGGGCGCCACTGGGCCCGTCCGTCGGCCGAGGGAGGGAGCAGCTTCGACGCGCCGGTGGAAACGATGAAGAGACGACGCGCAGCGGACATTACGACGAGGGCCCGAGGAAGGAACCTCCGCGCGAGGAGGACCGAGAGAGACAACACGACGCGAACGACGACGCATGACAGGAATTACAAGAGACGCCACGCAGAAGATCTGCCGAGATGAGAGCGGACGAAGCAAAAACCCACAAGGCCACCATCGCGGTTAGCTCGCGGGAGATGGGCCCGCTCGAACCCCTCTTGCTGCTGCTGCCTGGAGGAGCACTCGAGAGGCGGGAGACGCTGGATATCGCCGCCACCCGCTGAGGAAACTGGGAGCTGCCAGTGCAGTTGGAAATTAGCGAGCCGATCGGGACAACCGTCGCGTTTTCGCGGAGGCACGAAAATGCACTTCGCCGCCAGGTGGGGGGAGGAGGAGCCTCGTTTGAAGCCGCGGAGATGCGACGGTTCCGCGCGCGGTGACGAGGGAAGAACACCGGATACGTTTTCATCGATCGCTCGCAATCAGCTACTGCTGGTTCCTTACTTGATTACTATTTTTATTTCTTTGTTACTATGTTTTGACCGGTGACCGCGACGAGGTTAGAGGTGGAGGGGGGGTGTATCTTACCAAACAACTTTTGGCCGCTCGGCCCCCCAGACTGGGCGGGATGGCTAGGGAGATGGCCGGCATTAGATAAGTTCGCATTGGTGTTCAATCGTTTTAGACACCGCTTGTTATCTTTTGCGCACAATGAACGTCGGGATTAAAGTAGGTCCCGCATCTCGACTAGCTCCCACAGGAGTCACTACGCAACGCAGCATGTTACTACAGCAGGACAGGAAGGGAGGCTGGGAGGTGTGTGTGTGCGTGTGCGGGAGGGGGGGGTGGGGGGGGGGAGTTGTTTTAGTCGCGAAGAGCCACCACTCTGACGACACCGCCGGGAGACGAAATTTGCAAGCAGGCAGTAACGTGTTTACACCGATGGATAGGGAGAAGCGACAGTCAGGAATGCGTCACTGTGCCTGCAATCACTTCCACTGATCACGCCGGCTGCAACGCCCAAATAACACCACCAACAACAGACGCTTACCAACCAATAAGCCGCAATTAAAGCGCACTGTAGCAGCACGCTAAGGCGAAGTGTAAATTACTCCACCTACCATCTTGCCCGTTCCAACGCAGACAGGTCTCAACTTTGTATGGTATTCACCTCATTCACGCCCCCTTCACACCCGGGCGGGGAGGGAACCACAAACAAGGAATACACGGCAGGCATTTATGAGCAAAGCCTCTATCAGTGCAGACGCTCTCGTTCTGGCGTTGTTGTTTTCGCTCCCTCAACGCCCCTCTTTTCGCTTTTACCGGGTAGCAGCGCCTTCTCCAAGTCGTTGAAACCGCAAATGCCCGCTCTTTCGCTTCTTCTTCCGCGTGTGCCGCGCTTGGTTGCCGGCGGCCTGAGTACACACACACCCGCTCTCGCTGCTGCTGCTGCTGCTCGGCAAGCGGAAGGCGGTGTATATAGCAGTGGGCCGAGTTGGATTTTTGCCGGCTGAAAACACCTGGCCCTGTGGGAGACATCCGCGCGGCGAGAGCCTCGCCGCCGTGCCTTGGAGAGCCCCTGCGCGGCCAGCGCGAAGAGAAACTAAAAATAATGCGCCCCTCCACCCTGCCGCGTGACAGTTATGGATCGGCCCGGCCTGGGACGCGCACGCACACTGGCTTTCATTGTGAACTTCGGCCCCCAGTTTGAGCTGCGGCCTGCGACGCTGACGCGCCCTCTAGCGGCGTACACCACCATTGGCTGCCGCTGCTGCTGGTAGACTGCCTCCCCCCACCCCCGTTCACCGCTTTTAACGAGACTCGGCGCTCGAACTTTTGTTTACGACTGCGCCCCGAACCCCGTCGCTCAGCGTGGGTTTAGGCCACCGCTTGGGAGAGGCTCTGGCCGCGTCCGGCATGCTCCGCTTGTGCGCGACTCCGTGCTGTGCGAATTCGCCGGCCGCCGCGCCCGTGCAGGCACCGAAAGCCAAGTTAGAGTGGACTTTATGGAGCCGAAGCTTGGTATTAGGCCGGAATGCTTTTAGGGCCGAAGCCCCTTAGGAGCTGGGATGTTAGTGTCTCCTGCCGTCGTTGTCGTAAGCGTCGTCTCATGCATTCACGGTACTAAATCACCGGGAAACTCGTTTACGCCTCGCTCTGGAACGTAACGCGTGCTAAAAAAAAAAAAAACCGGAACACTCGTTTACGCCTGGCGCTAGAGAGCTTCGTGCTTCAAAGACCAGAGACTTTTACAGCAAAGCTGTGTACCTCTACCCCTCAACGGTTTCATCTCTGTTGGCAAAAACGCCAAGGCGCCAAGAATATACCTTTCTTCATGCATGTCCTCCAACTGGGCCTTCAGAGACTTAATATCCTCCTTTAAAAGCCCTGCTGATTCGCACTCCGATTCTGTGAGCTTTTTTAAATTTTCATGAATCACCATTTATTTTTTCCATTTTATTACTTTTGAGAATGCTAGACCCTTCTAGGGCCTTTATTTTTACGTTCAGCTTGAACATTTCCCATTGAAAAGTCAAGTTTGTTTCATTGCCATCTATTTTTTCCATCATCCCTTTTACATCTCCTACAAATTCTTCATCTTGTACTGGTTACTATTCACCTTCCATAAATCCCAGTTAAACTTCGACGCTTTCTTCTCGGGCCTATACACTTATACACTGCATGCTTCGCCCCTCCCATGTTTCACGTCAGTGGAGATGACCCGGGATTTTTTTTGTTGTTGTTGTTGTTGTTGTTTGCAACTCAAACGTTCACTCCTCCTCCTCCTGGTACTCACGGGGTGGCCAATTTTCGGTGTTGACCGGCGTATCTTGCTTCGACAGCGCCGCCTGGATTCTTGAAGAGCGTTGCGCAAGGGGCTTTTTAATCTCGTTCGTGTGCGCTTCAAACTCGCGTTCGGCGTCGCATTGCGAGGAAGTTCCTTAGTTATTCAAATCCACGACCACGTTATGTCTCTTCCACGCGCTCCCGTGCTTTGTGTCGTGCCAGCACGGCTGACCCGTCGAAAAAGACATTCAGAAAAGACGCTACAAGGTTCAGAAAGCTCAGTATTGTGCCCGATTTAAGATTTCTGGGTCACTTTTTCAATTCCAAGCCTTTCGTGGTTTGATTCTGTTTGGGGAAGCGGGAAACCTTTTATCCTTGGGGACGTCACTTGTACCAACAGAGATAAGATATACTTGAGGCTACAATACAGGCGGTATCCTTTTAACCGCATTCGTGGGTAACAAGTACATTGATAGATTACAGCGACCACAGCACCGCGCATAAGGTATTTCGCATGGTTAGTTTACTGTAGTATATAACGCCGCCGCTAAAGCCCAATTAAATCGTGTAGCTTTGATTAATAGCTCCCCAAGGAGACCTAACGAGCTGCACCGTTACGACCTTGTTTACTTAGACGAATCTGCAATAGGCAATGTAAATGCCCCTTTGGCTTCTACTTTAAACTTTCCTCGTGGACCACCAGCAAGTACCAGGGAGTTTTAAAAAAATCAACGGTTAGGCAGATAATGTAGTCCAGCCTATTAGATATCATCATTTTGATCTATACGACGTCGTTCTTTTCTGTGAGCTGCCCCCCCTCCACCTTTTTCTCCCTAAATAAGGTCAAAGAGACGCAGTTCCTATACAGGTGCTCCTTGCAAGTCCATGCGCAGGCTAAATGGACCTTGTTCAGCAGGGAAGCTGTTGCTCTGCGTATCGCAGTCGTTTTATGTAATCGAAGAGACGTAGGACCAACCGGTAGCCGCTCTCATGGTGTCCTCTCACACGGGCACTCAGCTTTATCGGCTCGTGCCGTGCAAAAAGGACCGTATACCCTCCGGCAACGGACGTCTAAGTACAACGTTTGGCAGGCGCCGCGGTATACACCGACCAGCTTTTCGGAGCCAGAAGAGAGCGAGAGAGAGAGAGAGAGAAAAAGAGAGAGCGGGAGATTTGACCGTCATTAATCATACTGCCATGAAGGACATCCGCATAAATCCCGCAATCCATCGAGAGCGGCCGGCCGGCCGGCCGGCCAGTTTTATGTAACGCGGGGCGACGGACGCATGCAACGCGCGCGCACGCACGCACACACAAAACGCGACGCAACCACTCGCCGCGCAAAGTGCTCCCGCCGCCATGGACGCGGTGCGCGGGCCCAGGACCCGAGCCGTGAGACGCGCCTCCCCCCTCGGCAGAACACGGGGCCGGGCCCATTACGCCAGAGGCGTTCCGGGCCGGCATTATTCCGCGGCTCACGCTTGAGCTGCGCACACACACGCCGCCGCGTGCAATTTCTTTCGCGAGGCATGGGGAAGGTGGAGGGGGCTTCTGGAGCGCTTTATCCTAACAAGACAGCTCGTCGCTGCTGCGGCGGCCGCTGCCGCTCCAATCTCGTGGTGTTGAAATTCAAACGAGCTGCTCCCTCCTTCCCCCAGGGCTAAGGGACGAAAGGGGGAGTGCGCCACTCGGGCGGCGGCGTCCCGAAAATGGAATCATCGATTTCTCGGCCGAAAGGGGAAGCGTTTGCCGGCGCTCAGGCGCCTCGAGCGAGGAGAGGGGCGCATATGCAGATACGAAGCCGCCGAGCGAGCCTTCGCGTCTCCTCCGCTACGAACAGCGAGCGCAGCAGACGAGGAGAGAGTGTGGGAAGAGCGAGGCTATAATGAGAATGCGCACACGTTGCTCCGTGCCGTCGACGGCGCGGACGCCGCAAACAGGGCCCACCGGCGAATCCCCTGCTTCTTCCTTTTCTATTTTACCCTTTGTCTTTTTTTTTTTTAATGTTACGCAACCCCCCACACCCCCGTCTGGTTTTGGCACCTATGTGCCTGCGCGTGTGTTGAAAACACCTTGCCGGCACGCGGTTGGGAGCGAGCCTTAATGTTTATCATTTTTAGTTCACACGCGTAGGTAACACTCGCGCAGATTTGGGCGCTTTAGAACAGGTAGAGTAAGTGGGAAAGGTGAGCCAAGAGAACGCACGCCCCAACCAGGCTTTATCCTGTTTCATGTTCTTCGCTGTTTGGACCCTGTACAAGGTCGCGGGCTTGTACAGGGTAGCGGTGACGTTAAAAAGGGGAAAGTACGAGAATTTCTGCAACACTGACCGTCTGGCGCAATACAAGGGAGCCAGGACTGCTTAATAAATTGGTTGGGTCCGTTCTTTTCATGTTGACGTATTCGTGTATATCAAGTGTGCACATACGCGACACTGAGGGATCTGCGTTGCAACCATCTTCTCAAATGCTACGACAGGGTGTCTACAGATCATAAAGCAGAAAAAAAGTGTTTTCATTGCTACTTAAGAGCCCTAAGGCTGTTCGCAAGCTATGTGTGAAGCCATTGCGGCCAGATCGGGAAACAATGAAGCAGACAGCCGTTCGGATACCTGTGTTTCGAATGTGTAAGCATTCTTATAGGCGACTCCTACGAGACCTCCCCTTCCGTTTATTCGTAACGCGTAACACGATGTGCTCAATGGTCTATATCATAGATATTTCCACAGCTGCCAGTTATGATCGCTGCAACGTCGTCTGCCCCGCCAGTGATCCAATGTGCAACTCCCGGTCATCAACTTGTAACAGAGGGGATAGAAGAAGAGAACGCCGATGGAGCGTATCCGGCGAGCTCGGCAGCCGTTTTCCTCGCTTTTGCTCTAGCGGTTCCCGGCAATTAAACACCTGGTTTTCACATCTCAACCTCTCTCCTGTCAAGGGGACTGTGCCATCCGTGACAACATCTAGCAAAATGTCTTTGGGCCTTGTTATTAAGGAAAGGCTGTTTACATGCGAAATATGCTGTTCATATGCATCTTTGATAGATCCTCCAGGGCCCAGGGCCTCCAACGCAACAAGGCAAACATATAAGTAAACGTGTATGTGAGGAAATCTCCCAGAGAGAATGCCTACATACTATCTCGCTATTCCAAGTCGGGGGCTTCCGCCTTAGATTTGTTATTTTTAAAAGAGGTGAAGAGAGAATTTAATCATCGGCGTATAATTTAAGGCCCACGGGGAAAGTGCTGACCTTTCGGTTTGTTTATATAGTTTCGCTTGTCTCACGGACGTGGGAGACTCCATCCGGATTTCATTACCGCCGGGTGCAGTAAGAAAACCATCGGATACGGGAGTTTAGGTTGAGTTGGGCATAAAAAATGTATCAACAAGTTCGACAATAAGTCCACTGCATGAGTAACATATGTACGCACCAAGTTACTGAACCTGAAGTAACGGGAGAAACGAGTAAAGTACAAAAAAGGGGAATAAGATAAGTGCTTGCGACGCCAGTCGACGCTGTAATCTCGTTCCTCTTTTAGCAGTCATTGGCGATCATTATTAGAGGTAATTCAGCATACCTGCGATGAATGAATGAATGAATGAATGAATGAATGAATGAATGAATGACCTACATGGTTGTAGTGGAGGTCTGGTGCTGGGCAGATACAAAGAGAACAGCCTATACGTATACTGAAGGCGGAACAGAAAGTATATATATATATATATATATATATATATATATATATATATATATATACGGTTCTTATAAAGCCTAACATAATACAAAAAAGTGAAACGAAAAAGTTCGCTCATAACGGACAGAGGAATACGGAGGAATGCACGGGTCATGGTGATCACATGTCTATGTATATATTGTGCTTGGCTAGAAATCTGAAGCAGTTCGAAAAGGGAAGAAGCGATAATTGCCGCACAGTGTCGCCGGCGCATATAGTAATTGTTCTTGAGGAATGAAACGACATTTAAGTCAACCGCATCAATCACAAGAGTAAATCCTTTTGAGGAGGACCAAGCTGATGAATGATTACACGGCATCGGTACTGAGTTATCATGTGTAGATATAAGTAGAATTACGAGGAAGATATATATATATATATATATATATATATATATATATATATATATATATATATATATATATATATATATATATATATATATATATATATATGGCACCATGTGGAAAACATCCAGGGAGGCAAGGGAGGAGGCCGTCGTCTAGAAAAAGCCAATATATTCACACTATTTACAGAGAACCGTTCTATGCACAGTCATCTTGTCGCCTCGCCTATAGTCGTCTTCATCTATGCGTGTGCAGAGCTCGGTGCGAGCTTCATCTTCGTCTTCATCGAAAGTATATATATACGTGACGGGCGTCGTTTTTGTTTGTCGTGGCCGTCTTTTCGTATTGCAATTCACGGACCAACCAAGCCAGCATCCCAACAATGTGCATGTATAGAGTCATGGACAAATGGAACTCGAACACGAAAATAAGAACCAGAGCACACAAATAGCGCGATCTATTTCCGTGCAGAGGAAATTGTCGCGTGGCTTTATCACAGGAACAAAGATAAAATGTGTCTTTCCAAATATACCACTTTTGAACCATCATTTTATATCCACTATTCATATTCTTTGATTTTTCGTGTTCTGGTTCATATTTCCGTGTTCTCATTTCATTTGTCTATAAATGTATTTGACTTTAATGTATTTGACTGTACGTGTAATCTGCTTAGCATTGTTCGGCCGGCTCGTTCAATTGTTCACTCTGAACTCTTCTTAACCCACACACCCTCTGCACGAACGTTTTCCTGCAAATATCGAAGTAGCAAACATAGTATACGACGGAATTGTCACAAAGGTATTTAGAATAAAAAGGCAGCATGGAACTGTAAGCAAATGCTCCCTGCAATGGAAGGTGTAGCTGGGGGGGGGGTTGGGGGGGAGGGGGTTGATGTCAGAACGCCTCCCGAAATTTTCTGTGCGCTGCATCTCCCCTTATTCTCGCCATTTTTTGTCCATACTATTTACACACTGCATTTATATTTTAATTTGTGAAAACGAAAATAAAAATGACAAGGATGAAAGAAAAATGACAGATATTTTTTGGGCAGGCTCCTTTTCCTATTAGTTTTCTTACCAGTGGCGTATAACACCCCCGAACATTATTTCTGGCTACGGCACTGCTGCGATGTACTCGGCAGTTGGCATAGCTGCGTTTTATTTCATGGCGCATGCGCAGGAAGCGCCACCGCCTCGACAGTGCGAGGCAAAACTCCTCTTGTTACAAGATAGACATTACAGAACTTGCAAAGTATCAAGGAATTCCTTCAAGCCGTCTGTTGATTCGTTTGCTTCTCCCATTCAGATAAATAAAATTTAACGAACCAGGCAGTCGGAGAAGTATTTGATGTGATCCAAGCTAATGACGTCAAACACCGACGTTCAGCCCTTACTCCTGGCCGCTGTAACCTTTCTCCCCGAGTAACTTTATCTCGCCTCACTGCCCTCGATCTCCTTCTTCACAATTATACACCGCGCTTAAGAATTCGCGCTTTCTCCCAGACATGGCGGCGTTGCGCCACCTTCCTTCACAAGTCGTGCGCGTCCTATGAGGAAAAAAAAGCTCCGGCGCACAGCAGCCAGCGCGTGAGTCGGCGCCTGCCGCAGGTGCAGCCTCGATGACAATGGAACAGAACAGACGGAGTCGCCTCGGCGACATGCGAGCGGGAGTGGCTCCGGCTCGCCAAGACAAAGCCGTTCCGCCGACACGAGACACTCCCTTCGCTTTACGTCATCGCGGCGCCACGCTACTTGTATCGCCGAGCGTTCGACGGATTAAAGCGACGCCGGCGTCGGCACGACTTGGCCGCATACGCGGTGTTGTACACACACGGTCGCCCTTGTGCGAGTGCGCGCGCGCGCGAGAACACCTTTGAGAACGGCGTGTGAGGATTCTTCGGAACGCATTCAACCTTTCGAGCCGCCGTGGAAGAGTGGTCATAACTTGGCTGCGGTCGGCGCAGCACGTCGTACGGTTGTTGTTCGTGAAGTGTGGCATGGTGCGACGAAATGAACGGAGCGCCCGCCACAGCCATGACTGAAGGATTCGTTGAAGACGACTGGAAGCGCGTCCAGGTGATTCGGTTACGAAGTGAGTGCTGGTCCCCTTACGTGATTACTACTCCGCGTGGGTGGGAATGGATGTCTATGTAGTGTGCGACCCATCAATTTAGGGACTAATCAGCCCTAATCGATGAGGTTTTTATCGTTCCATTGTTCGGCCTGATTATGAGTTAGCTCTATTTATTATTCAAACGATTCGTTCACTCACTTCATTTTCAGAAAGCGCAAATAATGTTTTTGTTACTCATATCTCCACGACTATTAATTCCCTCGGGCTTGCGTATTGGGCGGCTTATTGAAAACGTTTTGTCGGCTGCTCATCTCCGTCTCACAACTGCTCTACCTTTTAACCATTTGAACCTTTTTATAGCTTGCCTGCTCTTACACCTTGGTTTTATTTATGTTGTGAATATTTTCGCCTCCTATACGCCCCATAGCAAACTTTCGAGAAGAAAAACATATATAGTTTGGGGTGCAGATTCTGCGATTCTTAACGCTCTAGACGCTTCAAGTCTGTATACCCGCTCAAAGCATACTGTGCCTTCGAAGTTCTACAGTCTGAACCGCACACTGAAAAATGTATTCTCTGTTCCAGTTCGTAGGCAGGACTTGTGTACTGTAGCAGTTATTACTGCGGTACTTACGGTACGCGGAACCCGCATTGCGGTTTTGGAGCGCATTCCTATGAATGCGGGAAGGAGAGTGGGGAGGGGGGGAGGGGGGGGGGGGGGTTAGTCACGGCGGCCGAAACATCTCGCATGTTTAGTTGCGTGCATAGCTTTCTTTTTCTTTCGCTTTTTTGTTTTTCTTTTTGAATGTTTTTCCTTTTTCTTTTTTGCAGAAGGCCTTATCAAGTAATCGTGCCCGAAAATCGTAAAGCCGATACCCACTAAACTTGCATAGCGCTCACATAAAGTGCAGCATGCAATTTAGAGCAGTTCATGGCGCCTAAATTGCCCGTTGTACATTTTGTAGGCGCCGAACCCCGGCTCCGGGCTGCGAATAATAGCAGCAGGCTTCCAGAAAAAGAAATGCGGTGTATTTTCTGCAAATGCCGACTTGTGGGCAGCTTGGCGCAGTTCAAAGCCGGGCTCCATTTGCGGTGTGTCTAAATGCATTTGCTTTAAATGGTGGCAGCAAGCTGCTCATAGTCTTCATTTATCTAAGCCACAGTCACAAACTAATAAACTAAGTCGCAGAATTAATACACTTGAAAGAAACGCAACCTATGTGTATACGACTGCGCCATATACTTATGCTATCTTGTTAAACATTGCCGTTCGCATGTTGCAGACAGCCAGCCGCATCAGCAGGTGACGAGCACCCACAGATGTTTAAAGGTTATCGGTTGGCTTATTCGCGGTAACCTTCTGAATGATGCATGCTGCAGAACTTAAAGTCTGCAAGGCGTTACGTTCTTGGAAGTGCTATAGGATTCGCCGAATTTGCATTGCCTTACCGGCATATCTAAATATGGACACCCAATGGAGCTGCTACGCCGGCTTTTGGTGTGTGGTGGCATTAATTCTATAAACAACGTAATGTAATTCCGTAGCGCCCCGCAAAAATTGGCAGGGAAATGAACAATGGAGAAAACTGTGCTTAAAGACGTAGGACAAAAACATGTAAGTAGCCAGACCCGGGGCAGATATACTTCCCTGCAATTGTCCTAGGTCTTTAAACGTCGCTTTTAACTGCGGAGCTGTTGTACAAGCCGTAAGTTCCCCGTTGCAAAAAAAAAAAAAAAACAAGAAATTTAATGCGGAGCGCTCGTAATCGCGTGCCTCGCGGCGACCGCCAAGTGTTCCCGGCACGCGCAGCGGCTTTAGAAAAAAGAAGAAGAAAAAAAAAAAACCTCCAGCGCTGTTGTCAAGCGCTACCGCGCATGTAATGCTTGGCATGAGGAACGCGGCGATACCGATGCATATGACGATGACCACTACTAGCACAGTGCAAAGCAACGACGTAACATGTAAATAAACAATTCTCGAACTTGTGCACATGGATGGTGATGTGTCCTTCGACGCTCACGTACAAAGAAGTGCTGCAGCCTCGCTTTGGTTCAAGCCTTGCGCGACTTAGTGCGAGCTTCGCTAGTTGAGCTGGTGGAATTGTCTATAATGCTGAGGATCCCTTTCAATCCACAACTCGCGGCGAAGAAGAAGACGTTCGATGCATATATATGACGACGATTACTAGCAGAGCAACTACGCAAATAAACAACGATACTGAAACGTAACTATGTTCCCGGCACTGCTCACCTACAACAGCTCCACCATTCAAGTCTTGCGCGTAAGTGCAAGCGTTTCTGAATTTTTTTTTCATTGCCGTAACATACTAATCAGACAAATTTTGTATTCTACTTGGGAACATGAACATGTAAAGATAGGTATATACTCAGACAGCACGAACACTCAGTAGGTATATAAAAAGACGCTATAGAAGCTGAACAGGCAACCTTCATGTCCTATGAGCTGCTACGTTTCAACTTTTTGTTAGCTCTTGTATCGAGAAAACAATGTGCTCGTTTTTTGCTATAGATGTAACAGAAGATTCTTACCCTGAAAATATCTGTTTAATCATACATTCTGATGATAATCGCAACAATATGCTGACGTCAAACAAGGCAAACTCAGACCTAAGGGCACCTACAAATAATTATGACATTGGAAATAAACTTCGCAATGTATAATCCCCCCATGTGCCCATGCGTATTGCCCAAGGAATTCCCGAGCGAAGCGACGAGATGTGCCTCCCATCACTATTCGCTCGAAACAAACAAACCAATATCCACATAAACGAGGTTTGTCGGCTAACAAAGGCAAGAGGCAAGCGCTGTCGAGCTCGTGCGTGCATGGATTGACGAAACGAGAGCATTAATTACCCCGAAAGTCTGTATCAGGAAAATACCTCGAGTACATCACGAATTATGAAAAAGAAGAAACAGGGCGGAGAGACCAGTTGCTTTTGCTCGGCGGCGCGCATAAAGCCAAGTGTGGTGAAGAAAAAGAAAAAAATACCAGGAGAAAGATGCGAGCAATGTCCTCATATTTATACGTATATACATCGCTGCAAATAGAAGAAACGCAGCACGAGTCGACTTGACGCATTCTTTTTGTTCTGTTTTTCCTCGCATAACATTCTTTCCTCGCTCCCTTTTTGATCTCTCCGCTTCGCCCCGGCGGCTCGCCGTCGCTTCCTGGAGACAGCTGCGGAGTTTGCGCCGTAGACTTCGCAGCTAAGCTTTTCTCCCATCACAATGCCAACTGCGCATCCGCTTCCCGAAGTAGCGCAGCACAGCAATGGCGGCCGCGATACAGCTGCGGGCTTCGCCGGTCTCCTTTTCTACACCGGCAGGCGCTGTCAGGGCGCATAAAAAAAGTGCACGTATCCTCCAATGAGCATGACTTGAGTCACATGCCAGGCGTGCACGTGGTACATCGCACAGCGGCGCTGCGTTGTGTTGCAGGGCTAGGGAGCCATATACGCGTGCGCAGCACAACGGTGCGAGAAGAGCGCGAAGAAAAAAAAAACAACAAAAAACAACAGATTGGAGTTTTAATGCATAAGCGTTCTTTTCAGAGCACCCCGCCACGGCGAGCATTGTAACGGCTTGAACTTGCACGAAAATGCATCCGTGCTGGGTGCAAAACAGGTTGGGAGCGAGAAAAATGGCGGTACTTATTTCAACACTTTGTAACTAGGAACTCTACAACACTTTTATAATCCCTACAAGTTCTGAGAATACGAGAACGTAGGACTAAATTTGCCTTTCCGTTAGTCGACAGCGACTCGACAGGGAGCTGCGGCCCACGCTTGCGTGGTACGGGACATGCAGGGGCGTGTGCAACCAACGATTGGTTGGAATACAGCAAGCGAGCGGGTTTACGGTTTATATCTAATCAGGTAGCTTTCCACCCCCCCCCCCTCCCGGATGCCCGATTACCACTCCAACCGTCTTCTGAACTAACCACTGCTGCGCTTACATTGAGTTCCAACCCCACCTCTCTGGCAGGCCGTATAGAACCATTCTGAAAATCCCCCCCGAAAGATAGATATTGCATTGCATTTCAGAACCCGAATAATAATTTATTCATTAAAGGCCTGTGGCACGTGCTTTGTAATATCTCTGAGCCATAGCGGGGTTGATGTGGTTGGTGAATGAAGGGTATTGAAACGTTAAGACTAATGTTTTCTGAGGAACCCTATTTTTCTGTACGCTGAGCGAAATGCCGAGGGGAAGTCGCTATAAGTATATCGGACGGAACGGTGGTTGATCTGATGTGCTTGTTTCGAATTGGCCTTAATTGAGTAAAGTAATAAAGATTAAGCTACTCTTCTAGCATACTGTTCCTCTGAGTTTCCTCGTCCTATCCCAAATCGGCCTATAAAATATCTTCTTGCACCCTCCTGCTCAAGATAAGTGTTTCCCTGCACTGTTAAGATGCGAACACTGAAAACAACGAACAGTTTATGTTCCCAAAAAACATATCCAAGCATGTACGTATACGACGCGTAGATGCGGGAGTATATAATACATGGAAACAAATGATATTAAACCCTTGCAGCGTCATTGAGCATTTGAGGCGAGGGGAAATTTGCAAAATGGTTCGCTTTCCTGACTCAATTAAATTGTTGTGTTACAGTTGTTGTATCGCACAAAATACTTGTTCATTTTGTGGAACGAGCCTCGGTGCACCTGTTTACAAAAAATTAACAGGCGAAATCGGCACGCCGTAATCATAACCGCAATATTCGAAAAAAAAAATGTACGTGGCATTTCGCAGCGTAGTAGCATATTTGTACCTCTTTTTGAGCCTCGCGCGATTATGAGCCCCGCGGTTGATTGAACGAACCACGCGTAAATTAAGTACTCGATCCGTCATATCCTTTCTTAAAAGAAAAGTGAGGCGCGTGGGAGCTGACTCTGAAATGATATATGTTGTGAACACCGTGGGCGTTCGCCATAATGACGTCGTGTGGGTGGCATATCAGCGCTTCATTAGACTAGACAGACAGAAGTGTTTTTCATAAGTCTACGTTCTCACTCAATTACGCCACTTCTAATTGAGAAGCACACCTTTCACAGGGTGCATTGCAAATGATGGCATCTATTTTCTCGTGCCATTTTCGCCGTGAAAATCTTCCCTTACTCTCACGTTTCCTTGGGCTTCGAGCACCAGTGCATTGTTGCCTTAAAAATAAAATAGGGACATGGTTTATGCCTTAATATACACTCGCAGTTCTATCGGCTGAAGTATTTGCTTAGCGTCGATTCGTTTGACTCCTGCACCCCTCATTGTTTCCATTCCGTCCACTTGTGTTCTCCGTAAAAAAAAATTCCCGCATCTCCACGAAGTGAATCATGACGAGTGCATGGGCGAAGCACTGGGAATCGTTCTTACCGTAAATCGGCCGTGGCATTGCCAACTCGCGCATGTGAATGAGTGACAACGCGTGTGTACAGTATATACAATGCAAATGCAATCCAATCCGATACAATCCAGTTAATCCAATCCAATCCGTTTCAGTCCAATCCAAACCCAATAAAATCCATTTCAATCCAATCCAATCCATTTCAATCCAATCCAAACCTAGTACAATCCATTTCAGTCCAATCCAATTCAATCCAATCCGATCCAAGCTCCTCGTGCATGCGCAACACTTTGTACACGGGCGCCAAGCCCCGGACAGAGCGAGGTCCTAAGGTGCTTCGCCCCTAAAAACTTTAATCAATACACAAAATTCTAATTTGCACAATTTTTTTTCCCTTGCCTGTTCCAGGAACGCGGAAGGCAGCAGGATCGTTGGCTACGGCACCGTGCAGAGATGAGAACGCCGACGGACGCAGTTGAAATTGGAAAGGTGCGCACCGCATCGTCTTCTTCTCTACATACCTGCATGCTTGTCTACCCTCGCTGAGTATACCGCCGCGTTAACAAACACCGCACGGCCGGTCGTCCTATACGGTATCAAATTATCGAGGCCTCGCTTACAAAGTACCCGGCTCTTCGTTATACACGCTGATGGAGTGAGAAACATTGCGCAAGTTTAGGCGGCGCCGAAACGAATCCCAACTCTCGCGTGCGTGCACGAACATCGGAAACGTTCCGTGCGAGCGAGCCAGGCGTATACGATGGCAAATACGAATTAAGCACCCGCGGAGCTCCTGAAACCGCAGCTCATAAATAAAACGCCCGTCATAGCCTATTCTCGGGCGGACGGTTGAAAACGGCTACTTACCCAATACGCCTTAACAACCCGGCACTATGCGCGCAAGACACGCGACATCGTTAGCCCGGGTGTACGTATGCACGTATACACGAACCCGCTGACCGCGCGCTTTGTATACTCTCGGCAAGGAATGACTAATGGTCCCGAAAGGCTGCATATCCCTCCGTGACCCCCTCCTCCTCGTTTCAGTGAGAATGATAACGGAGCCCGTAAACGGTGGGCGTTGAGTCTAGGGAGTTTGGAGGCTCGCGCTGCGGTCTTGACAAAATCATTAGCATAAGACGGGAGGCTCTGCTCGCGCCCGCGACCGGGAAGGGCGCTGTTTCGCCGTCGCTCTATATACGCGTTCCTCTATTCGAATTTTTTGGCGAGAAGTGGCTTGCAACGCGGCAGGGTGCACATGCAATGACACGCAGATGTAGCTCTTGAACGATTGCGATGCACGCGTTGTGTTTAATTAGTTGTCCTGTTCACGAAGAGTAATGGACCTTTGTTGGAACAAAGAAGGGGACCCAAGCAGTACGCGCTTATTTGGGATTGGAAGAGGATGCAGCGGGGGATACAATCGTCTCAGAGTGGGAAGTACCCGTATACGGCTTTGGTCATCCGAGAACGATCGCGTAGTCACAGCCTCAACTGAGGGCCGAAAAATTCAGAAAATCTTAACTACGTAACCAGAGGAAAACAAATAAAAAGAACAGAAAACAAACAAACGAGGATGAAAGAGAAAATAGCTTGGTTTGTATCGACTGCAAGATTTCGTGTGTTGGCGCATTGTTGTAGTTTTTTCTGACCCCCAACCGCGATATATATGCGCGCTTATATGTGTGCACTCGTGTTATTATTACTATTGTTAATACGCAAATGTTAATTACATAAATCAAGGGATACGGCCACTCATTTATGGAAGTTACGGAGGATGCCCACAGTAGAAAGCCTCAACTTTTTGGCGTACACTTCTAGAACATAGTTAATTACAACTTAAATCCGGCTTTACGATCAACAAAAGAAAAATAAGTTATCAGTAATAAGAAACTAACACCAAGTCGTCACGACTGTTCTGATTGATTTATTGATTGTAGGAACGCGCCGACGCAACGCAGGCTATGAGGCGCGCCGTAGTGGAAAGCTCCGGATTAATTTTTACCCCCCGGGGATTTTAAACGTACGGCGAAATCTCGAACACATGAGCGTTCTCGCTTTTCGCCTTCATCAGAGAAGCGGCCGCCGCGGCCGGGTCACAACTGTTTTGCGAAGTAGTTGCGGATACACAGAGTTACACCCGCTTTTTATTTTTTTCGTTTCCTTTCGAGTGGATAGAATCGATCAGAAATCAAAAGCTGCTTCCATAAACTCTAATGTAAACCCGTGGTTCGGCTTCACCACATTTCGCTCGAGCGACAACTCCAAGCCACTAGCAAGACCAATACGGCGAATGACAGTGACGTGCATACAATTCAACTCGAAAAGCGTGATGTGCGCTATGGCGCTGCGCAATGCAGAACACCGCGCTCGCATTGCCTGATGTCGTAGTGCTCGACCAAACTTTTGATTCAAATCGTATACGTTCTGAGGCATAATTCGCCCAAATTTCATTGTTTACTGCACGCATTGGTCAATGAATTGCGTTGTGTTGAAGCGGAACCGCAGGATTATCTTAGAGCATAGAAAGGTTACTGAATTATTTCTTTTCTTTCTCCCTTCAAGGCACTGTGTACTAGAGCATACTTAGCAAACCGAAAAACGCGTTTAGTTTAATCTCAGGCGAGGTTAATGATGCTGTATTAAGCTTCCCACCAGAAATGTCTTCACAGGGCCTGCGATCACCTCTGAGGCGACAATTTGGCGAAGGGGGAGGGTTACGAGCGCTAGCCGCCGAACCAGCGGAGAGACAGGGACGGATTCGAAGAATGAGTGAGGAGGAGGAGGAGGAAAGGAGAGAGATGGGGGAGAGGGAGTGAGGCGACACAAGCGCCGGCGCTCCATCACCCGAGTTTCGAAATATCGCACACAGAATTAGCCGAGCGTTGGCCGTTGCATGATTGATACGTTTCAAGCGTTGCATATAATCACGAACGCGACGGACAAAGGCTTGCTCGTTCGCGAAGACCGTCCGCGGGCGACAGACGCATGAACGGGCTTCTTCGATTCGCGCAGCCACGTATACGTATAATCGGCATTGGCAAACGTGGACGCCGTATTAAGCTCTCGTTTTTCGCTAATTCATTCCGATTTTTTTTTTACTCGCAGACAAAGAACACCTGCGACAATGTAGACATCTCGTTTCTCTCAGAATGACCGACGCCTTGGTAATAGATGCTCCATTGTCTGCTGAGTTTTAATAGGAGTGTCTTGTGACGCTTCGTAGATCGTTTACTGAAAGGCACTAATGTACCTATTCTTTCTTTAATTTTTTTTTTTTTTTGCGCGGAGTATCACAGAATGATTGCACCAAAGGATTGTTATCGAAACTTGCATGCTTGGTCAATTAAGCTTGAATGTCGCACATTAGCAAGATAGCGTGGGTTGTCTTTTAGGGCGCCATAAACGCATTTTTAATTAATTAAATGGCTGCCTTGGGCAACATGATAGCGTGGGTTGTCGTTTAGGGCGCCATAAACGCATTTTTAATTAAATAAATGGCTGCCTTGTGCAACATAATGCTGGTGCAACAAAACATCGCATACACGATCGGCTAATTTGCAATGAAAAGAAAAAGAAAAGAAGGGAACAATCGGTTGTACGTATGTAGTGATAGTAGTTTCAAACTGACACAAAACTGCTCCTTTTTGATTGTTGTTTTTAGCTACATTTAAGTTGATTACGGCAAAAGGTTGTCCTGCATGCGAATGAATCCCAATGTAACTAATCAAAAAGGCTGCTTAATAATCACGTTACAGTAATTAGGACAAGCCGTTGGCATATTAAGCTCACATCATTTTACAGATAAAAGTTTTCAACTTTTCAAACTTCGCAGACATTTAACGCCGGTCCCAGATAAGTCAGCCCACCCTTAAAATTTCCTCTCAATGAAAAGGTGCTGTACTGCTTAAAAGTGAGCCTGAAACAGGAGTAGGTTGAAACACATGCTGAAGCTAGTCGCTTTAACGCAGCTAGATGCAATGCAGTTTTTCAATTCTTTTTTTTTTTTGAGGGGGGGGGGGGGGGGGCGCATTATTGTGCAAGCCTCACAAAACGGAAAGGTTTCTGTGGGATTCCTTCCCGAATAGAGACACACCATGCAAGGTCCAGAATAAACATCTGTCCTTACAGATCTATAGAAATCTAGATATTTGTTTCAGTATCAACATTTGTCTTACTATTTTTCCAAACATCTATTTTTAAACCTTCCTTTTCTTTCATTGCCCAAATATGTAGCTTTAATGTTCCCCAGTAGCGAGGAAAATTGCAACAGAGCAGAGCTCCGAGCTGCACCAGCATCTTCACACAACCAGATTTTACTTTATAGGGGGGGATCGCCCACAATAAGGTGGACGTTTCGAGGTCAGTCGAATAGTGCTCACACTCCTTATATGCAGTAGGCTGAGCAGGTGGATATAGACGTGTACTGCAAGGTAACTTGCATTAGGGATGCATTAGTGCTTTGCGTTAGTGACACAGTGGCCAGTGGGGGACGGCGGAGTGATATGTTTTGTTTCCTTACACGCAGCGTTTGTTTTCTTATCGTGACCTTAAAAGCTATTGCCGATTCGCCGGCATCCTATGAACGGCCTTCAAGAGTGAATCACCGATTGTTGTTCCTGTCCGCATCAGCTAAGCGTCTATGGACGGTCGGATGTTAGGAGGCCCGTTAGTTCTTTCGGGACCGGTGATGGATCGCGGCCGAGACACAAAGCGTTCGAGCATCCCAGCCGAGCCTCGGAGCGTAGGAAACGACGCGAAGACCCTCGATGCGATAGCGAGATTAAGCTCGGCGATTAGAGCGTTTACCTGCTCGCGGACCTCACGGTAACGCGCCCTACCGCGTACGGGACAGGCGCACGGGACGCCTCCCAAATGGCGCCGGGTTCCGCGGTAGATGGCGCCAGCCGGGCAGAGGCGTCGCCGGCGGAGGCGGCGTCACGGGCCGCTCGTCGGCGGGGCCCCGGCGGCGTCCGCCCTCCGCCCCTCCTCGATTGATCCGGCGGCCGTCGGCGCGGCGCGGTCGCCAGTCGGCTATAAAGAAATGTCCGGGCAAGAGCGCTCAGCGCGTGACTCGGCCCGCACCCTCCGCTAGAGCCGCACGGGGGGCCATGTGTCCACAGGTAGTCGCCGCGGTTGCCATGGAGACGCGCCGTGTTTTCAAAGCCGTGCAGCCCCCCGCGCGGCGGTCGCGCCCCGAGCAGCAGTGAGTGAGCAGCGCAGTCTCCCGCGCCACTGTGGAGCCACGCGGGGGCCCCGGGCCCCGCTCGCAGCACGAGTCGCATGGAGACGACGGTGTCACGTGACGGTCCGCGGCACGCCCGCTAGCGCGCGCGACTTTCTCGTCCACGATGAACTCCAATGTGGTGTACGCGAGCATGTGTCACAACGGCGACGGCGCCTCGGCGCCCTACGCTTCTTCGGCGCAGCACTACGACCTGGCGGCGCAGGTGTACTTCCCGGCGGCGCCGGCCGAGAGCGCGTACGGGCCCATCTCGTTCGGGGACCCGCGCACGCCCCCGCTGCACGGGGACGCGCTCGCACACCACCAGATCATCAACGACAACAACGGGCTGAGCTACACCAACCTGGACCAGCAGGCCGCCGCCGCCGCCGCTGCCGCCGCCGCCGCCGCCTCGGCGGGCTACCTGCACGGGGGCTCGCGCGGCGGCTACGGCTCGCCCGGGGGCGCCAGCCCGCGCCCGGCGCCCACCACGGCCACCACGGGCTTCCCGTACCGGGGCGCGGGCCTCGAGTACGCGCACATGGAGCCCGTCGCCGGCGTGCACCACGCCGCCACGCCCGGCGACCACATGGCCGAGCGGGGCATGCACGCCTCGCCCGGCTACCCCTCCGCTTACCTCGACTCGCTGGCGCTGCAGAGGCGTAACGGCTACGGCGGCTACGACGGCTACGATGCGGTGCGTGACAGCTGCCAGCACAACGGCGCGGCCGCCGCGGCTGCGGCCGCGGCCGCGTACCAGGCCTCGACGCACGCGCTGTCTCGAACCGGTCTGTCGCCGCCCAAGCCCGCGCCAGTGCCCACCTACAAATGGATGCAAGTGAAGCGGAACGTGCCCAAGCCGCGTAAGTGAGCCACGTCCTCGCGCACTCCGCGTTGCGCTCGCTGTGAGGCCGCCGGGGCCCCGGGCCGCGGCTTTAAGTACGCCACTTATCGCATCGGGCAATCGCATCGCGCGTGATTGACACTGACGGTCGTCTCCGCCGTGTGGGAAGAGACCGCAGATGGGTACGCAAGCCTGTAGCCGCGCGTATTGTTGTCGGCGGCCATCTGCGGCCGAGGGTGTCAGACAAGTCGACGTCGTCTCCCTCGCCGCAACCGATATCGAGAGCCCGTCGCATACGTACAAAGACCGTTCCCCCCGCGATACTACCCCTTCTTTATATGCCACGCTTATCCAGAACACGATCAGATGGGTCCGGGGAATCGCTCACATCCTTTTGTGGTATCGGTGTGCGTGTTATAGACGGCCTTTATTGTGCGTATCTGCTCCGCTTGTGGCTTCTGACAATGTTCGGAGTTCTATAACGACCGCGAGGCTCTATTTCATGCGTGCTGTCCGGCATTTCTAGCGCCTGCAAATCTTTGCGGTGCGCGGTGCTGACAGATGTGAAAGTAAAAGGATGCAGGGACATTTGAGAAAAGAGCACAGTACGGATGCTAGATAAATGCGCCTAACGGAGCCAGTACTAAGTACTAAATATTCCCCGTCGTGTGTTCGTCAGCCCCTTTTTGAACCGGTATGTGTAATTGTGATTTTAGGTAATTTAGGTAACTGTAAGGGGTGTGACGCTTTCCGGCGTTTTGGTTACGCCCGTGCAAATCTGTATAGGCTATTATCCTAGAAGTCGTGTAATTCCTGCGCTGTTTAATTTTTTGCAGCCGGCAAAATGGACCCATTTTATTAAACTGCCAGTCAGCCATCGCGAGACATAAACGTACGCTAAATTCTGCAATTTCCGTGGATATTCACTTATGAGCTAAAAAAAATGTGAAGCTATAGATATCTATGCGCCAGCAGGCTGTTGTTCAGCGCCAATGCCAGCCCAATGAACCTCTGAATTGTACCCGAAGCTTAACTGAACTCGAAAGAAAGCTTTTGGAGATGGCATGCTCGGATCACGGTTAAGAATATTGTTTTTCTTGATGTAGGCATGCAATGATTAATGAGCAAATAAATATCATGAACAAAACCTTCTAAATGCTCTGGTTAAGAGTCGAACCACAGGTCTGATCGCGCGAAGCTAAGCTATACAGGGTAGGAAGTTCGCACGCTTGTAGTTGTACGAATAACCTCTGGGCACGGGTTATATCAAAGAGCACAATGCGGACATCACTGTGCGTGTGCTATGGCTGGAAACAAGTTTTCTTGCAGCCCTGCTGGCAATCGAAGCGAAAATTTGATGTTTTTTTTTTTTAAACCTTACCAAGTCATCCACAGGCTATGCTTGCTTACGTCTGAAAATACTTCGCAGAATAATGCAAAGAATACCAACTTACTTCAATTCAATTCATTGATTGTGGGGTTTAACGCGCCGACGCAACGCAGGCGATGATGCGCGCCGTAGTGGAGGGCTCCGGATTAATTTTGACCACCTGGGGATCTTTATCGTGCGCCGAAATCTCTTCAATTCAATTCAAGTGATTTGTTTACATCATAACGATGTGGCAGGCCCGACTAAAAATAAGAACTACTTTACTTGAGGATAGCCGGCCGGGCCACTTATACAAAGCATACAGCACTGCCAAACAGTACTGCAATTCAAAACCGAAAAATTCCGAAGAACTTCCATCGTTCCAAAGGAGAATTAGTTCCAAAGTTTCGAAGGAAAAAAATTCCAGCGAAGAATTGGCGGAAACAAAGCGTTGCGGCTGACACGAACAAGCATAATGCTTCCCCAACACTGCTGCATTCCGACAAAGCAAAAATATATCCACATTTAAATATTGTAACAAAATGACCAATCTCCTGGAGAAAACGATTACTGACGCAAGTACACACTCCGTGCCAGGATTCGCAGCTACGCATTCCTGCGAAACAGGGATTCCCTCCGAGTCATCAATCACACGAGCTTCCAAAGCCAGTCACGTGCTATTATTGCCAAATTGAGTGATTCATTGGTTTCGAACCCTTTTCGGTAGTCCCACAAGTTGTCCATCAATGAGCGAGCACTGTATTCCTGCCTCTGCAAACGACTTGTATTCGGCGCTGTTGTCACATTGAATAGGCCTTCATGGAAAAGTAAACACACAGCGTTTCGTCTAAATAGAGGTATTAATTTGCGAGCGCTTGGATAAGCTCGTCATTTTAATTAACCGCTCAGTGGCAGGCAAGAACAGCGGGTCATTAAGAGAGGACGTTGCTCCCCGGCTGCTCACAAAGGGAAATTTGGTAGCCTTGCTCAATCATGGCTATTACAAGGCGCTTAGCTTTAGTGACTCGCAGCAGCTTCTAGTATCTGCGCTTTCACTCACTTATCACTTTCACGTTTTTTTTATGTTGTATCCCATGATGGATTAATCTTTCATCTCTTTTTTTCTTGGCAGGGGGGGGGGGGGGGATTAATTGGGCAGTGTTATTCAAGCATACTCCCTGGCTTTGTTTTTAAAAGAAGCAGAAAGAAGGGACAGTTGGCTGTCCCGCACTGCTTAGGAGTTTGGAGGTGAAAAATAGGAAGAAATATATATATTTTAAGTACTGCTTATTGACGCACCATACATTACGTTGAGATTAACGTTGTAGTAAAACAGACAAGGAGGTGTGCACTTACGTACATCTCGCGAAATACAAGTGAGGTTATTAATTTCACGCAGGCTGCCTAAGCTTTAATGCAAATTAAATTTTCAGAAAGAAAAAAATAATAAAACCAGAAACGCGCTTAAGCTTAGCAACGTGAAAAGCTTAGCAGCGCTTCGTGTCCTCTTACTATCGTCCTTTGTCTCGTCGTTTGAGCTGTGGTTCAACATCACGGTTAAGCGCTGTCTTTTTATGCATGTTTTAGCTATGATGATTGCATATCTTCCGAAGATTTGTTCAACAACGGCGTTCAAGGATCCCGAACATATGCGACAGATATTTCTGTGGTGCCTTGCATAATTTTTAACCACTGACAGATTGATTATGGGGTTTAACGCGCCTAAACTACAGAGGTTATGAGGCGCGCCGTATACTGGAGGGCTCCGGATTAATTTTGGCCACCTGGGCATCTTTAACGTGCGTCAAAATCTAGAACACATGGGCGTTTTCGCTTTTCGCCTCCATCAGAAAAGCGGCCATTATGAATCGACTTTACTCGACTTGGTTTTGTCTGAGCGTGTCCATACTTGAGGCTTTTTTTCAATGCACTGCGTTCACCGCGTGTTCGTTCCGTCCGTTGCAGTATTTAAAGCGAGTTCTAGTTCAAGTGTATCTCCACAGGAGCGCTCGAGCAAGCTGGCCTATAGTTAAATTCGACGTCATCGACATTTAGGAGGCAGTTGGGAAGCTCACGTGAGCTTATGAACTGTTGCTGATAACTCGGCGTATAAAGCGCGAAAAACGGCAAAGATTACAACGCACAAACCCTAAGCTTAGGCCGATATTTGGCAGCGTCGATCTGGGGTAGTCTGCGAGGCGCTTGACGCGTTTGAGAGAACCGGTGATGTTAAATTACAGGAGAAAACTGGGTCGGGTGAAACCAGACGTGCTATAGTGGGTGCTGCGTCGAGCAAAGTAGTCTAGTTGAGCTTTATTCAGCAGCAGATATGCAACAAAAGGAGTACGGGGGTGCGAAAAATACCTAACTTTGAGTCTATTCTCTGTTCCAATTTATTTTGACGCGGCTTTTATCCTGTTCATCATAGGTAGTATATATAGTAAACAACTTCGGTGGGTTAAGTTTCGAAATAGGTAGTTTATTGCACGCGAGATTACACGAAATGTGCCAGGGGGGTTACACAGAAAGTAATACAGCGCCACATGTATAATACGTGCCGTCCCAGGCTTTTTAACCTCCCTGTTTATAGTAAACAGCTGGTTTATATATAAAGCTTAAACGCATGCAGGCTCGGATATACATTTACCCGTATTTTATCCACACCATCGGTAACACGTTTCCGGAAAGAGTCAAATTATTTAACAAATACTTGCTGGCAGCGGCGTGGCCCGGGGGGGGGGGGGGGGGGTAAAATATCTTTGGCGCCGCCATTGCTTGTTAGTGTACGCTAACCCACATAAATGTATGCAGGAATAAAGCATGAAAATAGGGTTGTGCGCACAACCGTCTTCGTGTCCCATATCAGATGAGAGATGCTGTATCTGTAATACACGTTTCTCCTGATACCGTAAAACGTCAGAGAGGAGAACCCTATTCATGCATGTATTGTTGTCGCTGCCACATGCATTCACTATACTCGGCCGTTTGCTATACGAAAAACGAAATCGGCAGAACGAACACAATATAAGCTGAAAGCAGAAAGTGTTGACGTGGGGACAAACATCCTGGCAAAGGGGCGGGAATTTAACATAGGAGCTGTGTTCGCAACTGGTTTAGAGTTAAGTCCTTGCGAAGGCCGGTCGTACGAGACGCCGAGAAATAAAAGTGATAGTTGTTAAAAAAAAAAGGAGCGAATTATAAAGCGAAACGCAGAGAGAGAGAGAGAGAGAGAGAGAGAGAGAGAGAGAGAGAGAGAGAGACAGAGAGAGAAGGAGGGAGGGGTGGGTAAGGCATGCACAGTCACTGTCTCGCAGACTGCGGTTGGTCTATTGTTTTCGTCCCCGACTTTCTCTGCACATTGAACGTAATGGCCCTTCCTCTACGGCATGCTTTCCGTTCTGTTCCCCTGCGTCCCTGCTCTGTGTCGCTCTGACTTTCCCAACGTGAAAACATTTTTTTTTCGTATTATTTTAAATCGCTGTCTAATAATAGGTCACTCTGAAGAAAAAAAACTGACTATTTTTCCCCCGTATGTACTGCCTTTGGACGTCACATTTTCTATAAATGGAGCTCTCGTATTCAGTTGTGCGTTCAATTTCGTTAATTAGCGAACAAATTAGAATTCCACCGCTATGCCACAGGCTTAATACTTTGTCGGTTTCGAGAAGTGCCCGATATAACGCAATAATTCCCGTGTCCCGGCGACTTCGTTGTGTCGAGATACAACGGTATACAGTGCGCTGTTCCTACGTTGACTGCACGCGCAACCTGATAACACCAAAAGATGCTCCTCTGTGAGCGTGGTAAATTTTCCTATACAAAAAGAAACAACAGAAAGGACCCAATGTTCGACATTATATAGCCTTGGGTAGCGCATGCACGTTGCTTTCACAGTAAACCATTCCCCGATGAGCTAAATATTGGTAATGTTTCTGAAGCGACTCATGTAACTGTAATAGCTCCGTACAAGCATGTACCTGGGTATACGTTCCTTCGATTTACAACGGCTCCATCTTGTGGCTTGATCCGGAGTTCATAGTTTTCTCCAAAATAAATAACTCGATTTATTCGAAGTGAATTAATGGTTTGACTCAAGTAAATCACGAACGCACTCCATTCAGGAGCGTGTATAGTGGTATTGGGCTCGCAGTAATACAGGCCTGTAACAAACGAACATCTTCAAGGCGCTGCCTTTGGGACGAAGCTCACCCTTGGGTCATGCATGCATGTTTTTTGGGCATGTGTACATTTTGGGCATTTTCAGCGAGGGCGATATTTCCCTTGAAGGTGTCGCCGTGTGTGTAGGGTAAGCACGTACGCAGTTATCGTGTTCATTCCAGTCACCCTCGTAATCTCTGCTAAAAAAAGAACGCTTGTTATTATATGTCCACTAAACTTCTTGTCTTCAACTGTAAACACATCACATCTTTACACTCGCTTCCACCTTATTTTTTACATTAAGCTCTATGTTAGAGGGTCAACTTCATTTCTCTATTTCATAGCAACTCAAATAAGTGGCTAAAATAGGTGGCCTCCTTCCATTTCCACGTTTTTCGCCTCATGACGTCGAGAAGCTCCGTAAATATTGTCATTACTAGGTTACAACATATTAAGGTAACAACATGTCCTCGTCAAGCCAGCGCCAGTGCTGCCTTTTTGACCACACTACTTGCAAAGTGACATAAAAATGCCTAAATGAAAAATTTGAATTATACGATAAAGCGCTTGGTTCGTGTACTGTAGCGTGTATGCTCTCAGACACCCCATCTTATGTTCGCGATCTCTACCGTTTATCCAATCATGCACGCATTGTGTGCGAATTACCGAAAAAATAGTACACAGAAATCGGCAGTTACTATAACGCGCTGTTTGATGCTTCGTCACCATCATTAGCCGTTGGGTGTGCAATTTATGACGAAAGCGTTCTGCAAAGGGTAATAAAAGCTTCTGTGCTGCGACAGCTGGGTCCTTTCTTTGCCCTGTCAAATTCATTACGGTATTATGCGCCTGTATGCACTTTTCTCTTTTCCCAAGTGTATTAGGGTTATATATGTAGTCCACAATCAGCCTATCGTATGCCATAAGGATTTGGAGTGGTGCGTTGGTCGGTACTTTTTGAGTCATTGTCGTCATGCTGTACGCTTTGCTGCAAAGCCGATTTTCTTGCGAAAGTTCTGCTGTCAACATAAATCATCTAGGTATATACTATATCTTGAAACAACAACAACAAAAAACGAAGTGCAGTTGACCGCTACGACAAGCCTAATTTTGGCTAAGTTTCATTCACCTGTAATAATTAGTGATACCACAATGGAGTTATCGTTCGGGTATTCCCCCCTACTGTCAATATGTGAGCTCCTGCAAGAAGAGTATGCATGGTTATGGAACAGAAAGGTGCTCAGTGGAACCATCACGGAACAAATAATATGAACGTTTGGCTACTTAGACTACTGCATACATATTGGCAGTGTTACTTCAGCCGGTATCATGGATAACAATCACGGAGAGTTCTAATACTAATGACATGAGGCAGGCGCTTAATCTTAAGCCATCCCGATAGCATCATCAGGTCCGCAGGAAAGCTACCGTGAAACGCGCAGCGCCGTGTTTGTCTGCTAGCATAAAAGTGCAGCACGTCCAAGTTTGATTAAGATGCATGACTCAGAAATATGCTAAATCGCAAATTATAAACGATAGTGTTTTGTTTCTCGTACTCTTCTCGTCTCGCATTTGTTTTGACAGCGTCGTGGTCAATTCACTCGTAAATAAAGCATTGTCGAGTTGCAATTCAGTAGTAGTTCAGTTTACTTGCTATATAAACATCGCTGTACAGAAATTTTAGTAGAAATAATTGTAAAGAAAGTCGCGAGTCCGTTACATTTTCTAGTAGAGAACACTGTCAGAAAAAAAGATGCAATCTCTGCAGAAAAGCATTGCACTCAGACAGGACGGGCAGTATACCAACGTAAATGCAGATATGTTTATTCCTTAAGTTTCCCGCCGAAAAGGCGCGAGAATGACTCACCCAAATACAGTGCGGACGACTGGGCGAAAATCTTGACGGACGAACTTCTAATCGTCATCAAAATGATAACGATGGCAGGGCCGATTCTCCTCTGACAAGGACGAACGAGTCATTATAAAATGATGAGGTGAAAGTCTACTTAGAATAGTTCAGTGATCCTTTGTCTGTCCGAGTGTAAGAAAGAAATGATTGACGGGGACGCTGCACAAGAGCGCTAAACAGTTTGCGCCAACATACTTTTTCAGGTTCATGATGCATTCCACAGCGTCACACTATGACGAATTACCCCGATAACAGCGACCGGTCACCGAATATAAAGCATACTCAAGCATTGATGGGATTGAATTTCACTTTGTATAAATTAGGCGCAGCTTATTATGAATTAGGTGTTCTACCTTTATCGCACTAAATTTCTGACTTTTTGAGTTGGATATTAGATACTTCAGCATTTCCCCCCTGCGACAGTGCGTTTAAAATTCGTAAAGTTCGTCTCGTTCTCTTTTAATAAACAAGCATAACATGTGAAACATAACACAATGCCCTATCAGCCGCAGCTATACAGACGTTGGCTGTGCAGGTTATATGCAAAGAAAAAGGTAGTATTAATTCCAAAAAACGGCTCCACATTCGCAGCTAACACCAGAACAAAGACATCATATCCAGTTAATGCGTATCAAAATATCGATGAAACTTAGGGCCCTATTACAATTCCAAGAACTCTTCGGAGCTTAAAAAAAGCAGTCTGCAACCAGAGATGTACAGCTTGATCCAGGTTTTTGGTGCCATTTTTTTTTTATGTTAACCGAATGCATGCAGTTTGAGGCGATCAACTACATTGTGGCTGCTTTCTGATGGAGGCGAAAAGCAAAAACGCCCGTGTGTTCGAGATTTCGGCGCACGTTAAAGATTCCCAGGTGGTCAAAATTAATCCGGAGCCCTCCACTACGGCGCGCCTCATCGCCTGCGTTGCGTCGGCGCGTTAAACCCCCCAATTAATCAATCAATCAATACATTGTGACTGCGGCGGATTTGGTAAGCGTGAGCGTACCAGTTGCTCGCTGATGGGACAAAACACACGCAGCCAACATCAAAGCTTACCTTCGCAACGCACAGATTCGAAGTCAGCAACATCAACTGTCCTGTGTATTACGCTGTGTGGAAGCGTACAAAGCGTATAACGGCAGAGTCGTGCGAAGTTCAATCCAGCAAAACTGCAGAACCAGTTGACAAATAATATTGCGGGCACAGACGGTCAGTAAAATCAACAATCAATCTTCGAATTATCATCGGTTGGAAAGCCCAGAACATGAAAGTGGCGAAGCGATGCACTTAGACTGAAGCCATATGTATACACGAAACATGCTATAGAAGACATGGGCGCGACCAATGGGAACAAGTTAAGAACGGCAATAGTTCATGTACGTTATCCCTCCGCCAAAGCGACGGACGCGAATGTCAACGGGCGCGCGCGTTTGGAAAGGAGATTGCTATGAATGCGTGATATCGTCTGCCTTTTCTCGCCTAGTTCGTTTGTAGTCGCAGCAATAGTTTATAATAATATTAAGTCTGAAAAATCACGGAAACGGCTCGTTCCATGTTCAAAATGTTCCCAGTAACGCACTACTGCCGCCGCGCGGGGTAACATCCGCCTGCGGTGATGAGGCACAGCAACTTCCGTTGCCGTTCTTAAGTTGTACCCAATAGCATGTCTTTCGGGACAAACCTTCTACTCCCTTCCCCCAAGTTTTCTTTTCCCTCTTTTTTTTTTTTTTTAAATTAGCGCTACGAGGAAAATGCTTGGCCAACGTATCGAGTCTGCTTCTGCACAAGCGCCGTAGAAACCGTGCATCCGTTCAATGCGGATTCGCAGGTGTGCCGCGTTTCGAAGCCCGCAGCAGCTCGGCCGCGCTCGGCGTCAGCGACGCTTGTGCCACGTTCAACGACTGTACACGATTCATGAGTCGCCTTGGCAAACACTCGCGCGCGGACACATGTAGCTGTCATTGCGCCGTCACATTTCTGCGTGCGCGACGTGGACCCCGTCTGGCTGCGCTCGGCTCCGTTCGTTGCGGAGTGCGCGTAGTTGTGTGTGTAACGGCGGCGCAGGAGGCCTCGATCGTCGTTGCTCGGATCTGTCGCTGCGCCAGCGCGAATGGAAAGAAGAAACCGTTCTCCGGGAAGGACGGACGTGCGTCACATACGCTAGAAGTGTGCGTTCGCCGATACACGCGCGTATACCGCAGATATTTGAACAATTGGAAAGTGCATATGTGTTATGCGTGGTTTGACACGCTGCGGATTCTCCTCCCCAACGGCTGCCCCTTCTCTCGCGGACACGGTTCAGCGATTCTATGAGCGATCGACGAACCACATGCGCGGTGTATGCACACATGGACACGCGATACGTCGTTTGTAACTCGAGCGTCTCACATGCGAGCACATATGCGTCGAGTATTTATCGAGTCGCACTTCTTACACGTGGCGACGCCACGTGGCGCTGTAAATGTATTTACATTGTGAGGATTTTGGGAGACATATGGCCTTAGAATTATAAGTGTTTTCGCGGTGTTCCACCACCCGCGCGTTTCGCGAAGTAAACGTCGAGAACTGTGCTGATGATGCTGTGGAATCAGTGTGTTGCGTCAGTAGTATGTTCCGGCGTTTAATGTCGCCGAGGCAGGGGGAACGTAATTATCGTCTAATATTTATTTATTCGTTCCTAAAGAAAGGAGAAAGCAGAAATAGGATGAATCCGTGCGCATAAAAGAAAGAGCTCAATGATTTCGCGCGTATATGTAGATCTTCAAACGAGCGTGCTGGCTATGTTTACCTACATATACGTTGGTGGAATGCGTTGGTGGCGGCTACATATACGTTGGTGGTGGCAGTTAGCACAGGACCGGGATAATTGGAGATCTATGGGAGAGGCCTTTGCTCTACAGTGGGCGTAGATAGGCTGATGATGATGACGATGATGATGATGGTGGTGCTACACACAGGCGGTTTTATCCTTTCTCTCGCGTTTTATATAGCCACACAGTGTGTCTCGGCGCGTTTGTACGCACCTTGTTGCTGACTGCACTATATTACGTCTGCTAAAACATACGTCTGCTCCGCTCTGCCCGATCTAAATACCTGATCTAAATCGGTAGTTCTAATACAAATCACCTGATCATACGCTGGAAAACAGTAGGGATAGGGTGGGAGCGCATACGGTCAAGTAAATTCGCGATTTTAGGTATCAACTATATTATCGAGTACTTTGGAAAGATCCAGTAAATTTTGCTCACGAAATTCACTATAAACACAACCTCAACAACACCTAATACAAATGAAGTGGTTGGCGTATGAATAAAACACTTAAGTAGGGAAGGCGGGAGGGGGGTTCGTAAGTATGTTTTAAGGCGAATACAAATTCATGTTTGTAACTGCAAACAACAACCCCTATACACCCAACGACTTTTTTAAGCGATCTCAAGTGTTGTGTGCACAATACGGAAATAAAGCGCAAACCTTTTCTTTTTAATAATTCCGGGTTTTGTATTCATTGCTGGCGATAAAAGAAACGGACTTTTTCGCGCCGAAGGATAGAAAAGTGTGGGGCATCGAACGAAGAAAGGTTTCCTATTTGTATGCACGCATGGTTCATCGCAATATCAGGCGCCTCGCACTCGCAGCGTTCCCAAATTTATCAGCCGAGCAGAGTCCAATCGATGAAGCTATCGGCCGGCCAAGCCAGCGTGTTCGTAATGGGTGTGTATATATATATATATATATATATATATATATATATATATATATATATATATATATATATATATATATATATATATATACGCATGCTGTAGGAAGTTGAGAGAAAGGGCGATAACCCAGTCGCGTTTTGTCATGCATCAATCGATTGGCGCCATGCAGGGAGCTTTCGATTTTAATACTCCGAACATTTATTCGACGCTCGCAAGAGAAGCAAAACAGGTATCGATCTCAGTTGTGATGTCTCCGGCTGCGGCAGTTGAACTGCATATAGGAAGCCCGGCTTGTCAATATTTTATTGCTTCCGTCACTGCGATCAGTTCCCGGCAGACAAAGCCCGTGACAAAGTGCTCCTTTCCTTCTCCTGGTTTTGTCTTTCCCGTCACAATTTCTTTTCTTTGGTCCTTTTATAGTTTTTTTTTCTCCCTCGCGGAGCGTAAGAGCCAGGACAGGCTGGCCGCTAGCGTTGCTGATAATAAAGACATTTTTAGAGAACGTCGAGGAACATGGACGCGTGACTTTGAAAGAGGCGGGTTAATTGCGATGGACGTGTGTGCTGTATCGGGGTACGAAGTGCAAAGCTTGTTTTCTAATTTTTGTGGTTGCGAGGAACTTCCGCTTAGAATTTGTCTCCTTTGTCTGGGTGGGTATATATATATATATATATATATATATATATGTGTGTGTGTGTGTGTGTCGAATAACACTCCTTATTCCCAATGAATTTCTAACCCGGCCCCCGGCCGAACCACCACGCCGAAATAACATTTGTTGTTCAACAATTGCAGCAACATCTGGATAAATTTCGAAAGCAGTGTGTATTTGTTCTGTCCGGCTGAAGAAATGCGCCGGTTCCTAGTTTGCAAATTTACCATTTTATTGAGTTTCTAACGCGTGGCCAAACGCCTACACTAGTCTGTCTGCATCGGAGTTTATACGAGACACCACCTCTGTTGCACACAATAAAAAAGGCTGACCTGTTGATAACATTGCCATCCAAAGCAACATCTAACGATCGTAAAATACGGATTAAGCGCCGCTTACAACAACATTTATTGGGTTAAAAATCTCGCTCCGAATACCCGCAATTTGACAAGCGTTTGGGTGCGCGTGTTTCACGAAACACGTGCGAATGATGTTACATGCCGAGACAATTGAACAAGATAACTTTTCCCGCGTGGCAAAGTTCCGCCGAGTCGAAATGCCTCAAACACGCTGTAGCTTATTTACAGGGGCCGAGCAGGCGACACCTCGACACGCACACGAACGCCATTGTGTGGTGTGCCTGACGAGGATAAATGTGTGATTTTTTCTCGCATATTACGACGCTTTGGCGTAAATATTCTATAAGCATAGTAGGAAAACGTGGTTTTGTATAAAAATTGTCAGAGATTGAAGCCATGTGTGTTTTTTGTAGCTCCGCAGGGCGAACTTTTACGCATGTCAAACTCAGTCAATTACCTTGCACGAAAGAATAAAAGAATACACAAGGAGGGAGGTGTGCATCCAGTACATTGAGTTACAGAAACTGAGCCGATGGTTCAAAAAGTGCGGTCAGTCGTCCTTGATATTTTTCACCAATCGCAATTGGCGAGCAAATCTGCGCTTCGATGAGACAGATGTATAACGAAGATCTGAGCATCGATGAGACAGATGGTTGCGGTCGATGCACACCTCCATGACACTGCCACCGGATAGCTTTTTGTGCCCGTTTTCGTGGGTGTTCAAGCGTTCGCGCCACAGTGGTACCCGCGTTTTCAGTTCGCTCTCTGAACAGATTACCGTCTTCAATCGACATCGATCACCGCTGTCGTCTCGCTGATAGATGTGCCACACAGGGAGGGTTGCATCATACCGTCGTTCACTCAACTCAGTCGGAAATACTTCACTTTTAGAGGCGCTTACATCGTCGGGATGTTTATACGCGGAACGCCCCGCATCAGGAAATTGGGTAAAAGATATACCGAAATCACGTACTTTCAGAATTTCGCGTGCGCATGATTTCTTTAGGTGCAAGGGAATATACTTCAGCGTACACTTGATCCCTGAATAAAACCCAAAATTTTCTTCTCTCGCTTCCGTACCCCCAATCCCACTCCGCCGCACTTCACTGATTTGCTGCGTCGACGAGGGTATAGACACAAACCTTCCCTGATAGACACAAAACGCCGTACATGCTTGCAAACTAGGCTCCCACTTTGGAAGCAAACGGCAAACGTGTACACTTCTCTTAATTCGCGTCTAGTGTACATCGGGACAACTATAAAATATGGCTTAACTTGGGCTAGTTGGTACTGTTGTTTAATTGTAAAATATATTAGCATCAGTGGCTTCTCCACCAGTCGCCTCTTGTTGCCCCCCGCCGAGGCCGGCACAGACAGCTCCCCGCCCCAGATGAAATTCCTGGCTGCTTCATTGCAGCACGTAGCGGCTGCAGCACTCGCGCCCGCAAATCCTCATTGAGAACGTGACCCAATCAAGCGACCGACCGTCGAGGCATTTCCGTGCCGCTGAATTCTCGTTTCTGGATGACGTCTAGGTGAGGGGGGGGCTCTTGTTTTGAGTTTCGTAACGAACAGCGCCAGGGTTGCCGACGACCGCGGTCCCTTTCTTCCGCCAAGTCGGCGGAGGGAGAGGAGGCGAGTGAGTGCGTGCATGCTCGGACGACGGCTTCCCCGAGTTCGCTGGCCCGGGGAGCCGTCGAATCGACCGGCCCAGCTGCGGCCCGGACACAAGACTGCGTGGATCCCGACGTCTCCCTCCTGGTCGTCGACGACGAGGGGGTCACGCGCTTCGAAGCTGCTGCCGGAGAGACCGCGTCGGGACCACACCCACGACGACTGTGGCAGCGCTCAGGCCGCCGGAATCAGTGGCACGAACCCAATTAGTGCGAGTCCCCGTAAACGTCAGTCTCGGGCCGACTGGTTGGTGCACTTCTCAGGGAAAACTGGTTCCCCCCGCGCGCCCCTTCCGTCGGCCGCTTCAGGAAGAAGGCGAAAGAACTGTGCGCAACGCAAGAGCGCGCAAGTGCCGGCCTATCTGCTGCAGTCCGCGCGCGTTGGAGTCTCCTTTTGTTGCCCGCGCGCGGCGCTTGAACCGAGCCGACCATCTTCAGCGGCACACGAACGCGCTGCTTTCTTCATTCGCCGGCGAGCCGCCCTCTCCTCCTTGACACCCTAAATGTGCTTTGTTCTCCCATTGCGTGGGCAGCGTGCGGGGCCGCGACCCGTGATGTTATGCGGCAGCTGGCGAGCGCCTCCAAAACAGTTTTTTCGAGCGCGGGCGCCATTTCAATGCTCTCATTGTGGCCACAACGGGATTGGCCGGCGTTTCGAAATTTCCTGGTAGGATGTCGGGGACGTTAGAAAGGAAACGCGTTTTCTCGCCTCCTTGTTCGATTGCGGGGGCACGCGTCATTCCGACGCTCTTTTTTTTTTTTTTTTCCTTTTCGTCGCCTACCTTCTTCACTGTGGTTGATTCTTTCCTGGCGGGTCTTTCTCAGCACCACTGCGAGCGGCTGGAGCAGCCTACACCTGTCGCCAAGAGCCAGGGTCCTTCTTTATTCGCTTGAGACGCAAGGCCGTCCGCCGCGATCGCCGCGCGAGAAAGCTCGTCCGGCAATCCGCCTGCTCGGACCAAATAATCTCGCTCGGGGATATTGAGGACCTAATTCGGCTCGGCGGCGAGAGAAATACGAGCGCCGACCTTGGGCGACGGCACGTGAACGTCGAACGCGGCGGCGACCACCGCCGCGGCTGCTGCACGGCTGTCCGTCAGAAAAGCGATCCCCGCGCGTCATGCCATTCGAGATTGACTCTGCCTTTGTGACGGCCACTTCTTCGGCTATCGTGGCCATTGACGCGCCATCAGCCCGAGGCAGTCCCCGCTGCTGTCAGGTTAGGCGATCAAACGCGCTCAACGGATGTTGCCATGGGGGCAGCTGCGCTTGTGTTTTTGCGGCTGGGCGTAGGAATGTGTTGTTGTCGAAGCCAGCGCTCTTTTGTTTCTCTTTTAAGCCGGTGCAAGGGGCATTGTAGTAAAAAAAGTCCGTATGCAGAACGTCGGGTCCTTTCACATTCTGCACGTTGAATTCGCTTATCTGTAAATCAAATTGCAATGACGTGAAGCTGGTATCTTTAAATATGATAGGGTTTAAAGTTTTCTACATTCTGAGATCATTTAGCAATGATTCTAAATGCAATAGACGTGCGGGCATTGCGAGTGAGTGAGTGAGTGAGTGAGTGAGTGAGTGAGTGAGTGAGTGAGTGAGTGAGTGAGTGAGTGAGTGAGTGAGTGAGTGAGTGAGTGAGTGAGTGAGTGAGTGAGTGAGTGAGTGAGTGAGCGAGTGAGCGAGTGAGTGAGTGAGTGAGTGAGTGAGTGAGTGAGTGAGTGAGTGAGTGAGTGAGTGAGTGAGTGAGTGGAATCTACACACAAATACAAATCAGTCCAAGGGGAAATGCTACAGGCCAAGTTGTAGTGGTTACGTAATTCTGTCGCATATAAAGGGTATTGGCGTGGAAAAACAAACTGTAGAGCGCAAGTGGCCTATGGCACGTGACATAAAAAAGCGGAGCGGATAGGCCAGTGTCTGGTGGCACAGGGTAATTATACTATAGGGAACCATGAAGGACACTGACTAACATGTCTCAGCACAACTGGAAGCCTAGGCTAACTTGAATGTCGTACAACGGCCATTCCTGGTTATAAGCTGGAGTAGCTTCCCGAATCGCAATAATGGGCACGCTTGAACCCGCATCCAAAATTAATTTTGAAGATTAATTCTTTTTGACGTATTCCAGAGAGCGGGAAAAAGTAGCGATTTGATGCTCAGGGATCGACTTCACTGCAGGAAGACACTTCTACAAGAGCGGGATTCCATCGCGTGGCCTCACAACCTATTGACCCTAAGAATCTACTGTTTAACTGACGGCGACGTCCATTTTCGCACCTCATGTTCAGTTCTTAACTCGCATATTTACCGTCCTAAGCTTAATGTATATGCATACAACCGCACGACAAAGACCTTTCCTGTAGACTTGTGCTGGAGACGATTGTAAGCGTGCTTATAGTTTTCCCACTGTACTGTACGTGCCGTCAACTATATCCTCCTAAGCGCGTCGAAATCCGTTCATATATGCAGCTTTGCAGCCTGTGGATTATCTCGGACGAGGTTCTTTGTGTGTACACGTTCTGGAGTTACAGTAGTACATGTTCTGGCAACAAGCACTCCACGGGTGGTTCAAGTCTCTGCCGCGGGCGGACTTTTCATTGGAGCACCTCTAATTAGGGCGCGCGTAGGTAAAACGGTGAGAAATTCGGGTGGCTCACAAAACTGCAACTGCCGTCAAGTAAAGAAGAAACTGACGCGGGCCGGACATCGCTTGAATTTGTTCTGAGCACGCTCGCTCATTTTTATCATCAGTGATGCAGTAAGAAAGACATCCAGCAATGCAACAAAAAAAAAAACAGAAAAACGATAAAAACGAACCAGAGTTTTAAAATATTTCCATCTCTTCCTACAGAAAGTTTATTATTATTACTATTATTAAGTTAGAATTTATTAGAGCAGCAGCCAGATCTGGCTATAATGCGCCAGCTACAGAGAATCGAGAGAAGCGCGAAAGCCAAAAGTGCGTCCAACGGTCCTTCTCTGAAAGTGCGTTCTATCGATCTTCAAGCCTTCAAGCACCCAAATCGCTAACGAAGTGCGAACCCATGCGACGATTTTACGCGCACTAAGTAAACGCATCTACGAACGTCTAAATGTACAACGATACGTGGTTTATAAGATAAGGGTATACCATTGCACTCCTTCTTGACCGATGCGTGTATTGTCTTATCTAGAACCTTTCCTCTTTCGCAATCTTCAAGTAAAGGCTTCGACACAATGGAAGACCGGTTTCACGCACGCGCCGTGTGTCCAGAGAAAGTTATCGGAGCTTTTTGGTCGACCAACCGGTCTATGGGGAAATTAGTTTTTTGACAGAACGACATCGGTCCCAGTAAGAGTGCTTTCGCTTTAAAAACTCCGAGGGCACCTAAGCGCTTCTTTTGGGTTGGGAAGCCCTAATGTCAAATTTAAGGCACGATTATTGTTTTGCTTCCACTTCGCGCTGTCGTATCCACCTTTACGCTTTCGATTGGCTTCGCTCTAATCGGCGTTAAGCCGCTGCTCGCTCTTGCCGCCGTCTAACGGGAGAGTAAACGACCATTCTGCTTTTTTGGCCACGTTCTTCCGCTCCCTCAGTTCCTCTGCGGTGCACTGACGTGGACGGCAACTTTTCGCCACTGCTGAGTCAAAGCTCGTGCTATGGACCGCCTTGTGCTATGGAATTATTTCGAGACACGCGAACTTGGAGCCGTTTCACGGCCTCCGATGGCGACGCCGACATCAGATTTTTCCTCTGAACGAGAGCCATTTACCCCTTTCGCATTAAAGAGCATTCCGGAGTAGAACGTCTTGTCTACTGGCCAGAAGCCGAGCAGAAAAACCGTTGCGTGACCATCGTTAATAGTCTGATAGGAATCAAGCCACGCTCAATAATTGCAGACACCAATGGTTCTGCGAAAGCGCTCAAGTGCGAGAGAAAGAAGCTGGCGTGGAGTACCGCGATAACAGTGCGCTGCACACTCTTAGGCAAAAAGGACTAAAATAGGGACTAAAATACAGCCGTTAGTCTTCGCGGGCGACCGTTCATCTTCAGAGGGAGTATCTGCGGCAGAGTACGTGACGTGTGCATAAATTCGGACTAACTGTTCGTCCCCGCCGATCTATAAGGAGTAACGGGAAGACGAAACGCATGCAGTTAGTCTCTTTGCTACGTCGTTAATCCCCTAATGGCGTCGTCGTTGCCCTTTCGCGCATATGTCTGCGAACAGTTTTATATTTCCAAAACACAAGGCATTGCAGTCACTGTGTGCTTTAGATGGTGCCACGGGAGAAAATATTGATGTTAGTTATAAGAAAATCGCCTAGGGTTGGTAGAGCGGCGGGTAATGGCAAGGAGCGGCGAAGCGCGATTGTAATACGCTTCTCGGCGAGGTTATGTTGATACGCTGTGTTGCATTCGATTCGTGCGAGATAATAACAGCCAATGAAAGCTTTCAAGCGCCTTAACAGTAACTCAAAAATTAGTGACAATAGCAAAAGTGGATTCCTGAGCGTAATGAATATGTATATGTTTAACAGACTAGAAAAAACGCATGTTGCTGATGACAACTGCAAAACAAAAATGCTCGCTACAGGTAAGCGTCTCGAAGTTATCTTTTACACTCGATACATAATTGCCTTGGGCACCAAAGCTATGACAATGCTGCAACTGCTGTAAAACCCGCTTGCATTTCGCAGTCGCAATCGTCTAGCGACGCGAATTTGAAGAATTCAGGCTGAGCAACACCAAATTCGCTTTCGCCGATGCAGGAAAATATGGCATGTTTCCTTATTCTGACACTCACACAGACGCCACCTTTCACATACGTTACATAGAGCACTTAACATATGTATCGAACACTAAGAAAGCACTTAGATTGCGCTAATTTGTGCGGAAACAAATGAGTCGTCCGATCGCCCAGCTACCTATCTCAACTAAGCGACGACGAGTTGATTGTTATTTACGAAAAAACTATGGTTGTGAGGCTCTACTTCGAATCGAACTGAGCAATAGTCCCTAAACCTAGCAAAGCGCTAAGCCCAAGGCGCAAAACGCGGTCACGTTCGCTTGCACAGATAGAAATTCGGGCACCAGTTGCAATAAATCTGTTGCGTTATGCACAGAACTACGCGCTGTACACTTGAATATTATCTGCCGGAGGAACCACCCGGCGGCGTGGTCTAGCGGATAGCGCGTCGGGTTCCTTGTGTATAATTCCTAGCGTCAGGGGTTCGATCCCTGCCGGTGCTGGCGTTTTTTTCTTTTTTCTGCACTCTACGCAGTTTGTCCTTGGGGAGTATCGGAATTTTGTTGTTTCTTCTGCGTTTTTTACTTTTGGTGCACCCAGAGGATATTTTCGGGAGGTGGTACTGGCAACAAAGTTTTTACGGGCCCGCTTCACGCTTGAATACTTATCAAACGTGACGCGCAAAAGACTGTATCATGACCTTGCGGATATTGTTTTGCCTGAGCCGATGTACAGATCCATGTACCGTGCAGGGCCTGGGCAGGACGTACTTAAACGAGTAAAGAGAATGGCAGTGCCGCCATGGGTTAAAACGTTCTTTTTTAAACTTCACGTGGGCGTCCTTCCAGTAAAAACCTGGCAAAAAGAGAAAGGTCTATACATTCCATGGGGGGTAGACTGTTACCCATGCAAAAAACCCGAGACGGTTGAACATGTTTTCTTGGAGTGTTGGGATGGGGTCTTCTTTTGGGATGTGCTTCAGCGCACATTAAAGAAGGACTTCCCCCTGGATGCCTACGGGATCAGGTTTCTACCCATTCAAAGCGAGGATGGGGTACCATATGACCTCGTCATGGTTCTGGCCCTGCACGGCATTTGGAAATCGCGCATGGCCATCCGCCATCGCGATATCGATGCCAAACGGTCCAAAGAGTACTTTTCGGAGTCTGTTCGTCTGATTATTGAAGTGTGGAGGGCTCAGCCCGAGCCTCCGGAATGGTTGCCCGTGTTTGAAACTTTAACAAACATGAAACAATTTTAGCCATTACTCTGTTAGTCAAGTGCTGGCTAGCGTCTTTAAGAGTGTAGTGTTTTGTTTGTGTGTCAAAGTATGGCAATAAAGAAAAAAACGGACCATCCGGGTGGGGGACTAACCGTTCGTCCCCTCGCAGTTAGTCCCCAAAGGGACTAATGATTGTGGCAGAGGTCGTTAGTCCCCGAAAGGACGAACTTTTAGTCCTTTTTGCCTAAGAGTGCAGGAGCAGTGCGGGCGCGCGATTTCTGACACGTGACCGTCTACGCCCGTATTGCTTCAGCCTGCATGCACAATGGTTCAGTGGTCCTCGGGCCCCGGCACTGTCGCTGACAGGCCGATCGCCTTTAATAAAGCGCCGAGAATGCACGCGCGAACGTTTGGCCACGGAATAAATTGGCACCGCCGCGTTCCGACCGAAGCAGGTCACGCTGCGTTCGAAGTCGCCTCGGCGCCGTAGCGGGCTTGCAGGAAATCTCGGGAGCGTGGCGAGCCTCGCTCCATTTATTTTATTGTTTGAGTGTACTTGCAACGCAGGATGCGTTGCAGCAGCACTCTGAAATAATAGCGGTAAACCCCAAGTAACTCCGCATATGATGAGCGTATTACGTAATCCGGATGTGCTGACTCAGCTTAAGGCAGAAAAGAACTGCGCATGCGCAGTCGGACCGGCGCCACTGCGCAATCACGGGTAGGACATGCTCATTCTTCCCACGTGCGGTACCGTCGGAGATTTCGAGGAAGTAGAACATACAATTGGAGGGCGTATACGAAGGCATCGTTACGAAAGTAAGCACGGTGCAGTCAGGGGGTTTACACGGGTGACACAATGCTGCTTCAGAGAGAAGCGTTGCATACCGGTCACGTGAGCCACATCCTCCGGCAATCCGCATGACGAATAAAAAGCGCTCCCTTTTGTGCTCTCAGGTAACTACTATTTAGCTCTTAAATGTCTCCTGTTTGTCAGGCGCTACTATTCCTTCCATAAATATGCCTCAGGAGCGCGAGAGTATGTTATCTACCGAAGTATTGTGCTATGTCTGGTATATGATACGCGAAATTTATCTCAAATTTGGCAGAGATGCATGGTTTACCAGACTGACTTCTCATTGAAAGATTTAAACCCCATCTGCTCTTTACAAGATAACCTGTTGGGTCGCCAACGCTGCATTATATTTATGGGCTTCCGTTGTCGAACACCTGCCGACCAAATGCTGTCAGAGCTGCTCTGCAAAGCTACACGTAAGTGAGACAAAGCAAATAAAACGAAGATAAGCTTTTTTGTTGTTTTAGCCTACGCCTATACGACGCGAAGTTTGTTCTCTCAGCGAAGCCATATTGTATACACCTTCGATGCACTTTCACCCTATTTCGGAAGATACGTGCGCGCAACAGCCGTATCAATTAGAACCAATCCACATGTGTTGCCCTTTGAGGTGTAACCATCAAGTAAATAAGTTGGCCGCGTATCTTCTCACTTCGCTGCAAATGTCACGTAATGCCTCGCTTCTCTCCCCGCCCACCTTTCACTCTGTACCCTGTCCCGTTTCGCTTCTCCCACGATAAGCCTGGAGAAGGTTTGCTAAAGTCAATTCAATTTTCCCGCGTTCCACTCCTCGCGCGCCATCTACTGAAACCTTTCATCACTGTAGAACTTGGAGCGCCACCACGAGGTACACACCCGTCGCATGCTGTCGCGGTATTTTTAGGTCAAAATATTCTTTTCAATGCGTGTTTTTTATTTGGGGTCGTAAAAATCCATCCGCCACGTATTTTCATTAAACGAACACCGTGTAGTAGCAGCTATGTAATGATGTTTTGCCTCAAATATGCGTAATGCTTTCTTTTTTGCAGAACAATGTTGAGAAGTATGAAGTGTGCTTCCAGATTTGGTGGTTTGGAAAAATTTTGCCTATGTAAACGTCTCCTTCAGGAATTCTTTTAACTTTTGGCGGGACGGCTAAATCGAGGGAGGGACGGACGGGCGGGCGGGCGGACGAACGGACGGATGGACGGACAGACAGACAGACAGACAGACAGACAGACAGACAGACAGACAGACAGACAGACAGACAGACAGACAGACAGACAGACAGACAGACAGACAGACAGACAGACCAAAAACTTTCAGGTTTAAGTAGCCCAAGAAAGACGATCGTCTTTAAACTGGCCGTTTTTCCACATTCCTTACGTATTACAGCTCCTAGATCTGTCTTGAACTGCTGATTTCGTGGGAATTTTTGCGGGAGCGGCTTTGCAAAGGAGCCCGTTCGACATCCGCATAGCCTGGGTGTTTACGTGGCAGGTCCGTAGGGATGTTCAGCGCGTGCTTCCCACACGCAATCTAGTTCTTTTAAGAGAAGCTTATGCAGCTAGGATTCCCGTATTTTTCGCGTCCGTGAACTAGAACACCCGAGGCTCCCCGTGTCTTCGAAGCGTGAGGCGCAGAAAAACGAACGTCTTGGTTTGTGTCCCCCCATGTTTCAAACGGCCTATGATTTCGATGACGACCGCACAGTTACGGAACCCACCGGGATGTTCGTCTTCCTCACGAAAGCTGCTCATGACTTGGTTTCGGGAGCCGCACACCCTCCGAATGCGTCGATACATCATTTCTTTAATTGATGCTACTTACGTTACAGGATTAAGTGGTGGTATGAGTGCGGGACAGATAGGATAGGGTTCCGTGCATTTTTTTTTTTTTTCTGCTGTGCAGAAAGGCCTTGCGGAAAAGCCAACTTTACCGCGAATGCACGGCAGGAAAGTGCTGTAACTGTACATACGCCTTCGACCTCCATCGATGCTCAAGAGAAATAAAATTTACTTATACTGAGTTCCACATAAAGTTTGAGTCAACTTTATGTCGTGCGCTAAATAGCTTCTCTGATCATGCACCTTCACAGAGTGGAACGGCTCATGATTTTTATGTCTTTGAGTCTAGAGTGTTTTTAATGTCTGGAGCGCTGTTACTATATACGCTTTCAGTGTAACTACTGTTACAGACACATTATAGAGCGCATTTCCTGCTAACATGCATAGACTTAACTCGCACTGTGTGATTTCGTTCGCGAGCAAAATACGCGCCTTGGCAGCAAGGCGTTACTTCGCATTCTCGTTTATGCGAGGCGGAAACCCTAACCTCGGCCACCGCCGAGACTGCTGCCGCCAGTTCGCGCACGCAGGAAGCCAGGGCGCACGATGCGAGTGCCGTGGTGCGTGCGGCACTGTATGCGCGAGAAACATCTGCTGGGATTGTGTTCAGAACCCCGCGCTGCGGCTGCCGCTCTGCGTAGAAGGAAGAGCACACAAAAGAAGGAAAAAAGAAAGAAAAAATGAAGAAGAAAGCACGTCGGAGCGAGTAACGCGAAGCAGCAGGAGTGAGGCTGCAGAGTGGGCCGTCCGTTGCGCAGCTGCTTCGCTGGCGCGCTCGCTGTTCGCTTGTCTCAGCCGCCGACGCCCATGCACGTGGAAAGGGAGGGGAATGGGGGACAAGAGAAAGAAAAGAACAGAGCCGAGACGGTTCGGAGAACGCACGAAGCGCCCGCCGCCGCTAGACGCTGCCGCCGCTGTTTATACAGTGTTCCACTCTGCACCGCACACGCAAGTGCGCTCGCGCTCGCATTCTTGTTCCCGCAGCTGCGTCGATATGCGGCTCCCTAAAACGCGCCGCTACAACAGCTTCGAGGACGAATGGAGAAAAGCGAGCCTTTTATTGTGTCTGCTTCCTGTTTTGTACAACTTTAGGTGTGCTGGTTTAAGCCGTGATATAGAATTAAAAAAAAAAAAAAAACTAGCATTTCACCTTTACGCACTTTCAGCATTGGCGTTAACGCGCACGTTAGATAGGTTCCACGAAGACAGTGTACGTGCATACACTAAACGTCCTGTAAGTCTTCTGGTAAGGTTGGCAGTCAGTTTACGATGTAACCATCGGGAGTATTTCAGGGAATCGATGACGCCTGGAAATGTTGCGAAAAACGGTGTCATTACGAGAAATTAACGTTGTTCGGTGCGTCAAATTCGGCACCAGACATTTCGACCGCTGGTTCTTTTGCAGATACCTTGCACCGACGGAATGCATATCACTCTGAAGCGCAAGTTAGTTTGATGTTAACTAATTGTGTGCTTCTTACTTTTACATGTTCAGCGAGCGGCCTTTTCGTGCGAATGGAGCTTTCTTGTTCAGTCGTAGACATGCGCGGATATAGGGAGTTCTGAAGATAAGTATACATGGCGATAGATGAGTTATGTTACCGAATATATTTTCACCCGCACAAATACACCCCTCCAGGTTCTCCCCAATACCTTACTTTTCCGCTTTTTTACTTGTTCCTTTTTGCTCATTCCACATGTAGCATCATGCAGAGGCCCAGTGTTGATCGTTTTAATTTAGCAGGAATGGGGCTAGCCATGCTATTAATTGTCTCAGTCGACATGACAACTTAACTTCTGATGTGCAGCACAGTTGAGAACAGCTTCCGGATTTAAAGTTAAAATGAATCCTGTACGTTTTTTTTTTAGCTTTATTCAATGTCCGAAACACTTTTCAGAACGTGGTTAACGGTAGTTAAAGTACCCCAGTCAAGTACTGCTGCCCTAAGCCCATCGATAACCCTGAAAATGGCTGAAAGTCAAAAGATTATTGTGAAAACTCTTGCATGGTGTGGGCATTGTCCGCTCGCTTGAATGACATCATTCGAGCCATTTCCCTTGTTGCAGCTTCTGCAGGCCCAACTCCGCTGTATGAACACCCGGAATTTCGTAACATTCAATTCGGCTCGTGGTTGTCCTAAATTTTCGTTTTTTTCCGCAGACGGTGTATTTATGGAATGAACTTGATGGGTCTTTGCGGAGTCTCAGTGCTGAACAAATCGAAACAGTTGTGTAAGCGTCGTGCTTTTCTGAAGATTTTTTTTGTGTCGAGCATTTGCACCCCCTCTTGCGATGGCTCAGGAACTGCGACAACAGCATATTTAATAAATAAATAAATAAATAAATAAATAAATAAATAAATAAATAAATAAATAAATAAATAAATAAATAAATAAATAAATAAATAAATAAATAAATAAATAAATAACACAGACTCGAAGACATATACGCTGCAACAAGAAAATCCCGCAGTGGCCCTTGGTGCTGGTGATAACTGTAGTGATTCCTTATCAGAAGTGTTGCCGGACCCTTTTAAACAGCGTTAAAGTCCACTAGGCGCGCTATTGGACACCTGATTTGGCAACTGTGTAATTAGAGAATAGACTTGCGCTCGCGTAGTAGGTAATCTGTGGTTATCTTAAGTTTCTCACGGATATGAATCGCAGATCTGATATCGTTCCTCGAAGTCCCTAGGTGCGCGTTTCCCGCATTGTCTAAGCGTGTACACCCTTTCAAGGGAGAGTTGTTTTATGAATAGAACAACAGTGAAGGCTAATATATAAAGAGTGTTTTGGCCTGCCATGATAAAGTGGATTCGCGGTCCATACGAGGGGACATCCACTACCGTAAGTGAGACAATGAAGATATTCTCTTCATTAAGAAAAGTGAAAAGAGGGCTAACGTAAATATGCGAGCATCGAGGACGGCTACCGCAACTGCTAGACAGTCAGGTGCTACCTTTTACTAGTATCGCATTATATATTGACGTTTTCGTCTAGCTTTGTTTACCCTCCTCGCGACCGTGTTGGACATCATGATTTTTCTCTGATTGTAGCGCTTTTTTTAATGTATTTTATTCGCTCTTATGAGGACACGCGCGCTTTTGCAGGTTTTCTTGGAAAGCGCGTACCTTAACTAGACACACACACACATACACACACACACACACACACACACACACACATATATATATATATATATATATATATATATATATATATATATATATATATATATATATATATATATATATATATATATATGTGTGTGTGTGTACTTCGACGGAAATAAGGGTACGCAGTCAAGAAAGCCAAGGAAAGCAGAGGGGAAAATGTGGTACGTCATTTATTATTCTTGAAATACACATAGTTTTTGGAAAGACAGACGGGATGTGGAGAAAAACGCGCCCGCCGGGTGGGATCCGAACCCACCAGGCGGGCACGTTTTTCTCCACTTTATTTTTCTGTCTTTCAAAAGACTACATCTGTTTCAATAATAATAAATGACCTACCACATTTTCTCCTTAATTTGCTTTTCTTGTCTTATACGCCAATGCTGAACAAAAAGAAAGAAAAAGAAACCCGTGTGATTCGTGTGAACTTCCAACATACCGTGTGCAAACCCCGTTCCTCGTGAACGGTCAACCCCGTGATTACCAGGCTCTTCCGTGTACCCGAAGCCGACTTGGCTTATGGCGCACTGTAGACGGTAATCCTGTTCGGACTATTTTGTTACGTAGCACGTAGGTACGCCTTTGTAGGCCCTTTTTATATCCTTTTTGCATATCAACGGCCATCTAGAAGGCGCCTGCTACCGGATCCGCGTAATGTAATTTTTGTTTTCGCGCGTTTCTCTGAATTGAAAAAAATATATACAAAAAAAAAAACACAATCACCCAGCAACCGGGAGAGAGGAGATATATAATTAAAAGGAGAAATTTCGCGTGCGCCGCGCCGGGTAGAAAAATGACAAATGGTGCGGCCCTCAACAAGTGAAGCCTGTATATCCAGTACTAATAGACCGCTTATTAAAGCATGTCTTCATAGGGCAGCTGCCGCCTATGAGCAGCGCAACGGGTGACAGCGCGCCGCGAGCGACCGCGGGGGGCTGATAAGACGGCCTGGAAGCAGACACTGAATAACGGCCCCGCATTACGGGTGTGAGTTACGGCTTGAGAGAGAGAGCAAGAGAGGGCGCGGAGGAAGCGTTGGTACGCTTCCTTTGCCGCCGTGCATGCGGTCACTCCGGGAATGCGAGCACCCAGATGAAGCCGGGCGTAAGCTCTAGGTCAAAAATAAAAAGAACCGCTAGGGCTGCTCTGCACGTGCACGGAATATGATTTAGTGACTGACTCTTTAACGATTTTTTTTTCAATCGCTGGAAAATAGTTGCTGGAAAATAGTTACGCTGTCTATCCGGATTAAGCGTCTGAGCCGGACGCGAAAAGTGGTGTCCCCGCTCCCTCTCGCACCTGCTTCTATTCCCACTAGTTATCTCTGTCACTTGTAAAAAATTAATTGGAAGCAAGAGCGGAAAGAACAGAACGTGCCCCTTCTGCTGCATCTGCACCAAGGGATACTCCCATGCGTAGCGAGAATTCAAACAAGGTTATCGTTGAAGAGAACATTTTTGGCTTCTGTTTAGCCTCGTTCGTTTCAGCCAGGAAAAAAAGAACGAAATGGACGAAGGGTCACAAGTCAAAGCAGCAGTACGTGGGGTGGTACCATTGAATTTTTACAGCGAAGCTGTTAGACTATACTTGGTCGGAAAATTTCGTGTCGTAAGCAAAAAAAAAAAAAAAAAAAAAAAAAACAGTAGGAACCAGCAGTTCCTGCCTAGGACGCCGAGCGCATGAGTCAGGCTATACAGGCACACATCGTAGATAGAGCTCAGTATCCGTCTTAAAAAACCACAAAGCAAGCATCGAAACCGCATTGTGGATGATCATAATACCGCACGTTTAATACCTACCAATATTCTTCAGGCCACAAATGGCTCCATTCATTGTCATGCCAGATTTTGACCTTCCTTACAAACAACCGTATTTATGTTAAATGGTCTAAAACAGACACGGAACATTTTCAGAGGAAAAAAACAAAAACAAAATGACACTTCTTCCCTGTCACCTGAAATGCGCAATCGTGACGTTTAAAACGTTTCTCCGTCACGCATTCGGGCTGTCAAAGACCATGCCCATCCAAACAGAAATTATATCCCGGTGTCAGCCACCATAAAAAAATTAAATCAGAGCAGTGATTCGCCGTAATGGGCTGCAGCGCCGTTATCCGCTCCCTGCTGCCACCCAATGCATTTTAAATTTCCCGCCTTCGCAGTGCCCTCGTGCCCCTTGCCTGAAACTGCGCCACGGGAGTTCTGTTCTTTTAGTGCTTTCTTTAATTTCGTATGCTGGAGCTGTTGTGCGTCATTTCCAACGCGCGATTTTTTTTCTTGAGCGGCTGGAGCCTTTCTGCGGCATTTTGAACGCGCCATTTTTTTTTTTTTTTTCTTGCGTGGCTGAATCTTTTCGGCATCATTTCGAACGGGCCATTTTTTTCTTGCGCGGCCGCTTTTTTCGCTTGCTATCGTTAAAATCCAGCCCAACGAGCGTTCCTAACTAAATAAACGCGGGATCTGCCGGTTATATACACAGATTTTGCCTGAAATGTAGCTGCAGTTTGTGGGCCTCACCTCTGTAATGCAGTGCAGCCTGCCAAGGTGCCCACCATGGGTTCGAGCGAGCCAAGCCGTAGACGGCCGCGGCGGCCCTCGCCACGCGTGCGCAGTCACTCCGTGGAGACGAAGTAGCTCCTCAGAACGTGGTTTTATTCCGGGTAATCCACGGTACAGCAACCAGCCCTGGTATTACACTCCTAGCCCTGGGGCAGAGAGGGGGGTACCCGCCGACCGTACGCTTCAAGCCACAGAGCCCGACGCGCAGGGGGGGTACTCGGCAGCTGTTGTTCCAGTGGCGTAAGCCACCGAAACGCTGCGGGTGATGGGCCCGGCAATGACCGGAACCGACCACCAGACTGACTGAGAAATCCAACTCCCGGTACGTTCGCCGACCTCACAGAAGTGAGAGAACGGCGGTCGCTCAGGCCGAAGCGAGGCGAGCAGCGTGCAAGCACGAAGTACCTGTCGGAGTCGGCACCCAGCCAATCTCTCCTGGGTCCGACCGAAGCGCGCGCCCGCCGCCGCGAGCCCTTCGGCGGGGCCACTACGTCACGCCCCACGTGGCCCACGGGCCGGCGCGCATTGGTCAGCCCGTACCCCCTTGCAGGGAGAGGGCGCGAGGGGCTATCCTCGCCCCTCGGGGAGAGGGGATCGCGGGCTACGTGCTCGCGTAATTGGGAGCAGCCCCAATTAAGATCCCCACATCCCCCCCTCCTTAAATACCCTCGCCGACCTGGAAGCAGGCCGACTACTACCAACAAAAGAACAATCTTCGTGCAAGTGACAAGGGTAGTGCCCATCAGCCTCTCCTCCAGCCCTCAGTAATACACAACATGCATTTCTCTTACCTAAGCTACCACTACTCTTACACACCTTGACACCGTATTCAAAAAACAAAACTATACACAAGAAAGTTACAAAAAAGACTCAAACAGGTAGAACTGCAAACTACGACTTGCATAATACAAACTACCACACAAAAAAACTAAATCATGTCAAACCGACAAAAGAAGCTTACATGCACAATTCGCTGCACAAAATAACTAAGCAAGTCAAAACTGCGAAATACTACAAGGGAAATGAACACTACAAGGAAAGCCAACTACACAAGTTTGAATATCCCGAACACTAACTGTACAGGTGGAACTTTCATTCTGTCTGCAAAACTCATTCCTATCTACACACGCACACACACACTCGCACCCACGCACACACACACAACGTGGCGCACATTTGCATTGAGGAAAAATGAATAAAATAACCGCCACTCGATAACTTTAACCAAATGGGGACGGAGAGCGTCTCTCACGGGGTTCCCGGATTGTTCGGCACTCGGGGAGCGAATAGGGGCGAAAAGTTTTGGTTCGGCAAGCGTGCGTGGCGGCCGTGGCTGTTTCTTCGGGGAGCAATGCCTGCTCACCCAAGAGCGTCGCAAAACGCGTCGATGCCACTGAAGGGCTCACGAAGAAGTTGGAAAAGGTGGCGGCAGTGCCGGAACGGGCTCACCGGTGCGTCGAGCAGACTTCGCGGACGTGCAGAGCGAGAGTCGATGAGCCATTGGAAGTCGCGCAGCGCGGGCACCCGCTGGAGGTCATGGGTCCGGAATAGGCCCCTGATGGATGGGGCACCAGCCAGGGAGCAGGGCACGAGCTCCAGCCCGTCGCCAGGTCGCAGGATCATGATGGCGTTGACCCGAGAAGCAGGGCTTGCGGAGCATTGATGAGTGCCCCGGCAAGGGTGGTGACGAGCGGGCATGCTGGACGCTCAGCGCCCGCGAGGCAGCAGCCGGACGCCTGCCGATGACGCAATGCGCGGAAACGCCCACAGGACCCGAATGCCAGGCTCCGATGGCGAAACGAGGACCATCCGCGGGATGCACTGCTGGATCCGTTGTAGCTGGCCCGCACGCGCACACACGCAGTTTCGCGCAGCGACACGGTGCACGGGAACAGGCACGCACTTCCTAACGCACAAATCGTCCTCCGTCGGCCCGCGTGCTCACAGACACACCACACTTGTCGGCCCCGCACACACGACAAAAAAAAGAAAAAGACAGGAGCAGTCCCCTGCGCATCTCTGCGGCAGAAAGTCCTCACCCGCGTGTAGCACCGCGAAAGACGCAACAGAAACTCACTCATTCCACGCACAAAATAAACACATTCACACAAAAACTACTGGGACCTTGAAAGATACGGGCGGCGAGCAGCAACGCTGCCAGACGGTCCACGCCGCGGCTCCCCATGCTCCCTCCCGTTCCAACCCTCCAAGGAAGCCACCGTCGAGCGACGGCAGCCGGGCGAAACCAACCCAAAACAACAAGAATATACCACCCCTCGGAGCTTCCGAGAAAAAAGAAGGGCGGCTTTGCAGGGCTCAGCCGGGATCCCAAAAAGCGAAGTTTTTGCCTCTCGAGAACGGGGGCCGAGAAAATGCGAGGAAACGCGTTCTTTTGCTCCCAGTTTAAAATGAACCACACTATTATACTTCCCCTTGAATGCAGTTGGCTAAACAGCAAAAATAAGGCATTTCTTTACGCAATTCTATACATATCATGAACAAACCACTAGTTACTAAACGCCATGCGACACACACTACCATTAAAAAGAACATGCACACTTTGCCTAAACGCGACAAAATACATTACACTAAGAGAAACATGCACTTTTTACACTCACGTGAATGGGCTGGAGGCATGATCACTGGCTCACCCGGGAATGCCACGGAGAAAAGCTCGTTGTGAGAAGGCTGATGTGCGCGTGTAGGGCTTTCAACCGGGAAAAGCCCGGTATTAAGCCGGCCGACTTCCCAACTGTGGGCGTCGGCGGAGGGCGTACCGATGCGGGGGCCGGAAGCGACCCGACACACCGGGTGTGCTCGTTTGCCCTGGCGCGAGGTCGTCAGACCCCGGCTTCAACTCTGCCGGCCTACAATGGTAGGCTTTCAGGTCGGCAATGTGAACGCGGCCACTGGATTTCCCTGTTCGGGGATCCTTAAGCTCGTACACAAGCGGTGAGAGTCGCCTCTCAACTTGGTAGGGCCCAACCCACTTAGGAGCCAATGCAGCGGAAAACCCCTTGCTGGCATCGCTAAGAGCGTGGCTGCGTTTGAGCACAAAGTCACCTGCCTGATAGCAAATGCTACGGTGACTCTTGTCGTACTGAGCCTTTTGTTGGGCTCGAGCTACGCCGAGGCTCTTCCGCGCCTTGTCGAAGGCCAGATTGAGCCGGGCGCAGAGTTGGGACGCGTACGAGGAACAATCCCGGTGCGCGCTCTCGTCCGAGTCTTGGCGTTGCGTGACAATGGTCAGGGGGTTGGCCAAGTGTCTCCCAAAAGTGAGGAATGCGGGCGAGAATCCCGTTGAACGGCTCTCCGCTCTCCGAACAGCGAATGCGAGCTCGTTCAGGTGGTCGGCCCAGTCCTTTTGGCTCGTGGCAAAAGCCCTGAGCATTGTCTTCACACTCCTATTGAAGCGTTCTGTCAAATTGGACTGGGGGTGGTAGGGCGACGTGGGACGATGCTCGATCCGCAAGGATGAGCATGTTTCACGGAAAAGTCGGGCAGTAAAATAGGAGGCATTGTCCGTGATGAGGCGCTCCGGGAAGCCGAAGCGAGTGAATACCTCCATTAACTTGTCCAGCACAGCCCGGGATGTCACCTTACGCAGTGGAAACAATTCCACCCATTTCGTAAAGTGGTCCACCACTACCAACAGGTGCTGATAGCCGTGCTTGCTTCTGGGGAAAGGCCCCATAAGGTCGCAGGCGGCTATTTGCCACGGCCGCTGGCTGTCAATCGGTTTCATCAGCCCTGGCGGGCGCCCACCGCGCGATTTGACAGACTGACAGGCATGACACGACCGGCAATAGCGGAAAATGTCCCGCCTCATGCCGGGCCAGGTGACAGTGCGACTGATCTTTGAAAAGACCTTCGAGCCGCTCAGGTGTCCGGCCAGTGGCTCGTCGTGAGCGTACCGCAAAAGCGCGCACCTCAGACGTTTCGGGATCACCACCTTGAACGGGTCGATAGACTCGTCGTCAGTGGCGACGTATTTCAGCACGAGCTCGTCGTTGTCCAGCAGGTACGTATCCTCGGGACTACCAGCAATGCAAGCTGGCTCCGGTCCCTCTGCGCCCGTTGCAAAGCCAGCAACGTCACGGCGCTCCGCCTCTCGTAGGCGTCCGAGAATGTCTCGGCAAAAAGGATCGTCTCGCTGAGCCTGAATGAGCTCTTCCCGGCTGAATATAATCCCGAAAGGAGACCAGGCACGGACCTGAATCTCCGGCGTCGTGGCCTGGGGCTGCCCGAATTCGGGGGGCCGTCTTGGCTCACGAGCGTTGCTGGCGTTCCCTCGAGAGGGTCCAGCTTACGTACACAGCGCAACAGCAGCGCATTCTCCTTTCTCGGCGCGGGGCATGACACAGACGGTTTTCCCCTTCGGCGCTCGAGATGCGCTGGCCTCAACAACAGAGGACCCAACCGCGCTTGCTACGGGTGGTGACAATGCACCAGCTGTGTTCTCCCGTACCGCTGTGCACGGCTTTCCGACTGCGGGCTCCGCCGCAACCGCCTCCTCGCCTGCGCTGGCAGGCGAAACATTCCTCTCGGCGCTGGCCGGGAGCGAAAGCGGGGCGCGTGAAAGCGCGTCGGCGACCACATTGCTGCTTCCCTTCCGATACTGCACGGAAAAATCGTAGTGCTGTATGAGCAGAGCCCAGCGTGCCAATCGCCCGGAGGGTTCTCGGAGCCGCATCAGCCAAGTGAGCGCGCTGTGGTCCGTTTGCACGACGAATTTCGTCCCGTCCAAATAGACGTCGAATTTCCGCAGCGCAAACACGATAGCAAGGCACTCCCTCTCTGTCACTGAGTAATTCTTCTCAGCGGGGAGAAGGGATCGACTGGCAAAAGCCAGGGGGTGCAGCACGCCATCGTATTCCTGAAGGAGGACAGCCCCCAATCCGAGGTCGCTTGCGTCGGTTTGTACGACAAACTCCCTGTTCAGGTCGGGCAACCTGAGCTGCGCTGTCTCGGCAATTGCGCGGGACAAGCTGCGAAACGCACCTTCTTGCTCAGGGCCCCAATGCCACTCGACAGATTTCCCCAACAGCCGCGTCAGGGGAGCCTGGAGTTTAGCGCAGGACGGAATGAATGACCGATAAAAATTGGCCATTCCCAGAAAGCGGCGCAGGCCGCGTACTTCTGTGGGCGCAGGGAAGCCCAGGATAGCCTGGAGTTTCTCCGCGTTTGGCTCGATGCAGCCACCGCCCAGCGTGAACCCAAGAAGCTGCACTTGAGTTCGCGCTATCTGTGCTTTCGCCGGATTCAATGTCAAACCCGCTGCCTTGAGCCTACCGAGCACATCTTCCAAGTGACTAGCGTGCTCTTCCAGTGAACGCGAGTATATTACAATGTCGTCAAGGTAGCACATTGCATGTGACCACCTTGACTCCCCAAGAACCCGGTCCATCAGCCTCTGAAATGTTGCAGGGGCGTTACACAGCCCGAATGGCATACGTGTAAACTCAAACAAACCCCGGTGGCAGGTGAACGCTGTCTTAGCCTGATCCTCCGGATTCATCTCCACCTGCAAGTAACCCTTTGAGGCATCCAGAATGGTGAAATACCTAGCTGACCCCAGGTTCCCCACTATCGACTCGATCGTAGGCAGCGGGTAGGCATCTTTCCGAGTGAGGGCATTCAGCCTTCGGTAGTCAACGCACAAGCGAAAACTGCCGTCTTTCTTCTCTACCGGGACTACAGGAGACGCCCACGGGCTGTCGGAGCGCCTCACCACATTTGTCGCGAGTAGCTCGTCCAGCGCGCCGTCAATAGCCCGCCGCTTAGCGAGGCTAGTCGGCCTGGGGTAGCACTTCAAAGGAAGCGCATCTCCTGTCTCGATCCTGTGTCGCACGAGATCAGTGCAACCCGGCAGATCCGTGAAAAGCTCCGCAAACCGGAATAAAATGTCCGAGATGCGGGCCTTCTCCTTCCGATCCCAACCAGCCACATCGGCGATCAAGGGATGGAGCGCATCGTCGCGCGCGGGCTTGTTCTTCAACCGAGAAGCGGTCGAACAACTTTGCTCCGCCCCGGGGTATTCCCCGGTGCGCAGCACTCCGCACGGCGGCAACGCTTCTCCCGCACAAGCGAGAGCCGGCGAAGGCGGGCTAGCGAAGGGAACAAGGGGGGACAAAAGTCCGGCCCTGTAACCGCCGCTCGCAATGTCGATCGTAATTCTGGACTTCCGAAGAAAGTCGCGGCCCAAAATCACGGGGACACTCAGCCTTGGCAGGTGGATAAAACGACAGCGTCTCATCCGCCCGTCCCATCGAACTGTCAACCTTGCGGCGCCGCCGGCGCGCACTGCACCACTGGCAAGGCTGAACACAGCTCGGCACTCCCTGAGGCGAACAGAACGCTGTTGCAAGAGGTTCAACACTTCGTCTCCGAACAAAGAAGCGCTAGCTCCCGTGTCCAATAAAGCCGGGTATTCTCGTCCCGCAATGACGACAGTGATGAACGGCGCAGGCTCGCCAACGGGACAACCCGGGCGGCCTAGGGAGGGGGCCAGAATTACTTCGGCCGAACGGGCCTTCCCGCTCGGCCGGCCTCTGCGTTTCCCAACTGCGCCGGCGGCTGGGAGCAGTTGCGCATCATGTGGCCTTCTTTTCCGCAACGAAAACAGCGCAGCCCACCACGGGTATTCCCGCGATTGGCATCCCTCGGCGCGTCTCCGCCTGCCGCCGGACCTGGGGGTTGTTTCGGGCGGTTGTTCGCTGCAGAATTGTTTTGAGGCCATTTTCCGGCATTAGCCGTGCGGCGTCCGTAGGTGTATGGGTCCAAAGCGCGTGCGCTAATTTCCCACAGACCTTTTTCTTCCGCGCCGACTGCGTGGGCGGCGTGCGGCGGGTGGCGAGGAAAAGAGGAAGCTCCCTTCCACGCGCAGCGGGGCTCGAGAGCCTCGCTTGCCGGAGGAGGAGGGCGATACGCTCTTGAAGCGAGTATGTGGCCCTGTATCCGCTTCGCCTCAGCGGCTAACTCCTCCAGGTCGCGGAACCGAGCGCCGCGCAGGTACGCCGCAAAAGTGGGGTGCGCCTGCCTGATAACCCTCTCGACGCGTTCATCGTTCGGGGCTGTCGGTTCGGCGATTTGATATAGCTCCTCCATGCTCCGCACAAACTCTAGGAGCGATTCCTCGGGAGCCTGTGTGCGCAGCTCCAGTTCACGCCGCATCCTCCGATGGTAGTCCACCGGAAGAAATTCGCGGCGGATTGCCGCCTTCAGTTCAGTGAACGTGGCGGCTCGGTGACCGGCAAGCCGGTACCACTGCGCTGCTCGCTCCGTAAGCGCAACTGGCACGACACGAGCGAGCATATCGCTGTCGCTGAGCCCCATGGCTGTCTGGTAGTGCGCGAGAGACTCAATGAAGTCGGTCACGCTGATGGTATCCTCGTAGCCGCGGTAAACTGGCACTTCTAGCCTCACCAGCGGCTTTGACAGCTTCGGTGCACCCAGGGAAACCTGGAGAGCACCTGAAAGGGACTGGATCAAGCGAGTGGCTTGCTGCAACAACGAGGTTGCATCTGGGGAAGCATCTCCGTTATGAACGACTGCGTGCGCGGCGGAGGGATCCGCGTCGGGGCGAGAAAATACTCGCGGGTCGTTCGGCGGCTCGGCGGCCGGAGGGAGAATTCGTGTGCCCAGCCCGCTGGTGTTGGCGGGTGGTGCTTCCCGAGCCTCCGCTGCCTCCGCGTAAGCGATGACAGCGGGGTCTCCTGCCGCGTTGCTCCCGAAAACGGGTGGCCTGTGCGGCAAGAAAGCCTCTCTGGTGCGAGCCAGGCTTTCAGCGGCGACGCAGCCGGTGTGAAACGGCGCGGGGATACCGCGCGCCCCGGGAGTGACGACGGGGGCGGTTTGCCGAAGCCCAGGTAATCCTGTGGCTGGCTGGATACATGGCTGGCCCCCAGTACTAACTGGGAGCCGCCTGGCACTTGCGGCTCTCGGACCGTCGATGAAAGTACCGGCCGGGGCTTGCAATGCAGCTCGCCCGGCATGAGAGGCGCCCAATACGCCTAAGCGCTCGCGCGCAGTCGCAGCCTCGCTAGCGCGCGCGCCACATTCCGGGGCTACTGAAGCACGCCCGGGTCGCCGTGCATACATATCAAAATCACTAGCATCCGGGGCTACGGAAGCACACCCGAATGCATTCAATACGCCTATGCGCTCGCCAGCACGCGCGCCTCCGTCCAGGGCTACTGGAGCACACCCGGATTGCCATGCACATATATCAACATCACTAGCAAGCGGGGCTACGGAAGCACTCCCGAATGCGTTCAATACGCCTATGCGCTCGCCATCGCGCGCGCCTCTATCCAGGGCTACGGGAGCACACCCGGATTGCCGTGCACATATATCAACATCACTAGCAATCGGGGCTACGGAAGCACACCCGAATGCATTCAATACGCCTATGCGCTCGCCAGCACGCGCGCCTCCATCCAGGGCTACGGGAGCACACCCGGATTGCCGTGCACATATATCAACATCACTAGCAATCGGGGCTACGGAAGCACACCCGAATGCATTCAATACGCCTATGCGCTCGCCAGCACGCGCGCCTCCATCCAGGGCTACGTGAGCACACCCGGATTGCCGTGCACATATATCAACATCACTAGCAATCGGGGCTACGGAAGCACACCCGAATGCATTCAATACGCCTATGCGCTCGCCAGCACGCGCGCCTCCGTCCAGGGCTACAGGAGCACACCCGGATTGCCGTGCACATGTATCAACATCACTAGCAAGCGGGGCTTCGGAAGCACACCCGAATGCGTTCAATACGCCTATGCGCTCGCCATCGCGCGCACCTCCATCCAGGGCTACGGGAGCACACCCGGATTGCCATGCACATGTATCAACATCACTAGCAAGCGGGGCTTCGGAAGTACACCCGAATGCGTTCAATACGCCTATGCGTTCGCCAGCGCGCGCGCTACCATCCAGGGCTACGGGAGCACACCCGGATTGCCATGCGTACACATCACTATCGCACAAACCGTACCGACTATTATGTAGTGAGCACACTCGCCGGAGTCCCGGCTGAACCAGACGCGGCGTACTACTCGGCACACTCCCCGCATAAGCTGAGTGCGGCCTCTCACCTCGCTCTACAATACCGGCGGAGGCCGGAGGGGCCGGGGCACAGAGAGCTCTCCCGGCTAGGAGCGGCGTCGACCCAACACATGTGGCCTCAGGCGACGGAGGAACGGCGAACTCGGGAATTCCCGAAACTCGTACATCGCTTTGGTCGGCGTCCACGCTCGGTGAAGCGCGGAAGGATGCGATGTTCGCTAGCGACGCCCGCGTAAGCGTCTCCTCAAGGCTAGCGTCCATGGCGCGAGCGGCCTATTGCATGAGCAAAGCTCTGCAAGCTCGCTAAAGGGAGGCAACGATTGTAAGAACAAAGGCTGCCCCACGTTGTGGCGCCAGATATGTGGGCCTCACCTCTGTAATGCAGTGCAGCCTGCCAAGGTGCCCACCATGGGTTCGAGCGAGCCAAGCCGTAGACGGCCGCGGCGGCCCTCGCCACGCGTGCGCAGTCACTCCGTGGAGACGAAGTAGCTCCTCAGAACGTGGTTTTATTCCGGGTAATCCACGGTACAGCAACCAGCCCTGGTATTACACTCCTAGCCCTGGGGCAGAGAGGGGGGTACCCGCCGACCGTACGCTTCAAGCCACAGAGCCCGACGCGCAGGGGGGGTACTCGGCAGCTGTTGTTCCAGTGGCGTAAGCCACCGAAACGCTGCGGGTGATGGGCCCGGCAATGACCGGAACCGACCACCAGACTGACTGAGAAATCCAACTCCCGGTACGTTCGCCGACCTCACAGAAGTGAGAGAACGGCGGTCGCTCAGGCCGAAGCGAGGCGAGCAGCGTGCAAGCACGAAGTACCTGTCGGAGTCGGCACCCAGCCAATCTCTCCTGGGTCCGACCGAAGCGCGCGCCCGCCGCCGCGAGCCCTTCGGCGGGGCCACTACGTCACGCCCCACGTGGCCCACGGGCCGGCGCGCATTGGTCAGCCCGTACCCCCTTGCAGGGAGAGGGCGCGAGGGGCTATCCTCGCCCCTCGGGGAGAGGGGATCGCGGGCTACGTGCTCGCGTAATTGGGAGCAGCCCCAATTAAGATCCCCACAAGTTTTCTTTGCGATAAACAACGGGGAGATGTATGACAAGCGCCAGCGGTTGGCGAGGTTCGAACGGTTATGACCATTTAAACCGCGTGGTTTTCGAAGCCTCAGCGTGACCCCCTGATGACGGTACATGACGCTCTACTTGGGTCCGTTATCTCCCTGCGCCGCCTAATTCCGGCAGTCGCATCGACCGTTAGCGAGCTACGACGACAAGGCGAGCTCATAAAGTGCTCTGCACTTAGAGAACAGCACGCCCTATTACAGCTTAAGCTACGCGCTCCCTCACTCACCTGTTCCCTCCTTTCCTAGAGAAATCATTACAACCGAACGCGGAATCCGCTTCGCACGCCTTCCCACCTAAAGGCGCTGGGAGTCTCGCCTATACAGCCTGATTAATTCCACGAGACGCCGTCTCCGGCTGGCCCCATCCCCAGCCCTCCCCGGCTTGATTAATCGAGCGTGCAAAGCGCCTCAGCTTGGAGAGAAAGGAAGACCGGGGCGCTTCGGGCACGGGCAAAAGGGTGGAACGAAGGGTGCAAGAAGCAGACCGCAAAAACGGCCTCCGGTTCTTCCCGCGGTGGTGCCGGGCTCCGGGGCCTAAGTACAGAATTAGTCGCAGGGGCGGTACTGATGGCGGCGTGCTCAGCACATCTCTAGAGGAGGCCATAAAGAACCCCCCGCTGGCGTTTAGTATACAACCGCGTGGTTTCGCGTCCCCTCAGCGAGTGCGCCGCCAAGTATGTGCGAGGGGGGAGGGGTTGCTCGCACGCCAAGCAGTTGCCGGTAGGAGCTGGAGGAAGAGGACTCCCGCCACAGATGCCGCCGCTCCTAATGGGAGCCCATAATTCCTGGCACGTCTGCGAGTGAAGGGATTGAGCCCGTGTGGATTGCTCCGGCGTGCGTTGCTAGCAGCGCCTTTGCGGCAGCTTCGCGGCTCAAAAGGGTGATAAGTGGGCTTGCCGGGGATTGGCTTCTGGTGCATGTACGCTTCTACTAGTTCGCTCGTGGCCTACTATGTCGCTTTGGTTCTGGCCAATGGCTGCACTGGGGTTTGCGTGAACTGTATACTTTCTGATAGGCTAGGAGAGTGGTTTAGGAGAACGAAAAGTTGATGATGATGATGATTTATTTTTTTATGGCGCAAGGGCGACTACGGCCAAAGAGCGCCATAAACAAGGTACTACTTCATGAGGTTGGTGTGCAGGCAAATACTGAATAATTGCAGTTAAAATACGCGTCCAATGAATTAAAAGGCAATGGAGATGGCTGGTGTAAAGGGACAGGTGATTAGTGTGCATGATAAGAGATAAGGTGTGAAAATTTGATGTCGTTGAGAAACTGTAAGGTGCGCTTGCTAGAAATCATGGAAACATCACCTAAAAGTACGAGGGGTGCAGAGGAATGTTTACTCTGTATAACTGTGGGAAGTGCTTATGTCGTATTGTGTTGAGTGCCTCGCATCGTATCAGAATGTGAATCACGGATAAGTGTTCCGCACACTTGCTGCACAGGGGTCTTGGAGATCCAGTGAGCATGTGTATGTCCTATCCGCAACCTGCATAAGGCAACCTCAGTGAATGTGTTGTGTGAGTCAGCAGTGTATTGCCCCAAGTGGTTGTTTATTCTTCTTGTTTCGAAGTAATTGGTTTCTTATAGAATGATAATAGGCGATGTTTACATTTGAATTCCTCCATGTTCAAGTATTCGTTTGCGTGAAGTAATGACATAAAAATTGGTAGAAACCCCCAAAATGGCAATTGTCGAATAAATGGGCAAGCCACTCTACTATGCACCGAAATTCTAGGAAGACGGCTTCGCTTTTTTACGCATATGCATGGCTGGAAGACATTTTTATAGGCAATGAAGGCCCTAAATAACTCAACAAGACCCCGTGTATCTCTATAAAAGATATATCACAAGCCCCCTTGATGTCGGCTTTACTACTTTACACTCGTGCTTTTACTGCTAAGACAAATTTTGATGTACGATATATTAAACCAACGTTACATGGACGACGGTACCACAAGGACTAAAAACTAGACGGAAAAATTCAAAACTCGAAACTCTTCGGGTGGCAACATATTGCCGGAATTGGTTTCACGAATAAGGAATACTTCCCTCGTATTTCTACGCGCATGGAAACGTTTAATTGGTTGCTCTCTGACGCTGTCGGTCTTTGTAAGTTTGCTCTCCCCGTCTTCAAGATATGTATGCACAGTCCGTGCACCGTCGCGCGTGCGCACCTTGGGCGGCTTCAATTTCCAACTTCAAGTTCGTGGCGTAGTCTGGCAACAATACGCGAAACAACCAAGATGGCCTACGTATGCAAATTCTGGATGGAACTGTTCCTTGCTCCTAGACCCAGACTTTTTCGCGGCAACAACTAATCGCGGCCTTTCACGAAACACGGAATCATCTGTAGCGGTGTCAAGGACCGCTCCAACGACATGCAGCATCGAAATCGGTTTTGGGACTGACATTCGGGCAGCTGAGCGATTGCAGGGTATTTTTTGACAAAGTGAAAGGTTTCCAGAGAGCCTGATATTGAAGAAGGGACAGCACTCGCGTAAGAGTGCTATTTTAGAGGAACAATTGCGTTTGTGCAGCGCTCATGTACTGCTTCAGTAACTTTATGTGCGGTTTTGACAGGCCACTACAACAAAAAACAAGCAGCAAAGACACTTCTTTGCTGGCAAATGAATGGAAGGGGATTCCAAGAGACGGTGAGACTGAAAATAGCACGAGACAAACAGTTTGAGGGAACAGAGGAAAGAAGGCGCTTTTGTTGTTGTTGCTGCTTTTTTTATTTTTATTTTTAATTTTTGGGGCTGAGTGCTAGCGCTTGTTTCAGTTTCTCCGTAGCGGCGCGCCATCACCGCCAATAAGCCGGATACAACCCTTAAATGCTAGCGTGTTTGATAAGATCTCTTAAGCAAGGACCAGAGTGAGCCGAACGTTTTTTTTTTGTTTGTTTTATCAGCTGTTTTTGAAGGAACATCGCCCCGCTGATGACATATATTAGTTTCGCTGTATTATTAATACCCGTAGCGGTAGTTCGGTGACTGCGAAGCTGGGCACACAGTCGCTAGTCTGATCCGTGTCGTTCTTTTTTTTTTTTTTTTTTTTTACTTATGAAGGTGAAATTTCTACATGTTCATTTGTCCGATATTTTGGTGCACGTTAAGTGGCGGGATTTGTTATTACGCATCTGATTGCCCCAAGTCGCGCCCTCAGGAGCAACGGCGTTTAAAGGCCGATTTAACTTTTACTATACGTGGCTTTCGTATACCTCGTAACCAATTCTCAAGCATAGAGGTCAGGCACTGCATACAGCAGATTTAACGGATGACGACTAAGCTGGCCACGCATGTACGAAAAATATGCGAATTTTCCGAATCCAGACTTTCTTCTTGGACCTAAAGCATATTTATTTTTGTGGTTTATTATCGTTTTAGATACCTCGTTACGCAGAGGTTTCGAGAACAGTCGTTGCCCACGGCGCCAAAGGCTTGTACACTGTTTAAATTCTACACGGGGCCATGAATAACATTGTCATAATTAAACCTGGGGCAATTTGACATTATGTGTTTTATTCTCCCCGAGTTAAAACTCAGCAAGGGCGATTTATTACAGCCACCACCGAACAACAGCCACGATAAGCTGAGAAGGCAACGGCGTTATCTAATTCCTCCACGCACTGTCTTTTCTCGAGCGTATACGTCTTCTTTGCTTCTTACTTTATCCATCTCGCGCGCACCGTGCTGCGTACACTTATACTTCTGGCTTTTCTCGGGCCTCTACAGCGTGTTCCGTATGTGTACTTCCCCCGACAACATCACGTATCCCATACGGCCATGCTCGATGACCCGTGCGATGCGACCTCAAATCCTTCATTCCGTTGGTGTGATCCACAACCCAGTGGCTGGGGGGTCCGCATTCGCCGGGAAATCCATCTTTGCACGTCCGCCGCGCACACAGCACTGGCTGCTGGCCGGCCGAGCACGCGTCCTTGCGCGAGCGAGCTCCAGCTTATCGGCGACGGCCATTACTCATGGCGCCGCGCCGTCCCTCGCTTGGCCTTTGGCCGCGTCCAGGTTCCAGGCGGTGCCACCAAGGGTGCGCGGGCACCACAGGAACGCGCCGCATTGCACGCCCAATAGGCCACACTGGACCTACCAAGCCAATAACGTCGCTGCGCATGTGCATTACATGCCGTGTGTTGCCTTATGCCGTCGCCTGGAGCGAATAAGAGACCGTCACAGAGAGGAATGTTGGGCGAGTTGGCGGCTGTTCCGGTTGAAGTGGTACAGCGTAAACGGACGAAGGACGCAGTAACAAAGCACAAGACGTGCGCGGACTCGCAGAAGTATTTTAAAGACGGCAGTATTTCTTGGGCTACTTAAACGCCGAAGTTTTGGTCTGTCTGTACGTCTACCTGTCTGTCTGTCTGTGACTCGATTCAGCCACCCGGCCAAAGGGAAACAGAAGCCGCGCCATCGTCTTATATACTCACAGCCAAATCTAAACGTCGAAGTCCGGTGTCAGTGTTCAAACTTGTCAACATTGTTGAACAAGAACGAGACATTACGCAAATATAAGGCAGCAAATCAATAGATAAGCGGTATTTGCAGTGTTCATTTAATAAAATTCATGGATGCTTAGTTTTCGCGGCAGCAAATAAAATACTACATCAACGGCAGAAAACCGTCGCCTGCTGTTGCCAGCGCTACCTCCCGACGGCATTTAAGAAATCAAACGGCAATAGCAACGAAAGGTTAAACTAGATGAGTTGCACGTCGTTCCGCTGCAACACTTGTGGAGTAGGGCAACGTGGTTCTATAAACGTTATAGTAAGGTGCCTTAATTCACGCACGTCTCCACCGTACGGCAGCGCTGGCATCGAGACACCCGACTTGGAGCAGTAGAACGCGGTAAATTTAAATTGACTTGAGCAAACCTGTAGGGTTTTATCTTGGGAGGAATGAGATGGGAGAGCAACAGCATGAGAGGTGAGCGGAAAAGAGAAGGGAGGCCTTTACTTGGCAGGGGCGCCAGTCGACTGTCGGCTTTCGGCGACATTTGAAACGAAAGGAACAGATTTGCAGCCATTTTTTATTTGTAGGAGCATAAGTGTATAACCTTCACGTTTCACTGTGCTCTCTTCCTCTGACCTTCGTCTGTTTGCGCTGTACCAATTCAACATGAAAAAGCTGTCATCGCGGCACAAACAAGCGGATCACGAGGTTGTGTTATTTCATCGCGGAATATGTTGCTCACCTGCAGGTTTAAAGCGAAATTCGTCCGTACGTTTGTACAGCGTGTCATGGTGCTGTCATTACTATCATCACTGTCATAACGGCAGGGAATTCAGGGAATATTTCTTCTTAAAGAGGCAGTGAAGTGAATGTTTACAACTCCTATTTACGACAGTAACTGTACAATTTAATTCGTGAAATCAAATATTAGGGGCAGTTTAGAGCCTTACTTTATCTGTTATGAGAGGCGCAAAGCAAAGCCCCATGCACCGATCGCGGCTGCCGCGCCAACTACAACAATGACGCCACACTGCTCTCCACTGTAATTTCGTGTATAACGATATTGAAAATTTTTATTTTCGTTCATTAATGGTTAATTGTTCATATCGACTTCTTACGTATACACGGCAGGAGTGAGGTGCAAAAAAGAGAGGGACATGTAAATGCCGAAAGTGTGGAAACAGGCACTAGATGGTGAGACAGGCGTACATCACCATGGACGAAGGCATCCCCTGTTGATTAGGAGATCTCGGCCGAGCACTACACCAGGGTGATCACACCCTGTTCTGCTGCGACGTATTTATTTCTGCATATAACGTTGACAAAACCATCGCAACATCACAAATGACTCATACTGCAGCATCTGCGTCAACTAGCACATGTGCCTCTTGTCTAATGTTTGAGTGCGTACTAGTTGTTGCTAAGCGATGGAGCAGCAGCGCCATGGTAAAACGGGCCCGTTGTTGTGTGCCTCTGTTGCTGCTTATTGCTAGGAGTCGTCTGTGTTTTCGTCTTCCGAATGTACAGGCTAGTATTGAGGAAAAACGTTAATTTATTGAGCATAAAAGTGGGTGACTGTAATAGTTTACACTGAGAACGTGCACAACACATTTCCATTTTTTACTCGTGCTTTGCACTTTTTTAACAATATGCGCAGTTAATGTCCCTGCTACATTTGAGACTTGTAATTTTCTGATTATTCAATCGTTGTTGGTGAGTCTTCGTTCTTCTGCGCACGTATAAATGCAAACGTGGTATGGTCTCGCAAGCGACTGGCAGTATTGGAAATAAACAGCCATACTCGACACAATGCAGCTGACTATGCAAGTCCATAGGCAGCGGCAGCGTTGAGGCTTCGAACAATACCGCGTTGACTCACAGGGCATCGCCGCATGAACCTTGAATGCAAAAACAATGTGCGATGCGTGCGATGCACCGGGACTCGCCTATGGAGAGTTTCCTCGTAACCACTTGCAGCGCAGTTTCCTGCCTTACATACATTGCGAATGCGACCACGCAGGCGGGCAACTCAGTGGCGGAGCCAATCAGCGTGATTCCGCTAGAGTGCGTGGCCCCAGCGCTGCTGTGTCCCGGAGTTAATTGCGAAAGGGGAACGTGCTTTTTTTTAGTTCGATGTACATAGGCGCGTACCGGCGCAGCGCTTACACCAAGTTTTCTATCGGACCTTCAGTGGCGTATTCACAACGTGAACAACGCTGCCGAGTTTGTTTTTTCGTTCTAAGCTTTCATGGATGTCGCCTCTCCTTTAAATATATATTGTAACGGGGCAATCCGTGTTCGAGACAAACATGCGATCGGCGCTGTGCCGCTGGTGGAAGAGGACGAGAACAACGACGCTCGGCTCGGACTCACGCTGCTAGTTTCCGCAACGCTTCCCAGCCTATTTTGACTTGTAAACAGCTCTAAATATACGTATCCTTGCCACATAACATCCTTGGTAGAGGTGCGGGGTAACGATACCTCTCGCCACGTAACGATGCCACGCAACAATATCATATAAACATCATTCCGTCGCACTGTTGCAATGGGCGCAGCAATTATCCATAGAATAGGTCGCTGGAAACCCGTATTTTATGTTACTTGTTTATGGGACGCAGAAGTTATTTCCTATTTCTCCAAAATTTTTCCAGCGGAAAAAAAATAAAATTGGAATAAAATATATCTGTGTATCGTAGCAAAGAAGTGAGCTGACGCCATTACACACCAACAATACTAGAAAAGAAAATTACTATTATGGCGCTATTTTCATTACCGTATAGTAACCCCTTTCGTTATACCGCGCTTCTAGGTACAATGTTCATTATAAATCTGTGCTTGAATCTTGAACCCCCAGTAATACGTCTCGTTTCAGTATTCTCGCACTATAGAAGAAAAGGCAATATGATAGACTATACCTGTCAAACCGTAAGATGCATGCAGTTTTGTTCCATCTAATGTATCAAAGTGTCATAAAAATACAATAACACCTACAAAATCGTCGTACAGTTTGTTCATACATCATTGACAAAAGGGGAGTGTTGCGAAAAAAGAGCAACAATTTGTTTACAGACATGTCTAATGCATATCGGCCATGCATGTGCGATGTATGCTAGACTGGAAGATTCAGAATTATGCCGTATACATTTCTGGGGAAGCGGAGGTCGTTATAATTGCGCGGTTCTTCTGAAAGCAATGTTAGGTATCGGGCAACTTGACTAAAAGATGTTACTGTATATGACCACGGAAAAGCAAAAAAATGGGGCCGTGGATTGATGCTGTCTTGTGACCGTGGAATTGGTTTTCGCATCATCATCGCTTATCTGTTTATTAGAGGTCTACAATTGATGATTGATTGATGATTGTGGGGTTTCACGCGCCGACGCAACGCAGGCGATGAGGCGTGCCGTAGTGGAGGGCTCCGGATTAATTTTGACCACCTGGGGATCTTTAACGTGCGCCGAAATCTCGAACACACGGGCGTTTTTGCTTTTCGCCTCTATAAGAAAAGCGGCAGGCGCCACCGGGAATCGAACCGGCGACCTCGTGCTCAGCAGCACAACCCTTTAGCCACTGAGCCACGGCGGCGGGTAAAGGTCTAAAATTCCTGGCCATGAGTTACGCAGTTAACTGTATAACCAAGAGGAGGTCCAGCATGGACAGGTGTAAAATTTCGCGCATTCTAAGCTTTTAGCCATCAGGCCATGACTATAAGAAATCATATTAAACTCTTTAGTTATCCAGTCTTCAAGTTTCGGCTGGTAGGATGGCAATGTAGCCAAATCCTGATTTTGTGGTTATTTGGTTTAAAGCAGCATGCGCTTTTCATATAAGTAGCCGTATCACGTGAAATGACCGTTCGACAATGGTGACGTCCTGGCTGCCATCCTGGATGGCCTATATCGAAGGTGTGCGGGACACTACCACTTTGGCAGCATTATATATGTAAAAAACGCGGGGGCATAATAACTACAAACGTCGCGCATGACTGAAATTGACATCATGCAAAGGCTGGCCGGGTCTTGTGTATACACGAGCACGCGACGATGTCAGTGATAAAGAAACAAATGATTCCGCAGTTTTAACGCTAATAAACATCAACATACACCCTACTTCTTGAGAACATGACGTAAACATCATTACTGAGGACATTATATGCCTCATGCGCCATAGAATTATAGAATACCTTTTGTTAGGACGGAGGGAGGTCCTCAAGGAGGGCAGCAGTCCGTGGCACCTAATCTGGGCTGCATTCCCTAGACTTGTACTTCAAAATAGTTTTAGTGCATCACTTTCCACAGCACGTAATGTGCATGATGCCGGTATGAATAGCCATAGCCAGATTTAATGGGCAGAAAGGTTGTTCCAATGTCCCGGACCATTTCACCATGTACCTACACAGCAAATTCTCGCTCTTGTGTGGCCGCTTTACTCGACGGCGTGTTAGCGTATGGAAAAATTCGCAAAAATATAAAAGGTCTTCAGGCCACCATATTTTATGAGATACTGCCTCTGAATAAACACCTTTCCATCAATGCATTTGTGTTTAGAGGTGAAGCCGACTTGGAGATGATCTTGGTTTTTGTAAGCTGGCTTTCCCACATTGCGTATTGCACAGTGAAGCATGGACACGTCAGGAAGGAGTATCGTTACAGCCCCCCTTTTCTAGTCTTCATCCCCGTCGTCGCCTCATTCGAGAGTCGTGTACACTTCTCGTCACGCGCGGAGTCTCTCTCTCTCTCCTGACATAGTTCAATGCCACGCGCTCTTCGGCGGCCACGTGTGCGGCGCACTAGAGCCTGCGTCGTGATTGGCTTAGCCGCGCTATAATAAAACGTCATTGTCTCTCCCACCAATCACGTGTGATGGCGCCACTGTCCTTACTGTGGTACCGGGGAGCTATTGAAAGCTCCATTTACTCATGTCCGTATAACTACAATGTAGCAAATACAACCCCCTCCATCTACACAGGGTGGAAGGGCTCTGATTTCTGTCGAAGACGACACCAGGGTGACGAGTTGACTGTAATAAACGTTGTAACAAAACTTCCTTCATGGTCCCACCTTACCCATGCATGGTGCAAACGGCCGCTGTATGTAACGGTTCGCATAACAGTATCTGATTCAGTGTTTCCTCCGGGGATGTTTTTTTAAGGTCAATGTTTTAGTCAACAAGCCAAAGATTCACAAGTAGGACTAGTCTTCCGTAATGCGCTCATGCCCGCCGTGCTAACGTGGCTTTTCTTCTCGGTGTCCTATTGCAGTACCGAAGCACGAGTACGGAGGCTTCGCGGGCGGCGGTGCCGGCGGGGCCTGCGGGCCCAACGGCACTGGGCGCACCAACTTCACGACCAAGCAGCTGACGGAGCTGGAGAAGGAGTTCCACTTCAACAAGTACCTGACGCGGGCGCGCCGCATCGAGATCGCCACGGCGCTGCAGCTGAACGAGACGCAAGTGAAGATCTGGTTCCAGAACCGCCGCATGAAGCAGAAGAAGCGCATGAAAGAGGGCCTCATCCCGCCCGAGTCCTCGACGCCAGACGGGGTGCCGGCAGGCGCGCTTTCGCCCGGAAAGATGTCGCCGCCGTCGCCCCAGCAGAAGGACAGCCAGTGAGCGGCGGCCCCCAGCGTGCGGCCAGGCTGCCTACATGCGGCGGACGCCTGGGACGCCTCCCCCTCTCCCAGCCGCCCCCCTGGAAGCGCGCCCCGCGCCCGAGTACCCCACGGTGGTGGAGGGAGAGCACCGCTGTGCGCACGGCCGCCACGCGTTCGAACCCACGGGCGCAACCACCGCCGCTCGTGGCTGCAAGGCCGTTCACCTCAGGCCACAAAAAATATCTTCCCAGTCTCCGGTGCTGCCTAGCCCACTTTCTAAGCGCAGCTGAATAAAGTTCGACAACTTAACGGGGCACCGCACAACGTATCAAGATATCCAGTTCGCTCGCCTATTGTATACTGGTGTTCCCGGCTATTGCCAACAGCATCGAAACAAGAAGATTATTACGTCTCTTTTCACCCGTCCAGTTTCTACCACTTCAGTACTTAAGCCTTCTCTGCGCTGATCTGGAAATGCGAGTCTTGATGACAAGATTTGTTTTGTAGACGTGCAGTTTCGGGATTCTGGTCTCTTGCCGTTATGAGTGGGCGCGGCAGCACCAGTTCTATTGGGTTAAGCCAATCTGAACGGGCCTGGTCTCTCTCTCGCTCTGCTTCGTCTCGCTTACACGGAGATCCCTTAGCCAAGCGTGCGGAGTTGCGCAGTGTGTGAGCTAGCGCATTATTGCATCTCAGAACGCGTGTAAAGCGCGGAAGCTCCAGCTCCCAAGGCAGAGAACTTCGAATTTGGAGTGCGAGAGGTAACCGCACATATACCGGCTTCCTTGTTGTATCAACCCATTGCCGTCGCCGAGCCTGCGTTGTTTGTTCGTTTCATTGGTTTCACTGCAGGGTAGGCCGCATCCCGACATACTTGACATCTCGGGAAAATAGGAGAAGGGGGGGGGCTCATAAAGAAGCGATCTTCGAAACGGCTCGCCCACTTTCGCAATCACAGCGTGAAACAGACATGATCAAGATTGCGTTTTCACTGATACCAAAATTGCCCACTTAGGGCGAAGTATTGCTCTTTACGAGGTTGATTTTGCGGGGAAAAAGTACCGAAGTTCGCAATGAATGTCGACTTCGTACGTATTTTCAACTCATAAAATTGCCGATTGTTAATTGCGTGCCCTTTTGCGCATGCATAAGTACGCTAGCGGAGTTACCAACATATGAAGGGTCTGCCCATTCGCCGGCTGTGGTGCGAAGACAAAAATCCCCAGAGAGAGAGAGAGAGAGAGAGAGACTCCGTGCATGTGGTGCACCCAACCGCGAAGGCCGTCCGCACAGCGTCCCACTGCAGAAGAAAGCGTGCCTACGAAGAAACGAAGAGAAAACAAAAGAACTTAAGAAAAAAATAAGGGAAGACAAGTCCCCGAAGACAGCGATGCTCGCGGAGCAGCCACAATATATTTCGCTCATCAAAGTGCAATGTCCCTTCCCGCCGTTTAACCAGCGACAGAAAAGAGTGCAGGCGAGAGAACTGCTCCTTGCGGCACCCCGCTTCGTGTTCGTCAATTGTGCGCGTCCACGGACAGTAAAGACAACCGGTGGCGACTTGAATCGCCCTGGCGGACGCTACATGAACTGTCGAAGTCGCCGCTCAGCGTCCTCCGAGGTGCGCGCCTGCTTGCACGCCCACTCGCACGCACGCACGAACTCTCAGTGATGAACAGCGTGTGTACGCATACTGTGATCAATTCGAACATTCTTTCGTGTACGCGTGTTTTTTTTTTTTCGTTTTCTGATGTCTCCTCCACTTTCACTAGCTTTGTTTTCATTTAATTTCCTCTCCTTTTATTGCCGGGACCATTTTTTTTTGTTTTCCTTTCATCCTCTGCGGGGCCCGGCCACCGTGTGTCTTCATTTAGTGAAACGCTTTAATTCGTGCATCTTCGAGACGGTGGTCTTTGTACATTGCGCCATTACCTTTCGAGCGACATCACTTCTTGTCTGTCCTTTCTTGTGCACTTCTGGGCGGAAACCACGTGTCTTCTATACAATGTCTGTATACAACCTGGCGGCGATTCGTCGCCGCCGCTCTCAACAGGGTATCTACAATGATGACGCGGGGCACATAAGCTGGCCTTTTGTACATGAGTGTTTGGTGCGTCGAGCTTGTTCGACTTAGGATTGGAGAGAAGGCCTTCTATCAGACGGTCCCGATGCATTTGGAATGGAGCCGCGAGGGACGAGTGGCAACTGTGGCTATTAGGCGACGATTGGATGCAATGTCGGTGACCAATTACTGTTGCAAGTCACAGGATTGTTCTGTTAACAGTGCGCGCAATTTCGTCACAAAGACTAGTGTTAACAGCAATATCCAGTGTGCGCCTATTTTAGTTGCCTTTGTAAAGTTTGGTTTGTTCTACTGCTTTCGATCAACGGTGCAAATGTTATTCATTCGAGTGTGGCTTTGTCGTGAAAGGAAACTGGCTGAAAGCAGCGCGCCCTTATTTAGGTCCACAAAAGTATTTTCGTATTCGCAGCTCTTCGCTGTCCACATCACGGTGAACTCAGAGAAAATAAGGGGAGCATTGGGGTAAGAGTATACAATTTTGGGGTGCTTTACCAAGGGGTTAGATTTACACAGATGCGGCTTCTAGAAGCATTTGCACTCAAGGAGTGTTCACATGATGTATGTTTAACTCAGTACGTGAAGGCAGCCGCGGAAACGCATCGGTACAGCAGGTTATTTTTAGAAGTAATGTCCACAGCTGTTAGTGATAATATGCTAAAGCTGACAATAAAAACATGCGTAGGTTTATCAGCTAAAGAAAAGTGTAAAACGAGCTGACAACAGCCTCCACATGAACTGCTGTTCACCTGCCGACGTTGCCAATGTGATCTCTGTGGTAGTTTCCAATTGATTTTATTAGCACCATGTGGGCGAGCGTTCGTAGACAAGCAGTGTCTCAAACCGTGGGCCTCGACCAAAATAGAGCCCTTTAGTGGCTCTATCCACGCAAGGTTCCCGAAGTCTCGAGCTCTAGAGATGAGGAAGATTGCAGTAGAGAAGATTGTAGCTGGTTTATCTCAGGCGGAAGAAGAAAGAATGAAGCCTGAATCAACTTCAATTGTGACTAGTGGCTGCGCTTAACATGAATGGGCTTGTAATAAAAGACGCAAAACAAAAAGTACGCGTTTATCTGGAAAGCACGAGGTACATTGACGTCCTCTAATAGTTGCTGCAGTTATATCTACTTTAATTGGAGGAACTACTCGCGATGTTTTTAATGAGTGCAAAGAAATTTTTTTTTGTCTGATTGCTTTAATAGTGTATGTTTACTTGATTACCTTGTTGCTGGTGCTGTTCGATCTTAAGACATATTGATTTCGATGAATTGAGAGGTCCAAAGCACTGCTGCTTCCACAGATTAGGTATTTATGCAGAACTGCACGCTCTGGTCACTCTTAAAATAGAAAACCGTGTAAACCTCCGCTGCAGTGCTGGCACTGACGAGCTAAGCGCTTTTTCACTTGACGTTGCGCTAGTGTGAATTCCTCCGCATACAAAATGGAAGCGAGACGCAGTATTTAGACTGGCTTGAGTACTTTTTTAGCCGTAAGAAAATTTCAGAGCTTACGTAAAGTGTATAAGTGAGAAACGCTTTGGCTTTGGAAACATGTTTCTTTTAACGCGATTGCAATTTTTTAGTATTTCCGAGGACGTAACAATAAAAAAACATTTTATGTGCGCTAATATTCGATTCTTAGAACGTTTCGACAAGTAGGCTGACTATAATATCCGTTCCACAATGTAGAGCTCAGGACAAGACAGGATCCCTTGACGTCAAAGCAACGTCCGCTTTGCGTGTGACTTACTATTGTGAAGGGCATGTAGTCCTACGTAGTCCTACGTAGTCCTATGTAGTCCTACGTAGTCGGTACACCTATTTTAAGCTTCTGAGTTCATCTTTTTAGTGAATGCAAAAGGGTTTGAAACAAGCTTCGAAGCCGCTATTTCGTAACGTTCCACGCGCGCCAACGTGGACAGCAGTAGTCACGTAGTTTCGCGCCGCATTGAACAGCGCTGAGCACAGAGCCAGACCTTGAGGTACTGCAACGCTTTTACAGTCTGTCTCTCCGTCTCTCAGCTAGAAGTCCAGGAACATCGCCCCATAACTTCTACCTGTGAGACGTGTGTTCAGAACCGTTAGTTAAAGCTTCTCGGGGATAATAAATCATCTCTGATTGTCACATGGAGTTGAATGCAAAGAAATGAAATGCCCCGGTTCAGCACACACACACACACGCACAGGTACGCACACACTCGTAAAGGAGCTATCTCGGACGTACGATTCGACACACGTCGTCCACAAGTAATGGACTGCTCAGTGTAAATACAGCTCCTATAGTTTGTTTCACCTCGTCGTCCGACGCGCGCGCACAAAGCCGCCTCTGAGAGCGCGAGTGGAACACTCGACAATATAGCGCGCCTTCAGCGGCGCCTCTACACAAGCAAACCAGTTGGATGTACAGGGAGACGAAAAACCAATCGGAGAAACCAGGGTCGTGGAGCATCGCGGACATCATTTTACTTCTTTTTGTTCCGGATGCTCCACCTGAGATATATAAATAAGACAGTATATAAATATAAATATATATATTATATATACATATGTGCGATCCCCGAATTATGTACAGCTTCTACGACGTCTTATGTACAGTTTCTACACGCCTTCTATAGTCTCGTGCGACTGTGGTTGGGCCGAGCACGTGGTTGTACGTTGCATTATCCATGTTGTTTCCCTTAGTTCTTTTTCCGCGTGCGGCATCAGCCTTTACAGAGGCCTCACAACAGAACAGGGTATTCGCCTATAGGCCTTAAGTCCTTGTCGTGTCGACAACACTGACTTTGCGATACTTCAGGAAGGTGGGATAGGAAAGAGGTGTCAACGCCGCGCTTCACTTGTGCTTGTTTTGTTTTTTAAACACATGGGTAGATGCTTTCCGATGTGCGAACCTCCGCATCTAGTGCAGAGAGTTTACATTATTATTAATATTATTATATTAACATTATTATTTTGTAGGAAAGAAGAACGAAGATGTTGACGGCGATGACGGCAGTGTTGTTCCACGTGCGTGTCTCAATCTCTCCGTGTTTTGTTTTGTTTTTTTCTTCTCTTTCCTCTTCCGCCCACCCTTTGTCCCGTGCACTTTCTCGTTTTAACTTATTGTGTTTTGCGAGGAGGCGTTTTCGTTCTGTAAGCGACTGAATAAAAGAGAAAGAAAAACGAGACTCGGAGCCTGGAAATGTCTTACCAGCGCGTTAGCGGCGACAGCGACGAACTATACGCATTGTTGCTGTCAAGGCTAGCGCGTTTTCTTTTCTTACAGTTGCTTGCACAAACTGTACCTATGCGCACAGTCAGCGTGTTTTTTTCAAAAGATCTAACCCACTACCCCACCCGCATACAAAAAAAAAAAAACTAGTTTAGTTAACATGGCCTCTACGCGAAGTGCGTTGTTTACGCTCTTATTCAGGATGTAGGGCCAGAAATTAACTGCACTGTTTTGTTTTACCATCAGGAATCGACGTATGCATGCTCCCGATGCGTGGGGCAACTAGTATGCAAAAGCCCTATAGACGCAGAACTCATGCAGGTAGCGCGAAGGGTCGGGCCAAGAGGGAAGTATCGAAAGAGCGAACTGCTGATGACGTGGACACATTCCATTTCGCCGACCGTACATGGCCGGCCCTTCCGTCATGGTGCAAAGCATCAATTAAATACTGTGATAAGTGTAGGATTAAATGCTGTGCGAAAGAATTAAAGGGACACTGAAGTGAATTTGTCAAGCTCCCGTTTTTGCTTGCACTGCGTTGACTGGCTCAAATTTGCACACTTTTCATTGTTTATTCGGTTGACAAATCGGTAATTATTTTACAAAGCGCGAAAGAAGAAAAACTACCATGCGCGGTTTGCGACGGCCGCACCAACTAAAGCTGTGACGTTAGGAGGAGCGGGCACCGTGATTGGACGATGCCCAAGGTGAGCAACCAAACAAGTTTCGGTTTCGGTTCTGTAAAACACAACTGGTGGCGTTGTTGGATGGGCATAATCAATAACTCAGTAATCATCGTACCGCGCTTCTGCCATGTTGTCAGCTGTGAAAATGCATAAAGATAAGCCTCCCAGGACGGCTTGGAATCGTAGCATTCACTAGCCGAGGCCTACGCAGTGCATGGACGCCCTCCGCGTACCCGCAGACGCCCAAATATCATGCGCTTTTCCCCCATATTTGGAGCTTGCCTCCCTCATGCCTGTGTCGTAAAAAGCGTGTTCGCACCAGGCCAAGGGTCTGTTCATTCTTGCCTGTGCCCACTGCCTGCAAGCAGTCGGTGCTTATGGCAACAGCACGCTAACGAGAACTCGCTAGCGCGCCAGTTCCAGCCTGCGCGCGTTTTGTGAACTAGTTCGTGGAGCCATGAACGTTGCGGCCCAAAAAAAGGTGAACGCAATATAGAAAACATCGGCGGAAAACGAAAAAGTTAACTTACAAAAAAAAAAAAGCACGTACCCGTGGGGATTCGAACTCGTGACTAGCAAAATACTCGCTTGCGGTGGCATACCTAGCAACCCAGACCGCTCGGCCACGGAGCGGGCTACGCTGGTATTGGTAATATAGGGTATATATTGTACAACTAGTTTACGCTTTTCTTTAGTTTTGGCATTTCAAGCAGCTTAGGTGACTATTTGTTGTATTGCGCTCGTGTAGTAAGCGTCGCCCGAGTTTCCACAATAGCTCACGTCTAGCAATTGCATTTCGTAGACGGAAAAGCGTTCGCAGATGCGTAGTCGTGCTGCTGACCGCTGCGCTTGTTCGCCCAGCGCAAAAAAGTGCTTCCCGCACCCTAGTTTTACGCTGTATGGTAAAAATATCAGTTGATTTTATTTCCTTAGTACCTATATTGACTTCGCTGACTCTTCTCCCGCCTTCAAGAGGCCTTATATTTTCCTACTGGCATACCAGTCAGCGAAGCGTCGCATGTGCGCTTGTGCAGCGCTTGTGTGAAGCGACCTTCACTTGGAGCTAGATACAGTGTACAAACTAACCAAGTAAAGAAAGGCAAATTCTATCATTCACAAACGTGTCCTGGCTTCGTTTCAACTGAGCGAACGAATTGCGACGACCCGTCGGCGGCCGGCGGACGAAACGCTGGGCCGACTGACTCTGTCTGAAGGCCGGGGAGCCGTGCAGTCGCGCAGCCAACTGCCAGCTTATCCCCTCCTGACGTCACACGAAAACGCCGAAGAAAATGGGCGAGCTCAAAGAGAGGAGGACAGCATTTTCGAATTAATTTTTCTACTAAATAAAATCGCGTAAACGCGCCCAGGGTGGTCGAAACATGGGCTGGGGACTCCGGACTACAATTTGCGCAAGTAATCCCGCAATGTTTACATATCACTTCAGTGTCCCTTTAATTGAATACTACGAATTAAATCAGTGCGAAGGCTGGGACGAAGCGCAGTAACAAAATGTAACACGAGCTCTGATTTTCCGGTAAACCCTGTTCATAGAGGGATGCATATGCGGAATACACGAACAGCGTTCCAGAGAGCAAATACAGTAAGAAAAAAAAACCGATCAGACAGATCGGGATTTGAAAATGACAACCCCAATTTATGGGGCGAGATTAAATGAGTGTTCAACAGACGTGGCACTGCCTTATATGTCGACAATGTTATGATAGAGACTCAAATATGTCCTTGTCGGGCTGCTTGCTCTTGATATCGATATCGTCGTTTTATTGCGAGTCGGCCAACTTTTCGCGTCGATCCGCGTCGCTCTGAACGAGAGCGAGATACAAAAAAATTCCCCCGCATTTCCCCGAGGGGGAGAATGTGAAAGTGCGAATGCACGCTTGTCGGCCCGCTTGCGGCGCTTGCGCTCGGCCCCCGCAGCCCACCGCCTCGCCGCCTTCTCTTCCATCTCTTCCATCGGGTTTGTAGTATCACGTGTACACCACGCAGTTATCAAGCCGCTATAACGCCGCTGAGTCGCCAACGCACGCCGCTGACGACGTAGTTTGAATGCGTTAAAGATATAAGGCGCGTCACTAACGCTGATATCACGTCGCGTCCGTGGCTTGGTCGGTAGAGCGTCGCGCTGCGGCCGCAAAGTCCGCGGAACGAAACCTGGCGCCGGATGCTGTTTCTTTATAGAGGAGCACTGCGGACGCCGACGCCGCCGCCGCCGACGCCGGCGGTGGATGGTTTGGGGTCGCTTATAAAGTGCATTGCACTTAACATTGCACTTAAAAGCGCACAACGATACTGCTGAGAGAGCTGCCTTCGAGGCTGCCGAGGGCGACGTTGCCAGGATGACGTCAGTCGAAGTGCGATTCGGCTCCTGCCCCTGCCGACGCGCAGGTCCGGTCGTGAGGAGTCCCAAAGGGTCCCATCGTCCCGCCACCGCTTTCACGCATTGTAGAATTGAGTTTGCAGCCTGAAGTGCAGGGCATCAAAAAAGAAATTCGTAATGGGAATGACGCTGACGTAATGCCTTACTGGTGGGAAACAAAAGGAGTGAAATGCAGCCAATGCGGCAGCTAAAGCGAGCAATCGTGACCGCTCATGCAGGGTGCTAAGCATGGTCAGCACACTCACTGTACGAGGGACGTGCCAGAAACGTCTCATTGCTGACTTCAAGGTGTGCGCATCCTGTCGAGTCTCAAGTTCGCGAGGGAGAGGAACGAGATGCTCACGCAGTCTTTAAAATGCACAAGTGGATCTTCAATTTTATTAGTGCAACCACGAACGTCGGTTGTCGTAATGAAGTGAAAAAAAAATCACTTATTCAAGATAGTAGGATAAGGATAGCAAGAATAAGGGAAGATGGTCCATGTAAAGTTTTCCCATGGCACGGAGTGTTCACTCGTGCCCTTCAGGGTGTGTGGCTATTATATGACACCCCCAAGAAACAAACAAACAAACACACACACACACACATACACACGAACAAACAAACAAACAAACATTCGTTGGTGAAAGACTTTTATTTGAGTCAGATAAAGTGGATGTGTGGTCCCTTAGTCCAAACGACCATGCAACTACGGTTCGGTCTCAACCCTTGAGGTCAGCAGTTGCTTGGCGTCGAAGTCGGCGCTGGTCGTCGGGTTCTCCCACTGTTCATGGGGAGGATGGGATGGATAAAAGTGGGAGGGCTGAGTAAACACGCACTCCATGGCAATACAGATTAAGGTACCGAAGTGAGGCCAGCATTTATGTGTGTGATGGTACGGCACGGAATTTTTACCTTGGGGAGTCCCTAACCGCACACCTGTACATAGGCCGACAGCAGATACGTCGCGTCACCTCGGGAAGACCCCCTGAATTTTACAGCGAAGCTGTTTGCCGCTACGGTCCCGTGGATGTTTTTTCTGTGTTAACAAAATGGTGTGGCAAAAGGCCTTGCGGCAAAGCCAACTTTGTCACGAATGCTCAGCATAAAACAGCTACAACTCTCGTTTTGTCAGAATTTTGATTGACTGTGGGGTGTTTAACGCGCCGAAACTACAGAGGTTATGAGGCACGCCGTAGTGGAGGGCTCCAGATTATTTTGGACCACCTGGTGATCTTTAACGTGCCCCGAAATCTCGACCACACGGGCGTTTTTGCTTTTCGCCTCTATCAAAAAAGCGGCCGCCGCGGTCGGGAATCGAACCACCGACCCGGTTCAGCAGCACAACGCCATAGCCACTGAGCCACCGGAGCGGGTGTTTTGACGGAATTTCACCCATAACAATGATGTTACAATTGGCCGCTAAGAAGATAATTACCTTGAGTTTTGTGTAGTTGTCGTAGTTAGTCCATAGTGATGTCCTGAACCTTACGTGATTCTCGTCTGCTGCCAGTACATGGGAATCTACGTAGGAAATGTGGCCACAGAAATCGGCTGCAGTTATTATATTGTCAAAACGTTTCTTACAAAACTTGCATTACAATTGGACGCTACGGCGTCCCTACCACTACCCAGAGTTTCGTTTATTTGTCGTAATCCGTTCGCTCAAAGCGAAGTTGTAAGCGTTGCAGTATGCCCGTGGCTGTGAATACGGACTTCTACTGCAGGAGGGAAGCATACTGCAGCCCCATGCTTCCTTCTGGGATAACACTTTATTCCTTCCAAGTTTTGTTAAGTAATCACTAAACCATAGTCATTAGCGTTACCAAATGATGAAAAAAAAAATTTCCACATCCTAATTTACGGTTTCCATGGAGAACATCCTAGGTATCAGCTTTTGACTGTGTACTAATCCCAACCCCCGTTACTAATCACCCACTTCCGTTACTTGGACCACGGGTCCTCGTGTTCCATATTAAACGGCTACTACTGCTACTATAACCATGTGTGTGATGTGTATTTTACACTGCACCGTCGGTCATCCAGTTCACAGAGGAGTGGCTCCTAATTTCCGTGTCCTAATTTTATTGTAATAGCGCAGTGGAACAAATGCACAGCTTTCGAGGGAAGTCTGATTGGGGTTGAAAGGTGACAAGTCATATAAGTGACTTTATTAGTTTCTTCGAGGAATACGACGGATACGCCCTTGTTAAGATGCCAATATTTCTTAGTAATATTCATCTGTAGTACTTGCGGTTTCCTATCGCTGATCTTCTCCATTTCGCTTTCAGGAAATACGCTCAGTCTAAAGTGCTCTAAAACGCTATTAACAACACTTACTCGAAAATCATTACTCGCTTTGAAGTTGCAAAAACATGCCGCCATTTTGTTTATGCCGGTCTTGCGACAGAGAATACTTTTTAATGGCTGGGCTCAGTGGAGTACGCACGATTTCATTTAGGGGGGGGGGGTGTAGACAAAAAAATGGAAAGAGAAAACATGAAAGAAGGAAGAGTAAAAAAACCAATTAAGAAAACGAAAAAAAAGCCAAAGGAAGGAATTGACGCAAATTAAATGTACGGACTGCGGGATGACGTCGCGCTCCCCTTAACTCCGGTAGTATCGTTCATCTTTTTCATTACTGCAATTGGAATATGGCTGAACTTCGTGGTGGGAACATACAACGCAGCCGTATGTGGTTGGTGCGTGGTTCATCCACATAAAATTAATTATCCGTTGTCATTATTTGAGGCCGAGTTATTGTCGTCTACCCCCCCCCCCACCCCCCCCCACCCTTCCCCCTTCCCCGGAAAAAAATTCGGCGGGGGGCGAGGGGCAAGGGGTGAGGGAGGCTAGAGGTCTCTCTACCTCCCCCTGCATACACCAGTGGTTGGGCTATACAATATGGGCTGAAGGCCATTCACGCTAGTCATAGCGCTTCTCAGTGGTTCGTCCGCCGCTAAGATTTTAAGCCTGCAGTCTTACTTGTTATTAACAGGTTGCCTCGGGAACAAATAACTCGCTTCCAGTACAGCAGTTATTCTTTGGTTCGTACACACGTGAAAAAAATTAGCTGGCGATTACGGTACTCCCTAATGCAATATTTGGGCGCAGCAGCAGTGCGCCGAGGCAGCACTCACTCGTGGGTTCTCTCGACGGCAGCGATGATGACCCTCTGCGTCGGCGACGCGAAGTGCGTCTCGGGAAGGGACCTCGACCCGCGTCTTAGGCAGGGAACGCACACCATCGTCACACGCACGCCCCCTTCACGTTTTCGCCAGCGTCACGCAGACGAGCGTCTCGTGCGAGCACACGATACTTCCCCCCCTCTTCCCCACACACTTTCGGAGAGCGCTCGCGCCGCCACGGCGAACCACCCTCCCCTCACAATTTCGCGACATTCTCCACCTTTGCTTTCTTTCACTATTCGATCTTGCCATCGTTCATTCGGTATTTTCACTATTCCGTCTTGCCATCGTTCACTCGGTTACGACGACGACACGGCTCAGCCCAGAGACGGCCGCCAAAGGGCTGCGCCCTAAAATTTTCACGTCACTTCAGGATCGATTTGGTTAGCTGGTTTACTAGGCGGTGATAACTGATAACAATATCCCAGACTGCTAACAACATTGTGACAGAGTGGACGGGTGAGGAAACATGTATACATATAGCCGTTGATTTATTTCAGTGGTATGTTTGAAAGCTGCCAATATGTTTTAGCCTCGTGTAACGATAACTGTTTCGTTTATTTATTGGTTTGTTATTTAACACATTTGTTGTTGCTTGTTGCTTAACACATTCAGTGCGCTGGCGCGTAGAGAAGCAAAGTTAACGCGGACCAGGAAGCATCCGTGCGCACGCACATTTTTGTTTAGGATTTGTTCCTACATGTTAGTCGAGGGACGTACAGATAAGATCAGAACGCTGTACGGAAAAATATAGATATGCAGGCTGTTCTCACTCTGTTGGATTTTATAAGAACGGCAACTGTACCCGAACTTAAGAGGTGCTATACGAGCCGGGCGCCGCGGAAGCAGAGTACCCTACGATCCTGAACAACTTGTCAGCGAGCGGCTGCCGTTGTGTCCACATTCAACAAAGCCACGCATTCGTCAAGTTTGCTCAGAGCCTCTGGTCACATATTCTTTTCGGGGTTCAAAACTACGAAAGTACAATACCAGCCGGTACCTGTATGGACGCTTCTGTCTGTGTTTCCCCAATTTGAGGAAACGCCGACGATAGCAGGAGGAAAAAAAAGCCACTTCGCTTGCGCGTGACTGAACGGCAACGCATTCGTTGATAGCTAGGCATGGAGGATGGAGCAGCCAGTTTCACCCACACTGAGGGCGTGCTATAAGCTCGCTTTTTTTGGTCCTTCCACAGCAGCAAAGACCGAAAAAAAGTTTTAAATTTAGAGGTAACAAATTTCCGGGGTATTGCGGTAATTGCCGCAGCCTGAAAAGCGCGTTTTGAAATGCTAGGCGCTCAAGTTCAGGAACTAAAGTAATATTTCCAGGGTCCCATATGGATGACCCACATTCAAAATGCGAACGAATGTGTATAGCGTAAAGTACCTATATAGCATCACAACGGCCATTAAAATATATTTGCACGAATCCCAGATCCCTGTTTGCTTTACATTTGACGAAGCTAGCATGTTTCTAAGATATATGCTGTTAGTAATATGGACACCAAATCATTTGTAAAGCGGGGTGAAATCAAGAACAGCGCTGTCAAGGAAATAATTTGGAATTTGGACATGCGGAAGGATTTTGAGAAATGTGCATGGATCAACACTTTTCCATTTGATATAACTTATTTTCCATTTGATATAACTTATTTTCCATTTGATATAACTCATTTGATATAACTGATATATAATATTCGATTCCATTTGATATAACTTACAATACTTCAGACGGAAAAAAAATTTGTCCGTGTAGAATCAGTCTGTACGTGTTTCCTTACACTGCGGTTGTTGGTGGCACTTGCGCCTTCTCACTCTCATGTCTGCATTTACGTAACGCTGACGCCTATCGAGACTGAGTAACATGTCGGTACATCTTTTCCTCATCTCAGTAGGCCAATAAATGGTCGCTTTACTGAACAAGGACAGTGCCTTCGGACAAGGTCTCTTCATTCGGTTATGCAATTGGAACTAAAGATCTTGCTATTTCAGGCATTGCTCGCAATCGCCTCGAAAAGGGCGGCATGAGAAGGACGGAAAGGGCGCGGCCTAACTGGTCCACGCGGCCGTGCGATTTCGGAATTTCAATCGCCCACCGACGAATCCCGCTCCGAGCTGATCCCCTCGGCACATGTACGCACGCGTCGCAGGGCGCAATCGCGTGCCTATAAAAACGGGCTTCCTCGCCCGCTGGGCTGGCCTTCACGCCTCACCGGGAGCCCAAAAACAAAAACAGCCGGAGAGGTGGCACGACTGCCTCGAAGCCCACCAACGTCGCAGCGAACAATCACGCCTGCGAATCTCTTCCCCTTGGCCGATTATCCGCATTCCCAAACGCTCCCAGCGTGCAGCTGACAGTCTCGGCCTATGCATGCAGGGCAAGTTTATTCCAGCGCGCCCCAGCGCGCACGGGTATGAAGGATGCGCAGTGCGACATTTCGTTGGGCCGCTCTGCAGGACCGCCGCATTTTCAATCTCGCTAAGCAGATAGTACACTTTCTCTAAAAGCGCGTACTTGCACCGTACGTGTCGGTGAGCTAGACGTGTTTCTCGAAGAGTCGCTATAGCTTTCTTTCGACAGTCTCGACGCTTTATGCTACGTTCGTTAAGAGATAATTAAGTGATGATTTAAGAGCCCAAGGCGATGCGCAGACATTACGAACGCTTGAGTCTTCTTCTCCTTTCGTGTCCTGTTCGAGCTCCGCCAGTGGCACTTTTGATGCTCAACACGTTTTTCCAACCATTTGACTTTGAAAATGGCAGAGTGGAGGATCTGCACCTTAAGCTGTGTTTTGTGGTTGTTTAATTGCCGTAGGCAATGGTGTAACCAACTTTTGGATGGTGGCCACGCACTCGGTTAATTGAGCTGAGTGTGCACAAATAAGCGAATAACTGATTAACTGCGAGCAACGTACTGCCGGGAGCAAAAGTCTGGGCACTTCTTGCGCAACCCAAGCAAAAGAGGTGACTTTGTGTAACCTTCAACATACAAAAAAAAAATAATAACGTAAGGCGTGTTGTGTGCGCCCACCACCATCCCGTTCCTCTCCGTATACCGCAATGGGAGTTCATTCATCGTTACAGTCTACAGTCCGCACCATATCTCATGCGCACGCCTACAACAAACTTAAATCACAGAATAAACATTTCCACTACCGCTTTCGTTTAGGCTGCTTCTCGTCTCTCTGGCTTCCCTCAACGGCTGTAGACGTTGCAGTGAAGAAAAATTAATAATGGGGGGAACGATGGGCTTGATTAGGCTTTGGTATCCAGAGAACAAGAATGAATGAATGAGTGAATTTATTCATACAGGAGGGGTCGATCGCCTTATGTTGGGGAACAGGAAGAGGAGAACAGGGGGAAAAAATGTTCGCAAGTGGCATGGGTTCATTTCACACATCCGCCCCGCACACGGACCACATAGTGAAGGTCATTTGGGGGAAAGTAACTTTCCAAGAGGATCGACTTGGGGGTGTCTTTATTTCCACCCCGCACACGGACCATCTCAAGTCCACTGAATAAGGTTGGCATCTTTCGCGAAAGACCAGAGGGACATGTACGTTTCCTTTTGGTTTTGCTGTGACTTAATCCACTATTCGTATGCGCGAACCAGTGTGTCTCCACCTCCGTTCTTCATCCAGCTTGTCGCATTCCCATATAAAGGTGCTTAACGATGGGTCTGCTGTTGTGACAAAGCGTGCATGGACGGAAAGGTGATGAACAGAAATAAAAGAGCACGGTAATAGCACGAACTTCAAAGTAAGTTGAAACCAAAAAATCCAATTCTAAAGGACGACCGCGGTGGCACCCCGAAGGCATCAACTCTGAATCGATTCTTGACCCAGTTCCTGGGCTTCTGAGGCGCCCGTTAACCATGCCCTTCTCTAACCGCGTTTAGACCGAACTGGAGGAATATGCAACTACCTCTCGGTGTCGGTCTGAATTTAACTGACATCCCATTGCTCTTCGACACCCCCGGTTCTATTGTACATGATGTGCGCAAAAGCACCGTGGTAATACTGTTCTCCCCGGAAGCCTTCACGCATATACTACGAAGCGTGTACTGCCGATCACCGCACAAGTTGATTCATCACTCAAGCCCTCCGCGTCTGCAACGACCTGCAAGGGCCTCGTTAGAGCGGTCGGCAAACCTGGCGGCGAAGTTTGCACACGCTTATACGGAACGATGTGAGCGCTACGCGTGCTGCTGGCTCCATAGGCCCTTCGTATGTGCACACAGATAAGGGCAGGTGGAACAGACGCGCGCGAGACCTCGTTCTCACCGCTTAATGCAGAGCCGAATGCCCCGTGAAGACCATGCGTGTTGCTCGCACCCCAGCACTGGGGATCGAGCAAACATCAGTCGGAGACAAGGGGATTCTCGGACACCGGCAACAGGGCGGGCGCAAGAGCGAGAAAGTTGGCTGTCTCTTGTTCACTTGTACAGCGCTCCTTCCACGAGCGACGGACACCTTCAGAGAGGAGAAGACTAGCGGCGCGGTCGCGGCCCTACACGCCGGCGCGGAGCGGCGGCAGACGCCATAGGCACGTCTCCCCTTTGTTCGCACGCAAGTGGGTATTGGCAAACGTCAAACAAGTTGCCCGGTCGTTCTTGAAATGTGCGGCAGCACAAAGCGAGCGCTATCGACGAAACGCAACAAGCGCGCCGCGAGAAAGGAGCCGGAGACAATGACGGCCGCCGTCAAGGAACGGAAATTGGACTTGCTCGCATGTCAAGCGCGCCCGTTCCGCTCTTTTTTTCTTCTTCTCTTTCCTTCCCTTTCGTTTTCTGTTCCTTAGAAGCTCATTCTTCCGTTGTAAATCATGTTTCGGAGCTATTTTTTTTATAACTAGATCTCGAGATCGGAAATTTCGAAGCTGTCTCGGGACACGGCACGTTAGCAAGTATTATTTCCCCTTGTTCCTTGCGGGTAACGGGGAGTTGCAGCGAAGTGCACTACGAAACGTCCCACGAATAAGAAGGTAGCTGGAGGTCTTTACGGCATGAGTGGGATTCAGTCGCTGTTTTCGTTGTTAGGGCTAAAGGAAAGCGTGGTTGTTCATTGGGCTATATCCGCGAATAGTGGGCCGAAAGTAGTAAAAATATAACGTTTCAACATTCCCACATAAATATAACGCGGCTTGAGCCTTAGTTTACGCCTCTTGATATTCGCGATGGCATAAACACAATCTCTCGTACGTTGTTCTGCAAGTCTCCTGTGGACATACAGGACAAAGTGTCATATATCAAGATGGCACGGCAGGGTTATTTGTCATTAGAGTTGGGCGATTTGTCACTGCAGCTGTCATTGCACTGCTATTGAATACATCCGTTCTAAACGATAGCATAAACTAGAAAGCGTCACTACCCCTGTAGTCTATGCCGGGCATCCCTGTCTTTTATGCTGGATGTAAGTTAAGTACGTAAGTTGGATTTCGACATGTTTAGCGGCCGTATTTTCATGAGACTAGAAAAACAAATTTGATGCTGTTTTTACACTAAGTTGCTATAGTATTTCTGACCGCTATACGATTCACGTTTTTTGGTTGCCCTCAGGTGTAGCAGAGAAGACGGCGAGTGGAACAGGCACTGGCCAGTAATAGGGGCACACAGAGTGCCTCAAGGACGTGCCCTGAGCCCTCCGCTGTTCTTTTCCTTCAGACTCCCTGGCAGGTGATGGAATAGGCGTGTCGTTAAGGATGATGGGTTTAAGGTTTAAATTGGTGAGGGGAAGAAGATAAGGAAATAATATCATGAGGAACACGGGGCAGTTTTCTTCTCGTCGTCTTGTATTATTCTGCTTCCCCAGTTAAGATTTGATCACATGCAGTGCGAAATCTGGCAGGGGCTACGAAAGCAGATTTAATTATAGGAAAAGTTTCAGGTTACGGATAAGGGGAAAAGAACGGACACCATCAGACAAGAAAGGCTGGACTTAATAACACCCCCTATTTGAGTGCTTTACACCACGGCTCTGCTATAAAGAGATATTGGGCCCCAACAGATAACTTAAAATAGTAAGGTGTATCTTAAGACATCTCAACATAAAGATTGTTACTTAAACATTTGGCGTAAACGCCTGATTAGACCAGGCCATCGGTCAGCAGTGGCTGGTGGATACCGCGGAACGGTAAAAAGGAAACTGGAAGTGTCGTGCCTTTACCCGCAAAGAACAAACAATAAGGGTGCGATAAACAGACCGTTATCGACGTCCACAAGCAAGAACCGTAGTAATAAATATCCAGGTCAAAGATTAGGATTGAGATCGTGACAAGCTTGTTTCTTTCGTCTACATGCGGAAATGTCTATCTTCTCTGCTCGGACTTAAAACCAGTCTATAATTTCCAAAGCACAACAAACACACACAAAACTAGCTACTGGCCTTGCCATCTTTTTTATCACGTAAGCATTTTCGGGGCCTCACAAGGTATTCTTAAGTGTTTGCGTCACAAGGTGTACACGCCATATCTCCTGCCAGACTAAACGCCAAATTCATACGAATACCCTTACATTTGGGCGGTGATGATGAACGTCGCTCCCACCCGAATTCGATTGAAAATATCTTTTTAAAGTAAAAAAAAATAGAATGAAAAGAAGGAGGCAATCCTAATTCCAGGATTCTACTATAGCCTTCAACGACGCTGCGGCTCTCTATACCAGCCATCGCTGGCAAGCAGAGTCATCGCTGCACAGGGTGGCCTCCCACTGCTCCATTGACGTGTTTGTGATCGGGTGCATAGTTGGTGTGTACTGGCACGTCGATGCCGTGTGGTAAGTAGGGAAAAGAGGGAATGGTAAAAGAGGGAATGTAGGGTCGGGTACCAGGAGTGTAGCTTAGCCAGTGTGCGTAGTGTGTCTGTGTGTAGTCTCCAGAGAGTAAGTTAGTGCGACTTTTGTCCATTGGTGCACAAATACGTCTTTTGAGTCTCAATATGATTAAATATTCGGTGAAGGTTACGGTCGCAGAGTCCAAGGACGGGGATTGGTACAAGCGAACCAGGATAAGAAGACCTCGGGCTGTGGCATCTGCGGCCTCGTTCCCCTTTTGACCCGTGTGTCCTGGAGTCCAGATGATAAGCAGCTTTTCCTGTGGGTGTTTACAAACAATTTGGTGAGTGTGCAGACACGGCCTTGATTCAAGTCAGGCCTCTTGTGAATCAGTTAAAACAATTCCCTGTGGTTGGAAGCGATGGCCAGGGAGATAACTGAATCTTCCTTGTGGGTGGCGATTTTCTCCTTTAGGGTAGCCTAGTTTACAGCTCTTCCATCTGGTGCTGCAACTGCCGCTACCATCTTTCCCTGTGGAGGTCCGGCGGCATCCACATGTAAGGTGTTCCGGTTGCTGCCCCAGCGACACGGCCCTGGCTCTTTTTCTATTATATAGGGGGTGCATATTATATAGGGGGTGAATATTTAGGGGGTGCATATTTCTAGGTATCCGACTGATTGTAATTTTCGCTATTATGTATGGGGTAAAATCTTCTAGCAGCTCTGGCTGTCTTCCACGCACGGTGAGACCTAGCTGCTCCAATAGCCACTTTTTACTAGTTATTTGGTCTAACCGCTTAATTTGGGCTATCTTCTGAGCTTCCCACAGCTCTTCCACTGTGTCGTGAACTCCGATCTCCGAAAACCTGATGGCGGATATAGAGTTCGGAATCTGCAGGGCTATCTTGTACGCCTTTGTAATTTGAACGTTTAGTTTTCTACCTCGCCCTTGGTGAGTTGCAGGAACGCCGTCCCGTTGATGAAAATCGATACTATGAAGTCTTGAGCTAGACGTGTACTCTCCCTTTCACCAAGTCCGTGGCGTTTGTTCCTGGTTCTTCTGATCATCCTAAGAACTTGTTCTGTTGCTGCCCCGAGTTTCTTCAGTGTAGCCCAATTTTCCCATGCCTTGTGGAGTGTTGTCCAAGGATCTTGATACAGTTGTGTCGAGGGACCAGCCCGACTTTGATGAAAGCTTCGATGTTGCCGCTTTCTTCCCTTCCAAAGTTCTTTGAGATTAGTGCGGCAGAATTCTCCCGAAGCAGTGAGGTAGACTGTAGCGTAGCGGAGAAAGGAGGCGCCAGTCAGTAAAAAGAAGGGAAGGAGGGGGGATGTGCGTCTTTGTGCGATACGTGTGAGGATTAAGTCAACGTCTCCCTCGACCTAACTCTGAAAGGGCGATGGCGTAAGCGGAAGCGACATCATATCCGAGAGGGACATAATAAAATGCTAACGAAATGCAGAGAAACCGCAGTGGCTGCAGAACGATGACTAAGTCAGCCGAAGAGATACGAGCAGGGAATTCTCGTAACGCGCAACAGAAACTCTGCAAGAAATAAGGAAATAGCGGGTCTTTTTTATAGACGTCCGAATACACCAGGAAGACGTTGAGATTGGGGCTGCGAAGGTTATTCCTCGCGAACCTCCTTAGCGGCAATCCCAATGTATACATATCTTACAACGATTCCATTGGCATAGAACAAAGTACCCGGATAAGTGCTTCGGCATTTGTGTGACAGATTTCAGATACAAATCTACAGCCCACCTTTGTCTTTCACAGGAACGCCAAAATACGTGAGTTGAGCTAATAGTGATCCACCAAGATTTGCCGCTTTCATTTCCTCTTAAATCTACAAGTTAAACGCGGCCACAGGATTAAAGCGGAGATTCATTTGGTGACACCTGCCTTCCTTGAAAAGCGGATACGCTGTAGGCTTAGTTATCACGTAGCACTCGCCGCTCTTGGCCCAGCTTATAAGCATTCTGGCAGCATCTGTCGGCATTAGGCTGCCTGCCCATTCTTCGCACTCGGCACGCAAGCAACGCTCTCCCTGCCGTTCCCCACTCGTTTGTAGCTCTTCGCTCCGGAAACACAAAAAAGGCTCGAGCGCAAGCGGAACCATCTTGTTGATATGCAACCGCAGTAATTAGGACAAAAGATGGCGAGCTAACACCGAAGAAAAAGGCAGAATAAATTAAAAACAAAAAATAGAAACTTGCCAGCAGGCATGAAGGGACACACACACACACACGTTTGAATGCATCTGCTTGTGCCAGGCGCCAAAGAAAACGTGCGCGGACATCATTAATCATGCATATTTATAACGGTCGCCTCGAGCGGCATAACTCGCGGGATTTCTCGTCGCAGCTTCGCGTCTCGCTCCCGTTTTATTTATTTTTTATTTGTTTAAGAGTAGCGGTTGCGTTCTCCTCGTTTCAAGGAGCAGGTGTTGCACGGAGGAAGACGCTGCCGGCCGTATACGCACGTAATCCCGATAGCACATCCGTCCAATTCGGTGCACCTGTAGATTCCTGTTTTTATTGCTGTTGTGCGCAGTCCCAACCTAGAAAAGAAGGAGAAATAAATTACGGTTCCAGGAGCTGCGGAAAGCAGAAGGCAATTACAGCTTAATGAAGAGATCAAGGCTTGAAGATAACGATATACGTGCAAAAAAGTACCTTTGCGGCTTTGTTGCGAGCAGCTGATGTCGCACGCGGAGAATCCCCATTTCATTAGCTGAGAAAATGATGAATGATAGCAGGAAGAATGCTTTGCGAAAATCGTTCTCTGCCCGATGTTTTGTAATATGCCGCGCCTTCTTGTAACTTGTTCTTCCCCCTTTCGTGGCAGATTGATATAGATGTATGCATATAAATTACATGCGGGCTGACGTCACCTTTTGTGCACGAGGCTTGGAGGCAATTCTTTTCGGAGACAGCAACCTTGATTAGTTTCCCATGCATTAATTATTTTCAGTTAAAAAGGCTTAGCCGCTAGAGGCTTGTGATTGCAGGAAAAGGAAAGGGAAACCTCGCGAATCTCCGAAATATAGAATACGAATCGGGTCGTTTTGATACTCAATTCGTATTCAATTAGAAATCGGATATACAATATCCTCGAATATTCGGTTTTCACCCAATAGTAGACACGACTACAAATATTCGGGCTTGCATCAGATGACAGATATGGTGCAGCCAGCTGCTAATACGCTTAAGCTTCAAAACTCCATACTCTAAGATTGAGCCACGCCAGTGTCGTAAGTTTGCGAGCATGGAAACTTAAAATGGCGTTATAATTTCTTTTTTCTTTCTTTCGCGATAGCATGTAGGAGCACAACATTTGTAAAGAGCGTTCGCGCTTCGAAGAACGAGATAATTCTGACAAAAAAAAAAACGGTATTCGATTCAATAATGGAAGCCAGTAGTTCCTATATTCGTATTCCATTCGATTAGAAGATTGCGCTATTCGAACAGCCCGTACAAAAAACAGAAAACAAAGTATGAGTGAGCCCTAGAGTACACGGCCTTCCGCACTTTTCGTCTAGGCGTGCAAAAAATATAGAAATTACGTGGCTGCCACACCTGCGTCTTTGAAAACCACATGGGAATTTGTAAACGACGCGGTTTGCTAAATGAGCACGTTCTTCATAGCCTTATAATGTAATTTTTCACGCGCACACGGCAAAGATACAGGAGACACTGACCATCAGTGGCGGATCAACGGGGAGGGTGAGGGCGATTATCTAAAGGCGCACACTAAGCTCTAGAGCTCCGCATGCTCATTTGAATTCGAACGTGCACCGTATCACTTGAACTTTGGGCCCATGATATGGCACGTGATATGTACCAAATTTGCACCGCATATGTATCATGTGGCAAGTGATATGTACCACAGTCTACGTGGCAATATTTAATGCGGTGCCCCGGTTCTAGTAATGCAGCTACCACTTGTGGTTTTCGAAGGCTTTCGAGACTATCGCCAGCTAACTGTACTTTGTTATGTACACCACTCAACCAAATGCCACTAATCGAAAACCGAAACTGCTTAATTAAGCCAAAGCTAAAAAAGATCTTTTTACGTGTCGAAGTGGCGCCCAGTTTATGAGGCGCGCTCTAGCGGTGTGGTACGGATTAATTTAGACCTCCTAGGAATCATTACCGTGCTGCGAAATCTGGGCACTCGGGCGTTATTTCCTATCGGAAAAAAAACGACCGCTGCGGCCGGGGTCGTACTCTCGTCCTTGGGCTCAGCAGCACAACGCCTTAGCCACTGAGCCGTCGCGGCGAGGAAAGCAAAAAAAGATTGAGATCGAAATATTACTTGGGCATTGATGCTTATTCCCCGCTGTGTTCTTCTCATTACTCACACCGTTCTCAGCGCTTAAAACGCGCAAGAAGAGCCACCAGAAGAGTCACACCGAGAGGCAAAGTGCATTGATCATTTCGGTTTGATTTTCACTCCACGACAGCAATAAGACAAATAGAGCACCCTATCCGGAACGCTGTGAAGAATTACGCCACGGAACGTTTTTACCCGTCAACGAGAAATTAAGTCGTCGGCAGCGCTCTCACAAAACGCTGCAAATATTCAGGTCAAACACCACGCGAACCTTTCTTTTTTGCATTTTTGTTTTCTCTTTTTATCAACGGCGATATAATTGATGGCGTCCTTGAAAGCGAAACAACGACCGGGTTGCTGCGCAAGTCTGCGCAAGTCCCAGGCGAGAAAACCATCCCGATTCCGGACCGTCCCGCGCGAGACAGCGAGAAATCCAGGCCCCACTGCCGCCGGGGGATGAAAAATGGCGGCTCCTTTTCGTCGAGCTACGGGAACAGCAAACAGCCAGCGCAGCGCTCGCCTCGGCGTCGGTGAGATTAATGGCCGCTTGCCACGGGGGCGCAGCCCCGAGCTTCGGCGGCGAATTAAGAGACAGAAATAATTTGCCGCTCGGAGGACGGGGGGGGGGGGAGCGCCTGCGCAGGCGCGCACGCACGCACAAACACGGCACCCGACACACTCCTAGCGTGAGTCTACAGGTGCTACCGATGTCTGCGTCGTACGCTCGGCTGGCTGGCTTTTCGCGGTCTGCGCGTGATTTATGTGGGAAGCGAGGCCTCGGCTGCAAGGAGAAGCCCGCTTGCTCGCGTGGGCGCCGCTAGGCCTTCCCTTTGCGCCTTCCGCTTTCTTTATTTGCGGCCGCCTGCGAGACGAGGCTGACGGGTTTATTTAGAATCAGGGAGAGCCGGAAGATGTGGATCTGTGCAAGTGAACAGACAAACAAAACGTCGTATCGCGCGTGACTCCTATATGGCCTCGAATGAAGAGAGGCGGGTCGCGAGGTCGAGAGGTTAGTCCCAAGCGCAGCAGTTTGGCCTCTGGCTGTGAGGGAAGAAACAAACACGAATGAGTGAGGAATTAGGCGGAGGGGAGGGGGAGGCGCGGCGATTCAGAACAGCGCTCATCTTCTATTAAAAACACGCAGCACGGGGATGATTATTTCTGTCCGCTGGTTTCGGCGTCTGTCTACTCCCGTGGGAGAACAATGGAAACGCTTTGTCCCTGGGGTATCGTATTTGCCGTGGAACGCGGGAACAAACAAACACGCGGGCGCGAAGAGTTAGCGCACAAAAACTGCGCTGTATAGACCGGTATGTGCGCGTGCGTTATCGTATGAAAAATGATACAGCTTGACCTAAAAGCAAACCGGACGTTAACGTGTTCACCATCACATTATTTTTGTTGTCGTGTATTGGCCGAAAGCGTACGAGGCAAGACAATTATAACACAGTTGAGGATACGTCAACACTGGAGAAAAAAATGTACTGTGAACATTTGAATGATATGAGTGCAATATTTGTACGCTGCTATGGGATAGTACAGTCAACGTTATCGTAGCCTTCTGCGATCTTATCGGAGAAGTCGGTATAGGAGATATCAGTACGATATCGGAGGAGTCGTACGATATCGTAGGCTTGTACGATACTCTAAAGTATATGATATCGCCCAAGCCTACAGTAGACCCGTGGAATATACAGTAGACCCGTAGAGTAGACCCGTAGACCCGTACAGTAGACCCGTGCGGTCGTAGACCCGTGCGATATCAAATGGCTTACTACATCACATGAATGCCATGAATTATGATCGCCATTCTTGCGACACTATAGCAAGCACCAACCTCTATTTCTTGTTCGGCGTATGGGCAGGTAAAACTTTTCTGCACTGCTTCACTTAATGTTACTTCTGTAATTATGACGGCACATTTGTGCCATTCAATAACGCTAGTTCAATTCAACCACGTGCACCAACATACGCTGCAACAATGACACGCACCTAAATATGACGGAGTGCAGTCTTAGAAATGATTCTTCAAAATTAATCACGGGGATTACAAAATAAAACAAAACTGTGGGGAAGCCGGACGAGAGAGGAACCGGGGTGCGGTGCGGTGCCCTCAGTAGCCTTTCGAAAAAAAGAATGGTGGTGTCTTAATTCCTCCTCTCCATTCGCCATCACACCCCACACGTTCTATGGGACGCAAAACATGAGAGTCCAGCGGCGTTGTCCCGAGAAGGGCTCATGCGACTGGGACGAATCGCAGCTTAACAGAAGCAGCAGCAGATAGCCGCTATCTTACCCGAAAGGGAGTGGTATAAAGAAAAAAAACCCGCGCTTGACAGCTATGCCGGCAGCTCTGCATTTATTACTAGGCACACACGGTTCACAAGTTTTAGTGAGTAAAATAGCAAGTAGAAATGTAGCTCTAGCTTTAGCGATATGCATGCCGTATACGAGCTTCACACGGAAGGCACGACTGCGTATTCAGCCTGCAAGCATTACTGTACTTTGGTGGTGTCGGCGCAGGACAGGCCAGTGACTCATTCTGCGGGAGCGGGGTCTCTGCTGTGGCAGCCAGAAGCACCTTCCTTTTTGCGACCTTTCTCCGGCTTCCTTGTTTATGTGTGTGTGTGTGTATATATATATATATATATATATATATATATATATATATATATATATATATATATATATATATATATATATATATATATATATATATATATATATATATATATATACATATATATATATATATATATATATATATATATATATATATATATATATATATATATATATATATATATATATATATATATATATATATATATATATATATATATATATGCACGCAAGGGCACGGTACGTAACGTTCCCCCATATGTGAACGCAGCGAAGGAAGGCTCGATTGCATGCACCGTCAACCGAGAGATCCCATCTCCCGCTCCTCCCTCGCGAAGGTGCGGGACGGCAACAAAAATATAAACACAGGCGAGGAACAAAGTGCACGTGGCTGGCGTATAGTGGAAGCAGCAGACGACGCCCGCCTTCCGCGCGCGCAGAACGCCCAGCTCACGGATGCAAGTTCCGTCAAATTTTAGGCCGACGTGATTGGAGGACATGTCAGAGAATGATTAATTTCTGCACCGCGCGCGGGGCCTTGCTCTTTTGTTTTATCTGTCTACCCTGTTGTCTGACGAGTGCACGTTCCGCCGCTTGTCTGTATACCTGCACGCGGGGGCACTGCTTTCTTTTTATCGCGTCGGCGCAATAGGCTCTTCGGCGGTTGCCTCGTGGATTGGCCCGCCTGCTTGTCTGCGAGGAACGGGTATGTGGCGCGTATATATGCTGCGGAAGAAACGAGTTTCCCCGCTCATATGACGAGACTGGTAGGGGTTGTCCGATGTACGCGCTCGCGATGCGGGTTCGTCAGACTGTGACGGTCGTATACGGTGCGCTGCTGCTTCCGTATTTCGGTGGAAAACTGCACCAAGGAGTTCGTGGAGAAGTACAGTCTTTGTCAAAATTTTGTGGGCCACGGCGACCGTGGCCGGAGCAGGCGCCCGGCCTAGCAGGGGCGCTGCGCATGTTGCTGTCGGCTGGTTGCGCGGCTAAAGAGAGCGAGGGGAACTTTTGCTCTTGCTTTTGTAGTGTGTCCAGCACGACCAGTGCTGCGCAAAGTGCCTGCGCTGAAGCGACGTTCGCCTGCTCTGAGAAACCGGCCCGCTGCACTTATCGCGTCAGCCGTACTACGAAAGTTCCCCTCGCTCTCTTTAGCCGCGTAACCAGCCGACAGCGGCAAGCGGAGCGCCCCTGCTCGGCTGTGCCCCTGCTCCGGCCACCGTCGCCGTGGCCCACAAAATTTTGACAAAGACTGTACCTCGAACGTGGACGAGAACAGATAGACAAACAATAAGAGGCACGCCACTGATAACAACTACTACAGCAAAGCTGTATATGGCTACAGGGTTCCGCGCATTTTTAAGTGCGAATGCACTTCTTAAGCGACCCTGAACCTGCGTCCACCGGCGATGTCCGCGCTCGTGCGAATGCACTTCTTAAGCGACTGACATGGCACATACCCACGTGGGGGATTGGCCAGGAATCTCCTCGTCTTCCTTGGCAACGGGGGGAGATGGGCGCGCGCTGCCTGGCCGCTGACATGGCACATACCCACGTGGGGGATTGGCCAAGAATCGGGCGTGAGAAGGGCTAATGCACCTGCTTAAAGGAGTACTGACACGAAATTTCAAAGCTGAGATCCGCTCTAGCAATCAAGTACAACGACAACACAAATAGGTGTCTGTGAATAAATGCATCTTTCTTTCTTTGTAGTTGTGTGTGTGTGTGTGTGTGATCTCTCTTTCGCGAACATTACCGAACCGCGCAAATTCAACTCGTGCATTCGCACTTTCACATTCTTCCCCTCGGGGAAATGCGGGGAATTTTTCTCTTTTTTGCGAGCAATGTTGTTGTAAAGCCAACTGTATCGTGAATGGTCAGCGGAAAACGCTCGTGACTCTTGTTTTTTAAAAAAGACTTTTCCAATAAATCAAAGCCCCTTTGTTAGGAGAAAGATTGTTAAAACGCGAAACTTTCTGCATGCAAACTGGGTCAAATCAAAGTCCAAAGCCAAAGTCCACTTCAACTCAGCCAAAGTTCGAAGCCAACGCTCTCCCAACGAACCTCCCAAAAAATCCTGAGCGACTCGAATGCGACGACGGCGCAATCGGATAGACGTTGGCTTCATAACGCAAGGGACCCAGGTTCGATTCCGATCACGGGAAACGTTTTAAAGCAAAACTTTACTAACTTCGTCTAGCCGAGTTTCGCCGTCGCCTGCAATCTGACCTTCATTTGACCGCTGCCGCCTCTCCTGGCTTGGCGCATGCGCTCTCCGCAGCTGGGTCGCCACCTGACCACGTGACTCACCGCGTGCCTAGCTTTCACCTCCTAGCAGAAGGGCGGGAGTGGGAGGCTTTGAGCCGTTGTAAGCAGGCGGTGTTTGCATCACCCGATGCAAACACGCCCGCATTCAGCATATCCGGTGCAGTGGTTCTTGCAAAAAAAAACAAGGAGGTCAGCGTGGTCGTTCACACGGAACATGGGCGCGGAAAATGCCGAGCTGACGTTGTGGTTGGTCCTCTTTTCAGATGTATTTTTTTCATGGCTTGGGAACCTCCAAGTATCAGCAATTGGTAGACATCCCCCCTTCCATCCGCCAGGCGCTCCGAATCAAACCTCTTCCGCGAAATATGCATCCCGTACACAATGAGGATCGCAGACTGGCTCGCGTGAAATACCTTGAAAAGGCGTACCCTCCACGCTTCCCCACGCTATACACAGGGGCAGAAACTATCCTACCAGAGCGGCTGCTGTAGCCACGGTGGTTGACTCGAAACAAGTCCAGCTCGTTTACGCTTTCTTACTTACGACATCCCCCACGGCCGGAGAAGAGATCGCCATCGCGTTGGCTATGACCCACAGTCCCCACCTTCAAACAACTATTATCAGTGACTCCAAATCAGCCATCCTAAATTTCCTTTACGCAAGAGTTTCCCCAGCAACTTTATCAGTCCTTTTGAAGGCACAGAACATTTGATCCCGCTCTTTCACTCTCTTCTGGGCTCCCGCCCATACCGCGCTACCTGGAAACTCAGTGGCCCACGAAGCTGTTCGAGCTTTGGTGCTTTGGTCTTCCGAGGGCTCGATGGCGCCGCCAATGATAGTGAGGTATTCACTCTACGGGACAGGCTGCACACATACGGGGACATCCTCGCCCATTACCGCTTGGAGCGTGCCATGTTTGTTTCTCCTCACCCATCTCTATCCCGATCCTTGGCGGTCATCTATCGGCAGCTCCGGACCTGCTCCTTCCCCACCCCTGCCATCATGTCTGCGATCTTTCCCGACACCTACGTAGACGCATGTCCATATTGTTCGGTCCCTCACGCATCGTTATCCTATATCATATGGGCCTGTGATAGCATCCCACTATCCAGGCACCGATCTCATCCAATTCTCCTTACCATAACCAGCGAGGCGCGCTGGGAGGCCGCCCTGCGTGACCCAAACGCCCAAATTCAAGAAGACCTGGCCCGCTTGGCCGAAGGCACTGGACCCCTGCCCAAAAGGGGCCCTACGGCCCGACGGACAACGGAGAAGACGTCGCCGGTCTAATCGCCCCAGCTGTGGCCAAATAAAGTTGTTCTGTCTGTCTGTCTGTCATGGCGTGGGAGAACCCGTGCTCGCACGGCAGGATTGCCAGACGCCTCCTGTTTCATTCTGCAAGTTCGCGTGGCCTTCTTTCTCTTCTCCTCGATTTTTTTTTTGTATCAGCGTCCCACACACAGGCCCTGGCAAGTTCTTCGAGTAAATGACATAGGTGGGCCACTCGTTTCTCGAAGCTGGTGAACATTGTTGAGGTCATGATCTCTTGAAAGCTGGCACTGAAGCACTATAGTTGTCGCCAGTCCTGAGTCTTCGAGCGACACGTTACGAGCGACAGGACTCGAACTGGAGGATATACATTTATAATATCGGCGCCCTTACACCCCTATAATGCGTTGTCCTGTCGGAATTCGATGGCGACGTTGAGAAACGTGATGGAGGCGTCTTCTGTAAAGTTGTGAGTGAAGGACAGAGAAGGTGAGAGAGAGAGGGGGGAGAGGGGGGGGAGAGGGGGGGGGAGGGTGAGAGAGAGGGGGAGGGGGAGAGTGAGAGGGATCGGGCAATGCTCGAAGACTCCCAGTGCGGCGCTCAGGCACCCGCTCGGTGGTATGCTGACGTTCGTGCGGCCCAAAGCACTGAAGCCATTCCCATACCTGAATACTAAGGGTACGCGCTCTTTGGTGCGGACTCGTTGTTCCGAAGCAATCAAGAGTGCCCCGTTCTTCTAGAGCTGCACAAACCCTTTGTTGAACAAAGTTTCTCTCTCTCTCTCTCTCTCTCTACCCCCCCCCCCTATCTATTCCTTTCTCTCTCTCTCTTTTCCGGATAGAGTACGGGCACTCGAAAGCTGACCGTTCACTCCAGGGCTCACAAGCAACATGCACATACTCGAGGTTTAGAACATGTATGGTTGCAAGTGTGCAGCCGTACTGTTGATGCTACACACAGGTGGGATAGTGCTTAACACTTACGTTCTGTGTTCTACATCACTGAAAAATATGTTGCATTGGGAACTACAAGGTGTTGAAACGCTCAATAAGTTCGTCACAGACTGCTCGATCATCAAAAAAAGAAGTCTAACAAGTGTGTGTGTGTGTGTGTGTCATTCCTTCGGTCATCTATGCTGATATAAAAAACTGAGACTGAGCAAGCAACCGAGAGCAGCACCTGAACCAACCGGGCAGAAATATGAAATAGTAGCATTCGACTCAAAACACATTTATAACGCAAAAAAGACGATATCCACAAAGAAATTGTAATGCTAACATTGAAGAAATCTTTTGGACAGGGTGGCAAAAAACAAGAAAAATCAAGTGATGTGACATCTGTGATAAATGAGCCTTTACTATTTTTTTGTTAACAAAACAAAGTCTTTTTACCGCAAGAACGGAAGCTCACATAAGATTTTCGAGAATGTGTCTTCTACCAGAAAAACGAAGTTAGATTCCAGCCAGTCAACTTACAAGGGTAAATAGAATGTACAATTCGACGTGGGAAAGGTCACAATGATTGAACGTTTTGCGAATAACAAATGCCTCTCGTCAAACGTTCGCATAGATATTGCACTACCCACTTTCCAGTCATTGGGCCCTCAACTTCTAATAAGTGATTGCTGAAACAAAACAAAATCCAAATGACGTAGCGGTAAATATTTGCACTGACTATAAGTTCGTAGTAATGCAATAGGGCGAAAACTTTTAGCACATTCAATTTATTTATTTATTTAAACGTACTGTCAACCCTCATTTGAGGGTTATTACAGGGAGGGAATACATCACACGCAAAGATTACATCAATTCGCTTTCAAGAAACGAAAAGAAACAAAGGCAAAAGCACACAGAGACCATCGAACAGTATCAATATTATCAAATAAGAAGAGCATGCAATAGCTGCCAAGGAACCTAGAACATCGAATAAGTTTCAAGGGACGTGACTTTAAGGAACATAAGTGTCAAGAAAAGTTTCGAACGCTTTAACATCGGTACATTCAGCAATGTGTGCAGGCAGGCTATTCCAATTTTCTATGGCATCAGGGAAAAACGAATAACGAAACACGTTCGTGCGGGCGCCATAAGGTCGGATTGTTGCATTATGGTTTAACCTCTTGCTATGTCTGCCAGGTTCTCGTATGTACAAGTTTTTATCAATGTGTACACGGCGTTGCAGAACCTGAAATAATAATTTTATCCTGTTCCTTTGCCGCCTAGTTGCTAACAATTCCAGATTGCATGCGGTGAGCATGTCGGTAACCAAGTCAGTTTTTTTGTATTTTGAACATATGAATCTGGCGGCGAGTATTTGAATTCTCTCAACTTCAGCTTTTAGACATTCTTGATGGGGACTCCAAACTACGCCGGCGTACTCTAGTACAGTGCGAATAAATGTTTTGTATGCCGTTAGCTTGACGTCTTTCGTTGCGTTTCGTAGTTTTACCCGAAGGAAACACAGTTTTTTGTATGCTACCGAGCACACATTTTCAATGTGGCTGCGCCAGTTGAGGTCATCAGTGATCACTACACCGATATATCTGAAACTAGTCACTTTTTTAAAAACAACATTTCCGATGTGATACTGGAAGGAAAAAACACTTTTCCGCCGGGTAATGTGCGCATATGTGGTTTTGGAATAATTAAGTTCCATGTCCCATTTTTGACACCATGCATAAAAACCCTCGAGACACTGGTTCATCTTCATCTTATTCATCTTCACCGCTAACTGGGGAATAAAGTAAACAGTCATCTGCAAATAGCTTCAACACCACTGGCGGCTGAACAGCTGTAGTGACATCATTAATATAAAGCAAAAACAACAACGGGCCCAGTACTGACCCCTGTGGTACACCAGAGAATACTTCCAACAAATTCGATACTGAATTACTAACACGTACAACCTGCATCCGATCTGTTAAATATGTTTGTATCCATTCTAAAACATCATTTGCAATACCAACTTGACGAAGTTTATAAAGCAGTTTGCTATAAGGCACCTTATCAAATGCTTTCCTGAAATCAACACATATTACATCTATTTGCCGTTGCTCATCTAAGGCCACCGAAAAGTCGTGAACCGTCTCCACTAGTTGCGTAGCCGTCGAGAGGCCCCGCCTAAACCCATGTTGGTTTGCATAAAGTAACTTATTTGTTTCCAAAAAGTGCATAATATGTTTTGCGATTACATATTCCATGAGCTTGCAGCAGGCATATGTCAAGGAAACAGGACGATAGTTGGTCGGATGCAAGCGATTTCCGCTTTTAAACACAGGAATAACTGCAGCGCAAAGCCAATCTTTCGGAAGGGAATGAGTTCGCAAGGATTTTTCAAATATAATTACTAGATAAAACGACATCCACTCCGCGTATCGTTTTAGAAATGCCGTTGGTATCTCGTCAGGGCCGCTGGCCTTCTTGGAATCTAAGTTCAGAAGCTGCTGAAACACACCTTCCTGGCTAAACGAAAGAGGCTTTATGGGACATGCGCAGGAAGGGCTTGCCATATCGGCGACGTGATTGTGCGTGCTTCGGGTAAACACTGACTGAAAAAACTCATTGAAACCATCCGCTATCTGTCGCGCGTCTGTCACAAGGTTGCCTGCTATTGTTATATGGTCTATTTTTACTTTCTGTGCTCCCAAAAAACGCCAAAATTTTTGTGGCGAGGTTCTAATGAAGTTGCCGAGCGTTTCATCGAAAAACTTTCTTTTTGATTCCGATAATGCCGTTTTGAGGCTCCTACGTGCCTGTGAGAGTTCATTTAGTTTCTTTGGCTGTTTGCGCAGGCGTTTTATTTTTCGGTTCATATGGATAATCTCTCGAGTTATTCATGAATTTTGCTGCCTTCTTTTTTTATAACGACTTGGAACAAATCTAGTAATGCAAGTTGCAATAATACTTTTAAATCTCTGCCACAATTCCTGGACGGACTCGGACCGTGAAGAGATTTCAAATTCGTTGAATGACAGCTCTAGGTAGTCCAAAACAGAAGCATCATCCGCTCTTTCGTAATCTTTGACCGACACTTGCTTGTTACTTCCCGAGTTGGTAGCATGATGGCACGATGAGGGCAGTATGTTCACTGAAACCATTTTGTGGTCGGATATACCATCTTGAATTGATACATTGTAATTTTCGACTTTAGCGGACAGGAACACCAAATCCAATATTGATCGGGATTCAGGTGTTACCCTCGTGTACTCTTTAACAACCTGTCTCAACTCATAATAAAAAGCGATTTCCAGTAATTTATTTGCACTTGCCATCTCAGTGTGGTTACATGACAGAGCCTCCCAATCAATGTGTCCTAAATTAAAGTCGCCGGCCAGTACTAGACGGGTGTTACTGTTTACGTGATTGCACAGAAATTCGTTAAGGTTGTCTAAGAATTGAGGTGGAGCAGCAGGTGGCCTATAAACTACACCAATAAGATACACAATATTTCCAAACGTTAATCTGCACCATACCGACTCAACCATATTGCTTTCAACCATTATGGCCCGGAAACAGTTTTTAATGATAATGGCCACGCCCCCACCTCGTGAATCTCGGTCCCATCTAAACATGGTATACCCTGGTGGCGCAATACAATCGCTTGGAATGCAGGTGTTCAACCAAGTTTCCGTTATTAACACTACGTGAGGGCTCGCCGATAGTATCACATATTCCAGGTCAGTAATTTTATTAGCAATACTACGGGCATTTAGGAGAATCAGGCGCAGCTATGCGCAAGGCGTTTTGTTATGCGACGGATGCGCATTTTGCGATGCGCTGGCTTCAAACGGTCTTCTTTTATGGACTTTATCTCGACGATTCTGATAAGAACATCGCTCATTTCGTGTGGTGTCCTACGAGTATATTTCCTCGTCTATTTTAATCTTGTCACCGAGAAGCGTTACCTTTTTGCCGTTATCCTTGTCTGCAGCAGCACTTTCCCACAATTTTTTGCGAAGGGCTACAGTTTCCTTCGCATAGTCGTTGCTAACGCTAACAGTACTCCCCTTCAGCTTTTTGCAGTTCTGTAGCACGCTATCCTTTTCCCTGCAATCATAGAATTTCATTATGACGGGTCGGCATTTTGCTGGGTGTTTTTTACAAATGCGGTGAATTCTTTTATCGACTTCACTTTAACGCCCAACTTCTTCTCGAATATGTCATCCACAACAGCTTTCTTCAAATCAGCTTCCGATTCTTTCGCCTGCTCCTCAACGCCAAAAACCAGAAGGTTGTTCCGCCTGCTTCTATTTTCCAACTCTGTTAATCGATGAGCCTGGTCTTGTACAGCCATTTCAAGAAAATCAATTTTCGCTTTCATTTCCTGAAATACTTCAAGAATTTCAGTTAGTCGGTCCGTTTTACTGCTTAGACCCGAAATTTCCTCTTCGATGGCATCTAACCTACGGTCTGACTTTGCCTGGTTTTCCAAAATTGTCTGTATCATTTGCTCTACTCCAGACCCAGGATTTTCCTCGATGTCCCCCGATGTTAGCAACAATAGCATCACAGACCAAACATCAATCACTAGAGTGCAACAGTTGTTTTGATTGTGCTAAATGCCAGTATATATGCAACAGTCGCCAACTGTATAGCAAGAAAAGAAAAGTAATATTCAATCTGACAACACAAACGCGTTTATAAAGGGACACTAAATGCAAGCAAACAATATTTTTAAGACAAAGGTTCGACATTTTAAATCTTACAGAGATATTGTTAAAAAAAAGAATGATTTCCTTTCCTAAATTGTAAATAAAAAAAACTGGTTGATTCCTCTGTCATAGGAATCGGTAAAACACGAAAGAGAAATGTGCAGCCAAATCTGCAGCTCAGCATGATTTGGGGGTAGGCGGCTGTCTTGTGGCTGTGCTTGGCGAGCTATGTCCTGCTGGCGGGTCGCTTCGGCAAAGGTGTACTGGCATCATTTCCTCGACGGATATGACGTCAGTGAAATCCTGGTGTATCCAGGCATAAAACACTTTCGTGTTAAAATATAAAACCCGAAAACGAACAACCCTAAGTATAACGTACTCATTCGTACTAAACGGTGGTTCCGCGCAAGAAGACCCTGTGTGCAGGGGTGCACCCATTACAGGCCTCTTGCTTCGTTGTACTGGCGTCACTTCCTTGGCGGATATGACGTCAGTAAAATCTTTGTGTATCCCGGAACAAAACACTTTCGTGCTAAAAAATATAGCACATTTTATCTTCCCTGTTTGTCTAACATTTTTTGTCGTTGTGTGTTGTGTGCATGATTCCGATGAGACCATGAAAATTCGTGATGGCACAGCTTCTGCTTAAATAAAGACAACCTTCAAGAGACGTGAGCAACAAATTTGTTTTGTGGGTTCGCGACTTGCACGTTTGTTCATGATCCTTATTTTCCTGCAGAGGTTTCTAAAGAGCTCCAAAAATCTTCTTTCGAGGTTTGGGGCGTCACAAATCGTCGAGCGAGCAATTTGCTGCGATTGCACAGCATGTGTTTATGTTTCCCTCGTTGTTGTAACCTAGCCAAACGGTTGTTCACGCCTGGTAAGGTGTGTTATTCGGTTGTTACAAATTAACTTGTTTGTTGCCTCTAGATATCTAGATAAAATTTGCTCATGCATTCATTGGAACGAACAAGCGAGGCGGCCTTCCAAGTCCGTCTGGTTTAAGCATATCTGCAAAATATCCCGATTCTCCCGGGAGACTCCCAATTTTTGGCCCATCCTCCCGATTGCACGAGAACGGTTATAAATCTCCCGAAAACGTGCCCCAACCGCGACGCGAAAAAATAACACGGAGGCATCACCGCTGCATCGTAATTGCTATCATGGGTTAGGTAGTTAGCTGAAGTCAGCAGAAGTCGTAATCTAAGTCATTTGAGTTCAGTGAGCGCGTAACCGCTATATTGCTGCATGGCGCCATCGAAGCCGAAAAACTATTTGCACTTTTTTTAACATCTGATACAACAGAAACACCGCATGTGTGGCGTCCCGGAATAGCGAGCACTTGAAATTTTGCACTGTAGGGGCGTGCAACCTGATCGTGGCGCACTGCGGCAAAAGCGATATAAAAGTACATTTGGCAACGGCCAAGCATCGGAGCTTTGTTCGCGCCGCTGATAAGCAGGAGATCGTGGATAAACAACAACAATGTTATTTAGAATTTGCTTTGTTCGCTGCATTATTGTGGCCTTGAAATCACGGCTGATCTCGTAGGACAGATAGGTCAATCACCGGCATAAGCAAACGCAGTAAACTTCCTCAACAACGCACTCAAAGAGTGACCTTTGCGCATGAAGTTACAAAGGCGGAGCGCTGCAGTGTGCAAGCGGCCGGGCAAGCCTCTTGCACCACGGGCGTGTCCCGTGATTATCAGTATTGGACAATAGCATCACCGGCAACCTTGACTGAAGCAGACACCAACTGGGCTTTTCGTATCCCCCGTTACGAGCGCTTTTGTTCCCCTGAAAAGACCCATTAATGCGGTTCTCCTCTGGGTAAACGAAGGCATTACTGGCCGGAAACAGCGTTGCGCTAAGGCTATTTCGGTGAGTGACACTAGCTGTGGCGTTGTCGTCACGTGCTCCTGAGAAGTGCCATGTCGTTACCGGAATGCATCTCCGCGTTCAAGGGGCTAATGTACTTAGAGTTAAGTATGGACGCGGTAACCATGCATCTATATGGAAAAGATCGTGACTTCCATGGCGTCTCCCAACACAGCGCTTTCAAGGGTTGTCATGTGTTCAGTCAAATACCCCGTACCACGCCGTTCGGAAAAACTATGTAACAACGCTAATGTAGCCACACAAGGAATTCAGCGTCCCGCAAGTCCGATCTATTGCAGACGACCACGCACGGAGCTGCTGAAAGCGCGGCAAATCTTTTTTCAGCGCGCGCATGTGTACATAACACTCAAGAGAAGCAGAAAACAGCCGAGGCAGGCTGGGCGGAAGTTTCTTTCCCGCACAGCGGTGGAGAAAGAGAAAATAAAGGCAGCGTGAGCAAGGAGGAGGTAGAGGGAAGCGAAGATCAGCTTGAAGACGCCGGCCAGCCCTGAGCCCGGGACACGCACAGCGCGAGTTTCAAGACGGACGGAATCGGGCAGGCGCAAGATGGAAGAGGACGGCGAGTGCGGCGGCGGCGTGCGCTCTCTCGTCGTCGGCGAGATGGGACTTCAACTTGAGCCCGAGCAGAGACGCCCTCCCTCCCCCCGTGGGTGCCATCATTAATCATGCCGCGGCTAGCCGTCAGAACGCTCTCCTTGCGCGTGCTGCTGCCGCCGCCTCCCTGCTGCCGCCGCCGTGCATGTGGTGGCCGCGGATGCCGGGTCCAGCGGCGGCTCAGGACCCCCGGTCGGCCGACGCTGATCCCCCCGGCCGACTCCCTGCCGGAACCGTCCCCGCATTGGCCCGCCATGAAAGACACGTGGCTCCAGATAACTTGCGAAGAAGGGCAGGCGCAAAACCGCGTAAACCAAACAAACTCCTCTTCGTTGAAAATTTCTGTAACCGAAATGACTACCGTGTGCGAGCGCTCGTGTAAGCACCCTTATCCCGGAGGCGGCGTATAACTGTGAAGCGTTTAGAAACGTCGTTTAACCTCCACACTGCATGTGCAGTATATTAAGGCGAATGCGTTGTTCAGGCCAGCAAGAGGTCGCTAATTGAAGCCGTGGTTGTTTTCCTTCGTTTTTGTTTTTCCCGGTGGAAAGAGAGCAAGTACCTATTATGCTCCTGTTCCGCGAGGATTGGGGTGGCAATTGCAATTTTTAAGGCTGCTATGTTTCAATGCCGAAGCGTTACACCCGTGCTCCTCTGGCGTTGAAGAACGCATTTGAAACAAACGTCATCCGACTCAAATGACCGACGTGGAATGGCGCCCGGAATTCGCCGTCCTCCACTACGATTTCTACGGCAGTTTAACGCTTTATAATTCACTCGCTATGTTGCACTGATGCTGTTGTTGTGAAGTTCCGTTTTTATATTTGAGACAACAGTTGGATCAAAAGCGAACCTCTGGTAATGAAAGTGTCGCAAACAGTAACTAATCTTAGCTTTTAACATAGTATGTCAGTTTTCTTTTACTTACGAATGACGACGCACTTTCAAAATTTTTGTTCTTTCTGAATCACTGTGATTGAGAGTATGATGTCAGTAAAGATTGCAACAGTATTTTAACCTCAGGAAAAATCAATTTCACAAGGCACATGATAAAACAATGTTCATGTTAACTCAAAATTTCATTTTCAGTGTTAATTTTCCGAAAAGGGTATGGGGGCGCCGCGAAAAGCGTGCAAACACGCTTGTAGCGGAGGCATTTGAGCGTCTCGAATGTACTCCGCGACGGTCATTTGGCCCGATGCACATTTTAACCCGATGCCGCTGAAAATCTATAGTAGAGCAGTTGTTCCCATTTGAGTCGAACGATATTCGGTTCGAACGCTTTCGAGACTACATGCAGTGGAGCACGAGCGTTACTGGAGCCCAGCTATAAGGTTTTTAGGCCCCCACTCCTCAATAACGTGAAAAGCGGTCGTCCTGTAACTAATTACTGTTGACATGGTTTATGTTCCTATTCCGAGAAGTCACAAAATGGCGGCGGGGCTACATTGGTAGCGACTGCGTTTAAATTAACAAAAATGCACAACGACAGCCAAACCCCAGCGTCATAACGAACATTAAGTATAGACAAACAAAGGTAACTTGACGACAAAAACGACGCTGAGCGAACGTCATGCGATAGCACACATTTCCAATTGTGGCGCATACACAACTGTATAGGTATACTGGCCGCGGGTGATTGTCCACACTCTCCTATGACTGCGACAAGTTACAAAATGGCGGCGGGTCTACACTGGTAGTGACTGTGTTTAAATTAACAAAAATGCACAACGAAAGCCAAACCCCAGCGTCATAACAAACATAAAGTATAGACATATAGACAAACAAAGGCAACTTGACGACAAAAACGACGCTGAGCGAACGTCATGCGATAGCACACATTTTCAAATGTGGCGCATACACAACTGTATAGGTATACCGGCAGCTGGTGATTGTCCACACTCTCCTATGACGTAGGTTTACTACTCGTTGCAGTTCTGGCGTCATGAGGAGCGGGTGATTCTGCTCTCATCGTGACGAGGACGGTGACGACATTGGGCTTGTCGTGACATCCGTATATTTGCTTTGATCCACTCTAACGCCGCGTTTTCGAAATAAAAAAGAAGCAACCTGGTGTACGAAACTTCAGCGCTCGTTAGATCCACACGCGGCTTTAATTAATCAGTAGCCGTCGATATATGAACGATCTTCAACTCGTGGTTTTGCGAAACTGAATCTTGGGAACACTTTTGTTAGGTGCAAGAGAGACAGCAAGTCGATCCCTTTTTTGTAGTACGCAAGTACCATGGGTCAGCCACGCGAAACTCGGGAGCTCTGAAGCCTCTGCGCGTACTATTGAGGCTAGCAAAATGCTACGTAGCAGCAGAACTGTATCGGACAGCGCTTTATAAGCAGTAATTTTTGCTGACTTCGATGGAAACACGTAAAGAGAAGAAGTATACATTTTGGACCCACTTAATGGCACAAATGCCCAAGTTGAGGCTTGTTTCAAAAGTAGAGAGAATGTGCACCCGACTGACCCTTCATATTCTTTAGAATTAAAACATTAGCAGTAAATAAAGATGACAGACCCAAGCGTCACACCTTGGAGGGCGGTGGTGTGGAGAGCGATGGGAGGGCCTTAATGAAGGGTTCAATTCTTACGGAGGTTTTCTTAGGGTGGAGTCACTTGGAGAGAAGTCGTACGTATACAGAGAGGGGATAACAGGGCACTTCCTGGTGTAGACCTCGGCTAAAGGGCTTGTACTGAAGGTCGGTTTTAGTGTAACGAATGATCATGTCTCCGACGGCATAGTGTTGCCGGAGTTGAGGCATCGTGATGACGGGGTGTGCCCAGAGACAAAGACAATGCATGTTTATTTGGCAAACGGCAAAGGTTGAGCCGCCACTCGGTGGGATGGGCAGGCCTCAGTCCAGGTACCTGTAAGCCTTGGATGCAGCCCTGGAACGTGTGACGACAGCGCTCCAGTCAGCGTTGTCAGATCTGGTCAGCAGGCCCTGTAGGTTGGGCGAGAGATGGGGTGCGTCGGCAAGCCCGCACCATGTGGTATAGGAGATATAAGAGAGGGGCTTAAGTGACAGTTGAGGGGGCAATGGTGAGAGAGAGAGAGAGAGAGAGAGAGAGAGAGAGAGAGAGAGAGAGAGAGAGAGAGAGAGAGAGAGGGGATGGGTGCGTTAGAGCAGCTGCTTTTAAGCGACGCCAGATGAACGCTTCTTCCTGCAGCCAAGGGTGGGCTGGGGCAAAATAAGGCAGACCTTGCGATAGTGTTGGATGATGTCATGGTAGCAAGATGAAACAGTGGGAGGAGGGAGAGACAGTAATCGAGAACATAAACAAATTCACGGAAGCTTGGCATGAGGCTTGTATAGCGAAGCTGTTGTAGGTGATCACTGACGGACACAAATTTGAGTTTTAGTATCTTTGTTGTCGTGGTTGACGCCCGCGGCATTGCACTTCAATGACCTTATGTTGAGCAAGACCAGAGCGAGTACGTTGTTTTGGTCAACATTTTCGTACACCACTCTGTAAGCGTGACTTATCGTCTCTAGCGGATGCTTTGCACGCCGAGCCTCCCGAAGCGCGGCCTCTACCTCGGCCGTGCGAACTATCCGCGGCCGGGCCATGTAAAGTGAATGATCCCATACACCAGCTTCGACATTCAAGTCGCGGATCTTCTACGGTACAGAGCGCATGCGCAAGACGACACGAGGACAAACGAACGAGGGACGTACGATATGACGTGCAACTCTCGTTACGAGCAAGTGTTGCCACGATTACGGCGAACGCTGGAGTTTTTTGTGCCAACGTAAGCCACCTAAGTGGGTATACTTGGCTTGCCGAACGTGCGCTCGAGGAACGCATGCATGAGCGCTCGTTATTTTCATAGTAATTTTAACTGCGGACACCATACACAAACGGCTTGAACAACAGCTTCGCTATTAAAAAAATTGGGGAAGGGATGGATGAGGTGGTGGAGATCAGCTGTGACGGAATGATGGCAGAAGGGGATTCGGGGGTGTTGTGCGAGTAGTATACCATCCTTGAGTGTTACCTGGGGCAGTATTTGTTGTAATGAAGAATGGTGAAGATTTTCTTGTGCTCGGGAAGGAGGGAGGTGATCTTGAGGGAGGGCCGTTGCTATTTGTGTTGCTTGTATTCACGGAGTCTGATTGCGGGAGGGAGAACAGAATCATCGTCGGGCAGTGAGGTGGAGTAGGAGAAATGCCTTTAATGATGAAGAGAATTCAGCCTGGCAGTGAGCTTGGCTTGCTACTCCCCATGAACATGTGACGGGTGAAAATGAGTGAAGGAAGCGAAGACACAAAAACTCATACATAAACTACAAACGCAAATAACCACACAAAAACTGACAGACGCAGGATCACGCACACAGCACACGCACAATAATAAAAGTTACAGCAAACGTTCACAGGGCTTTCTTCAGACCGGAGTCACGAAGAAAAACACCAATGCTCGTGTACTCCGTGTTGCCGCGGCCGTTGAGTGTCATGGACCAATGGCGTCGCAAAATTTCAGTGGTGCATCAGCACGCAGTCCCAAAGTCGTCTTCAAGGTGAGCCGCGGGGTGTCGTAACGGGAACACACACACACAGTACATGTTCTATGTCCTCACGAACAACGCATACGTGACAGTGAGGGGAGGGAACTCGGCGCATCTTATGCAAGTAGTGGCTGCAAAAAGCGACGTTGGGGCGAACGCGGTGAACAATTGCTTTGTCGCGCTTTCCCAGGCCCCACGTCATTCGGAAAGTGCAGGCGGGATCAATTCTATACAATGGCTGATAATTTTTTTATCCGTCCGTCCATATTGAGACTTGTAACTGCTGCGCCACGGAGTACGCAAGCGTCGCGGCGTCCCGTCGAGAGAAAGGATTCGGTATGATGACACTAGATTGGGTGTGGGCCGCGCAAGCTGTTTCGTCGGTCACCACATTCCCCTTCACCGTACAATGTCCAGGTAGCCATTGTAACACTACCTCGTGAAGCAAGCTGGCAGCCTGTGTATTCAGGGTGTGTATTTCGTGGGCCAGTTATCCGCGCGGAAATGATGGTAATTGTTGAAGCGCCGCCCGTGAATCTGTGAAAATCACCCACACAGAAGCTTCTTGCCCAAGAATGTACTGCAAAGCGGAGCGCAAGGCAGGAAGTACTGAGGTGGTCGATGATGTTTTGTGGCTTAAACTGGCCGCAATTGTGGTCCGCGTCGATAGAACCCAGATTCCGACCGCCGATGACGTGGTCGTCACCGATACGTCGGTGTAAATATGCTTGTGGTTAGCGCAGCAATTCCACATTTGCTCTAGAGTGAAGAACTTTAGGGCTGGAATTGGCGACCTTGATTTACTGCTGATGCCCGATACTGTGGTGACAGTTCGCCAGGGGGAGTAAATCCAGGGTGGGAGATGAAGCGGCGCCGGGTACTTCTGACACAAGGCTGGTAGAGTGTCTTGTACCCCTAGGGCGGAGCTAGAAATCAACGGGTGTCCATGAGCCCTAGTCGCCAGCCGCAGATGTAGGCGAAGCTGCTCCTCTTTGACCAGTACACTGGGTAAGAAGCGCCTAGACTCTCGTATGGTCCCCAGCGTAGAAGTTGTCTTCGGAAGACCAAGACAAAACCGGGCAGTCGTCGTCTGGTTAGCCACAGAACAACTGATCGAGGCCATGGGCGCAGCTGATCGTAATCTTCCACGGGACGTGCTACCGCTCCCTGCCTCCGCACATCTTCCCTCGTTATTTGTGAACAGTACCCTTGTCGGAAACAACCTCATCAGCGGGAGTGCCGCCATTCTATATGTAAAAAAATCACGTAATCTGCTTATCCCCTTATTACTCAGAAGTGATAGGCCCTTCCCCTAAAGAGAGGAAGAGGAGGATGGTATTGAAGATGAGATTGGCCCCTTAAATTGTTTGTATTGCACAATAAAACGGTCATATTCACTAGTCAATCATTTTATCAGTGATCAATACGCATCATTTTATTTTTGTGAAACAAACAGACCATCGAACGTTAACGCAGTCATGGAAAAATATAGTCCACAGACAACTTCTCATTTAACGACGTTGTAGCAGGTGCCGATGGCATGACAGATAACACGACGTTCAATAATGAATAAAACTACACCTTTGGGTGACAGCCTCTATGTAAGGCTTGTCCACCTATATTTAATGACACATTTAAGTGTTGCATAAAATTTGGCGATGCTTTCGCTACATAAAGAAGCTAAGGATGTCTCATTATTTATGGACTATAGTTCCCTACTGTCCTATACAGCGTGTTTGTTTAGGTTTCATGAAAGTTGGGGAAACGAAACGCGACATAGTTTATGTGTCCTATACAACGTGTCTGTTTAGGTTTCATGAAAGTTGGGGAAACGAAACACGACATAGTTTATGTAGCGAACAATGTGCCTGCAACCTCAATGTTTTTTGGCATCCCGACGCACTTAGCAGTAATACCAAAGTGTTTGATGATCTTGGGAAGTTTGACAAAGAAAATACTTATATGATCCAGGCTCTGAGCTTCGATACCGACAGTAATGACTGTGCCATGGCGCCCACTTCACATCCCAGACGACTCGAGTAACGCTGTGAGGATGTATGTACACCGGTGACCCCTGTGTCCATGGAAGCCCTCGCACCTCGTAAATAAAGGTTGTAAATGGCCAATGCCCAAGAACATCATTCGACAGTGGACGATCGAGCATTTGACCGCGGGGGACACGTTCCTTCAACTTGCACTTGCAGACTCTAACTAGGACTCCCTGTACGAGGGGCATGCAACTACCCTCCCACAGGCGCTATGCCACCAAATATAGCTAGCTTCACGCCGTGGGCGGAGCAGCAGAGAAAGTCGCAAGTGCACACCTTCGCTCCAAGGCACAGCCCAGGCTTCTGACCTTCCTTGCAGTCTATAGCCCGCGACTTGCTCACGATAATTCACGTCCAGATTCCGGCTACCACGGCAACGAATCACGGCAGATCAGTGCTGTGCTGAGGACACCCATAAACACTGTTCGCACAAAAAACAATCACACTATGGCTTTTACCGTGCCGAAGCTACACGTGGGCTATGAGGCGCGCAGTAGTAGAGAGCTTCGGATTAATTTGGACCACCTGGGGACCTTCGACGTGCGCCGAAATCATCTCGACACACGAGATTTTTCGCGTTTGGCCTCCATCTGAAAAACAGCTACCGCTGCCGAGGTCAAATCTGCGTCCTTGGGCTTAGCAGCACAACACCTTTTTTCAATGAGCCACCGCGGTGGGTCAACGCTGTTGGCTGCTCCCTGCATTTCATTAATAAATGCTTTGAGTGCATTGCGTGTGCTGCATGCCATGAGTGTATACGGTATACGCTTCCCAGCCTCAATGAACCCCCTTACGTCGCGTGGACGTACAGGATCGAGATCTGGCCCACCGAGCTACTCAGCTTCCGGCAGCACCCCCCCCCCTCCACCCCCTCTCCTAACATATCAAGAAATTACCCAGTATTAAAGCACTACAAGACAACCACTCCCACGCCCTCATACATCACTTAGCAAAACTGAAGAAATTACACTGAGAAAAATTCAAACAGGCACTTTCGTACATCCCGTAAGAATGCATTTATTGTTCCAGACACAGTGCGTAGCCGAATGCAAATTCTGCAATCAATTAGGTACGCTCAGCCATATCATTGCGGACTGCAAGGAAAACGCTGACCTACCACCCCTTCCAAATTCCCTTTCCCCTGAACAGTGGGAGATACTGTCATCTAGAGGTCACCTGCAGGACCAAGCACCCCTTGTAACCCGGTCTACGACGGCGCCGTCGACACATGGCTTCCTGAACTAAGGATCCACTCCTACCTTTGCAGATCAATAAATGCATCATCTATCTCCCCCTCTCTCTCTCTCTCTCCTCAGGGGGCTCATTCTTTAAAGGTCGCCAGTATGACCCGTGTTACAGGTCTTCGCCTATCTTTATTCAGCAATAAATATCGTCCTCATCCCTGACCCATACCATAAGCCTGTCTTGCCATAAAGTCATCGTGCGCTAATTACATCTGGAACTCCATCAAGTGATTGTTTTATAGCAAAAACAATAAATATGAGTGTTTAATGTTTTCTCCAGCATGCTTGCATGAACATGCCCGCTTAACAGTGTGCCTCTGTATTAGCATGTACGCACGGACGGGTATACTCAACAGTCCGCATCCAAACACCCGGCCCGCACGTTGGGCCAGCGTGCAGGGACTTGTAGGTTCTCTCAAATTTCTTTATCTGGGTTTTCTAAGGCTGTAGGTTCCCTAAGTCAACAGTGGTTTGAAAGAATACGCCACGGAACACTACAGGCTGCTCCATGCGACTCTTTCCAAATGGATTCCTAACGGGTGACGGGACACTAAGGCAGCTCCCGGACGCCATAGGTATGCGCAACGGTTAGCACAACGGGCCACCGATACAAGGCAATGTATTCACTAGCGTCTAATCCACTAAAAGTCTCCAGAAGATTTGAAAAGGTTCCCAAGGCCGGTGAGATATCGCTGTCATAACGGTTGAATTACCACGGCAGAGCGTTGCGATTTCGCACAGATTTTTGAATGCTTAAGCGCTTGAATGAAACCCGAAGAAACCCGCTTTTTCGTCTGCAGCGCTTGATGTGTCCCACCTTCGCCGCATACGACAATGCTATTAATATGAAGGGCTAGAGCCTTGATACTTCCAGATCAGGCTAATTATATTGCCCTTAGAAAAACGCTTTCTCAGAATTGCATTTCGCGTATACCAGTGAAGCTGGCTGTAAAGAGGCTTTATTTATAGCCTGCTGTAGGGGTACATAGGGCCTTGGGGAAGTATTTTTAGGGTACACTGTTGTTGTGGGAGGCCAGAGACGAGACGAGCCCAGTCGAGAGCAGGAGCGGAACGGTTTATTTAGTAAAGTAAGAATGTTCTGTTGGGCCTAGATTGATCGTGCTGGCTGGAGCTGTCTGGATAAATGACGGGACTTCCAGCAGATAGCAGAATATGGAGAGGGGCGAGAGGCTGGCTGGTACACATACATAACAGTATTAAATAAAAAAGACCCTTGGCCATCAAAACTCCTTACGTTTCCCCTAAAATTGGCTAAAGAGCAATGCATTTGGGTATAAAAGTGAAGCCGACTCTAAGCTGCTGGGTTTATATATTGTTTGTTACAGATACATGGCGTTATATGAAAATATTTAATATAACGCCTGAGACGTTTTTATTTTCATATACAACCTCCTATATTGAGACTAATATATCTTCCCAGCAAAACACTTTATAGATTTGTAAAGTCGGCGTTAAAGAAACACGGAATTTAGTTAATATACATGAGGTTTTAGTTAATATACATGAGGTTTTATGCATGTATTTTTTTTAACAAGAGGCGCTGGGGCCATCCTACTGCGGTATCCGGCGGCTGATATGGCGCTTGAAAAATGGTCTTCCACGCAATGCAATTGTGTAGTACTGAAGCCAACTTTAAAGAGGCTAAGTGTATGCCAGAGCGGTTTAACCAATAATTCGACGATTCCGCCTTATTCCAACTCGGAAGTTGCCGGAAATTTTTTTCGCGCACCACTTATATGCTGCAGCCTTGCTGAGGGTACATGTCACAAGACCGCGGTGGAATAATTCCACCGCCCACCACGATTGTGCTTAATATTAAAGGTCCTCATAGGTCGCTCGAATTCTACCAAAATTGGTGGCCTCGCATCCCAGCAGTGGATGTCCATTCGTCTTGTTTCAATGCAGAATTCTGGAAAGTCACCGGAAAACCAGTATCCCACAGCGTACAGCTACCGAAGCAGTCACACACTTACCATTCAATGACGTTCGGCCCAGGTAACCATGTGTGGCGTTCATAATTACAAATCCCTCACAATTCGATCCCGAATTCACGATGTGCTTACTTGGGTGACTCCTTACCCTGCAGATATTCGTATTTAAGTTGAAAACCTTAACAATGCCCTCCCCACCGCTAGCTCCATTTTTAGGTACTCTGTATCAACTCCTTAAAGGCTGCAAGCGAACCTGCGCCGGACCTCGTTTGCGTTCTTATTGCAGTTCTAGACGATCGGCGCGCTCCTGTAGATGCAATTACATTGTCTTTCAGTATTTAAATCACTGTAGAATCGTCACAAACTATTTCGCTGATGAATTAGCCCACTTTTCCCCGCCAGCCTTGCCCTCATTCTATTATATGGCCGGATATTGCGACGATTCTTGGTTCCACAGCATGCGGGGCTACACTAAGCCGTTGGAATGTATACAACGGGTCCACAACTTTATAGCATAGCAGTTTCTAGATCTGAGTGTTTTCAATTGTCCTTCACCAGGGACTGCTGCCGAGGCTATGTCATCCGCGCCCGGTGGAATAAGTCTGGTCTGAATACGAGCGTGGCGGCCCTTCTCTCGTCGGGCCCTTCTGGGCCGTCGTAGACGTCAGTGAAGCTGTCAGTCTCAACTCCCTAGATTACCGCCATTTCCAAGGCTAACACTTCTGTTTTTTTTTTCTCTTCTAGGTAACCTCACTTACCTGTTGTTCGGAGGGACATTTACGAACGCCTTTTAGTTCCTTATTGCGATGACACATGTGGCTTCTGCAGCGCTGAAGGAGCATCGGTGCAAGTCAAAGAAGTGACCAAGACTTTCCTGGTTTTTTCCTCTGCGTACTATCGGCCCCTCTGTGAACGATTGTAGCTTTTGTTACAAATGCCACATGTGAAGCCGTGCCTCCGCTCTCCATTTTCGCCAGCCCTGTTGTCGAACGCGTCACGCGGCACTCCTTTTACCTTGCCAACCGGGATCGGTTCCCGGTCAATGTGTCACTTTGCCATTCTCGTCCCTAAAAAAAGAGAACTAAATTGCCTCTGTGTGCTCCCTTTAGAGTATACTTTATCGTCGGCAGCCTGCATGATGTTAGCCAGAGCGATCCACAAATCTGCTGCCTTTTAATTTTGCTATCTTAACAGGTAGATTCGAAAACAGCACTCCATGTCGGTATGCGCTGACCTTCGTGATACAATCCGAAGACATATTTTGTCTTCACCTACCGTAAAAAAAAAAAAAAACAGTAATTTCTAGAGCAGAAGTTTCGAGTTCTACGACAAAACTCAAGGTATAAGCTCTATCACCACAAAGAGGCCACGAGCAAATATTGGAATCATACTTTCGAGCACATCGTGGGCAGGGCAGACCCAGACAGACATCTGTTGCAGGGGGGATGGCCTAGAAGGGGTCAAGATACTTTGAAGCATGGCCAAGGAGTGTAGGTGGGTTGGCACGCATTGAATTTCGAATAGTGTCACTTTTGAAGGCGCTAGTGATGGGGAGGGGGGGGGGGTGGACGCAGAAACCTCCTCTACCCCCTGGATCTACCACAGTATATCCGAGTCTCACTGTGAACAAAACAACCTCGGTAGAGAATATACTAGTTTCGGGAAGCCTTGTGATGCGGTGTACACACAACGGCTCGACCGCGTGTGCACCGTTAACGGATTGAGTACGAAGAGGCGTTACCATAAGTAGATATAAGCAAAGAACTGGGTGAAGGGGCGGGATCATGATCTTGGGCAATGCACTGATTGAACTGGGGACGTCAAGCGAATACAGTGAGTAGAAGTCAGTGGAAAAATTAAATGCCCCGCGGCTAACCACAGGATTACTACGACGGCAAGTATCACTGCGGAAGTGGCGAGAACGATAACCGCAGCTGTGACCTTAGTTATGGTGATGATGAAAGTGGTTATTGAAACAAGAAACCACTACTCATCAAGCCTTTGGGACAGTTCTTTCGTTGTTTGAGGGAATTGATCAATGTAGCGCGAGCTTGAAATAATCATGTAGTACCAGGAGTGGGATGCTCTGACGACTTTTGTTCTTTTATTTATTTCCAACATTTTTATGTACATGGCTTATTCATTCCCCACAAAGATAAAGTATTCATGGTAGTCTAGGCTAGTTCTTGCAAGCATATAACTGAATTGAACGTATGAATGAAAGTAAAAGTTAAAAGGATGTGCGTAATGATGATCGTTCTTGATAAATTATAGAAAGGAAAAATTGTAAAGGTGTAAGAACAAGAGGCGTTGGCTTCACTGGGTGGCTGAAGAGCTACAGCAGCCATCCTGCCGTAATAAACTGCACAAAGCGTTTATAAAGCGGACGAAAGGGTGTGTTGGCTGAAGGTATACGGCATTACAATGGGCTTTCACAAATCATAAAACGGAGATACCTTGACAACAAAATAATTTAGAGATGTATCTTTCCTCCGCTGTAATTCCCCTAATTAATAAAGAATAAAAGAGTAGGATAGACGAGGATTGCTCAGCAAGGCTGATACCTCAATGTGGACAAATTTTGTACCCTTCTATCTCCTCTCGAAGGAAGTGAGGTCATAACTTACGAATAAAACATCTGCGACAATATTTTATGCTACTCGAACGGGGTCTCCACTCTAACGCAGGACCTTGCCAGGGCACGGGTGTTGCATACCCACAGTGACTCACTGAATTTTCGGTTTGTAATAGGATTGCAAAGTGGTGGGCAGAATTTTCCCGTCAAAACTGATGTGCGGTACTACCCAAAACCTTCGAATAAAATAGAATAAATTTTTTTGAAAAATTGGGTTCACATTTTAACTGTTTACCTTTCGCACACAAAAAAAAACACCTCGAAAAAATACTATAGCTGATCGTGTAAGTAGAACGCATTCATAAGCACGTTTCCAGTAAAAAGTAACAGTGTTACAGTTACAGTTACCTACGCCAAAAAAGTAACACTGTTACAGTTACAGTTGCAGAGTTTGCAATAGTAACTTGTTACAGTTACAATTACTGTGAAAAAACTAACATGGTTACTTCTCCGTTACTGTACAACACTAAGGAATACATCACAAAAATGACAAAGTTTATTTAATAGAAACGTATACGAAGGCATCCCGGTAGTGGTATAACCTAAAAATTCCGACGAACGAGAGGATAGCGGCTTAGCTGTAAAAAGGCCACCAGTGAATGATTGTTGCGACGGCGTGCTTAGTACATAACGCGTCGGTCGACTTAGTTACGGTCACTGTAAGGCCGGGTATGGACTGTTGCCAAAACTGTCGTAATAACTTTAAAGAATGACGTCCTTTCACGTCTCAGCCAACCGAACTGCGTGACATGCCGTTCTTTTACTTCCATAGATCGCGATATGGCTTTTGCGTCGGTAGTCTGAACATAGCCTAACGCATTCCTTCTGATTGTACCGAACGTAGCACGTAACACATTGCTTCTTGTACACAAAACAGCCCACATAATGGTGGGCTACCGAACGACCGAGACAGCCCACGAAAAAACCCAGGTACCAGGTATAAGCTACACATCTGACCGAAGTAAAGCGGAATGGCAAAGATTACCACTGCACCCTCGCTGGATACGTTCGGGAGGCGGCGCCGTGCCGACCCAGCACTCGTAAGACGCGCACATCGAGGAAAGAAAAAGAAATCCCGGGCCACCTCCACTAACGCTAAACGTGGGGAGGGGCGAAGCATGCAGTGTACTAGTGTATTCTTGGCGCCGTGGCGCTTTTGCCCACGGAGATGAAACCATTGGAGGGTAGCCCATGGAGATGAAGCGTTCTAGCGCGAGGCGTTGGAAAACGAGTGTACCGGTGCTTTACTACCGTAACATAGCGCGAGGCGTAAACGACTGTACCGGTGTCTTAGTACCATGACTACATCGACAATGACATGAGACGACGACATGAGACGCCCACGGTTCGAGCCCCGAAGGGGCTTCGCCCCTAAAAGGGGCACTGTCAAGCCCGACCCCAACAATCGTTGTGGACGCCTCGTTTTGTTGCATCAACTTTTTTGTTGATGCACCCTTAGGGTCCTCATGGGGCCCTCGGTGGGCCCCTCTGCGGGGGTCTTTCTTTACTAGGGTGGGCTAGTTTCGTCCTCGGCGGGGGTCTAAGTGTCAAAGTTTGTTTCTTTTATCTGATCGACACAAAACGAAGAAAACGTTTTGAGAAATTACCTTAAAGATCGACCTCCGACCTCGCTATATGCAGGGAACGTAACCCTGTTACTGACCTCCTCTCCTAGACTGTGAGCCGTTTTTCTGACAAGTGAGAGGTAGGGGTAATATGGCAAACAAGAAAGTCCGAAAAAGTGGATAAGCTCTATTTGTACGTCGGCCTTTAAAGAATGTTGCCATTGGATCACTTTTTTTTTATAAGAAAGGAAGTAACTGTAATAGTATTTCAGACTAGAGTTACTGTGTAAAAAAGTAACAGTGTTACCGTTACAAGAACCTCCAACTCAAGAGTTATCATCATCAGCATAATAATCATAATCATCATCATCATCATCATCATCATCATCCTATCTGCGCCCACTGCAGGGCAAAGGCCTCTCCCATGGATCTCCATTTATCCCGGTCCTGTGGCAACTGCGTACAAGTTGTCCCCGCAAACTTCTTGATCTCATCTGCCTATCTAACTTTCCGCCGCCCCCTGCCACGCTTGCCTTCTCTAGGGATCCACTCTGTTACCCTTAATTAATACGCCATAACAACTTAAAAGTAACTAGTTACAAAGTAACTAAAAAAGTACCTTGTTACCGGTGACGCGTTATAGTAACTAGTTACTGCCCAAGACTGCACTAGAACGGCACATTTTCGCCAAGCTACAATCCTGGGAGGTTTCTAGTCATGCAGCCCTTGTATAAAATACGCAGCAATATGATTCAATAGTGCTACCACAGAAGCCACAATCTTGCTGCGCTAGATTGCTTGCTTCGTGACTTATCGCCCATAACTTCCTTTATTTAATTTGTACGGGGAAAAATGCATAAAAGAATGAAAAAAATCACTTAAAAGACTTGGAACCATTCTGGATGATACGAAAAAGACAACAGTTTCCTAGTTAAGAAACAAGTATGCGAAAAATATACCTTTCATGGCTCGCCAACCTATATATACAACGCTGCAGAAAAGGTTCCAAAGCATTTCCCGGCTTCCTTTGGCGATCTGTTTAAGATGTCAAACTGCCACGCATCGTCCCTTTGCCTCACGCATTTATAGATATTTTTTCGTTCGCGCTAGTAAAATAACTCAGCATCTTTATAGGTAGCTTGTTTTGATTTAAAACGATGCAATGTTGTTCACGTTTGTTGCGATTGTTGACGGGTCCAAACGTCACAAACTATTCAAGCGTAACAATAAACCTTCGAATATACAGGTTGGATGCCTGAGATTATACGAGTTGTATACGAAGTCGCTCCAATGGCATTTACAAACAAAGCTTGCTGTTCAGTGGAGTAGCCAGAAATATTTTTCGGGAGTGTTATACGCTGCCGGCGAAAGAGAAAGCTAGAAGAAATATAGCCTGCCCGTTAACATTGCATTTTCAGTTTCTTATCTTTGTCTTTTACATATTTGATACACCAATGCCGAGTTTGAACAGTATGCATGGATAAAAAAAGGGCAAATGACAAGGGGAACGAGGGAGGAATTCAGAATTCACCAGCCATAAAATTTTGGTAGGTGTTTCGACACCGAAACTCTCCGTAGAACGGGAAGCAAGTGGGCTGGTTGGTGCATGTTAAAAACGTGGAAAACAGCGCGAATTAACGGGACGCAGAGTAGAAGACACACATACGGCGCTGATGATACATACAGCGCCATGTGTGTGTCTTCTACTCTGCGTCCCGTCAAGTCGCGCTGTTTTCCATAAGACACCCCCCTGGAAACGACCTTGTTGCTGTTTGTACACACTTAGGTCAGCGCATCCTTCATGGTGGGCATATATGGGGTGAATTTTAAATGCGTAAACATTTCTGTGGGAATTCAACAAGGGAACCCGATTGAGTCCGCCTGAAACGCTTGATGTATCGCAGTTAGAAAACGCTGTTAATAAAACGTCCCAGAGGCTGCGTATTTTTATTAAAAACTGTCAAAGCTTCGGCTGGAGAGAATGTCTTCTGAGCAACGCATTAGTGTATAACCGTGAGCCTGACTTAAAACGGGCTTGGCATATAGCCTTTCATAGCGGCACATTGAGTCTTATGTGAGTATCTAATAAAAGGCGCTAGTCATTCCATATTTCAACATCGGACTATTTATTTGCCCACTGAAAATGTATTCATAGCAAGGCGCTGGTGTATGTGGTGAAGCCGATGTAAAGGGAACTGGTGTATAGCGCTCCATAGGGATGCATGGGGTCTTATGGAAGCATTTATAAAAGGTTACAGGGCGTTTATACATTGATGTCGGACTCTTTATTGCTCCATGAAACAATATTTTTTTAGCAAATGCATTTGTGTGCAATACTGAAGCCGACTTTGAACGGAATCCGTGCATTGCAGAACGGCTTAAACTTTCGTCCACCAATATGGCAATGGAGTTTCTGCAATGTTCTTTTACGTTAGTGAGACGCCGCAATGAAGAAGCCAACGCGCTGGTTTTCCTTGCGGCTATGTCTCAAACTTACCGGTAAGATTATAAGCCCCTGGCATGGTCTACGGGACGCCGTCACGACATACGTGCATGCTCAGAGACCTTCTCGCGTCGCGCGGAACTTTGGCGCCTAATTACTCGTTAATACCGTATCGCATGACCGCCTCGAGGTGTATCCATCACTCGGGAGTCCGCTTCAAGCTGAAACAGTGCTTCTCTCCACCACCAAAAGTCAGGGGTGGAGGGGACGTTGGGGGGGGGGGGTGGATGCATCCGAGGTAAGAGAAAACCGCGCCCCGCAATTATGGTGGCGCCGCTTTTCTCGGTTTTTCTCGATCCGCACGTGGGAAGAGCGGTGGGTCAGGGGAATAAAGAAATTGTACACTTGGGCGAACCTGGCACAGGTTCCGAGATAACGCCAAGGAATGGCGTAAAATAACAAAAAGATACATTCATGCGGACGTGACAAAAAAAAATGCAAGCGTATAGGCGACTGATCGCATCTCGAAGAGTCGTCGAGCCGGGAAGAAGAATTACCGCCAAGATTGTCCGTCGAATAAGGAGAGGGGAAGGTGGTGCCGCGAGGTATATAAATTTGATAGCGGCACGAGATACGAGAGAAGGAACTGGAAGTGCGGGTTGAGGAGGGGGGGGGGGGGGGGGGTGCAGAGGGGCTGGCGATCTTGGGACCCAAGCATGCCATCAAGAGCGCTTCCAGGACCACTGAGGAGTCCGAAGCGCACCGAGAGAGGAGACGCATCAATTTCTGGTATAATTCTGCCTTCCCGAAAGAAGCGGACAGAGCTAAAAAGCGGGGACAGGCGAAGGAAGCAACGTGCGAGCGAGTAGAAGGCCAGACCCGGCGTGGGTCCTCTTAGCAGGTGGAGGATATTCGGCGGTGGCGGCCAAGGGGGCGGGCAGTCAGGCTGCTCCGGGACAAGAAAGAGGCCCGGGTCGAGAAGAAGAAAATTAGAAAGAGTGGGCGAGGTGAACAGCTAGGGAAATCAGCGAGAAGCCGCGGAGCTGCGCTCGCTGGGAACGCGGCGGGCGTCGGCGGTGGGGGGGAACCTGATGGGAAGTGGCCGCGAACCAATTAAGGCGGGGAATACCCGCAGTTGTGTCTACCGCCGGGAGGGGGGCAGTTTGTTCTTGGCCGGCCGGGGCGCCTGCCCTCTCCCCGGCGGACGGAGCCGTCCACTGAGGTGAAGCCCGCCGGGAGGAGGGGCCTGGCGGTGCGTGTACGCGCTCTGCTCTGGGCGACGCGTACAGCTGTGCATGCCATCGTGAAACGCGAGAAGAGGAGGGGGGGGGGGGGGGGGGGGGGGGGGGCGACCAGGTGGACGCAGAGGCCGCCGAAGGATCGTGAGTCGCACCTCCCCCCCCTTCGCCACCCCCTTTCTCCCGAGGCACGGCGCTCGCCAATTAAAGCGTGATGCCGAGGCTCGGGGTCGATCTGATGGCGTACGGAGTGGCGGCAGCGGCGCAGGATGTGAGGCTGACGCTGGATGCAGGAAGACCTGGTTTTATTTCTATCTTTTATTTCGCTACAAAAAAGACGGGTGTGTTGGGAACAGCTTTTATAACTATCGCTGCGTTGGTACACTAACTGCCAGCTTCCGGATGGTCCAGCCATAGGATATTCCGCAGGACATTAAATCTTCTGCACGCAACGTTCTGGATTCCGGTCTTCTGGATGACTTTGATGCTGCATGCGTGTCCCCTATTTTGTCATACATTATGTACGCCTGCGTTAAGGGAAAAAACTGCGCATCACAAAAAACCATCCACTACAACTTAACCATCCACTACCAGCTCGACAAATACTCGCCTGACAAGGCGTTGCTGCTGGGGGCAAATCAGAGGCGAAAACTGTTGCAGAACTATGCTGCTAAGCAAGCTGTTCTTTTTTAGAACAAATCTCGTGAATCCCTCTGGCATATACGCGGATGGATACGGGAAGTAGGTGAATTTTATTTTATAATGCGACTTATGGCTTCATGCCAGTAACAAAAAAATATATATACGTACGTACCTGCGCCCCGGCGCATTGTCACGGTAATCACCGAAATCTCTAGCTTCCAAACTGCCAAAGAGCCGCTTCTCCCCAATGCGAAGTCGCGTAAAGATAAGCTGTACCAAGGTCTGGCCTTGAGGGTTAGTGGCGGCCCATCTAACTAAACGCTATAACTTAACGGAGCCATCAAGACCAATTACAACTTGTGTTCTTTAAATTAGACTGTTTTGTCCCGGCAACAATGATTCCATTTTTAACGCAAACTTTAAAACAAGTAAAAGAAATATTAAAAAAAAAAAACAGGACGCAGTGGCCACTTTCTGGCAACCTCTCTATGACGTCATAAAATCTTTTTTGTGCGATTGGCGTCAGCCGACCTAATCCACCACCAAGTAACGGAACTGTCGGCGATTTTGGGGCGCCTCTAGTTCCATCTTATCGTATCACTTGAATGCGAACGTGCAGTTAACGCACTGATAACTGCGTATTTAGTGCTCGCTGCTGCCGCTATTCCGCCACAGTAGCATCAATATTCCTTGCGTTTTTTTTTCTCGGTTCGAAAAACGTCTTTCGTGGCTGAAATAGAGGTGGGATAGTTACCACAGGCTAGTTCTATCAAAATCGACCACGATGTATTTTGACTTCATAGCCCCTCGAACGTGGAGTGGCGCGATTCATCTCCTCAAAAGAGACAGTGCACGAGAGAGAAATATTAATTTATTAGAGTGCTAGCCCCCAACCGGAAGAGAAGCGGGCTACTCCAAACACCGTAGCAATGAAAACGTGTAGTGGCTACGTTAAAAAATCCTGGGGTAATACTAATTACATTAGAAATAAGAAACGTCGAAATATTTCGTGTGCTATCAGTGAACAAATAATATGGATATACACCTACATAGACCATGAATATGTCCATGGGATACATACGCACATATGCATATGCACGTTTTTTACAACATAAAAATCATAGAAATTTAATATTTAATGCCATAGACATTATATTGTCACGAAGCCAAGGACGACTCTTTTGTTTGGAAAAGAAACAAGTTTATTGGAGCGAACTTGTGCTCCCCTAACAACTGAAAAGAATACAGAGGCGGCGAGGCAGCGGTCAACAAAGTGACGTACGTGCGTCGGCGAGCGTCGCAGAATCGAATGCCCCGGCGTCTGCTCTGCAGGCTTTTTATCTTTCGGCGCGCGTGGTTCTGGAACCATCGATTCGCATCGAGAACATTGTAGATGCAAGAAGATTATTCCGGGCTGTTCACGTAAATCGGAATGCTCTCCCTATCACAACAGATAACACATGCGGCACAGAAAGAAGGAATGGAACACGCGCTTCCCTTGGCACGGAGATAACACAGACCGGCGCAGCCGGGCGGTAAAAGCAAAACACAAATAAACAAACCCAATGTATGGTTCGCGGCATTACCCCCCCTCTAAGAGTGCATCGACCCGATGCTAACATAAGCGACAGTCCGAAAATAAAAATAAAAGTTCGTCATCGTCCGTAGAAAGGTTTTAAGCGAACCACGTGGACGACTTCGGGCCGCGTACGTCGTCGTGATGTGCCGGAGTCACCATCGGGGATCACTTCGTAGGTAAGTTGGCCAACACGTCGTAGAATCTTGTAGGGTCCGAAATACCGTCGCAGGAGTTTCTCACTGAGTCCGCGTCGTCGGATGGGAGTCCAAACCCACACACGGTCCCCTGGGCGGTACTCGGCGTCTCGGCGTCGGAGGTTGTAGCGGCCGGCATCCACCAGCTGCTGGTCCCTTATACGAACTCGAGCGAGCTGGCGGGCCTCCTCCGCACGTTGAAGGTATCCTTGGACGTCGGCGTTGAGGTCGTCGTCTTCTAGATGCGGAAGCATGGCGTCGAGCATCGTAGTCGGTCGTCTTCCGTAGACAAGCTCGAACGGTGTCATCTGCGTAGTTTCCTGCGTCGCTGTATTGTACGCAAACGTGACATACGGGAGGACTTCGTCCCAAGTCTTATGTTCAACGTCGACGTACATGGACAGCATATCCGCAATCGTCTTGTTCAGACGTTCCGTTAGTCCGTTCGTTTGGGGGTGGTACGCCGTCGTTCTTCGGTGATCCGTGTTGCTGTAGCGTAAGATTCCTTGCATCAGCTCCGCGGTAAAGGCCGTTCCGCGGTCCGTGATTAAGACTTCAGGGGCTCCATGTCGCAGCACAACTTGGTTTATAAAGAACTTGGCGACTTCTTGTGCAGTCCCCCGCGGAAGAGCGGCGGTCTCTGCGTAGCGCGTCATGTAGTCTGTCGCTACGACAATCCACTTGTTCTGCGATCGTGACGTCGGGAACGGGCCTAGGAGGTCCATTCCAATCTGTTGAAAGGGCCTCGACGGGACGGTGATCGGTTGCAGAAGTCCGGCGGGTCTTGTCGGCGGCGTTTTTCGTCGCTGGCAGTCCCGGCAACTCCGAACGTAGTGGGTGACGTCGGATGTAAGGCGGGGCCAGAAGTACTTCGCCTTAATTTTTGCAATAGTGCGAGCTGTGCCGAGATGTCCGGAAGACGGGTCGTCGTGGGACGCTTCCAAAATTTCGTCACGAAGGTCTGCGGGGATGACAAGTAGATAATTCGTTCTTGTTCCGGGGCTGAAATTCTTCTTCACGAGGACGGAGTTTTTAAGGCTGAATGCTGGTAAGTTACGCTTGAACGCTCTAGGCACGGCGACGTTTCGTCCTTCGAGGTAGTCGATCATTACGCGCAAGTCGGGGTCGGCACGCTGCTGGGCGGCTAGGTCGCTCTCCGTAACAACCCCGAAGAACGCGCTGTCTTCATCGGAGTCTTGTGGTGGCGGGTCGACAGGGGCGCGGGACAGGCAGTCGGCGTCGGAGTGTTTCCTCCCGGATTTGTAAACGATTGTAACGTCGAACTCTTGCAGGCGCAGACTCCACCGCCCAAGACGGCCAGAGGGGTCCTTCAAATTGGCGAGCCAACACAGCGCATGATGGTCTGTTACAACCTTGAACGGTCTGCCATACACGTATGGGCGAAATTTTGAAATGGCCCATATAATAGCCAAGCACTCTTTTTCGGAGGCAGAGTAGTTTTTCTCCTCCTTCGACAGACCACGGCTGGCATAGGCGATTACGTTTTCGCACCCGCTTTGTTTTTGGACAAGGACGGCACCCAAGCCTATATCACTGGCGTCCGTGTGTATTGCCGTGTCGGCGTTTTCGTCGAAATGCGCGAGCACGGGCGGGCTTTGCAGATGTTTTTGCAGCTCGCAGAATGCCTTTTCTTGGTCGTCTTCCCAGCTGAAAGGGGTGCTGTCTTTCGTCAAGCGCGTGAGCGGCTCTGCAATGCGTGCGAAGTTTGCGACGAAGCGCCGGTAGTATGCGCACAGTCCAAGAAACCTGCGCACGCCCTTCTTATCTTTCGGCCTTGGGAAGTTCGCTATGGCTGAAGTTTTCAACGGGTCAGGCAGGACTCCCGCGGCGTTGACGACATGGCCCAAAAACTTCAGTTCCTCGTACGCGAAGCGGCACTTTTCAGGCTTCAGCGTTAACCCCGACGTACGGATGGCCTCGAGTACAGACTGCAACCTTGCGAGGTGTTCGTCGAAAGTCCTAGAGAATACCACAACATCGTCGAGGTATACGAGGCAGGTGTGCCACTTCAGGCCAGCTAGCACAGTGTCCATGACTCTTTGGAACGTTGCTGGTGCCGTGCATAGCCCAAACGGCATCACCTTGAACTCGTATAGGCCATCCGGGGTTACGAATGCAGTCTTCTCTCGATCTCTCTCGTCCACTTCAATTTGCCAGTAGCCTGTCTTCAGATCCATCGATGAGAAGTACCTCGCATGGCAGAGGTGGTCGAGGGCGTCGTCGATTCGTGGCAGGGGGTACACGTCCTTTTTGGTGATCTTGTTCAATCGCCGGTAGTCAACGCAGAACCTCAGTGTGCCGTCTTTTTTCTTCACGAGTACGACCGGCGCAGCCCACGGACTTTTTGATGGCTGTATAATGTCGCCGTTGAGCATGTCGTCGACTTGAGTCCGGATGGCTTCACGCTCGTGGGAAGAGACGCGGTACGGTGACTGTCGGGTAGGTCGTGCTCCATCCTCGGTTATTATCCGGTGCTTCGCCAGAGGTGTTTGACGTAACTTTGAGTTCGACGAAAAACACTCGCTGTAGCGACGCAGCAAAGCCAATAACTTGTTCCTTTCATCTTGCAGTAGCGCCGGATTCACGTCGAAGGGGTGCGGAAGCTTGGTGGTATCGTCGGGTGTGCGTTCAAAGTCGGCGACTGCTAACACGTCGCTTGCTTGTTGCATTTCTTCGACGAACGCAATTGCAGCGCCCTTGTTTAAATGCTGGTACTCCTCGGTGAAATTGGTGACCAAAACGTGGGCTTTGCGCTGCTTAAACCGTGCAATGCCTCTTGCGACAGACACACCGCGGTCAAGAAGCAACCTTTGGTCACTCTCCACGATAGCGTCGACGTCGGGAGCAGCACCTTCACAGTGGACGGTGATCATCAAGCTTGCGCGGGGTGGCAGGGTGACGTGATCATCGGCGATCCTTACAGCTGCACGGTGTTCGGGGTTCGATTCCGGCGTCATGGAGTTGTCGCAGGAAAAAGTTATCGACTTCGTCTGCAGATCGATTATTGCGCCGTTGTCCGTCAAAAAGTCCATTCCGAGAATTACGTCGCGGGAGCAGTTGGGCAAAACGACGAACACCGCAGGGTACGTCGTGCCGTCTATGGTGACGCGCGATGTGCACGTTCCACTTGGCGTCACGAGGTGGCCTCCTGCTGTGCGTATGTGCGGACCATCCCATCTGGTCATAACTTTCTTCAGTTTAGACGCAAATGGTCCGCTGATTACCGAATAGTCAGCTCCCGTGTCTACGAGGGCGACTACGTCAAAGCCGTCGATGGACACCTTGACGTCAGACGCAGTCTTCCTCGAGTTCCGGGTTCGTCGGGGCGTCGTATCTCGGCTTGTGCGTGTTGGCGGTCGGGCACTGTGCGTCGTCGTTGTCGTCGTCTTCTCAACGGACGTCTCGGTCAGGTCGGGTACGCGTCGCGGCGTATAGCTGTCGTCGTGTTCGGGAGTCTCGTCAGGGTTAGGTCGGGTCGTCTTGATGAGCGCATGTCGTGAATCATTGTCTTCACCGCGTCCTTGCGTCGTTGGAGGGTTTCCAGTTTTTCGCCGTAGAGCAACTTCACCTCCAGAAGTTGCTGCTTTTAGTTTCCCCCGCGTGGGCTGGGGGACCTTCCACGGGCGAAGTCAGCGTTGCTACGGCGGTTCGGCGATTGGTATGGGTAGGGCGACGGCGAACGGTTGAAACCTGCTGGTCGACGGCTGGTGTTGGACAGGTACTCTTCGATTTCCGATGGGCGCTGGCCAGTTCGGGGGCGGGGTGCGTCGACGGAGAACCCTCGCAAACCGAGCCTCCTGTAGGGGCAGCGACGGTAGACGTGGTCGGCCTCTCCGCAGTGGTAGCACAGCGGACGATTGTCTGACGTTCGCCACACGTCGGTCTTCCTTGGGGCAGGGGGTTGCGCCGCAGGTGGTCGGGCCGGCGAGAGGGGACGACGGTACGGAGCCTCGTGACGATAGGGTGCAGGTTGGCGAGGGCGATGTACAGCAGCTGCGTAGGTCATGGCTTGCGGCTCGCGAGGTGCTACTGGCGTCGTTGAAGTTCCCAGCGCTTGCTGCACTTCTTCTCTAATGACGTCGGTAAGAGAAGCGACTTGTGGTTGCGGCGGCGTCGGGAGCAGTTTCCGCAGCTCCTCCCTCACTATTTCGCGGATAGTCTCGCGTAGGCTGTCAGCCGGGATCCGCGTGCTGCCAAAGTCGTTCGCATTGGCCGCGCCAACAAAGTTGCGGTCATACTGCTTAGCACGCATCTCGAGGGCTTTCTCAATGGTGCTGGCTTCGGTAACGAATTCGGCGACGGTTTTGGGCGGATTTCGGACAAGTCCGGCAAACAGTTCCTCCTTCACTCCGCGCATTAAGAACCGCAACTTCTTTTCTTCCGTCATTTCGGGATCCGCGCGGCGAAATAGCTGCTTCATCTCCTCAACGAAGATCAAGACGCCTTCATTGGGGTGTTGCGTGCGCGTTTCCAACAAAAGGGCGGCTCTTTCTTTCCGCACGACGGTAGTGAAGGTCTTAGTGAACTCGCTTTTGAACTGAGCCCAGTTTGTCAAGGAGCTCTCGTGGTTCTCGAACCAAGTGCGAGCCGAATCTTCCAAGTAAAAGAAAACATGCCGGAACGTTTCTGCGTCGTCCCACCTGTTGAATTTCCGGACGCGCTCCAGTTTCTCCAACCATTCTTCTGGGTCTTCTGCGGGGGCTCCTCGGAATGATGGCGGTTCCCGTGGCTGCTGCAGAACGACAGGAGGATTGGCTTGGTTGAGCATGGTGCTGGTTGCGACGTCTTTCTTCTTCGTCTTCTCCGGTAGTAGACCGAACTCGGGTGGTAACTCTTGCACGCGGAGGCTGGCTCTTGTTGGACTGGCTTGGCGGCTTCCAGAGGTTGTAGTGGGCATGAAGGGTGCGTACCCAGCACCTCTACCAGATGTCACGAAGCCAAGGACGACTCTTTTGTTTGGAAAAGAAACAAGTTTATTGGAGCGAACTTGTGCTCCCCTAACAACTGAAAAGAATACAGAGGCGGCGAGGCAGCGGTCAACAAAGTGACGTACGTGCGTCGGCGAGCGTCGCAGAATCGAATGCCCCGGCGTCTGCTCTGCAGGCTTTTTATCTTTCGGCGCGCGTGGTTCTGGAACCATCGATTCGCATCGAGAACATTGTAGATGCAAGAAGATTATTCCGGGCTGTTCACGTAAATCGGAATGCTCTCCCTATCACAACAGATAACACATGCGGCACAGAAAGAAGGAATGGAACACGCGCTTCCCTTGGCACGGAGATAACACAGACCGGCGCAGCCGGGCGGTAAAAGCAAAACACAAATAAACAAACCCAATGTATGGTTCGCGGCAATATATATATATATATATATATATATATATATATATATATATATATATATATATATATATATATATATATATATATATATATATATATATATATATATATATATATATATATATATTAGTTGTTTTTTTTTTTGCTAGAGCCACTGCGCGAGACGGACACTCGGCGGTCGACCCTAGGTAAGCGCTCACGAGCGCTCGAGGCATTGGAAAGCGACCGGTTAGGTGTGTGTGGACTAGCAAGCAGCCCCCACCAGAGCCGCTCACCGCTAAAAATGTGACCTAGACCTTCTAATCACTTGGACCATATACCTCCTTCAGTTTGAGCAGATCAGTTAATAGCAGGCACCATCTGCAAGATCAATACATGACTTAAACGTCGAGCTTACACGTCTCCTCAGTTGCACATCCATTCCGGAATTTCTGATTATTTTTTGGCGCCCATTTCAAGAACACAAGAGTCAAAATAAAAAGTATATGCGTGTGTGCACGAGTCTTTCTCTTGGAATGACCGCGGTCAACGCACAACGGAAATAAAATTTCCTGATACCTTCCATTTAAACCTTTTCTATCATATCTATGTCGTGTGCTAAAAACATTCTGTGGTCATGTGTATTAAATATATATCTTGTCCCTTGTGTAGAAATGCTGGCCTGTTTAGCACTCAAAACTTACCCCCTACCCCTTCCTCTATATCTCCAACTCCCGCTAAAGCACCTATCAGCTTCAGAAGTTCAATATTCCGAAAAATATAGAAATTAAGACATTTCAACCACAGAGAGCCGCGAGTTAGGCTAGTACAGAAGCGTCAAGCTTGCCGACAGCGTCAAATTTTAAGAATGAGCATCTCGTAACCGCTATAATGGTGCTGTTGAGGCTTGTCAACAAAATTCAAAATATAGAAAGTGAAAAACAAAACTGGAAAGTATCAGAATTTGCGTTGAAATGTAGAAGCTTCTTGCTATGCGGACAGCTTCTTGCAACGAAAAATGTCGTTTTTCTTGTACCCAACGAATATCCGATCGCAGTGTTCTCCGTCGGCGCTTTGTTAGCACTTTGCCAAACTACGAAAACGTCAAGAGGGCCAGCATTATGCGTTTACAAACGCGCATTGTGTTTCTGTTCAGGTGTGCCGTATACGTAGACACAACTGCCGATAACAAGTCTTTGTTTCCTCCCGGGACTTTTTTTGGCTTTGATAAACAGTATCCGACAGTACAAAAGCAATTTTTCATATTCAATAAAAAAATCTTGGGAAAACTGTGAGAATTTACACATCTGCGTGCCATCTAAGAAACAATGCTTCTTGCTTCTCGTTCGTTCGCTTGCTGCAGAGATATTTTTGCCCCCTCTGTCATAGACTTTGTTACTAGAAGTAAAAGATAGACTATTATGAAGTGTAAGACGCGGATGAATTATTAATTCGGTTTGTAGATTTTTACCACAACTCGAAAACAGTCTAAAGAAAGACACACCGTCATTGTACAGTTAGATGTGAAGGGTCATCTCACATCAAAAAACAAAATAATAACGAAGAAATAGGAGCCACTCCACTCTGTTCAGCCGGGTGACCGACGAAGTTATATAAGACGCGCATCACACGCACTGTTAAGTTAACGTACACGCGTTTATTTTTCTCGTCATTTGATACTGCTAATGACTATGACTTGGTGATTACTTTATAAAAGTTGAAAGAACAATAGTTTCATCCTCGCACACAAAACCTGGGACTGTTCGTTTACCAACCGCAGAAATTCACGAATTGACAGCAGATGTGAATTCCACAACCTTTGCAACTTCGCCGTGGACTATACCTAATTAGGACAAGTAAATGAAACTGGCCGTAATTTGAGCCATCTCAGCGGCTGATTTTCACGTACTTTGTTGCGGAATAGCTTTGATACAACGAGAATTGCAGCCGCTTTCTGTACATTTCCACGAACAATTTTTCCGTGCAATCTGTACAGTCCTTCTGTACATTTACACGTATTTACACTAGACGGGAATTCTGTAACGTTTATAACTTTACTGTCGAATAATTATAACACGTAAACTAAACTCAGCGTAATGATGTATTCGTCTTAGCGGTCAATTGTGATATAATTGGTTGTAGAAAGTTTGGATAAAGCGAAAGTTGCAGCCGTCTTCTGCTGATCGTTTGCGATAAAGTTGGCTTCGCCGCCGCCAGTCGTTTTTGCCGCACCGGATTTGTTTACGGACACGAAAAATTCGCAGAACCCAAGCCATAAACAGCTCCGCTGTAAAATAAAGCTGGGAGTTGCTGGAAGAGGGGAAAGCGTCACTCGGTCATTGGCACCTGTATATTTCCCCGAGCCGTCCCAGTTCGGGCTCAGCCGACGGACGTTGAGCTTGGCGTCGTTCAGCTCAGTCAGCGCGATGCTGAGCACCAATATCGGTCAAAGTACTTGGACCGGTGTTCACTCTCCGAAATAATTGCGAGACGCTACAAAGGCAAAAATAAGCCATACGTTGGACAAACACGAGGTGAGGGCGCCAGTTAAAGCGAAACGCAGCATATGTACGCTAACCCCTTCTCCATACCGTCATCCTTTGTGTCCCCTGAGCAGCTATCGCGCTCTCCACCGTATACGGACACGAACAGCCGCCAAAGAGACACATAGCTCACTACTGAGTTTCGCCGGCGAGGCTTCCATAGTGAGCAGCACTTAACCCCTCCCAACCTTCCGTTTCCCAACTATAGCCCTCAGGCTCCCACCCATTTAATAAACTATTCTACTATACTCCTCCATTGGCACACCCAGAACCTGCCATTCCTATGTCCGATGCGCGTGCAGCATGCATGTCGTAGCGACCCTTTTGCGTTGCAACCTCGGGCCGTGTTCGTTCTTGCTCGGATCACTTGCGTACACGTTTGAACACACCCACACAAAGAAAAAGTAAGGACAAAGAGCAAGGTTTATTCCCTCTCTCATGATTTGCTAGAGAGATCCGGAGTAGCCTTCTGTGGTAATGTACGCGTTACCGCACAATGTACTCCGGCCACGATACTTCAGAAAGCAACCACTTGAGCTCTTGGCAGTCGATTAAATTGAGTTTTTTCTGATGAGCTCGTACGACCTAATTTTCGACTCTTATTCCTTTTTAAGCGAAGTTCAAATTGCTAGAGTTTTATGCATTTTTGTTGTCCGTCCACAAAAACTCCCGAGGAGCCACGGGTCGTTGGAGCGCCAGGCATATAGAGGGGCTGAAAAACGGACGTCCCGGTGTGTTTCAAACGGCATATGATTTGAATGGTGTCCGCGAAGTTTAGAAAGCATGGTGATGTTTATTTACCCCACGAAAGGAGCTCGGGACTTGGACTTGAGCACGGCGCGCGCCCCGGACGCACCGAGAAAGCATTTTACTCAACAGGATGAATTGGCCCCACTGCGTGACGAACATAAGCTAGTGTTCTATGCATTTTTGTTCTGCGTTTGCAGAAGCGCCTTGCGGCTAAGCCAACACTGCCGCGAATGCTTAGCAGAAAACGCTTGACATTTTGAAAACTACACATTTGCAGATTCTTTGAAGATTCTTGAAGACCATACACGCTTACAGGTTTTGCAACCTCACTTGCCCACCAAACGTACACTGTAAAAACTGGCCGTCACATTTACGGCCAAGTGACCGTGATTTTTGACAGGAAGTCGACGTAAATGGTGAAGACTGTTGTTTCGCCGTCAACTCGATGGGAGAGGGGATAGAACAAGGAGCGAAAGGAAACAAACAAACTGACTTCAGTAATACAGCACTCTGATTGGCCGCCCAAGGCGGCTCTCGCAGTCGCCGGTGGGGCCTTTTGCTTTTTCTCTTGTTCGACGCCGGATTGTCGAAGAACGCTTCCTTTGTAGGGGACCCTTCCGAGAGGCACCGCTGCCTGTTGCTGGGGGGAGTGGGGGTCCTTCCAGGGACGCTTCCTTTGTCTCCCGTTGCGGCGGCCGCCGCCGCCCGCGCGATCGGGGGAGGAGAAAGGAAGGGACATTTTCTTCTGTTTTCGGAAAGCGTCTGGGTTGCCCTCCTTTCCCATGTCGGGGGCTCACACATACTTCTTTGAAACTGCGACGGAGCAAACGTCTCTTTTCTGGTCTCCTTCAGCAAGCAGCCATGCGCGCGGAGCTGCAGCAACAGAGCAAGTGCATCTGATAGCGGTAAGTGAACGATTTACAGCATCAAGAGATTTTTCCTTGCAAAAAAAAAATAATAACTAGAATCTGCGAACGCAATAATTGTGAAGCAAGTTCAAGTGTACAGAGTATATTGGCTCGAATACTATGAGGACCGTCGTGTCAGAAACTGGAACCGTGTTTCTGCATCTGTAGCTTGAACAGGGCAGCACGCTCGTCGGTGCGAGCGGTCGGCGAGGGATAACAGCGCCGTGAGAACGATGGCCACCATCGCGCCGGAAGCTGAACGGCCTGGAGCTTTTACTTTTTCTAGCACTTTTATTTGCCCCTAAACAGAAAACGCGTTTGCGTTTTGATGAGTTTTGTCTCCAACTGACACAGTTTCGAAATGTCGACATGGGAAGAAATGGGCGGGAATAGACAGCGGCTGATTTCGGCACCGCAGTAGGCGGGCGTTTTGTTAAGTGCACGACGAGTATGTGTTGTTGTAATATAATTTTGCGCGAAACAACGCTTTTGATCGTGCCCGCGCACCCGCCGAAACTCGGTAATAAGCAATGACTTGTCGCTTGTTCACGCCGCAGCACTGTTTCCGAAAGTTGGGGTGGGGAAGGGAAGGGGGCTCTCGACTCTTTCATCGGGTCGTGCAAAGGGCAGAAAGCGAGCAGACTAACGACTGCTGAAACTTTACGGGCCAAAAGCTTCTGGACACATGTAAACTCTGCGCGTCTTTTTTTCTCGTGCGTCGCATTCTTGTGCAAAGTACGTATAACTGTTACTCGCGATCGTTGCATCGCTCCTCCTTCAACTGCGACGGTACGTAAGTGCAGTAATTTTGTCGCCATGCAGGCTCGAAGATGGGTGAACTCCAGCGGGTCTTCATAGCAGCCGACGGCACCACAATACTGTGAAGCAGGAAGTGTCACCCGTCATCGTGGATTCTTCATGTTCAACGTCTGTTACCGACACGGCCACCCTCACTCTGACGATTGAGTTTGCAAAGGTAAATGAGTGTGGAACAACTTCATCTCGACAACGGTTAAAGTTTTATTAACTTTCTCATCGTTGCGGCAACGTACTAAAGAAAGCTACTGTGACTCTCTGGCAGCTTCCTTTGTTCTGTGGTTACACAGCGCGACGTGGCTTATTGAAATGTGGTTGTTATTTTTTATCTTTTTACGCCAGTTTTATGCAGATACTACGTATACCAAACTTTTTCCATTTAACTTTTGCACAGCTAGTATTCTTGAAACGTTGCTGTCTTCATAAAGCTAACGGAAAAGATGCTGTTTCGATTAGATTAACATATTGTCATATTTGTTTGCATTGTCCACCACCTGCTTTTGTGTAGGTTGATCCCTTTTTGTTGTCTATTATATGCAATTTTGTCCAAATACCATTAATATCATGTTCCACCTAATCACAATACCAACTGTTCTATTTTTCAGGTGCTGTGGCCAATGGCTTTTCAGAAAATCAACAGGAAAGCCACAAGTCTGCTGTGCATTCCTGCATCCATTCTGCTATGTACCATTCTGCAGCAATAAATACGTGAGCACTGAAGCTAATCGTCGTAGCATCTTTTATCAGTTACTGCCCACAGAATGTGAAAATTGGGCAGTTCAGCCGAAGACTACATTTTACTTAAATTTGACGTCTAAATGACGGTTTGCTGTGAAACACTCAGGCCGTCATATTGACGGGCCATTTGTATTTCATATTGACAAGGAAACGTCAAAATGACGTAATGAAAAAACGTCAGCCCGTCATTTTGACGACAAATTTGTATTTCAGGGTGACAAGTAAGACGTCAAAATGACTAAAAACGCCATCATTTGGTATTGACGACCACCCGTCAATTTGACAGCCAACCGCTTGGAAATAGAGCTGCCAGAACTTTTCCGTCATTTTGACCAAATTTTTTTTACAGTGTATACATCGCAGCGGAGGGGCGCTCATTAGGCTTCCGACTTCCATTTGGGCGCATCAAATTTTCTCTGCGCACCTGTCTCCAGCAAGCGCAGCACGAGCCCACCTGGACGCGTCATTAGACGACTCGTCCAACTACGGCGCCGGGGCGTTCTCTCCCAACGCCCCCACACGAGAGCGCCCACGTAGCAACGCGCACGCAGACGTGCTCGTTCGCAGCGGTTCGTTTCGAAAGGCTGAGTCGGTTGCCCCCCAGCGAGCGCGGACTCCGTATAAACTGCGATCACGTATACGGGGCGCTTCAAAGGCCCACTCGCGGTGTGGCTATGGCGAGGCGCGCAAGTATATAGAAAGTATATACATCCAATATACGGTCTGTAAGCCTGCGTGCGCTCGCTCCGTGAGCGAAGGGCCACACCCTGCAGCCGAAGCGTAATTAAAGCACGCTCCACGTCAGCGCCTGCAGACGGCGTGCACGGAAGAGCCCCAGTGCTCGAACTTCCTTCACTGCTTCGGATCCCAGCGGCGCCTGCAACCACGGTAATCTCGACTTTGTCGTCTGAAATTGCAGACAGTTCTGTAATGGAGGGGTTGATCCCGTGGTAGCCGCTGTATAATGAGCGCTCACCACACCTCGTTGACTATTAAAAGCCTCGAAGTTGGCGGCTATAAACAGTCTAAGATACTATAAGCAGCCCAGATTGTATCTTTGGAGACAAAATGGAAATATGCTGCCCATGCGCATCCCAGTTTCGGAGTCGGCTTCAGAGGTAACGGCTGCCTGGTAATGCTCCACACCACTTTGCGTGCACTCGTCATGTTATACCTACAACGCCATCGTGCCCAAGCACAATGTTGTTCAACTCCTTTCTGCAAAGAACCTTTCTTCGTTTAGATCATTTCAGCTTTTTGCTTCATTCAATTAAGTTGAACATAGTGCTCTATGCTTAGAAGTACCTATTAAATTGCAGCTCATAAAAATGTACGTATCAGGCATCGTAAAATGAATTCCCCTAAATCACACTTCGGCAATCCGTGGTGTGCTTTCCAGGTCCAGTCTTACTTATACTTCGAAAAATACCAACGAAGTTTATTTCTTTCTGCTGAGCCTGAAGAGCCACACCTACATCAGCACCACTGCATACGTATACATAACACAGAAAGCAGTGATCAGAAGAAGCCAACGCTGCCCAGGACCGTTTCTGCAATCGAGAAAGAGGTGACATCCTCCTCTCTGACCTGGCATTCTTGCGCTTGCAGACGAGCCGCTCTGCGCATGCCCAGTGCGCACAGCGTTGCCTAGCAACTGAGAAGATCCAACCTTCTTTTTGTTGGATTGATATTCTTTCTCTCGGAAGCCGGCTTCACAGGTCGAGTTCTTCGCTCATGGCACGTGTAGGGCTCTCGGGCTAATTAAATTACAAAAAAAAAGAAACCAAGGGTAAATAGTCGGACAAATGCGTAACCCACTCTACTACACACACAGCGGTACGAGCCCGTTTAATGTAAGCTTGACTATTGTGTGGGTGCTTTTTGTGTGCGTCTGTGTGTTTGACTATTCATGTGTAAGTGAGAGTTTTCATATATTTTCATCACACCTTCACCCCCATTTGGTGTAGCAAGTCGGGCGCCTGGTTTGGCTGACCTCACTTGCCCATTAAAGATGTTTATCTCTCTCTCTCTCTCTCTCTCTACTCTACGGAGATGCATTGCTAGGTAGAATTTTTTTCAGAGGCAATGCAGTCTGATATATCAAACAACAGAATGCAGTGCCTATTATTGAGCACCTCCATAAGACCCCATGTATTCTTATGAAGCGCTATAATGCGAGGCCTTTTCCAGCCGACTTGTCTATCGTGCACGAATGAGTTATTGGGAAGGCATTTTTTTTTCAGACGAAATATCAGTGGTCTGATATCAAAGTAAGAAGGCTCTGGGGCCTATTACAAGACATCCCATAAGACCTCTTTTGTTCAATTTTGTTCAATAAAATGCCATACAGCAAACCATAAAGTCGGCTTCTTGTTAAACACAAGTGCTTTACTGCGAAGACATTTTGGGGAGCTATATAAGCGACTGCATTTGAAAACATCAATGCCCTAGGTCCTTTATTAGTAGCCCTTTTTTGGTGTGCGAAAATGTGACCCATCCAACGTTGCAGGCGTGCAAGCGGGTTTCCTTATTGAGTCCACACAAAGATTATTTTAAGCATTTAAAAAATTGGTGCAGCTTGTGCTAGTGGTGCAAGGTTGGAGAAACGCTGAAGGTCGAGAAAAGCTTCTCCCCACACTAACAGGGGATCCCAGGAGAGTGGGAGCAGAAAGAGCGTCTGTCTACGTCACTCGTATGGGCAGCGGCAACCCAAGACTCAACCGACCAAAAACGTCACGTGGGCAACACAATGGCCTCGTGCTCTACGGGGGGGGGGGAGCCCTCTAGCGACCGGCGCGCCACGGGTCCGCCGCGCCGAAGACGACGACAAGGACGACGACGCGAAAGCGGGAGCCCCTCACGTGACGCAAGCCTGGAGAACGCCGGGCGCTCCTCATGAAGTGCATGCTCACGAGGTCGGTATTTTTTGCTAAAGCCACTGCGCGAAGGTCGTGCCGGGCGGGAAGGGGGAGGGGGGGGGCATTTTTTTGTTTGTTTGTTTGTTTGTTTCTTTCGTTTGCTGACGCCGACTGACCAAGCTAAAGTTTAAACATCCCTGCTGAGAAACGTACACATGAAACTGAGCTGGCAATCTATACACAATATCTGAAGACGCAATAGCCTCTTCACTGCAGCTATAACTTTTCTATTATGGGCGCGGGTTGGCCAGAGCTCAGGAAAATTGTAATGCCGACGGACATCGCGTCCGATTGGAATATCATTCTTGTCTCTCTAGCACGTAGCGCGGTTCACCAACACATCCGGAGGAGTGTCTCTAACTGAATGTTCAGGTGCGTATGATGCGCCAGCTCCCACGAAAAATCCTAATAAAAATTGGGTGGTATGTATAGGTGCCGGTGAAGCCGCAAAGATTCCACGCCACAAGGCAATTTTAGAATGAATTTGAGGTAAATGTTCGAATGAACACAATACATGAGCTAACTCTGTCCGACCACGATGTTGATGACCTGCGCGCAGACGTTATGCTTGGAGAGAAGTAATACGTGTTCGTCCTTATAGTACGAGCTCGATAAATGGCTCGTTAACTCGTTAAGTGGCTCGATAACTCACCTTTCTGCAGTCATACGGGCTGAGGACAAAGCCACTGGCTAATTCGCGTAAGGTCACGGGTTCAGTTTCTGCGGATGTGGAATCAGAGATTTCGGGTGGATACGTAATACCAAAGCCATCAAAAGCCCACAGGTGGTCTCGATTAATTCCTCCCCTACGATGCGCCTCAGACCCCAGCCAAGTACGTCCGCCCTGATGCGTGGTTCAGTGGTTACATTTATATTGCATCACGGAGAACACAAGTTCTCACTCCGTGTGCGGTGTCTGTCTTTCTTAGGGAGGCCTAAAGAGAGTATATTTCCGTGCATGACAATGGCACACTGAAGGGAATATGCCGTACACTTACGTGTGCGCTCGCTATTCAGTTTAAAATTTAAGTTAGTTTGGCAACCATTTGGGATCTGCAGGGACTTACTTCCCTTTATAGCGTTCTGAAGGAGATAAAACATCATACGCCCCTAGCTCCGGTATTACAAGCCATCGCAGTGGTGTTCCACATTGATTTGCCACGATGCTTGACGTTACCCGCGGTCTTCAAAATTGCAACATTCAAATTTCGCGCTAATATTGACTGTGCATGGGCCGTAAAAGTTAAACCTGTTCGCAACCTTTAGATATTCGCCCTGCAGATTCGCTATGGTATGTCGCCATGGCCGCCGACAAAAAATACCTCAGAGCAAGGGGAAACGAAAACGCGGCACCTTTGAACGCGTTTTTTTTTTTTTTAACAGCGAAGCTGTTTAGCGGATCGTAATTTTTCCTGTCCGCAGTTAAAATATGCCGGGAAAATTCCGAGCGCACGCACGTGAGCGTGTGCCTCGTGGCCGATCGCCCGGCAGTTTAAAAAAAAACTGAGAAAGTGCCGAGTGCTCGTGTGTGCGTGCCTCGCGACGACCGCCCAGCGTCCCCGGCACACGTTTGTCGAGCCAAGAATACCCACTTAGAGAGATTGGCCAAGATTTGCAATAAAGAACAAAACTCCAGCGTTCGCCGTAATCGTGGCAACACTTGCTCGGAACGAGAAAGACAAGTCACAGCGTACGTCCTTCCAAGGTGGTGTCCAGTAATTATCCCTTCCAAAAAAATAAAGCAAGCTCACACTTATAGCAACAATGATGGAGTAAAGGTCGTTGCGGCAGCGAAGAAGTCCATTGGCTGCCGCAACGACCTTTACTAAACCGTCGTAAACCGTCATGATGGTCGTGACGGTTGCGTTCAGCTTCGCCATTTTCAAGTCTTACGCGTTATATAGTGTGAGCTTCCTCGCATTTTTTCCCCAAAAAAGTGTCTCTAAATCCGCGGCAAGAACTCAGAACGGGAACAACTGTGTATTCTACGCTTCAATTTGGTATAAGGCAAGTGTAACACATCTGTCACCAACTTCAGTGTTCCTTTGAAGGTCTCGAAGTCTTCACAATTAATCCACACCACCTGCGGGTCCGCCCCATATAGCCCGTATGTATAGCTGCGCCGCACAAAATGTCAATGTGAACTTTTTATTCCATAAAAATAGCGCGGCACTGGAAACTTTCTCTTCGCAGATATGCAACAAATAAACGCGCTCGTTTTAGAGGCTTCATACACTGCCGCTCTCAGCCTACCCTGCCGGCACTTCTGCCATGGTTCCTGTGGACTGAGTTAGCGGCCATGATCTTGGGATCCGTTGAACCTTTGTTATTCAGTCACACTAGCGGTGTGGCTATACTGGGAAAGGCGAATTTCGAAACACTCTCTGCGCAGTCATTGTTCGAACATTTTCTGCCACATGCGAATTCGCTGGTCCGCTCGTTTCAACACACGTGCGATCGGGCGGCTGCATTAACGGACGCTGCTGCGCATGCCTGCAGACCGTGCATGCGCGGTGTCGCGCCGTTTTTCCCGGAAAGCGCAGAAACGTCCCGGCATTGCGCCTACCGCGCCGACCCAAAGGCCGCGCACGTGTGAACCCAGTGCCGCGCGCGGATGTCGTAAATCGCGAAACCGCGTGTGCGCGCCGTGTCGTGCATGAGGAACATGGTGCTCGGCAACTGCCGGCGTAATGCGGCAAGCGTGGTGACGAAGAAGGCTCGATAACTAACTGGTGTGTCGCCATCTCCCGAACGTGTAGTTTCCTTGCATGCGGTAACGTCCCCTGACAACAATTCCCCTGATAACGTCCCCTGATAACGTCCCCTGAGGACAATTATTTCGCAAGTAAAGCTCGTCGTTTTTCTTTCGTTTAACACGGAGCAAGCAGTTTAATAAACACACAGAAGAATGGTTCATTCGTTTCCAAAACAGTCGCTTGCAGTCGATGAAAACCTGCACAGAATTCGTCGGTGTACCCAAGCAGGTGGAGAAGATGTTCCCCAAGTGACTCAAAGATTGACGCTGTGGAAGAGCGTTGATACCATTGGGGCGGAGGACACTCGCTTGGACTTTTTTTTCAGCAATTAATTAAGAACATATAGATTTTGAATACGCTTTTATTTGCGCGATTTTGCAAGGAGGGAATATGTAACAGCTCCCCATACTTGGCTATACAAATTACGGCCCATCTCCCCCCCCCCCCCCCTCCTCCTGTACCCCGTAATGTTTGTTCCCCCTTAATGTTGCAGTGGACGCCCACAACTCGACACACGTAACTGGCGGGTGAGGCGCGATGGCAGGTGACTATATACCTACCGAAATGTGCAACACGCTTCGCTTTGCACGTTCTTCATCCTTGCGATTACCTCAGTGCTAAAGCCCTGAATACGAATCGCGTTCAGATTTAGCGGCAACGTGTCTTGTATACCTAGCTCCCGGAGTTGTCTACCAAGATTAAGGTACTACTGCGCTTTGCCTGCCATGGTAACCACAAAACTTTTCTCCTTTTCACCGCCCATAATTGGTTAATTCGTGGTAGTCATTTTTCGCTATATACCGCAGACTCGCGGTAATTCAAACCCTAAGAGACCCCAGGATATTGCTTGAATTATCAGAAGTTTTAATTATCAGAAGAAGTCCACAAGTATGACTCGAGGCAACATACCAACTTGTGTTGTAATGAAACATTCACCCATATTTATATTACAATGTTTACGCACAATACTGAAGCGCTATTCATGCCTTCAGAAAAGATGATGAATGGATGACTGATTGGTCTTTGCATGAGAATTGAAAGTAAAGTTTTCGATGCCACCAAGGGCAGCCAGTTTATTGCGAACAGTTTTCTGCACTGATAAATAACTTGCGGATACCATTAATGAGCTGTGAGGATAGATACGTGCAGCCAGAGGCGGCAAATTCAGCTGATATTATCCGGCGAGGACAAGCAAAAAGTACAAATTGACAGACTTTACGCAACAGAGCAGTTGTAATCAAGCGACTTTGAAGAATACATCGAAAACATAACGGGCCAACCAAAATTTTGAAATTCGTTTGAATTAACCGAAAGTTTGCATTACCCGAGTTTGAATTATCGCGACTCTACTGTAATTGTTTTCGATACAAACTCAAACGTTTCAGTATAAGCTCACAGTGGCTTCTATTTCATTCGAGAAACTTAAATCCTAGATTAATCCATCCTATGCACCTCACGCCACTCACAAAGCATGGTATACGCGTTTCTCTGTTAACGCGTGCTCAGGTTAACAATGCGCGATTATATATTCGCGCATACGTCAGAGGCGAGCCCTTTCCCGTGCATATCGATCAGACCGACAACTTTCGGGCCTCCTACAATCAATTATATCGTATTTTAAACGCGGATGAGAGTCGCATTATCTGCAGCTAAACGGTTGCGAAACACCCCTCTGAATTCTTCACGTTGCGCCCGTCGGTATAGTTATACCCGTCCTGGCGAACTCGGGCAAACCTGGAAAGAATTCTAAGCAGCGAAAGTAAGGAGAGGGAAAAAAGAGAGAGAGAAGCGGAAAACAACGATGGGTTGAAGGAAGGCACAAGAAAAAGAAAAAAAAGACAAGGGAAAAGCAGTTCGGTAGCATACCCACACACGCAGGCGAGGCGAAACGAAGTGCAAATGCTCGAATCACTTGCTTCTCCCGCCCCGCCACTCCCTCCGGGTCCGCTCATACAGCGCTGCTGTCATCATCAAAGTTCCATTAATCTCGTCGACGGTTTTCGCCTTGGCGGCATCGCGGCTGCTGCGGGGACCCCCACCTTGCGCCGATTGCCAGCGCTCCACCTCCTCCCGCCTCGGCGGGGGTTGAACGCGCCGACGAGAAGCGACTTCTAGGTGACGTGAGCTCCCGCAGCCCACTTGTTGGGCGCGCGAGCACCGAGTCAAAACGGCCATTGCCTCGCTTTTTACTCTCCCGGGAAGAGTTGGAGACCATGCATGACGTTCGCTCGGTGCGTTTTCTTCATTGCGTGGGTTTCTGCCCCTCTCTCCACCTCTCCCCTATCTCTCTCTCTCTCCCTCTCTATCTCTCTCCTAATGCGTTCTTCCACGTTTTGTTTCACCCTCGCTTTTTCACACGCCTGGGAATGAAGGGATAATCTGAGAAGAATGCGCGACTAAACGCTCATTCCTGAAACTAAATGAAGATGCATGGGTCCGAGAGTTCGTTGTTCCCCAGCCCGCAGCATTCACCTTCTCCCGGGGTGCTACGTGTAGGTTTCAAATCAGTAATTATGCGTGGCCTGTGATAATTACACACAAAACGGCAGATTTATGATTCCTGTCCCCTTATGATTAACACATCACAGAAAAAAAAAATGTCGTAGATATGAACAGCTGATACGCCAAGAATTTTTTGCGGTGTGCCCATTTCAAACGACTAGTTTCTTCAAAACACGTCGTTTAAGATGCCAAAATTGCAGCCTTCCGCAAAGCATCGGAGTGAGAAGAGATGGCAAGTTTTGTCGCCCCGTCAACACTTTATTTGACAACATCTCCCCGAATTTCCAAGTGCTTATTTTTCCGCAGTTTTCAAATAACGACTCTTCCTTTTTGGAGTAACAAACAACTCATTCGAACAGCTAAATGGTGTACTTTTTTGTTGGATTCCTCTATGGATAAGAAATGTTGCTACAAGTAAAGCGTCCCCGGAGAGATAAAATTGAAAAAAATTACTCCCACCTCCCCTCGCGGGAACCCCTGTGTAGATGCGACGCATAGGGTGTTCCGTTGTTGTTTCCGTTCGGTTGATTCTCCCATTGCGTGAAACGTGCCGTGAACCCCCTGCCGCGGCTATGACGCAACGTGGCGCGGCTATGAAGCAACACAATCCAACACAATCCACTTTAATCCAATCCAATCCAATCCAAATCCAATCCAAATCCAATCCAAGCCAAGCCAAGCCAAGCCAAGCCAATCGAATCCAATCCAATGCCCCTCGCGAGAGAGTGTTCGCTATCGGAGAGGAGAGGGGGTGAGCGGCGGAGAGCGCAGCTCGCGCGGCGAGGAGAATGGGGGAGGGGTGTGGACGGACAACGACAACGCCGTATGGAGGGACAAGGCGAGTGTATGAGATGCCGCCGCATCTAAAAAATAAAATTAAAGGAGGTTTAAGCCATCGTTTAAGATGATTGCGTCATTACATTGGAAGCCAAGGGCATTACGCATACAGGCACGCGGACAGCGGCAGCTGAGCTTAACACGCTCAGTAGAGGGCATGACGGTTAGAGAAGCATAGACACAGGCCTGTAGGCTCCGCATTCAGGAATAGGTACATGTCATGGACAAATGAAACGCGGACACGAAAATGTGATCCAGAACATGCAAAATCAAATAATGGATTGTGAAGATCAAATAACGGTCCGATAGTGGTATACTTGAAAGGACACATTTCCAAACTTTGCTACTGTAAAAATGCCACGCGACAAGATGACTTGCATGGAAAGAAATTGCGCTATTTGCGTGTTCTCAGGTTCATATTTTCATGCTCTAATTTCGTTTGCCCGTGACTGCACATATCGGTAAAGCATGCTCTGCTTAAAGTTTAATTTTGGATGTGAAGCACACGCAGGCTTTGCATGAAAACAAGCTTTCATTGTAAAGTAGGCTTTGCAGCAAGTACGCGTGGGTTACGGAATGTGAGGATTTTTTTGTCCCTTCAACGCAATACTCGCGAAAGGGGGATGTCGGTAAAGTCGGCTTCGCCTTACGAATCCTCCCACACAACTGGAGGCTTTGCTAGAAAGCATACTCTCCCAATCCTCTTTTCCCTGGCTCACAGACTTAAGGCACCTACATATATGCATGCACGCGATAAATAACGACGTAAACGCTAAAGACAGGTTTCGCCGCGAAACAAAATCCACGGGACACAGAAAAAGAAACGGAAGGCAAGTGGTTCACCAAAAAAAAAAAAAAAAAAAGCCAAACGTGTGTTTTCCCACGCGTACCTTTCCCCAAAGCAAGTAATAGATTGTTGAAGCTCCGGAGACGACGTGTAAAGAAATAAGGAGTGAAAAGAGAGGGGAAGGAGGACTCCTGGAGGAGGAACACTTTTTTTTCTTTCAAGCCTCCAGGCTAATTCCAATTGTGCGGGGACACGCGCATCCATCTAGTTTGAGTTGCGCTTGAGCGATGGCAGCGTCTGCTGCCGCTACTTAAAAAGACACTCGCGCGTGCGCGAGTGCGTGTGAGCGCTGCGCCTTTGCAGCATCATGCCAGGCTCATTCAGCAGCTCAACACGGCGACGCTCTTGTGCGTAGGCGAGCGAGGAGCGACCACCGCCACGGCAGCAGACGCGCTGCCGAATGAAGCGCCTCGCCGGTGTGTCTCGCGCGGCCCTCTATATAGATCATGCGCGGCGATACAATGACAATCCATCCTCGCAAATGGCGCGCGAGGAAAGGGGGCTGTGTGTGCGTGCGTCTATATACGTGTGGGCTCGCTATAGATGGTTCGGACGCGTGTAACAGGGCAGTACAAAGGGGGGGTGGGGGCCATCAGTGGCTTGGCCTTTGTCCAGCATCGTTCATCATACTCTCGTTGCCAATTGACGAATCGAAGAAAGATTAGTCGAAACGGCAACTCGTAGAGAAGCGCCGCCGATGCTTCACTGCGGGGGAAGAAGACGGGGGCGAGTAAGCGTGCGTGTAAGATGTACACACGCCGCATTATGGCGCCCGTGTTGGGCGCAATCGCGCAGCTGTACGTAGACTCCGCGCACGCGTTTAACGGTCCCCCTTCGTCCCGGCGGGTGAATATAACGGGCCTGTTTCCACAATGTAAGAAGGTGCAAGCGGGGATGTGTGTATACATCACTTTACGTGTACCGTGCACGCATGCGACATACGAGTGGAAGCGTAGAGGGGAGTTATGTCGTGATGGGCGATGCATACTGATGCGTGGACAGAAACACAGGTAAGACCATTTTTCTCGAAGAGTATACGGAAGAAGTGGCTGGGGGGATCAGCATCCAGCCTTCAAGGATAGTCATAAGTAACTTAAAGGCATTACTGCTGCCCTTGTCGAGATATTCGCATTTTCGCGCCTGCATGTTTAATAACAACGAAACAATACCGCATTTTTTTAAATATGAATGATATCGACAATGTTCGGAGTAACGACCCTTGCGATCTAAGTAAAAAGCTCTAAATTAAAGATTGCTAGTCGGTTGAGCTAATCATTTTACCATAGCTTATAGGAGTGCCCTTTCTCGTCGGAAGCCTTTGTGATACGTTGCGCACGCGTAACAGCAGTCGCTAGCAAGGCTCGCTTGCGGGAGCAATTTTATGTGCCACGAATCAAGGAATAAGAATAACAATTTCGCGCTGGTGCGATGTTTAATGCAGATTCTTTACAGCGTTACAAAATCTGCACAATTCAAAAAATTGCTTCGGGGCTTTGGGCATTTTGCCTTTCGGGCGCTTCATGACGTCGTAATAAAAAGGAATTCACCATTGTTATTCTGCATAAAACTTCTTTGTTCATCCGATTTTTTTTTTTTGGTTAGTCGACATGAAAAAAGTACACGAGTACAAGAGATACTACGAAAACTCATAAACTGTTATGAGCTATACATGCGGTTACATAAAATCAGTTCTCTGTTTTTAATTTTTCGTGCTTGATGATTGGATGCCACGTGTGCATGTGCAAGTCAGGTGTCAATGGTGCTTTTAGCCATCATCTCTTTTGCATCGCCTCTTGACAGTATAGACAGGTCCAAAGATAGAATATCCCGGCTCGGCGATTACTATACGCGCACCTATAACGCACAATTCAGTGAGGGGTTAGCTGAATGAGGGTATTAGCAGCCATGACAATCGAACCCCATGGCTCAGGACCACCCGCAGGCATGGGCTGGACGGCTGGACACTGTAACTGGCAATAAAGGGTGGCCATCGGTGACGATAAGTACCGTACCCACCCAGATACTATGCACGTGTCAAACGTTGACCACGGATTGCTGCCATTCAATTGTATTTTAAAATAGCTGCATCACCGAAAAATATTTATTAGGTGAACGAAAAATGAGGAGCATTATTGTACACTGGGATCTATGACCTGAGCATATACATTCCCCTCCCCCCTTCTGCCCTCTCCCGAGGGCCTATCAGTATTTAAGTTGAGACATCAATTACGCGAGGCTCAATTGCTTTGTGGCGCTAAGGCAACACGGTACTAGCTCCTGCAAAACTTGCGTTTAAGCCACGAGCCAATAGGCGCTACTGGTACAACGAAGATAAGCGGAAAAGAAAACAGCTTGGGTAAGCGCTCGTTGAGGTAAATCTGCACACGATCTCCGTGCTTACAGTTTACACGACCCTTTCGTCGACGCACGCGCCATAAACGGCGGCAAACGCGGAAGGTTCGAACGGGACAGGGCTCATCCGCACTAAGCTCGGAGGGCCAGACGGCCCAAGCCGGAGATTCCTTGATGAAAAAAGGATTACCGCGGCCGGGCAACTGGCTGCCACCGCGCGGAAGGGCATACGCCGGCGGGCCTGGGCACCCAACACAGCTCTCGGAGGGTCATTGTTGTTTCCCACGAGACAGCCGCCGCAGCCTCGCACCCAAGCTTCGGGAGGAGGCGCAGTAGGTCCGCCGCCGCGGCAGAGTAGAAGGAGCGACCGTGGTCGCGGCGCTCGAATTCATGCACGCCCCATTGACTGCGCTGCCGAAGTCAAAGGCCCATTTTAGCAACAACCGGAACGGGGATGCGCGGCTCTTTGTTGCGCCAACGCGCCGCACAAAGCCGCCTGCCGGCCCCCCACCTTCTCTGCCATTCACCGCGTACACAGCGAGGTAAACCTACTGCCGCTGGCTCTGCTGCGCGTACACGCCGACGGCGGATGCAGCGACTGCTGCTGCCGTGGGGGTCCGATATGCCCAAATGCGCGAATTACTTCTCGGCCGCAGCGTGCACGCACGCTGTACGCGGTCGACGCGCCACGAAAAGGACGCGGGGCTCCGCCGTGCAGCCGCGGCAACCATGCGTGGGTGCCTTGCAGAAGGTGCGTGTGTGTGTGCGACGGTCGGCCATTGTGGCGGCCGCGGAAAGTGAAGCGACGTGCCGACTGACCAGCCCCACTGAATGCAACTTCTAAGTGCAGTTGAAAGTGAGCTCGGCTACGAGGTGCCGAGGGCAAGAGCGAACTGCGGACAAGGAAGAAAGAGACGTTCTGATACGACCAATAAAGTTTATTTTCTTTCTCTAGTGATACGAAAGAATCAGTTAATTCGGTAGGTAAGTGGATCACCATCATCGTCGTCGTTGAGGGCGTCATCATCGAAAAAATTATTGAGGAATTGAGGACAAATATATAATTACTAAACAGCGATGGTTGAGGTCGTCATTTCAAGACTCCATTGTATGTTTCCACCTCCCGAGCCTGATTAATCATTTGGAAAATCGGTGCCCGAAGGATGGACCAGAAATGACCGACGGCTTAACGAATAAAACACAAGTGAAAGAATGCTCTTGGTCGCGCCAAATTTCCGAGGGAAGCTTCTAAGAACAAAGTAATTGAGTTGAAGAGAAAATTGGGCAAATCTGTTTCTTGGAATCTGACCCCGGTACTTCGAAATGCGATATGAGCACGCATCTCCAACACCAACACAGCTCTATGACGTACTTTTGCTGGCTAAAGGTGGACCTATAATGAATGCGTTGAGGCCTTCGACTTGAAAACTTGTGTTAGAGACATGTACTGGGGCCTACATGAGTAATTTCAGCCCGCCAATTGCAGAAGGAGCATTCAGGGGAGGGGTGCGTGCCCGCTAAATGTCCTCTTTGCTGCCGGGTAACATTGCGTTCCCACGTGGGTATAAAAACAAGCCAAGCCCTTCCTGTAAAACCTTGCGCCATCTGCTGGTCCTCTTTGGACACTCCCGATATTCTCTTGAGCAGCTGCTAAAACGAATGCACTGTTCGACCTCATGATCTTGAGGTAATGTCTTGGGTTCTTACGCGAACGGCCTGGGTTAGAGCCTCAGCAGCAGACAAGTACGTAAAGCGTTACAAAGAGTGAGTTACTTCTAGCTAGTTACTATTTTCGGTAACGAGTAACGTATTTAGTTACTCTTTGAAAAAGGAACTGGTAACGTATTTAGTTCCTTTTAAGGCCAAGTAACGAGTAACGGTATCTCGTTACTTCTGAGGAGCAACGTGTACAACGCCGCTTAAACAGCCTTGTTTTTATTCTAACCTGTGCATGCGTCTATATTTGCGCCGATGTTTGCCTCGGAAGCATCAGCGCCATTTTCTTCATTCTGGTGGTCTGGGGCGCCATTTGTATTGTGAATCATGCCACGTTTATTACGTTCTCTTCTCGTAGCATTGAACTTACGCAAGTGTCGGCGCCCTGCCCGAGATACCAACAGCCGCGATTATCACGAGTCGAACAGGGGCGCCCACACAAGGAAGGCCGGATGGCCTTGTGCCGCAGGAACTGTAACGGGTGTATACCCGCTGACCTCAATGAAGGCGCAGTTCCCAAATGTTCTCAAGCTCCTCCCTAAGCACAACACTGCCGCTCCTTCGAGCGCCTCGGTAGAACTGCTATTCAGCGTCGCCGGAGATGTTTTTGCGAGGAATCGGGAAACATAACCGATAAAAACTTCAAGAGGCAGCTACTGCGTAAGTGCAACGACTACTAAAAACAAAACAATGAACCATGAAACAAAACAGTTGTGCGTTTGTTCGTCACAGTAACTCGTCACAGTAAACTCGTCGAAAGTAACTCGTAACTTTTCGGGTAACTCACGCGTCCCTTTTGAGAATCGGTAACGAGTAACGTATTTAGTTTTGTTTTGAGCGAGTAACAAGTAACTGCATTTAGTTACTTTTGTTGAGTTACGTGCACATGTCTGCTCGCAATTCTAGCAATTGTTTTTGTATTTTTTTTCTTTTTCAACATTGTCTTATTGAATCAATTAATCGCTCTTTGTTAGTAAATTACGTTATTTAGCATCCGTTGGGTGCGTTTAGATACAGGGCCACATTCACTTCACGTTCTGCATCGCGCCAGAAGTTCCGGTCTTGTAACCTAAAAGGTAAAGGAACATCGCTTTGTTTGGCGATGCCAGCGTGGTTATGTTCACAGTCATATTATAGAAGAAGAAAATGATGTAAAGAGAAAAGGATGACGACAGTAATGAGAGGACACGATCGAAAATTCGACACCATAATCTTTCGCCATCACAGCATCATAACGAGCGCTTGGGTGTCCTCCTAATTATTCAGGGTTAAAGGAAGAGTAGTGGGCTAAAAGAATTTAGCTTCTAAAGAAAGTTGAGGGACGACCAAACGAGGGTGCTTCAAGCTTCAGCGTCATGTGGAGCTATTATTCGGCGAAATGGTTTGGTTCCTACTATTGATTGATTGATTGATTGATTGATTGATTGATTGATTGATTGATTGATTGATTGATTGATTGATTGATTGATTGATTGATTGATTGATTGATTGATTGATTGATTGATTGATTGATTGATTGATTGATTGATTGATTGATTGATTGATTGATTGATACGTCACGAATGTATCAATGCTGGTCCTGGCAGCTGACGGTGTAAAGTTGGAAATTAAGGTTTTTGCCCGCATTCATAGGCTGAATGTATAGGTTGGAGTGAGGTAGACCGTAGCAATCTGAATACAGACATACGCAGGTGAACGAATGATCATAATTAACAAGGGTAAACGCGATTCAGGAGCTTCCCTACAATTCCGCGATGCTACGTTTTATTTTCAGAGTGATAAATGCACGGCATAAAACCACTCCATATCCGGACCTTAGAGTATATGATAACCGAAAATAAATTTTAAAGAAGTGTTTATCGTGACGCACGCGTTTATATGATGAAGTAAGCACACAAAACATGAAAGATACTACATTAAACTCATTTTGGGAAAGTGTTACTAGCCAGCTGAGTACAAAAACGAGCAACTTGAGCATCTATCCACCAGCCCGTTCTCAAACGGGTCTTCTTTTCCTCGGATCGGCTACTCTGTGCAGCAGAACAAGGCAACAAGTTTTGCGAAGCGTCCGATTCGTAAACGGTTGATTATAAGGCAATCCGTCTTCCATGCTCACCGGCCGTTCAATCTGAAGGGCGTTCAATCCGCCGGGAGTCGCAGCGTCAAATCCAGTTATTACGAGGGAAGCTGGATCGCACAACTGTCAGGGAGAATGACCGGCAAGGAAGAGGACCATGTAAGCAGCGCATATATATAGCCTCACACCCCGCTCCCCGCGCCTATACATACACACACTTACACGCACACATACAATGCGTTTCAAGCCTTTTTTTGTAAGCTCCAGGACACGTAAGCGCGCCCTATTTTGATAGGGCCAAAGAACCACAATAAAAATGGGGGGTAGTGGGGGAGGGAACGAAGAAAGTCACCCGATAGACCGAAGAGGGAAGAAAGTCACCGGTGCCGACTTCTTTCGTAGGTTTACAAGTACATAAGCCGCCGAGTATGCTACCTGTGCTTTAAGTAATCGCCTATATAGTTTCGTTCGGTTGCAGAAAGGAAAAAAAATGGGCGAAGCATTGCGACACCCCAAAAACTTGCATTTTTGCGTGTGTGTGAGTGTCGCGCTTCACGTGTCGTCTATCGCATGCTGGAAACAGTTACCCTGGAGAGGGAACAATATTGGTCGACTGGAGAGAGAGAGAGAGAGAGAGAGAGAGAGAGAGAGAGAGAGAGAGAGAGAGAGAGAGAGAGAGAGAGAGAGAGAGGGGGGGGGGGGGGGCAAGGTTTATTGTCCGCAGAACCTAGGTCCAGGTAGCTCCAACACAAAGAGAAGCTGGCTTCTTCAGACTTCGGAGAAAAAGTGATACGTATATAGGAAACGAATTACACTAGAAAGGACCACTGAAAAATCCTATATGCGCTGAGAGAACAATAGGCTATGTTCATGTTGTAGTATACACCTAAATAGAATAATAATGTGCTCATACCATGAGTGCACTATACAGAGCATTTTGTGTATTTACGTTTTCTTATAACACCCGAATGTAATGCAGTAAATCTGACTGACTGACTGTAGGGTTTAACGCGCCGACGCAACGCAGGCGATGAGGCGCGCCGTAGTAGAGGGCTCCGGATTAATTTTGACCACCTGGGGATCTTTAACGTGCGCCGAAATCTCGTACACACGGGCGTTTTTGCTTTTCGCCTCCATCAGAAAAGCGGCCGCCACGGCCGGGAATCGAACCCGCGACCTCGTGCTCAGGTAATGCAGTAAATCACTATAGATCTACACACAAGCTATATAACACCGCCATGTAATTCACTATACGCAGTACAGCACTTAAGCCCGACGTGTGTCGCCGCACTCATCCAGGGTAACGTGCGTGTATTTAGTGCGTTTATTTAGGGTACTTAGTAAAATCCATGCATGTATTTAGCAGGAGTCGCACATCTTCGTCGCTTGACAGAGCTTCCGCGGGACAAGGATTTGTTTTGGCTTTGTGGATGGTCCAGACTCCCAAAGACAATAGTTTTTGGAAGATAGGTGCGTCTAAGATAATCAATTCAACGTGCATTTAATCTTCTCAGTTACCGTGATTCTTGTTCGAATAAATAAAGCCCAACAGGCTCCTTAGCGAGTACAGCGAAGTTAATTAACATGGTAATTTCTTTAAAGCAAGACGCTCGCAACAATGAAGTTTTCGCTGCCACATTTGCAACGTGGGTCACTTCTGTTTGCCTTTTTTTTTTTTTTTTTTCAGGCAAGTACCTGGATATGCGGTTCACAAGACTGCTGGTGAAGTACAACTGATACGGGCAGAGGCTGGCACGCGTTGCAGAAGAAAAAAAAAGTAAGGTCATCTTTCATGCGCACTCAGATACACAAGTCTTCAAGACGTAATTTCAAGGGTTAATTTCTACACAGCCTGATGGCCGCAACACTTCTTTTTTGACTCTCCACAGCTGGGTCACCACCTGACCACGTGACTGGGCGCGCGCATGCGTGCTTGGCCATGGATGAGATCGAGCCCCGGTCGCCCTCTCTGAGCGCTGCGTGGGAGCTGGAGGCCTTGATCGGCCGTCGGCAAGCGGCGCCTGGCCACCCGTCGAATACTACACGGCGAGCCGTTCGGCTCGGAAAACGCCGCAAGCGGAACCACAACCGTAGACAACGGCAGTCTTTAGACGAATAGTGTAATAATTACAGTTAAATAAAAGGTTAACCAAGTAAAATCAACGCTTAACCAGGCTAAGCCAAGCTTTCGATTTGCATATCCAATGTTCGCCGAGCTAAGCCGCAGCCCCTTTCGTAAGAGATGCGTACCGAGCGATCAGATCACCTCTGCTCGCGCATCAGAAGCTTAGCCACTAAGTATAGCGTGTATACGCAGCTTGGGTTGTCGTAATGGCGGTCTGGAGACTTTTGTCCGTCCCCGAGTGTGCGGGAGTCAACACGATTGGCGTAACGCTCCTGGACCCGTGTAAAAATAGCCTCGAGGCGTTTTATTTGCCCCTTCACCCTTCTTACCCCCCTACCCCATTCCCCGTCCTCGTTCTTCGTTTTTCTTGGATGAATGCATCTCTGGAGCATAGTGCTGTCTCTTCTCATTGTCGCGAGGCGCGTGCAAAGTATAGCAGCTATTCTAACGCTGTTGAATCGTTAGAAGAAAGCATATTGGTTCAACGCACACGGAACAGAGAGGGAGAGAAGGAAAGAAAGAATAAGTTGGGGTCGCTCATAATTTTCACACGTGTCTGCGTGCATCGTGGGCGTGAAAGTACCCGTAGGTGCCGGGCAATACAAGAGAACGTGAGCGCGGGTCATATGTGCTGTGCCGGTTTTCGATATATAGTTTCCAGCGATGAAAGCAAGAGCGATTCTTCCTTTTTTTATCCGGCACCGTGAATGCGAGGAATAAGCCTTCTGGCACCACGCCCCCAACAGTACATACAGGCAAACACAGGTCGGTGGCTTTTATGTTTGCATGTACACGCGAAAGAAACGTGTAGATGGAAGCGCGTTCAATTCATGGGTGATCTGTTATATTCCAGCATGCATGAATAAAACCCGACACGCGGTTCCTCTGTGTGTTCCCCGAACGGGAGCGGCCCGCCGAGGAACCCACCCTGTTCGCACCGCGTTTCGCGTCGCTTTAAATTCGAATAAATCATACCGGGAAAAGTATGCGCTCTTGCAAAGAGGCCCTTTCCAATGCTGCGTATGCCATCGCTTGCAGGGGGGATTTGGATCGGATTCCGAGATACCACGAGTCGTATACATTGCCGTATACACAAGCCATTCAGCTTCAGCGTGGAACAGTGGTGGTTGAAAAGGGGGAGGGGGGCTTCGTTGACGAATGCGTTGTTGACTTCGCGTGTTCTGACAACGATTGTCACGACAACAAATTCTTGCTATTGAAAGTAAACTTTGCCTACAGACCCTCATGCCTCACAAGGATGACTGTCTGGATCTGTAGGCAGGGTGATCATAATTTCGGGATCAGGCGCGGACGCTGATAAGGGCCAAGGAAAAGTACCATACCCAACAACCCAGCATAAGGCCCGTGATATATGTTAGAACTAATGTTTTGAAGGTGGATTCATTTTTACGAAGAGCACGATCTATAGCTTTAACCAGTAGTCACCATCAGTCCGTTGATCACGATTAATAGGTAAATAGGTAGGCGCATAGACAAACACGACACGTGTGCGCACGTGTCATTGGTTTCAATATTTAAATGCCTAAGCATTTCTATGTGTAGTTAACAAGAAATCCCGACTGTCCGTCGGTAACGCCTGATGTGTCATACTTCCGCTGCATACGAAAATGCTATTTTTAAATGCCCCTGAGGTCGTCATACTTTGATATGAAACACCACATATTGCTCCTAAAAATGCCTTTCTATCAATGCAGTTGTGTATATTTGTGAAACTGACTATAAAGGGACTAGGTATATAGCGCTAAATAGGGATAATGGGATATTATGAAGGTATTTAATGAAAAAATTGGCTCCAATCCACGCTCTGGAGGTGGTTGGACTGCGAAACTGTAAACGACACCCACAACGATTACCTATGCGACGTCACTTGAATTCACACGCGTGGCTCTACAAAGAGTGAAATCAGAGACTCTGCAGCCGTTACCTGGGATTCGCGGGGCCGAAGTCCCGAACGCAGCAGCAGCGTCGGTAGAAAGAAAACGGAGAGGAGCGTCTTTCGAAGGGTGAGGGGGAGGTGGCATGCGCGGCTAGGGCGTCATCTCTCTCACTGCCTCCTCCCCGCTCTTGTTTCATGTGTCGCCTACAAAAAGCGCCCCTGACGCGGAATCCAAACCACTGTCTGTCTCCCCGATCTCCACGTGTGGGCGTAGCTTAGTCGACAAGACGACGGGCTTTCGCTCCGTTTCTCCTCGGGCCCAAGGGTTCGGTCCCTGGCGGTGCCGGTATTTTGTGCAGTCTGTCTGTAGCCAGTAATAGCTTGTGATGTTTCTTTGTGTAGCAAGTAGTAGCCTGGGAGTTTTCTGTTGACGCGGGCACGAAAATTTCCTTGGCTGGTTAGACGTATACGGCTTCGCAATAACAGCCCTTGGGCCATCATGCGTTGCAATAAATTTTCTCACGTTGCCCCTATTGCAAACAAATGTCTTTCCAGCAAAGCATTTTTGGATAGTAGTGAAGCCGACTTTAACAGGGGCTCGATATAGCCATTGATGGGGATGCGCGGGGTCTTATTGAGGTATTCAGTAAAATTCCCCAGTACCTTCCACTTTGGTATTAAACTTCTTATTTGTGGCATGAAAAAAGGTTTTCCAAGCAATCCATGGGGGTAGTTGTGAAGCCGACTTTAAACTTGCTCGGTGTATAGCAGAGAGGTTCAACCACCCATGCGACAGGTCTCACTTCAGAGTTTCGCAAATTTTTTAACAGCAAATCTGACTATCGATTCGTTGATTCCGGCGTTTTGCGAAACGCAGTATAAAGCAAATAAATCCCCAGCACTGGCGGGATGCGACCCTGTGTCTCGTAGATAAACAGAGTTGTAGTCAGTCGTCTTACTCACTCGACTACGACCATGAGTTATCACCCGAGAGTCAAACGTCTTACTCACTCAGCCTCGAATGTGGGGAGATGAATTACGCCGCCTGCTAAGACACAGAAAACGTGATAGGGCACACGTTGCACCTGCGGACGTCTAGTTTAGGTGTGCGCGTCCCATTCGTCCATTCTGCTTCTTAGATGTGCTTGTTCGCCGCCATAGCAACAAAGATGGAGTAACGGTCGTTGCGGTAACGACGAAGAAGCAAATTGGCTGCAACCGTGGACTTACACCACCGTGATGGTCGTGAAGGTTGCGTACAGTTTCACTTCCTTCATTTTTTGCCAATACTGGCCCAAGTGCGTATTTTAGCATATGATTTGATGTACTCCATAGCTCGTATAAGTTGGGGATATGGCCTACGTGTAATTCTCGTTTTACACTCTCGCGCTCTTGCACAAGAACGAGACAATAGTACTATCGCGACCATTTGAACAACAGCGCTTAAACGAGACAAAAGAGTGACAGGACAGGGCGCTGTTCTGTCCTGTCATACCATCCGGTCCTGTTACTCATCTGTCCCATTTAAGCGCTGTTGTTCAAATGTTCAGTATGTACCAACAAGACAACACTACTACGCTTTTTCAGTCGTGACTACAATCACTGTCATCGTCAGCGATGCTGCGTCCAGTATCCTAGCCGATAGAGTCAACAAAGCAACGCAGCATAAACGCAAATAATAAAACAAGTTCTCGGACACGTCGGATGGACTTACTCGGTTTTTAGCATGTGCTGAAACAGGGTATAGTTTAGATATATGCTCCCCTAGAATAATCTTTTTGCAGGTATGTTTACCCTCAGTACAACCTGCATCACAATTAAAGATTGTGCGCTCGTTTTCAGTGGGCGTAAAAATCGAATTAAAGTCTCGCTTTCTTGAGTTGGTCGTCATCCAACTTGTGACGAGTTGTTCATGAAGATGCTGATGACGCGTCCTGGCGCATACGAACGCGCGTCGGTATAAGATAAGGATAATCTTTCGCTTACAGCCAGGAGGATGTCCTACGCTGCAACACAACTTCAACAGAACCCAAAAAAAATCTGTAGCTTCGACAAGCCACGCGAATAAGGCGCCCATAGATTCCCTCGGAAAGACAGGCGCCACGTTGCCGCCGTTGCTTAGGCGTTCTGAAGGGCTACGTCGCATCCATGCATGTGCAGTCGGGACGCGCGTATGATTTCTCTCTTCCTGGGAAAAAGATCGGCAGCCTTTTTATCTCTTCCTTCTTCGTCAGGCACGGTCCTACATGTTCTCGGAAGGAGGCATACCTCCAGGAGCCTGAGGACGCGGCGAACGGGGAAGGAGGCGTAGGCTGCTCTCTGAAGGGAGAGCCGTTGCCGCCGTCGCCAGACCGGCCATCGATCAGCGGCCTGGCCCGCGGAAAACAGGCCCCGAGGGAACGTCCAATTGTCGCCCCCCCCCCCCCCCCCCCTCCCCCTGCCTCCCCTTGGAACCCCTAGGCGCGACCGTGGCCACAGTCACGGGCCGCCCGTGGCCCAGCACATGAAGATCACAGGCCCTCCGCACACCTCTCCGAGACCCTGGGACCTAGAGGACCTTTGGCATGCACGAACGAGGACTTCATGCGCACCACAAGAAAACATGAACCCCTAGAACACGTTGTATCGCGTCGTGTGGCTCCGCAAAAAGCGGTGATGGGAAGCTACATGATCGGCAAAGGTTTCTTTTTTTTTTTTTTTCTTACCTACGCCCGTAGGTCATGCTCTTTTCAGCAAGCTACAAACTCGCTGCTTCTACGCTATATCTTAACCAGTTTTTTAAACCTAAATTCTTGGTTCCCTTCCCTTGAAACGCCTCCTTCGTGAATAACATGCATGCACTAAACGGGACCGGCTGTGCAGGCTAAAATGTTTGTGTGTATACGACAGCAGGGCAAATTATAGCCTGTCAGTGTCAAGGGGCATCATGATGATGTGTCTGCAGCCCGTCATAAAGTTTTACTGGAAATAGCGCAACAGTGACGCTGACAAAAAAAAAAAAAAAAACAGACACTGAAAATTAGTGCTAACCTAATCTCAAATGCCTGTGCTGTCTTATATTTTGATGCTTTTTCTTTAGTGCCCAGAAAGCATGCTGCCAAAAAATAATAATAATAATAACCCTGGCTACGTTTTTTATCTTTTCGCCACATCATCCACCCAAGCAAGCAAACGCGACATACTGGTGAACTCGAAACCCGAAACCCATTACCTTTGCATTATATATAAACAAAAGCCATACTTATCATTTCGGCCGTAAGACCATTTGCGAAGCAGGAAAATAGTGAGAAAACGAGTGGAAAGGGCGGGGGAATAACCAGTCGTGTACCCTGCACTGTGGAGGGATATTCTGGGGGTAAAAGAGAGAGCAGGCTTTTAAAAGGGTGAGATATGCATACGCAGATGCACGCGCATTCGTAGTCCTTGTGTCAGGCGCAAAAGTCGTTCGTGTAAACCTGTATGGTTGAAAAAACGGAGAAGAGCTTTGGTCGCCTTCTGTGAAAGCGACCAACAAATAGATTGGTCTCGGTAGCAAGCCCACTTCGCCGCAGCGAGTATCGGTAACATAGACAAAGTACAGAATTTGTTGTCTGTAACAAAGCTCGGTTTCTCAGACAGCGTACCGCCGAACATAGTATTTCCTGCATAAGATGCTCGAAAAGAGCTTATGCACATGAAGCTTGCCAGCTGAGAACACGTCGGAACAAGCTTCCATGCAATAGTGTTAGTTCCGCCGAAAAAAAATATTTTAGGGGCGAAGCCCCTTTGGTGCTCGGGCTATTGGCGTCTCATGTCGTTGTCGTAAGCGTCGTTTCATGTAGTCACGCTACTAAAACACCGGGACGCTCGTTTACGCCTCGTGCTTCAAAGACACGAGTCTTTTACAGCAACGCTGTACAACTCTACCCCAACGGTTTCATCTACGGGGGCAAAAACGCCAAAGTGCCAAGAGAACACTTATACACTGCTTGTTTCGCCCCTCTTCAGGTTTCACATTGTAGGAGATGGCCCGGAATTGTTTTGGATGAACAATGTTTGAGCAGCAGGAAAGCATCGACGTATATGTCACCACGTTACGTAAAATTCGCGATTGCTGGGAAGCTGTTAATACGGTCACACATAGCTTCGTCCAACTCAAGTAGTTCAGGTCTCAAAAAAGTAGGCTTCTGAAAGCGACTCGTCCATTGCGTCCCGCCTTCCTTCAGCTTGGAAGGACCTTGACAACTGCACGAGTACGTTCATCAATCAAGCGACCCAATGGCCGGGCCCGGGATTGCGCGACCTACAGGTTGCGTTATTATACCTGGTCTCTTGCCCACGACGCTAATATACCGGCAGAAATGCCCGGTCCAGTTCCGCCTTCGCGTGGAGCTTAGACGAGGCGAAGTAGACAATCGGGTCGAAGGTTAAGAACAATCGCAAGCCTGGTACGGATAGTGAGTAGGCGGCGATATCAATTCAGCGCCATATGCGGGCAGGGTTCTGCGTAAGGCTGCGCCAACGTTGCTCGTGCATATTCATGTGCTTCGGTTGCCCATGAAACCCCGCGTAAATGATCGATGGCGGGATGAGCCTGAGTCTGTCTTGCGCCCATGGAAACCGACGCTGTACGGGTGGAATCGCGTCGCACGCGCGCACGAAGCAGCGCGTTACGATATTCGTGAGCGGAGTGGTCGTGAAGATATAATATATTGACGCCCAACCCGCTTGCCTTCAAGCTAAAATGCAGTGGCCATTGTTTTTAGAAGCGACGTTGGGCTCTGTAGCCCCTGATCTTCTGCTCTTCGTTGCTTTGTTATATTGATGAAAACCTTTGATAAATTGTAACGATGGCGAGCGCGATAACGGCTCTTCTTTTAGAAGAAGACATGAAAGGACGATACGCTAAGTTTGAAAATTTGGCTATCAGTACGAGCTCGCGCCCCCTTGTAACTGTAAGTCATTCCGCTAAGACGTGCGTTCAGCTTTCGTGTTTCGCATGCGCTAACATGAATGCATTGCTGAAATAACATTTGGGCCTAAATTTTGTTCTGGTAGAGAACAAACAGAACTGCAACACAGAAGCGTTCCAGCGATGAGTGAAGACATTGTTGCTTTTTCAGGATAAAAAAAAACAGCGATAGCCTTCTGGTTAGCCATTTACGACAGCACTCAGGCGCCTCGGCTCATTAGGCACGGGAAGCTAAATGACGTCAGGTATTGAGATAAACAACCTTTTATTTAACCTGAAGGTTCGAATCAGCGAGACTATACTCACAACCCAGCCTTTTTTGTATATCCATTGTAAAATAACATTCGCGAGCAAAATATAGCTCTACGAGCAAGTAAAACCGGGTTCAGACTGTTGCCGCAACTGTCGTAATAACTTTAACGAATGACGTCATCTGACGTCTCAGCCAACCGAACTGCGTGACATGCCGTTTCTTTACGTCAATAGATCACGATACGGCTTTTGCGTCAGTAGTCTGAACGGTCTGAACATAGCCTAACGCCGGCTAAACAATCACACCCGCGGCGGCATCAACGTCATGAGAGACTGTGCAAATGCCTGTGCACTCGCATCCGGCCTGATTTCTTCCTGGTAACGCTGACCACACTCGTGACGACAGTATTTATCCCAAACCACAGACCAAACCGAAAGGAAACTCTTTCGCGGTACTTTGCTTATAAACTCGCGCCGCGCAGAAGCCAACGCAAGAAGTATACACCGCTTCCACGGCCGCTGCCTCTGACCGTGTTTCGGCGAGCCGGCCGGCCGGCTTGGAAAACAGCTCTCGTCGTCACGACGCGTTCTAAATCGGTGCGTTGAAACTCCCGAAGAAGAAGCATGGCATTCTTGTTCGCCCGCCAGGTGGGTAAGTCGGCAGAGAAAAACGAAACAACCGCAGCGGTGTATATACGAACCACGGAAGAAGACGAAGAAGGAGAAGAAGACCAGCGCGTGGCGAAGCGGAGGCCAAAGTCGTGGACGAAGCGAAGGGAACGCTAGGAAAAGAGCATGGAAGCGGAGCAAAGGAGCGTGCCTGCGCGCCCCGGCAAGCGACGGGCTGCAGCCGCCTCCTCCTGGAGGCCAGAGTTAGGTCTCCTTCCTCCCTTCTGACCAACTCCATTCCAGGGCGATTCATCATCGCCAAGCATTCGCCCTGGGACGGCACCGGAGACGGATGGGACCGCGAAGACCAGCCCCGCGCGACGAGCGCTGCGAGCTCCAGGACTGCGCCCTCCTCTGCGGCACGATGATGCCGCTTTGCCGACGCAGGGTTCGTTCCGCGCGCTGACCTCCGCGCGCGTTACGAAACGACGGACAACACCTTTTGTTTCGAGCATAATCGGGCGCGCCGCGGCTGATAGCCCGTCGAGTTCATGCGGCCGCCGATGCTGATGCGTGGTCCGTGGCCGCATGGCAATCTGCCATACACACCCATCCCGCCTCGGAGCCTAGCGCCGCCGATTCGTAGCCTTACACCCGTACTGCGCGATAAAGGCGCGCATCCGGCTCTAAGCGAAATAATAGGTTTCATGGTACATACGCCGGGTATTTTAAGGGAATTTCGGGGCTTGTAATATAAACCATTTCGTCCGTTAATCTTTCATAAGATCAGGATATGTTCTGGGCTGTGGTGCGCATGCGCAGTCAGGACGTCCGGTGGACAGTGACAATTATAGGGCCGCTTTAGTAAAATGTGTTGTTGTTCTAGTTGGTGCATTAATTAATTATGGGATCTGAGTATTGTGGTGTTGTTATCGCTTTTACTATCTGCTTTTATGGTTTTATGTTATGTTAGAAGCCTATTTAAGGCATCTTCTTTTCCTGCAAATAAATAGTTGTCAGTTGCGGATTGTTTGTCTTCCTTTCTCTGAAGTCCTGTCAGCGCAAATTGCGTAATTCATAGGGCCGCTAGCACAGCCCACTGATAAAATGGCAGCTCCCACGACGAAGAAGTTAAAAAGGTCTATATGCGAATACCTTTTGGAACCGGTGCCTGTACACGCATGTTTATCGCAGAATAACCAGGAACGGATGTGTACTATAGCATATGTAGGAGGATATACGGTCGAGCTCCCATGTTTCCCTGTTGTTTGGATAAATTATGATATCGCGCGTTCCGTATTGCCTGTAGCGCAGTTTAGTGTGAAAGCACTACTACCTAGCAAGTTGGATTTCACTTTTATTTATATCAAGCCAGGTCGCCTCACTTGTGAAGCCGATGACTTACCTTCTAAGTCACGCCGGCGGACTCTTTATGAGCAAAGCGTTTCCTGCGCAGTACGCGTTGCTGGAGGCGCTGCCGCCTCGCTGTGCGCAATGACGCCCGCTTGCGTATGTGGGGATTAAATATGGAAAATGAATAGGGTGCGTAGTCTGAAAAGCCTGAAGACATTCACCGCGCAAGATCCATGCCCACACACGCGACATATGCCCAAACGGGAGATTGACTGAAATGCGTTTACCCGATCTGCCCTTCTCCCCCCATTGTAAATTCGTGACTCTTATTTTGTTGGAGTGCGAAGTTTGTAAATACAGGTCATAGAGGAAAAGACTGCCACACGAGGAAGAACAGGCGTTGCTAGGCAACGCCAGCAACGCCTAGGGGCGTCGATACGCAGACACAGCAGTGCTTTTTTCAAGGTCAAAGAGAAATAATGTCGCGCAACCACAAACCAGCGTTGGGAGGCAACGCCCAGGGGCGTTGGGAGTGTAAAATCGGACTAGGACATCGAATCGGACTAAGACAATGATAACATATTTAAATTTTGTCGTTGTCCGAGTCGTGCTCTATTTTTTTTTTCACCAAATCTACCACTTGCGTTAGCGCACCGACTTTAATTTTTGTCTCCTTATTTTTTTAACATTTAGCAATTCCCATATTCATACGAGAAAAGTATAAAACTACTCGCCTTGTGCCCTCCTTGGCGTTCTAGACTGCCAGTTGTATTTTTTATGCGCGTGCACGCTATGTCTACACCAGTCCTCGCCGCACCCAGGGCGGCGTGCTCTTCGTCCTATCCCGCTCACGACTGCCGCAGAGCAACACGTTTCCCCCCCGCGATCTCCCCTGAATTGAACAGGGCTCGCGAAGCCATTCAGTCAGCGCATGGGGTCCCGTTACCGGCCAGCCAGCGGCCCAAGGCTGGGTTCCTGGCGTGAGTGAGGAAGAGGGGAGGGCTCCGTCATTCGGCGAAGGGGACGCAGGTTGACGGCGCCCAGAGCGGTCGATGGGAGAAAGCAGCGCGAAGAATATTTCGGGAGGAGCCCCGACACCGCTCCAGCTTGTCGCGCTATCAGCCTCCCATGCGGCTCCCGCGCGGTATAATTAGATTCCCCGAGATCCCTGCGCCCGTCCTTGGGGCTCGGTGACGTTGGCCTCGCTCAGAGAGACTTTGATGACGTCATGAGTGCGCAGAATGCCACCCTAATCCCTCCTGCACGCCCGCCCCGGCAGTTTCATTAGCGCGGCGGTCATCTTTTCGATTGTTCGTTTTAGCATCGACAGAAAGTGGCATGGTTCGCTAAGGAATAGCGGAAACGCGGAAGTGTAGCTCCCCTTCCTTATATACAGGTATACAGCCTAGTATACATATACAAGCACATTTCCAAGATTGGCACGTGGTATGACATTAAACGCATTATCCTTTAAAAGATGCTGCGCTCCCTTTACACCTGCCATGATTTTGAATTTACGAAAATACTGTCAACATTCGTCCCTCAGCTGGATTGAGTGAAACTAATCTTTGAATTAACTTTGGCGTCCCTCCAACACAGTGGCCACTGAATTCAATGTCCCTTTACTGAGTTATTTCGCTCGCCTGGTATACTTCCGGCAGCAAGCTGTGATGTAGTATGTTTTAGAGCAGCCGCATCAAAGCGAGGGCTATGACTCCCTCCCCAACCGTGCGAAAACCTACCGTTTTTATCCCCTCGAAGTATAGCGCAAACTCGTCACGGACACAGGAAGGAAACAGCCAGACCACAGCGCTGATTACTTCTGTATATTTTTTCTCGAGTCCGCGTGTCACGTTTGCGCTATTTCGAGGTGTTCAAGAACCAGCGCAATTGTGGATCCTTCTACATTTTTATAGCTGCAGAGCCGCCGACTATTGCCCCACCATTCCTGGAGCAGTTTGAAATTGTCCTCGTTTGATTTCGCACATAAATGCTAATCTTGTATAAACTGCGCATACGCACGGAACAGTGAAAAGAAGAGACAGGACGAGCGCTGCGCTCGTCCTGTCTCTTCTTTTCTCTCTCCCGTCCGTACGCGCAGTTTTACGTATAACTACGATGAACCATCTAGCCCAACAACATGCTTTACTGAGATAAGTGTCAATGGCGTGGCTTTCTACGCCGCGCCTTTCTTTATTTCTGCGCCTTGCTTACTGTGCCTTACGCAGTCTCACTTGTAGAAAATTCCTTAACCAACAGAGAGAGAGGGAGAGAGAGAGTGTGTAAGAAGGCGCTCTTTGCCCTTAGTCGGCCTTGCGCCATTAAACGCTAAACATCATCATCAGAGTGTAAGAAAGAAAGAAAGAAAGAAGGAAAGAAAGAAAGAAAGAAGGAAAGAAAGAAAGAAAGAAATAAAGAAGGAAGGAAAGGAAGAACGAAAGCAAGGAAGAAAAGTATAATGGATGCCTTGAATCTTATTGGGGAGTCACCACGGTCAGGCCCTCTAATCTGTGGCTACCGTTGGCCGATGTGATGCGATGTTGAAGTCTTAAAAGTTGCGCCAACGTGTGCTATCCCCAACTCCACGTGAAACAACTGTGCAGCTTTATTGCAATCACGTCCAGCTAAGTTACAAAAGCCGGACTGGAAGCGGTCGGCATACACTTTCTTGAGTAAAATATATTTGAAACGAAATACGTACTTTTAATTAAGAATCTGTGATAAACTGTGCTAGGCGCTAGCGTTGTGCCTCCAATACGCCCAGGTTGCAGTTAAAAAATCTCGACATTATTATTTTTTCAGCCGATGGTGGTAATAAGGCAATGTGTATGCTTTCCTAGTTACTCGTTTTTCTTTTTTTACTGAACTCTATGAGTTGCAGTTGACTATGGGAAAATACTTCAAGAGAGCGTGTTGCTGGGCGTGTTGGTTGAGGTCTACAAACATACTGAGTGGCGCAAATATGCAACACACAAGAAAGAAGACACGGAGAGGCGCTACACTTCCAACAGTTTAATAGCAATGACCGCAACGTACATATTTACACAAATCCCGACATGCGCAATAGAGACGCCCACAGCGTAAATGCAAGAATTTATCTAAAAACCGCCCCTCGGCTTTGTATAATACCACCGAAATGTCACTGACGGAGTCACTTCCCTTCAATCTGATACGATGCGCCTCGAGCAATTCTCGGGCCTTCTGATATCTGCACTTTCCCAGTATCTTTGTCTCAGAAATTCTGGGAGTATATTTGTCTCAGAAATGTTGGAAGTGTAGCGCCTGTCCGTGTCTTCTTTCTTGTGTGATGTTTATTTGCGCCACTCAGTTTGTTTGTTTATGGGAAAATAGTTGCGTAGAAGACCAACATGAATCGATAACAAAAAACTGATGCCATAAAAGCGGCGCCGATAAATCGAGTTCGAAATATCCATTTGGCGTTTATTAAGATGGGCTTCCCACTAAAAACAATGAAACAAGGGACAAAGGAAAGCACAGAACGAACCATAATTTTCACGAAAGGAGAGAAAACGACAAAAATGGCATACATCGGGCAACATGGCGCTCTAAAGTCGCGACACGTACCATCCACCCAATACTCGGCAGAAATGCGACCATTTATATAACTGGACGCGGGGCGAGAAGGCAGCAGAGACGCAAATGCTCGTCTCTTAACGCTAACGACCAAAATCCTGATGGATTTCGCCCGTTGCACGCTGCATGTACAAAAGGCGCCCGCAGCTTTGGTCAAGCGGAATTCCCCGGGACCATTTGTAATGATACTATGTAACGAACCCGGTATTCCGCCCTTAAGCACAGCCTTCGTGCACGCTACGCAACGTAACTAATTGGAATTTCGGAGGCCATGCGTCATGCACGCTGTTCGCACCACAAAGTGGTTACAGGCGCCCGTTTCCCTTTTAGTTACTGGTATTTTTGCCCACGCGGTTGTTTTCGCCGTCACTTCTGCAGCCCTGAAGAACGAATGTCTTAACAACCATTTAATGTCCCTAGGCGACTCAGAGCGATTTCTAATTAAGATCTCAGGCAGCTCATTTCGTAAGCCCGGCAGCTGTTTTTCCGACTCGTTGCACAGCAATCAATGCCGGACAACGGGCAGAAAGGTTTTTTTCCTTCTATTTTTTGTTGCCACACAGTGTGCATATTTGTCCAAGCGCGTAGGTGAGGAGTTGTTTGATTGGCTAGTCTGTACAGCAGCGCCGATTAACTATACACCATTTTCCTTGCTAGAGATGGGCGCCGCCATTTGCTTTTTCTGACCGGACGCTAGCGCCGTCTATGAAGCGACCGCCGAAACTTCCGCGCTGGGCTGTTAAGTGCTCCATTCTTTCCGTGCGTCTGCTCGGTACCCGTGCATTACCAAGTGAACCGTAGTGGTTTGGCGTTAAGTTAGCGGTTGCAGTGCTTGTGTGTGTGTGTTCTGTTTTGTTTTCATCATATGCGGGCGGATTTTAGGTCCTAATTTGCTGCCAGAGCGGGAATTGACCCCGGCTGTTGCGAGAAGCAGTAGCAGTGTGGTGGTGGTGCCGGTGGTGCTCCGCAGTTCCGCGATGCAAACGTACCGGTATGGCACCGACTGACATAGAAATCGATATCGGGGAGTAAATACGTGTTTTCAATGCCACCGTGCTTGTTATGTTCACCGATTAGTCATGTTTACGGAAGCGCGGACGTCGAATTCGGAGCGCGCACAGCATATGTGGGTCACGGTGATCCGTGCTCGCGATGGACTTTCGACGAGGCGATTGCTACGCTGTTGACATTGCAATGCAATATAATCTTTCTTAACTAGACTTATGACGGTTACTGACGAAACGAAATTATACCTGGGCGGAAAAATAACACGACCGCACAACCAGTCAAATTACTATTCGAAGGTTGAGCCAAAGGGTCGACGTTCGGGCGAGTTAATATTGGTTGATCATGATCGTGATTATTATTGACCCAACTCTGCGCAGCGCATGTGGCCTGTCGCTCGGAGCCCACCTTTGTGAAACCGCTGCTTGCACCGCGAATGCTTTACGCGACCAGCAGTAACTGTTTTGTAATTGTAATACTTTAGATTCCGTGGCAACGCAAAAGGATTAGAAGCTTTTTTTTTTGACCGCGTTGTGAACAGGTTGAGCTATTTTCCAAATGCAGCGTTCACGCGTATCTCGAGCTGCGTTTCCACATTTGGCTGCCTGCTTATCCTGCTATCGACCAGCAGTGTGCGATGGAGAAAGTTATCATTTCATATCGTTTGGCAGTGTAATGCGTTGGCCTAAAAAAATGTAAACAAAACGCCGTGATTTTAAAGGTTAGATTAGATGAATCTGATGAAAAGGGTATTGTTTAATGCCAATCGGCTGTAATGACCAAGCAATATATGGTATTTTAAATTGACTACAAGGAACCAGAAGTTATTGTAATGTTGTATTGTATCGGCGCTCGTGAAAGATCCCCAGGTGGTCAAAATTAACCTGGAGCCCTCCCTTACGGCGCGCCTCATCACCCAGAAGCGTCGGGGCGTTAAACACCCTAATGAATCAATTAATCAATCAATCAACCAATCAATAAATGCTGTATGGTAAAGGATAAAGTTGCTTCTAACATTTCAGGGGGTTCCGTTCCCTGTCGCAGCTTTGCGTGTGATAAATGGATTTTGCTCCGTCTGCTTGCCGTCCAAGTGCACCCAACAAACCCTGGAGTTGGTCGTTGGTACAAAGTCGTTGCGATTTATCAGCGGCATCCACCAATATCTCAACTCGGTGTGTGTTGGGAAGCGATGCAGCAAAAACACGCCGCAACCGCACTGCATTTTCTCCAGGCAGTGTCGCGCACATGCGTGCTGTCAGCGACTGTTTCTCGCTTTCTCTGGTTGTTCAATAACTCACCACCGCGCAGTGCTGACCAAGTGACGTTTGCGCCTTGAACGGCATCGCAGCATTGGCTAAAACAGTTGAAAGTTCCGCAAAAACTAAGCACGCGGTGCGAAATACCCCCTGTATACGCAGCGGAGCATACCGCGCCGAGCGATGTTAACAGCCCAGCGCGCACAGGCAACACTGGTCGGCCGCCGAGAGAACTGGTTTGAGAGTATTTTCCTCCTTTCCCGGCTGCTTATGGAAAATGGTGTATAGAGGAGGCCTATTCCCACGAAATACGACGTCGCGGTTGCTGTCACACGTTTCCCCTTATTCGTTCATCGTAATGACTGCGCCGCAGCTCGCACGTGACTCATGGCGTCCAGCCCAATCGTTTTCTCGCTCAGCTGTACACGCATACGTGTACAGCGGGAAGGAGTGGGGGGAGGGAAATTGGTGTAAGTTTCGTTCGTATGCGCCATTGAAGAGAGCGTGGGAACACCGTCTCACGGTTATGAATTCGGTTGAACATTGCGAACCAAAAAAACTAATTTGTAGCTAGCTGGGAAAATTGAAATCGTTGAAATTAGAAATATCACAAAAACCAGGTAAGAAAACTAGCTTGAGCAGATTATACGAAAACAGAATTATTAGAAGATATCATAGTTCAAATAAAGAAAAAAGAACTGGACTTGGGCGGGCCACGTAGTTAGGCGAAACGACAATCGCGGTGGAGTACCAGAGTGCCAGAGTGGACACCAAGAGATGGGCCTAGAAAAAGGGGAAAGCCAATTACTCCATGGAGGGACGATGGAGGGACGATGGAGGGACGATGGAGGGACGATTGGGGGGACGAAATAAAGGAATTCGGAGGCAAAGAAGAGACTTGAGTGGTGTGGGACAGGAGCTGTTGGAGGTCGATGGGATATGCCTTCGTCCTGCAGTGGACCTAGATGACTGCTGATGATGAAGAAACCAGAGATAAAAGAAAACCGGCTGAACCAAATTATAGCCTTGATTACAAGTCGTAGCACCTTGTCAAAGCTGCGGCGCCACCCTTCGTCTGCACATCGACTAACAAACGAAATTTCTTTGGGTAGAGGCATCAGTGGCTTGTAGGCTACACCACACCGCTTTCGTTGCCCGTGCTGGCCGCGGCCTGCTCCCATGCGGCTTGGAAAACTACCGGTCGACCATAACCGCGAACAGGGAACTATACGACAGCGAGTGTTTCTTCTTCTGCGTCGTCGATGGTGCACCGAAAGTTCCCTGTCGACGCCGGAGAGCCAGGATTCTATTCGCTTTCATGATCGGGGGCGCCCGCATACATTGTGGATCTTGAATGCCCTGCAGTTGTTTTTGCTATTCGGGTGCAATGCTGTGTACAGCAGCGCTGACTAATGCTGAATATAGACCTCTGAACATTGCTTACATTGGTATTCCTGCTTGCCACGGTCGCCAAAGACGACAAACACGGTATTGGCGCCATACACGGCCTCCTTGTTGTCGACGGTTAATGATTGGGCTCATCGATGTGCAGCCTACTGTTATCCATCTAAGGCAACGCTGCGTTCGTATAGTGTTGCCGGCGCGGAAACTCGGGGTTTTGCAGAAGGAGCTTCCGCACATGGCTTTGATTCTCGCCGGAACAATTCTGGCCGTGAACTGTGATGTTTCGATCCCGACGTAGCGCTGAAATTGCCTCGCATTCTTCCTTTTCTTCCGTGTCGAATAGCCTCGGCACAAGATGTGTTCAGCCATTTAGAAATGCTCACCCAATGCTGGAGGTCCAGACTGCTGACAAGTGTTTAAACCTCGCACCAGTCTATATAAATTTAGCAGCTTTCCACCTCATAACTGCCACAGTCTGTTCGGCGTCAAGCTAGGTGCCATCTTTATGTATGTATTTATTGCAAAAAAGAAAGAAAGGAAGGCCCACCAGCAGGCGTAAATTGTCTCGCCTATAGGGACGGACACCGGAACGCCTGCTGACAGTAGGGGAGGTGGGATAGGGAGGAAAGAGTACATAGGAATAGGGGGATAGGGTAGAGGGCTAACATAAATATATAACACATGGCAAGAATAACATATATACAACGTTAGGTGAAAGAAATCAAAACAAGAAAACGAAACACTAGACATAAATAAATATCAAAATACAGGATACGAAGGAGTTGAAAAAAGCCATCTTTATCTAATCATACCACTCCTGGCACTTCGTTTGGGGCAATGATCTTCACCGACTTCACCACCCGCAAGCCCCACAACAACGTGCGAGCGTGAACTTCGCCGCTCGGACGCAGGCAGATATGAGGAATGTAGGCATGAGCGTATCGATGCATGCACTGCTCATCCATATATAGTCAAAACACCCCGCACGATCTGTAGAAGAACAAAAATTGACTTGCATCGAAATCTGTACATAAAGTTCCAAAATTGAGAATTACCACCTAAATGATCGTACCTTCGCGTGCCTGGTGGTGTGGTTTAAACTAAGCTCCTTCAGCCGGCGCACACATTCCTTGATAGAGGACTGTATGATACCAGTTCCGTTTGTACAGAGGTTTATACAGATTTCAGTTTTCCCAACGACCGACTTAGACGACCATTAAGGAAATACTTCCTACACAATTAGATGCTTCATTCAAGGTTTCTCCAAATCTTTCCATTTGTATTGCCTCTGTCTGCCATCGGTGACTGAGTGTATAGGTAATATACGGACGCACACGCAGGAAGCGTCAAATTCGCTCGGCCGTATACCCATACGCCCGCTACGCAATGATCGACAACATGGCTTCGACATTTTTGAACACCCAAGAGGCTTGGCATTCCTTATCTTTGCAGGAATGGAGCGACACTAAGATGAGTCAGCCCGAAACTGAGAAGATCAAGGAAGCGATATCATATAGCAGGGGTAATTGATTTCTCCCGTCCTTGCATGTGAACCGAACTGCTACGTCTGCCCGGAACACACGGCTTCGCCCCCTATCATGCGGAAATAAAAACAACATTATAAAACCATACAAAAATACTCCACTTTTAACGAAAATAGAGTGCTCACGGAAAGGAGTGGTACGGCACGGAAAAATTCGTTTGACATTTTGCTTCACTCTTGAGTAGAGGCGCCCAATGTCCACATTTGCACGCGGTATGAGTGCGTGCAGGACATTTTTTAAATATTAATACCGAAATTTCGGCGACTTGTTTTACGTTCATCTCGGTACAAACAGCGCGTACAGGCGAAGGACCGAGAAAGGAAAGCAACAGGCGGGCGCTCAGGGTCAGTTTTTGATGCTGAGACTATAGCTGTTGTTTACATAATGCTCTCATGCAGCGTTCATCTGGTTTACGTTCAGAATATTGGGACATCTGCTCGGACGCAACGTGTTATTGGAGGGTTGCATTTAGGGAAAATAACACCGATGATTTTCTGCGTTATAATGTTCTCCTAGAACTTCTTGCTGGCTTACACTCACCGCCATGATGTCCTACACCGTAAGGTTGGCTTTCCTGCGCGACTCTCCGGGACCCACTCCTTATCCTTCCTAACTTAAGCACCTGGATGTAACAAAGCCTTACCTCACACCACACAAATCCTTTTTGTACTCCATCAAACAGAGCGGAGACACAATAATTGCTGAAAACTGGAATTTTTGATGCGGTAGCATTTACTGGGCTATAGTCACCATTATTTTAGCTCCCTATTTTCCCATCGGCAGTGGCACATCCATTACCAGTTATGGCTGCACCCGCTCCCTGTCCATCCGCCCGCAACGTGATTCCACTTTCGTTGCAGCCGCTATATGCTGTGGAGCGGGAGAGGGGGAGATCGGACGGACGCGTGACTCCCCTTGGAGTCGGGACCCTCCTCTTCCCCTGCATTCCTCATTACATGCCTTAGTGCTAATCCCTCCATCCGACCACACAGCGTTTTGCTTCGCCTTCTGCGTCCTCTCCGGTCACTCCAGTGTCCACCCCTAAAAGAAGTGGTCAGCGCGGGGGGGGGGGGGGGGGGGGAAGTTACTTTGGAATCGCCGAATGGTGCGGCTGGCGTTTTTCTACCCAAGTTTCTTCTAAAAGGACGCTGCATGTATGGCCGCGTTTCTGTCATCAAACTCGACAGTTGAAGTTTTGTGACGTGCTTCGACGCAAAGTGAACGGGACACGCGAACGTGAGTGCTACAGAAACGGCAGAAACACGCGCACCAAGACAGGGCAAGAAAAAAAAAACTGTACAGAAAAAAGGCGCCCGCTCCTTCCAGAACGCCAACCAAAGCTGACGTCTCCCGCGAGTCCCGGCGTCCGCCCGAGTTCGATGTGTGTATATATGCTCCGCTTTTGTCCGCGCGGAAAAGCCTGCAATAGCCGCGCGTGAAAACTCGGTAAAAGGGGCTTGCCTTGGACGAACGCCGGCCCTGGCTCCTTTTATTTATTTATTCGTAATTTATTTATCTGCTCCCTGCCTTTTCTTTTTCCCGTGCCCAGAGTTTTCCCCGAAGAGCATGGATACATGAAAATATAGCTAGAATTCTCGAAAAAACGCCCGCGTCTCGCGGTTTCTTTTAGAGCGAGGACCCGAGGCCTTCGTCGACCCAAGCAGCCAACGCAAGCTGCCATCGCGCACTTTCTTGCCTCAACTTTAAAGGCAAACACAACTGCCGGCACAGTGACAGCAATAGTTCAAAAAGTTAAACAGCTGCGCGAACAGCCAGACGAGTGCATACTGAAGAGGAAGAGAAACTCAGAGGAGAGAAAGAGAGAGAGGGAAAATTCGAGCAAACTCGCAGCCCCCGTACATCGACGGTGTATATGTTTACCGCACACTCCCATATTTATTCCTTTTAAAGTAAGGCGCGTGGTGGCGTGTTGTGGTGTTTTGCTTGCCAGGCGTTTCCTTCCGTCACGGCGGCGTCCCCTCGGCCGAGGAGGCAGGATTTAATGTGATGGCCATGTTGCGGTCTGACGTATTTTCGGGGACGGCGGCAAACGACCCGCGAGAGCGCGAAGCTCACCATACAACGGCGGCGATATGGGAAGCCAACCAGCGCCAAAAGGCGCCTCGAGCGCTGCCCTGGGTGTATACACGCCCCGGGGGTGAGTACGGCCACGGAGCGGCAGCCCATCCGTACGAGTGGGAAACGCACGTTAGGGGTTTTTCATAGTGGTAATCTTGGCGCTGGTATCGCTACCATCACGACTCTGCACTCCCGGTCGGGTCCCGGATAACGTCCCATATATTTGCGGTACGCAGAGTCAGTTCCGTGATATGAGCGGCTCTGACAGACACTTAATCTGGTATGATACCGTAAGTGTGCCCTTAGTGAAGATGTGCGCAAGTTATAGAAACTAAAAGAAGAAGGCGACGACATTTCTCGATGTGAACGAGAGATAGAGAGAGAGAGAACAACAACTCCATGATCGCGTCCCCCAATATCCGGTGACGTTCAACAGGCTCTTAAAAGAACCCGCGTAACAGGACAGAACTTTGTAGAAGGGAGGAGAATAGGGATAAGGAGATAAGAGCAACACGGTGAGAACACGAAAGGAGATTAAAGAAAGAACATGTAGTACGTAATTGTTAGAAGCTGCTTTGACAAAAATCTACAGCAGTTTTTGTGCACTCATCTGCGTTGTATAGGAGGATCTACCGGCTGCCGATTTTAAAGCATGCACCCCGTATGAATCCTTCTAGATGCGGTTGCGCACCTTTGAGAGTGAAGGAATGTCTACCCAGGACAAGAAAGGTAAACGGATGGTGAAGTTCTTGATTACCAAACTCGATAGCGGTGCTGTTCAACACACTGACATCCGGCAGACAAACAATGGAGCCACCGAGTGAATTAACGGTCGGAAAAGAAGTGTATCTCATATACGGCACGCTCAAAACCCCTGGCAATTGAACTGACTTGGAAAGCAACACGCCAATGTAACTTTGTTGCGCAGTTTTAGCTCCAAATAAAACGATACGTGCATATCTACTCGTTTCAAGAGAATGGCCCATATTTTTTTTTTTCAAGGTGGAAAGTGATATGAAGGGTCAACGGGCCAATTATTAGGCGTTGTGAATCTTTAGCCAGCATCTCAACTAAACACAGCGTTACGCATGACACTCCTCAATGTCAAATATTTTTGCGAGTTTTTATGGCATTGTTTTTATTGAATTCTGAAGAAGCGACTTTTACTATTGTTCGCAAACCATTACGCCTCCAGCATGTACACTTGGCATGCTTTTTATCAGGCCGGGTGTGCAGCACGCGCGGGTCGCGCGGGTAGTACAACACTTCTGCAAGCGGACTAAAGAGCAGCGGAATGAACGGCGTTTCCGTGCCAGCGGATATCGTTCCATAATACAGAAATACTACGAGATGCGAAGTGTAACTCCACAAAGGGACGATGTTCGTACTGAAGAAAAATACGAATGCCTATTGTGGCCACCAATGTACGTCATATGTAAGCACTACAGCTAGAAAGAAACCTTCTTGCGCCATCGATATCTAAGTTGCACGGCAACCTCACCGAGATGCAACGATGTAGACCATGCGGCACATTCGGTGCTAGAACTTCCTTCACCACAACACACAAGTGCTTGTCGGGCAAGCATTCTTTTCTTTTTTTAGTTCGCTGTTTTCTTTTCTCGTTTTCTCGCTTTTCTCGTTCGTGTATGTTTTTTTTTTTTGCACACGTGACCTTTCTTACCAACCGCTATCTCCACCCTTTTCTTCTGCGCAAAAATAATAACAAGTAAAAAAAAGGCGCGTGCGTGAGAGAGGGAAAGTAGGTTATTTTTCTACTATATTTATAATAAACTTGGCTGAAGGTGTCACCTTAAATACCATAGGGACAGCGACATCTGCAATAATCATAACGTGCATTATCGCCAAACATTGGCAGAACGAATCTGCGTTGGCGCTTTTACATTTCGTGAATTTGTTAATCATAGCACGACAACTTTATGGTTGCCCTTCATCGATTCTAATAAATATTCCCCCAGTTCTCCAATTAACCCCCACGACGAAGACAAAGCTCCTCAAGCAATATTGAAGAGCACAAATGGCTTTAAAAAGAAGGCAGAAATCTTTTCGGAAAGAAGAGTTCTAGAAACGTGTTCAAGCAAGATCATGACATGCCTGTAATTGTTTGTTTCACACGCCTCTGCCATCGGTATCAGCGCCGTATTACGAACATCTGCAATATTGAAATGCGTCTACTCCTGCTGTTATTATGAGTACTCGGTTGTTGTATTGGCAAGGATAGAGCTTTCCGCGGTGTTCTGAAGCCTTGGAAGCCACCTTTAACACGCTTCGTTAGCTTTGTGTAATTCTGGTGTCTCGAGTGCAACGTTTCCATCGCACTTCCTTTACGATTTACAAATTCTTCTCCTTCATTCTTGTTCCCGCTTTATTACTCGTGCCTGTTAAGTAGAGGGTTAGAGACACTACCTCCCTTCTTTTGAGTTGTGAATACTAATGCATCAATGGCCATCTGAAAGCTGCATAGTGTCCAATTGAACGTCAATCACCTTGGTATCCCAACTCCAATTCTTCTTCTACATAGTGTCAGGTCTACCCTGTGATAAGGCTGAATGCTACCGCACGTCAAACATGCCACGATGATATTACCACATGTTGTTGCGGTTGTAATTAGAAAGAAACTGGCGCCCCGTAAGCTTCAAATTTATTTCGGCAACCTGGAGCTCCTTCGCGTGCGAAAAATCGCGCCCATAAAAATGTTCTCGTTGTCATCGTTCCCCCAAAATTACGAGCCAATGTAGTCTGTCGATGTGTATGCCCAGCGAAGCTTTGTAGCACACGACATTGTGGTGACACAGAATTCAGGTGAGAGGTACTTATTTTGACCGTTGTCGATGGCCATTTCTTAGAACAACACATTATATAGTCGCATACACCCTTATATTGTACTTCACTAATCTTGAAATGGCACCAATTGATAATTAATCACTCAAAATTATACCGAAGTGATGAGACATAAGCTGAAGGTTTCAGTCATTAGATAACAGAGCATCGGCCCTCTTTTCTCCTGTTGTTCCGTGTGGCCACCGTGATCATTGGTCAGTTCACATCACGTGACATTTGTTTACACTGCGACGGTTCATGGGCACCGCCATTTTGTTGTTTATGCGTTTCATGTCGGTCAGCTGTGGTAGTCTCAGCTTGACCTCCCTGCTCTGCGGCTGCCCGTGACTTGCGTCGTTCAGAACGCGAATCAAAGATAACGTGCTTCGCAGCATTTCAGCGGCAGAAGTGTGCCTGAAGATGCCATGTTTCTGCGTCTTCGGCAGTGTTGTTTACCAATGACCTCGTCAAATTTAGTGGTGAGGCCGAAGAAGCGGCAATCTGGCAACACTGATGAGCACCACAATGGCCGCCGTTGCTCACTTGCGTTCCTCGGTGACGGTACTATGTATCTTATCCAGTTACACTAGTTTCAGTCATGTTCTTATCTTGAAAATGGCACCTATTTTTAACTAATCTACTCAAGATGCTTGCTAAAATGATTAGGTGTATAATCATGCCTTGAACGGCGTACGACTTTGGTCGTGACCACGAGCTAATAGCACACACATGAACGTCCGTTTTTCAACGCCTCAAGCTATAGAACGCCTCGCACTTCAATGCCTGGAGCCTCGGGAGTTCTTATTATCGGGCATCAAGAATGTTCTTAACTATATAAGCTTCGCTCAAAAACAGCCGCCAAAGACCCGGAAACTGAACCAAACACTTTGCGCTGGTGTGCAATAAGCTGTATAGCTCCTTCCAAATAAGTACTGAACCAACTGCAGATTTTTTACTCTGACGGCCTCAGGGGAGAGATTCTTCCGAAAAAAAAAATACCACGCTGACGATTTTCAATTAGAGATTTTATTTCACTGCGCAAGACAAGCTTGCACTATACCTTCGGCTAACAACAATAACCAGATAAAACAAAGGAGTAAACATGAGCTGTGAAGCCCTCCTCTTTACTTCGAAGACGATCAGTCCAGAACGACATGCCACATTCATGCATAAACAAACCGTATATATGAACGAAAACAGTGCCATTCAATCCGTATCGAATGATATTAGTTGCACGAATTATAAGGCGCCTAAATCACCAGAGATAGCAGTGTTGAATGGCAAGATAAGGGGGCTGTGTTAAAGGAGCCATGAAGACAAAATACAGTTGGGTTTATTAGAAAGACTGCTTAGTCCCGATAACAATGATACCAATATCATCGCAATCTTCGAACAAATAACGGAGATATTAAAGAAAACAGGTGCCAAGCAGGTGCTACCCCCTAGCCAATTTCCCGCAACTTTTCTATGACGTCACGGAACCTTGTTTGTGCGATTGGCGGCCACCTAACTGACCTGTCACGACGACACATTACTGGACGTCGGTAATGGGGCCTCTAGTTCCATTTGACTGCATCACTTGAATGCTAACGTGCAGTTAACGCACTGAAAATTATATTTTATTGTTGGACCGTATGACGTCATTCTTGCTCATCACACGACACTGTGGCGCAACACTTGAAAGTTTTTAAATACTTCTTGCTTTTTCTTCTCGTTAAAAAAACATATTTTGTGGCTCTAATGGAACTGAGTGAGATGCTGGATCCTAGTTCTTTCAAATTAAACGAAGTTGCATTTTCTCTTCATGGCTCCTTTAAGAGTAAACTGGCAGGCGGGCCTCACCAACAGGCTTAGTATAACGGCGGTGTATCCGCAACCTTTTCTGGTCCCCAGCTGCGGCCACGAACGTTCAAGATGCGAAATAAAACCGCCGGTTCAGCCAAAAAAAGACGAATTCAATATGGGCTTGCTAGCATATTTCACAAAATGTACGGGACAAGAAATCGTCTCAACTACGATTTTTATTTTAAGAACGGTACATTTGTAGCAGAACGCCGCTAACCACTTAGTGAGCATGCCACGCGACGCTTCCAAGAAATCACACGCAGCAATCAAATAGAAAGAGACGCAACAAAAAAATATTTTTCGCTGATCGTACATGAGCTTAATCAACCGAATCAACGTTGCAAAATTCCATGCTTGAATAGACGAACGGAAGGTTGTTTAACACAGCTTCTTTGATTTTCTTTGATTCTGAAAGCTTCGATATATTTAACATATATATCTATCTGGGTGTTTGCGAAGAATGTTAGTAAACTGAAAAAGTGGCGCACACTTACAGCACTTACAATAGGTTACCAGTTTACAGCCGGTGGTTTCCTCTACAGGGTTAGTATGTCAACGTGGCCGAACGTTAAGAAAACGGCCCGTGCGAAGCTGTCCGCAAGAAAGGTAAATGCAGTAAACGACATCGGTTGCCCACGAGATCAATTGTGTGGTGTCTTTAACGTGGCACAGTGAGACGCGCCATGCGTGCTTTTATTGTATAAACGTCTGTACGACGGGACAGGCTTTTCGCGATTTGTTTAGGTCTTTACAAACAACATATGCACCATCAGCGCCCGTTTCGTCGTTGTTTTTTTTAAACCTCTCTTGTCCCGTACACTTCGCGCTGTTTTGTGAAACATGCTAGTCTGGTTTTGCCATCACTTGTTTCAAAATCTATACAAAAATACTCTAGGTCTGTATTAAACCGCCGCCTGGAAGATAGTGGCAAAGAAAGCAAGATTATTTATACACTTCCCACCGCTATTTATACCACCACAAACAGCATTTGAGGTGCAACAGTTTTGGTTTTCGTTTTTTCAGACACTTTCGAAAAATGTGTTACTGCATTCGTAAACGTTTTCACTGTGCATGGTTAGATTTTTTTTTTCTTTTTTAAGTTTAATCGGGCATCCTTTTCATGTCTCTGTCCCTTCAGATGTCTCGCTGCTTGTATGGGCCACCAGGCATATTCAAGCGATCCATGATCGCTTCTCGCCTGTGGGAACCCCAACAAATATTCCTGGAAACAAAAACGACTTGACGAGTTGACTTGACTAACAGTTTACACAAAAAACTGCGCGCAATCCGCTAAACATTTTTTTATCAGCGAAGCTGTTGCAGCTGGCCATGATGTGTGGCGCGTATAGCGCGTTAAGAATGCCAAGAAAATACAGAACGCTCATGAGTGCGTGCCTCGCGGCGACCACCGAGCGTCCCTGGCACACGCAGTAGCTTTAACAAAAAAAAAATTGGCGTGAACTCCGAGGAACGAGAAAATGCCGAGCTCTCGTGAGTGCGCGCCTCGCTGCAACCGCCAAGCGTCCCCGGGCTACGAGTGTGCAACACGTAACTTTCAGGTCCCGCTCCCTCGATTTGACCAGCAGAAACTGGTGGAAGTCTACAATGGCCAGGATGAGCTTGCAGAACTCTTGCCCACTTCCTGTAATGGTTGCCATGAGGAACACGACGATATCGATGAATATGGCGATAACTACTACTAGCAAAGCGTAAAACGATGAAGGAACATGTAAACAATTTCAAACGTGTACAAATGCGTGATGATGTGTCCTTGACTGCCCACGTAGAAAGAAATCCTGCAGCTTCGCTACGGTTCAAGCCTCGCGGGGCTTAGTGCAAGCTTCCCCAGTTTTTCTTTTCTTTTTGTATTCAAAAAGATTTTTCGCGCGCCTCGTGTTAGCTATTCGGTGTAACAATTTTTTTGTTGTTGTTTTCGAATCTCTTTGAAGAATACCGTTTTACCAATTTTAAATGGGCAGGTAGGCGGCCGTGTTTGCATGTGCGCTTACATAAGAAAAGTAACAGTTACTGCGCAGGAGAAAATGCGGCATTGGGTTTAATGTACCAGTCATCCAATCACGCTACAACCATCTCCCTCTACCATCACTTCTGCCGCTTCCTTTCTGGTGCACGCTGTAGACATGCACCTTTAAATAAAAAACAACTATGGGGCTTCACAAGAGGCCACATATGACTTTACATTTGTTCCAAATAGTGCTTAGCACGATGTTTGGCCGCCGACAACGCGCGTGCGCATGAACAACTGCGTTACTAAGACGTTATCGGCAAAACACTGGACCACTTATCGTTTTGTCGTTGTGTAATCAACGCCTAACGTGCCCACAACCACACCGGAGGCGCCGCTCCATATTAGTTCAGACACATAAATCCGCATCCGGATGCACAAACAAGTTCAAAACTGAAAGGAGGGGAAGTAAGGCAGGCTCTCAGGGCACAGGAGGAGGGCGAAGAGGAAGAGGGGGAGGAGGAAGAGGAAAAGGAGGAGATCCATGCCGAAAAACTCAAAGCAAGCGCGCCAAAGGCGAGTGCAGAAGGGGGGACGGTCGCGGCCAAGACGGATTGATGGAATACCTTGGGCCCCGACCGTGCGTCCTAGCTGCCGCCACCGGCGCCGTTTCTCGGGTCGCTGCTGCCTGGTGCGGCTTCTCATGGCGCGCAGAGGAAGAATAAGGGAAACAACAGTGCGTGCGGACGGAAAGAAAAAAAGAAAAGAAAAGAGGCGCGCCCTTTTTTCGGAGACTTTTCAATCTTTTCAGTGGTCGGCTGCCGCCGCTGCATGCTCCGTGTACGTGCCTCCTGGCCACCAGGCCTCCTTGGCGGCCGGCTTCGGGCCCGCAGCGCAGATGTGTCGACGCGACGCCTCTGCCCAAGCCGGGACTCGGCGAGAAAGACCTCTCGCATACACAGGGACACATACCGCGCGGCATAACGCGACGCTGACAGCCACACTTCCCCGTTTTCCTCGAAGACGCCTGATGACATCTTCAGCGAACAGAGCAGCGAACCGGACATGCAGTTGATTAGGCACAGCTTGTTTGCTTGTTTGCTCTTTTACAGCAAGTTCGTTGTTGGTTTCATTTGTTTTGCGGTATCTGAGATGATCGAATCGGCGTGTCTTGAGTGGTAGACATGTGACGACAGGTGTATCAGTCGACGACACCGTTTTTCCTTTTTTACTAAGAAAGAACGACCTTTTTTAGGCCCGGAAAGAAAGAACGACATTTTTTTAGAAACGTCACGCCCGGGAGATGTCAACTATCATATATAGTGGAGTCGAGTGTCTCAATTTCTTTATCTGAAGTGACCCTATGACTATATAAGACACGGTATCTTCGTCATTTTAAGAAGTGGCTTCAGTGTTGCACTATTTGCGGTATACAACATATGTTCACTTTATGAAAGTCTTTTTTTTTTTTTTGAAATTCTCAGTGGCCCTTCCGTATTGAATTGTTACATGACCAGCAGGGCTTCAGTAAACCTAGTTGCAGTCATAGTTATGCAATCAAAAACAGGGTGAGCGCCATCGCGTTGCTTCTTTCTTTTGTCCGTCGCTTGTACACGCTGTTAAGCCCTGCAGTCATGTCAATTGCTGCAACTATGGGAGTTTCCGGGGCTCAAACTGGGTGGCAGAAAGGCAACAATATGTTCCACTCATAACCGCAACTCTTCAAAGTAACGTCGCAGCAGCGTCGTAATGCGAGTCAACTGAGATCCCGCTTCCCCGAGTGCGTGTCACGGAAAGAATAAATGTTTGGCGCTTCAGCGATGTTTTCTGGAAACCCCTATAGTTCTCGAAACAGCGGGCGCCGCTTGAAACCGTGACTTGAGAGCCCTTTGCTCCACGGCTCTGTTCATACGGCGTCTCCGCAGTGCGGGCGGTATGTGCGTGGTGGCGGGCCCGAAATTCCTGCTCATAGCACTTGGCATTGATGGATCGGAGGCGTGCGTTTCTTAAACGTCGCTGCTGTTGCTGTTTTCCCTTGGAAGTCTTTTTGTTTTCCGCGTCTAAACATTAATTTGGCAAAAACGCTTTGGACGGCCGCGCTCAAAGTTCGCCAAGCCCTATTTGTATCGGCTATGCTTTCAAGGGATTTGCGCGGTGATGCGTCCACTAGATTTTGTTTCTGTTTTTCGTTTGTTTTTTATTCAAACGTGCCGGGGCGTTTTGTGACGGAATAGCGATATAAGCCGGCATAAATCTCCGCGTGACCCGGCATGCGATCAGGAGAAAGACCTACTCTTGGTTCGAAAGATTTTTACGCCGCGATCAACTTTAGTACCTTTCAGATCAATTTGGTTCGTTCACACGAGGATGCAATAACTGCAGTCGATCCCTTCCTTCGTTTTGGGAGTATTCGCCGCTGAGAAACCTTTTATGAACTGGAGATTCTTAACCAAGTCGCACTTTCTGAAACATTTAAGCTCATGTGCACAATGCGATCTGTGCAAGGCCGTCTTCCAAGCACGCCTTTTCGCATTTCTCTACCTGCTACCAATAGCTGCATTTGGAGGTCACAAAACGAACAAAAGAAGGATGTCCTTCTGTCTGCTTAAAACTTTAATGCGGGTACAAAGTCCAGACGATTGAAACAATATAGCGTGAAAGAAGTAGTGGCTTCCAAATGTCACTCATTACGTTCTCACGCAGCCGTTTCCTACACAAATAAGGCTGCAATTTCGCGATGTATGTACTACACAGTGCCTCGGCAGCCACCTAATCTCCGTAATCTGGGCGTAAGTATTGTTGTGTTCCCTTAAAGGTCTCCGTTTGTATAGCCCAAAGGTCTATCGCGGCCGACCGTTTCATGGCCGTAAAACAAGCGCCCGCGGGCCCCGTCTTGATTTCCTCCCCGTCAGACTTCCTTTCTCGAGCTCGTCTCCTTGAGTACGTGGCTTTTCGTGAGCTCTCTTGCACGCGACGACATTCGTGACTGCCGAGCAGGGCCGAGGACGGGATCTTTCGTATGCTAAGGCCTTTTAGCCTGCATCGAAGGAAAGGGGAGCCGAAAGAGAAAAAAAAAAATGAAAGAAAAGTAAGAAGGACAAGAAATTAAAGTGCGAGAAGCAGAGGCGCAACGGCGACGCTTGGCCGCCGAAGACGGAAACTTCTGGCGAACACAAGTCTCCTCCCCGCGCACCAGCAGCTCCCTCCTTATGCAGACTTCTTCACGTCACGCAGCGTCTTCGCCGGCGTTGCGCTGCTCTCCCTCCTCCGAGTGCGCACTTAATAATACACCGCGGCCGAACTCGGCGCGATGCTGCTCCGAGGCACGCCGCGAAAGAAACCTTTTTTTTGTTTTTCCCGCTCTCCTCTTCTTGGGGGCTCATCCTGCGGCGGCCGTTGGCTGGCGCGGTCGGGACGGGCCGGCGTTTTTTTCCACCAGCCATGTATTTATATGCGCGCCGATGACCGTGCGTGCATATGCGTGCCGCCGCGGCCGCGGCGCGCAAAGAGAATGGGATGCGAGACGAAACGAGAGAAGGATATAATTATCCCCCAGAGTTAGCCGTCAAGAAGGGGCGACATGACAGAGATTAATGGGACACCTCGGCTCTCCTCCGCCGCCGCTCTCGCGCGCACTTCCCGGGCCGTTCCTTTTCGGCCGCCCTGACCCCTCCCTCCGCGATTCCGCCGTAGAGAGAGCGGGGAAGAAGAGCGCTTTAAGGAGCGCGGCGCACGCCCGAGCCCGGCTGGAACCATAGCACGCTAGCGTGCGACCAGGACCGGCCGACCCCGCTCCTCGTGCGAGCATATGCTCACGCGCGCCGCGCATGAGAGGCCGAGCCCGCCCCGCGCAGCTGAAGTGGGCTCCAGGACGAATCTCTCCCTCCCTCCTCCTCTTCCCGAGCCCTGTTCTTCCGCCGACCTCTTTGCTGCCCGGCCGGCAAGCGCCAAGATCGGCGGACGCCGCCGCCGCCATGTTGAGTGAAGAGCTGCGGGAGTTGAACCGGATCATGCCAGGGCGGTTGAGGAGCGGATTCATCAAACGCGGCGGTCGTGGGCGATGATGCTTCGCTTCCTGTAATGAACGATCACCGCGCCGCAGGAAGCGGACGCAATACGACCGCCGAGCCCGGTACCAACGGTTGATTACAAGGCAGCGGTGATGGCCATTCCGTGGCGGTAGCTTGTAAGGCGCTCGTGTGCGTGCCCGTCGCCTTGAGAGAAGCCTGTTCCCTAACGCGAAAAATGCTAATAACTGCATTATCTTGCCCAGAGTTTGTTACGGACAAACTGACGACCCCAGAAAAGAAGCAACAAGTTCTGGTTTGTTGCGTGTGTCTGGAATGGTAACAAAGCAGAACATGCAGGAAATCATGCGGGGTATGTGAACGGCTCCAGACGACGTACTTGGACTTCCTCGATTGCCTAACTATGCAGTGAAGCCTCACTGTGCCGATGTTTCTTGTTTAACCTTTCGTTTACACCGCGCTACGGCGCTTCCACATGACGGCAGACTGGGGAGTAACGCGGCCGCCTGGTACGATATAGCTGTTTGGAAAGAGAATGCAGAAAGCCAAGCCCACAAAACCTTACCAAACCACAAACCAGCACCTTCCCCGCCTCTTCATCTGCCCCTTACTCTGGTTCCACCCAGTTTTCCTGAAACTCACTGTACTCACGTCCCCAGTCCCCTTAAAATGAGGGGTAGCAACGGTACTTGGCGAACCATAGTCTCGCCTGCTGCTCTGTAGTTACGCTGTGCGTGATCGTGGAGTCAAGAGCTAGAGGGAGTCAAGACCGATCTCTGCAAGGAGTAGCACAATGAAGGCTCATCTGTGCGTGATCGCGCAGATAGGTCTTATGGGATCAACAATCATGCACTGGGGGACTGCGGAACAGATAATACCTCTCTGAAAAGTGGCCCGTATGGCGTAACGGGAACCGCGACAATGGTCCAATAAGACAGCGAGGATGTACAAGATTCCACAGACAGAGACACGCAAGGGGAGTGCGAGAGAGGTCCCCATTCAAAGATCTGGATAGATTTCCCGGCCTACGCCAGAATGGAGGAGCTAGGGGCGGCTTTAATGGGAGAGATACGTCAGCATTGCAACGGGCTGAGAGCGTGAAAATGAGCAAAGGAAGCGAAGACGAAAACTTATACAAACGCTAACAAACGCAGATAAGCACACGGAAACTGAGAGACACCGGAACACGCGCACAGCCCACGCACCCTAGTAAGGGTAAGCCAAACGTTCACACAGTTTTGTTCAGGTTGAAGTCTCAGAGAAATTACACCTAGGCCCTTGATTACGTGTTGCCAAGCTAGTTGAGTGGCATGGACTGATGACGTCGCTAAGTTTCAGTGGTACATCAGCACGCAGTCGCAAAGCTTTCTTCATGGTTAGCCGTGGGTAAGCAATGGGGGCTAACGAGGGAAGAGGTAGGCGGCCCTGTTCTTTCGTAACAATATGGGCTGTACGATGCCTGAGGCCGTACAAAAGTCGTGGAAGGAATTTCGCGCTACTGCAGGGAATATATAATTACGGTATGCCTCTCAATATGTAGCTACGGTGCATTAAGCCGCAGAACGGCTGAGCAGCGTTGAGTTTTCAGAATGAACAAGTGTTGTCAAAAAAGGCGTCTTACCTTGCGCTCACATTATAATGATCCATCTGCGTTCTTCAAGAGCCAGTTCTACAATATGTATATATATATATATATATATACACAGAAAGATAGGTCAGCAGTCTACAATTCCGAAGGAGGCATAAGGGTGTGGTTAGGCTCTTTTCTTTTTTTACTACGGTCAATGAAGTAAACATTTTTTTCTTTTTTTTTAAATATACAGAAGAAAGAAAGAAAGAAAAACACGCGCCCAGAGTGGGGACCGAACCCACGCCTTTCGATTACATGTCGAATGCCTTACCAATTCGGCTATCTGGGCGACTGTGTTCTCCTTCACTTTCTGGGCTAATTATATTTACTAGAAGTGTATCTGACTCTTGAGGGTGGTAGCCAGCGCCACTCTGACTACACGGGGAGAAGGGGACCTTCTTTTCAACCCCCGGGGCGTGACTCGAACGTCTACAGCCTGTCATGAGCGGGTTACTGGCGGGAAGTCCTCTTATGCTACCTAGGCATCAAGGCTGCCAGAACCGAGACCCTCGCTAGGCTTTCGCAGAATAATATAGTAAGGAAATGAGGGGCCGACCTATCTTTCTGTATTTCCTCAACGAGCCCCTCATTTCCTTACTATATATATATATATATATATATATATATATATATATATTGTAACAAAAAGAGTTAACGCTGCACAACAATATTCGATACCGAAGCGCCATTTGCCCAATCGGGTATGCTCCCAGGATTATCGTGAAGACGACGAAGTCCCGACTCGCACGTTCATGTTCACGAGCTCGTACCGGCTGGACCTGCGCTCGGCCCGTTACCTTACGCGACGCCTTGAATAAACCCCCACGATCAACTACCGTCGTGACTGCTATTCCCCTTTACAATATATATATATATATATATATATATATATATATATATATATATATATATATATACAACATGCACATACATATCTTTTCATTTTGATTTTCTGAAGTTCCCGATGTAACGAAGTAATTTGCGGTGACTTCGTTTCATCAAATCTACATCAAGCATTTCTGCGTAGACTCGGGGAACCCGTCAGACTGTGCGTCCGTCCGTCCGTCCATCTGTCTGTCTGTCTGTCTGTCTGTCTGTCTGTCTGTCTGTCTGTCCCACTTGATGTATTGTGCTTTCGCCGCATAAGAAAATGTCATTAATAAAATCACGCCATATTCACAGAATGAATGATGATAAGTGGGGCGAAGCTCGAGAGGGGGAGATCATCGGTAACCGTAACTCTCCCGTGAAAGTTCGCCCATTAAATCATTAAGAAAGACGTAAGACTGTGTGCGTGCATTGTACAAATCAACTTTTATTTTCGGAGTCAATGCTCCCAGGCCCAGACCTGGTGAAAGACCCCGCACCATCGAGGACTACCCCGCACCTCCACCACAATTTGTCACGTAGGATGGGACACAACGGTAAAGAAAGAACTTTATTTAGGGCGAACTTGTGCCCGAACAAGACGAGAGGAAACGAGCAAAGGTCCTTGCGTCTCGTTCGATCTCCGAGAACGACTGCCTGCGTTCGTGGCGTGATCTCTTGCGTGATCTCCCCCCGCAGTGCACGTGCGCTCGCGCCTCCGTTGGCGAACACAGACAAGCTCGCGCTCCCGGTGCCGAGTTTGCGCTGCCGGTTGCAGCCGGTTCTTGCGCGTGCAACGCGGCCCACTTTGCGACATCTCCGAAAGCATGCGGCGGTCACGTACCACGAGACACAAGGGATGGACAGACCCATGGCTTTAGGAGCTTCGCCCCTAAAAGGCCCTGGGGTCTTCACATTGTTACGTACGACCGGTTATATTACTCCCAGAAATGTCTTTCCAGCAGTGCAGTTTTGCATATAAGGGAAGCCTACTTTAAATGAGCTTGGTGCATAGCGTTTTAGAGGGGACCTCGGATTTTATGGAAGTAGTTATAAAAAGGCCCCAATGACGATCACACTTTGGTGTTTATACTTTTCTGATACAATGTCTTTCCATCAATGCTCATAATATAGCAGTGAAGTCAACTTCAAAGAGGCTCTCTGTATAGCGTTTTATAGGTATACATGTGGTCTTATGAAGGTATTAAGTAAAACCCCCTAGAGCCTTCCCACTTTAATATCAGACCCTTTGAAGAATGTCCTCCGGGCAATGCATTTTTGTATCATAACAAAGCCAACTTAGAGGGGCTCGGTAAATATCAGAGTGTCTTAGGCTTTAATCCGACAATTCTTTAATGGGAGTTTCTGCAAATTATGCAGCGTAGGCAGCGATCACTAGAAGTTCCGTCAGCAGCCGCACACAGAAAATTAGCATAAAAGGATCCATCTCGCCGTATTTTCTCATCAGTACGGGCGTAAATATATGACAAACTACGCACACCTGTATAAAAATCACGTGCACACCACTTCGCGACCCAATTTTAGTCTTGAAAATCATGACGGGAAGTGGGGGCACACTTCTCGATATCACAAAGGTTTTCCTGTTCTTTACACATATATGTAGAGGGGCGGAGGTAGGAGGATTCGCCCGGGCTTGCACAAGGGCCCAAGGTCCACAAACCACCGGCGGCATGACGAATGTGAGAAAAAAGCCGGCTGTACGGGAGCCTTCGACGTATCGAATTGCACCTGCCTAGCAAGGGGGGAGAATTTCCCGGGGACGTGCGTGTTCTGCGTGTCTCTCTGTTCTGCGTCTTGCATACGCAAACTAAGCTTGTTCGAGCTCTTTTCTCATACGAGGGCGCCTCAGTATCTAAGGCGTACTGCGTGCGACGTGACAAGTTGAGTCCCAGTAGCCGATGCTGAACCTCGGAAGAGGGATAAATGTAAATGCACCCGCGTAGACGTCGTTATCACGCGCCTATTGCAAGGTGCTTCATGCTGCCATCCACAGTTTTAGCTGGAGCAACGCTTAAGCCACTTATCGTCTCCCCCTGCTTTAGCGTAGTGTAATCTACTTACAACCGCCGCATTTATTTCAAGTTTAAGGGGGCCCTTAAGCGCTCCAGATTCGTTCGAACAGTTTTTCGTCAGGATTTCTGAGATATTTCACGCTAAGTCAAATCTGATGTTCCAGCTAAGCTTGCAGACGACTCTACTACCACGCGCTTTCAAAGGGTTGAACACATAATGTAAATCTGTACCGAAAAGTTGAGACTTGCTATTTCCGGAGGTGACTAGGTGGATTGAATACGTGAGCCGCGCAGGCTTACTGAGAGGTAGTGTATGCCCTCATCCCCGTTCAAGCGCTGAAAAGGTGACTCAAATTTCCCGGGCGTAATCCACATCCATGTACGAGACATACTGCGCATTATTTAGAAATGAGCTCCCTGTTGTCGTCTTTTCCGCTGTCTGATTGACAGCGCGCTGTTATAGGGCGTGCTTAGCCGTGTTTCTTCGTGGACTCGGTGTGCACAGAGAGAGGGTGAACTGGTTTGTTCTGTGGAGAATGGTTTAGCAGATAGACATGTCGGTTACCAAGAGGCCCCCTGCAACTCCACTCCGCTGTACGGGAGTCATGAGCACATACACAGAAAAAAACAACTACCTTTGCTAACGAGGAATTTGAAAGCTAAACGTCCCCATTCTTTTATAAACCCGGCAGAATTAGCACTTAAAAGGTGCCATATCTCCCTATAATGTATTAGAGTACCACCTCTGAGTGAGACTTTCGGTGAAAGTTCCACAGAGTTGCTCGTAAACAGAGCCCTCGGATGTCACCTATACCACTGAAGAAAGCCATACATATCCTCACAAAGGTCAACAAATAATCTGATGTAGCACTGCTTTTGTAGGATCGATTTCAATGAGTATTCATGACTGAATCACGCTTAAAAATGCTTTGCAACGAGGCGAAAGTTATAGCTGTTTTACAGCAAAGCCGACTTCACAGCAAACGCAAACGCTGACGCAAAGCCAACAATGTCCGCTGATGCAAATGATGACGTAACACACACGTTCGTGCATCCAAACTGACCCGTCCGGCCCATTACACGACGTCATAGAGTTGTGAAGATAAAGAGGAGGCATCAAGGTCGCTTCCAGGATGCTGCAAGGTCACCTGATCTGAACTTGTCCGTTTTGGTCGAAGGGCGTAATGGAAATATCCGCCTGCAAACGTGACGCCATAACAAAGAGTGACGTCATCAGTTTTGTTATGACCAGAAGTGGTGTCACTTCCCCTTATACCAGGTTCGATTCCGGCGATCCCGGTACCCACCACGTCAGCGAGCAGTGACAGGAGCGGGTCCGTAACTAACGAACCCTGTGTCCGAAGAAAGACAAGAACGAGCACAGTAAACACTCTAACCGTTCTAGATAACTTTCAGACTGCCTAATCAAACCCCCCAACAACTTCTCTTCTCACCCATGCCTTCGGCCCGAGATTTCCCAAAATTTTACGTTAATCCTTCTTAGCCCCCACCGGAATGCGTTAACAAAGCTTGCGTTTACAGAGTCGTCACTAGATGTCTTCTCTGCCACACCCCCTTTTGTAATCGACTTAAACAAAACGTAATTAGCGGAAGTTCAGCGTATACCAAATAGCAGCCGCAGAAAGGCAGGAGGAAGCGGACGTCGAGCAGGGAGCGAGCGCACCTTGCTTGCTTCGTGCAACGTGTGCGCGCGTGTTGGTCAGCGCCTCAGCGACTGCGTCACTCGAGCGCGGGAAGACAAACTGACAGAAAACATACGCACACTTTCGAAGCTTGTCAAATGCGCGCGCAGCAGACGCTACAGAAAGCCCGGGACGATCAGTGGCGGCCTAAACTGGCCATGCGTGCAAGCGGGGACTCGAGACAATTATCGCAGGGCCGGCTTGCCCGTCTCAGTTACGTTTGAGCGTATACACTCACTATACATGCATGCAAACGCAGAGACACAGAGGGTGACCTGAGGCCATTCGCGAATATACGCGCGCGCCGGCCGCACCTCGGCGGGCTCGGCCGGGCACCTTTCCTTTTGGCTTTCGGTCGTGCTGCCTCAGATAAAGAAGCTCGCTCGTTGCCGTGATAGGCAGGGAGCGACGCGACAGCGCGCATTCCGGGCCTGCATGCACACACACGCGCGCCCGTCATTCGGCTCGGCGGGTGGTCTGGCTGAGAGGAACGGGGATGACACACACCTGAGTAGTCCGAGTTTCGGTGACACGTCAAGATCGCTGCGCGCTGCTCTGACAGGCGCGTCCCACTGTCATCCGACTTGTCGCCGCGACGTCTCTGCGGACCGGTGTGCATGGGTAGGCCCGGCCGAGAGAGGCTGAATGAATTCTGTCCTCTTCTTTTACTGATTTTTACTTTGTGGTGGTATATCCACGCGTTGTGGAAGGAAAAGCCCGCATTCGGGCCAAAAACGTTTTCTTTTCTTCAAGAAAAAAAAAAGCGAGCGTAGAAATACGCAGGATCCGCAACGCGCTGTTCAATGAACATAAACGTCGCGTATAAATGAATAGATCCGATTGTATATGCTGGTCACATAGACAAATAACGTTCGACTGTCCTCCGTGTTTTTATATTATACAAATCGTTTCGAAGGGCATTGAAAAATTCTGGCACGTAATGTTTCCGCACTTTTTTCCCATAGTTTGTGAACACTCGCGGCTTCACGAACCTTTCTGTTTTTCTTAGCGTTTTACTTTTCCTAACAGGAACTTTGAACTGGTTGCAGAAGTAATATCGAGTTAGTACCTCGTACCGAAAAGGCTGGTGCACCTGAAGTATTCCTAAATAGGAATACTTGTCCTCTATTTTTGCATCTTGAAACTTTGTTCCATAGGCAATACTATTTGCTATTTTGATAATTACTCGGTTTATACATTGTTGTTTATGATCTGAGCAGGAACCATACAGGGTAATTCCATAATTCAAAATTCCTTCCGCCAGTGATTTATATATGGTTTGTCTTAATTTCAATGGGGCCTTCCGTCTTAAGTCGTGAATCATAGCTGCTACACCCCTTAATTTCTTGCATACAAACAGCACATGTTTATTCCACGAGAAGTGTTGGTCAAAGAAAAGGCCTAAATATTTTACTTCGGGCTCTAATTCAAGGGGCCTACATTTAGAAGAGCTGCACTGTGACGTATGCAAATATACAGGCCTATTGAGACAAACAACTTTATGTGGGTTCCTGAAGCATACCAATTTTCAGTGCACAGTGCACTGATATCAGTGCACTGTGTAATCCGCGTGAAATGCATTGCTTTTACGAATGACAAAAGAATGGATCTAGGCGTTTTTTTTTTTTTTAACAGACAACACACGTTTTTTTTTTTTTTTTAAGCCGACAAACATCCATAAGGACACCACCTTACGTGAACGCCAACACATCACGTCTGGTCATGAAACAGCCTATCCGCGTCCCCACTAGATGCTGGGCAAGCTGCGTGAAATGAGTGAAATCCTTACGTGCCGCGCAACGTACGAGGTCCCGTGAAAAGCTATGTACGCGATACGTGACTGCATCATCATTTCCCGCCATTAAGTGTTATTTTACAAACGCACTTCATTTAAGCCCCACGTTGTGAGAGAGCAACATATGCGTAAAGTAGGTGTTTTGTGACCATGGTTCGGAATCCCACCGTGCGGAGGGCTCGCATTGTATGTACAGGCTACGCATTTAAGCATATCGCAGTCCTGCTGGGATCCCATCATAACCAGTGCAGCTCTCCGGCTCATCGCAGTTCTTTCAGAAGTGATTAATTTGGAATAACTCAATATTATGCGAAGTATCTCCGCAAAGCTAACAAGGCGAAAGCTCGTGTTGTGCGCAGTTTAAGGTACACAGCACGCTGATCGCCAAGTTCCGAATCAATGAGACGCTTGAAATACACGAACAGTAACTTTTGACGGAGAATTTCACTAAAGCCAGTTAGACTTTCGGAAAGTATTTTTATTCTGTTTATGTATAACTCGACTCCTTGGCCCATGCTTTTCTGAAAGGGTTTTACGAAGCGCACCGCTTTTTGAGAGGGAAAGCTTTAGGGATGCACCAACAAACCGGTGGCCTTGTACAAGCACACGCATGCGATATCCTCTCTGTTATTATTTACCTAGAAATGGCGAAGAAAACAACAAAAAAGCTAATTAACCCAAACGAAATGAAGCAAACATGGTTTATTGCACATTCTATGACTGGGAATCGAACCCGGGACCTGTTGTGACACCAAGAGCCTTCGACGGCTTCTGTCACAGAAGCCAAAAGGAGTTCGGACGGACGGACGGACGTACGGACGGACTGATTTTTTGCCTGGGCCAAACATGGTTCAAATTGAATGTTACCTGTAATGTGTAATTTGCGCGATTTCCTCCTTGTGCATTGGCCAGTAATTTACTGCTAAAATTATCGGGGTTACTGACCGAAACAGCGGTGGAACATGTTTAATTAAGCATATGCGTCGCGGGAAGAGCAACACGATAAGAAAACGTAAAGACGGCCAATACGGAAAAAAAAATACGAAGGAGAAACGTTGTCTTTAGATATGCACCAAAACAAACAGAAAAAGAAAGCAAGTTTAATGTTTAACACTGAAACAACAGTAACAATAAAATGCAACGGAACCGCAAAGCACGAGTGTCCACCGCTCTTGGACAAGAGCACCTGCTTTGAGCGACCCTAGGTATATACAGCGACGATAATTGTTGCTTCGAAGAGCCGCTCGAGCATACACAACGCACATGAACCTCTGTGAGCAATCTTCTTGAGAAGGCTCTGTTAAGAAGTCTCTTTGCACAGCGGGGAGGAACCAGCGTCCAAGAACCGGGCAAGAAAGTGTCTCAAAATGAGACGCTAGACAAGGAAACAGAAAACAAAACACCCGCAACGAACACGGTCTCAACAACACGGCCCGCTTGTCTCGAAAATGGCTCGCGACGTTTTCCCCGAAACTGTATGAACGCACGTAGGGGCAGAGCAGCGTAAGTGTCACCGATCCTGACGGGCTTCCCCCCACACCTCGAATTCCTTCGCGTCACAGACTATGAACGTCTCCACTGCCGGCCCTGTCTCTTTCCGGGGATGCTCCCGTGTCTCCTCTTAATAGTATACTAATAAAAAAAAAAGATATGCCCCTCGTTTCTCGTCTATCGCACGAGTGCCCGTATCTCGACCGGCAGAGTCGACTCGGGCAGGTTGTTCTACGGAGACAAAAGTACAAGAATGCTTTGCCCCGTGCGGGGCCAGACGTCAGGACGTGCCCACAAGAGGCCCGCCAAGAGGGAAAGTGACCTGACGCCCAGTGCAGATTCGCGCGTGTTGCGCGCGCGCGTATGGCACTGTAGCATAGGCACACGCGCTACTCGTGCGACTGAGACACGACTCGTCATACATCATTACACGGTCCCCAGTCGCCCTTTCAACACCAGCACGGTGAACCGAACGTGAGCGCAGCCATGACGTAAGCTGGCCTCTAAGAAAAGACGGGCGTGCAGAGGAGAATCGCGAGGCGCGGCCGGCGGACGTCGTGGCTGCCGGACGGCAGACGAACGAAACGAACAAAAACAACCACAAGAACATCGGGGTGGAGAGACGGCGCAACACAGGACGTCGCTCAAAACGAACCTCGCGGGACGAGTATATTGGGCCCGTCCGTCAGCTCGTCCACACGAAGACAGCGCAGGAATACTAGGGCCGCTGCGGACAAAAAGGGTGTCCCTCGCGCCGCCACAGATACCACAGAAGAAAAGAAAAGAGTGACAGGAGGTCGACCGCGCATCTTCCTATGAAAACGGCGACCACAAAACAGCTCTTTCTTCTGGCCTCAGTGCATGCGCGCGCGGTATATATCGAATGCCATGCTGAATGCAAATAGCGGCAGGTCGCACGTCAACCTCCAGCGACGTGTCGCATTCAGCTGTGTAGGAGGTGTGCGTGCGTCTTGTGCTGCACGACACTTCTCCGCCGTGACGTTTCCCCCGCGTGGCACCGCTGTGCTGCGGCGCAGCGCCGGCGGGGAGTCGACGGCGAGGAAGGGCGATGCCGAAACGTCAACTTCTGCGTGGCGGAGTTTTGAATGACAAGTGAATGGCCCCGTGAGCAAACTGAGAGAAGCGACACTCTCCGCAAGTTGGTGTCCCTCTTTTCGCGCCGCTTCCGGACGTTTATCTCGGCTGTTTTGCGGACGCGACGTCTCCAACGAAGACGGCAGCTGCCCCACCCCCCTCTAGAAAGTGTCTTCTTCCTTTTGTGCTTCTAACAATAAGATAGGAATCTCTGGTTTCCATACAGCGCAATTTTTGAGACCCCACGCGATGCGTATGTGTGCTTGAACGTGCGGGGAATCGCTATCAGGGTATACAACCATGTCTGGTAATCACGCTCTTTAAATAATACTCGAGTGCTGTGTCCTATATAGGCAGCAATTATATATATATTAATGAAATGTACAGCGTGTCATATCTCCAAACTAGCCTGTTAAGAAGCCACTGAAGAAAGGGGCCCCTAAGAATTCTGATTATGAAGTAAGAATCATTGTAATGGGTGCAGACGAAATCGGACCCACACACACACGCACACACAAAATACAGCCACGGATGCGGCCCCCAGGCATGCCTGCCTGCAAGCCCCGAATGAATGAATGAACTACTTTATTTAGAAATAGGCCTGAGGTCGTGGGGGGTTATGGGGAAATGAGGGAAGGGGAGTCGAAAGCCTCAGTGAAAGACTCATGTACCCTATTAAACACAACGGATTTCCCATTCGCACACCCTACAAGGGCTATTGGACCGCTCTACGCTGCTTTGTAAAGATCACTGGTCAGTGAATAAATTCCTACGCGTTCGAGAAGAGTATGGGAGCGCGGGCGCTCCAGGCCCTGCAAACACCAATAAAATACCTTAAAGAGTAAAATCTTTGCGCACGCACGTGGACTAACAAAAATTTTAAAAAGACGAGATATGTTTTGGTGGATCATTAATATCGCAAACTTGAGGCTGCGCCGGATGCACACGCCTTGTTTCGGCTTTAGAAGCCCTCAATAAGGCGTTTCTTGCACGCCCTTCACCAACCGGGCGAAACGTACTTAGCGTTCTAGCCGTCTCAGCAGTCACTTTAACTCGCTTCAGCATTTGAATTGGCTGCCTGTCACTCCTTTTGTTGTCCACCAGTATCGGTATTTCTTTGCTGTCAATCCCCTTACACACTCTTTTGCCGCCTACACGGCCCTGCAGTCTCAACGAACTCCATTTTACGCTCGAACACCGGGTGACGGGCGCATGAGGCGGCGAGAAGCCACCGCTTCCTGCAAGGCCGGCAGATGTCCAAGGGCAGCGTTACCTCTGCCAGCTCGGCTCGACGTCACCTATGTCCGCACACGTTCTATCGTTCCCTGTTGTTTCGTCACTCTCTGTCCACGGATCGACGGCACAAAGTTTTTCCAACATGACCCATCTATTGCTCATACAATAAAGAGACGATATTTAGCAAAATTCAAAGGTAAATTTAAGAATTTACCTTTGAATTTGAAGAATTTAAATTAAAAAAAAACGCGAGTGACGTCATGAATGGTGTCTAGAGTTGCTACACACCTTAAATGGTGATGGTGTTTCACACGTTCGCTGCCGAAAACATGGAGTAAAAGACGATTAAATAACGAACGAGTGCTGGTAAGTTGGCTACACCAGTTCTGAGCCTGTGCAGAACAAAAAAAAAAAAAAAGAAAAAACCCTCCCGCCCTTCCCGAAGTGTCGGCACTGTCACTCCATGGCCCAGTATACCGATACGTGGTACTAGTTAGGGGCCCACACATAACTAAAAGAAGAAACACGGGCTTTTGACGTGGAATAAATGTTTTAACAGCAGCGCTGTTAAACCGTTTGGTTCTGCCGTATAGCGTTACCAGAAAACAATATCAACTAAAAAGACCGATCACGCGTGAGCGTCCGCCTTGTGAGAAGCGCCCGGCGTCGGCCCGGCTCCCGCGTGGGTTTTCGCCCCGTGAGGAGCTCGCAAAAAATCAAAGAAAAATACCGAAAGCACGTGAGCGTATGCCTCGTGACTCGGGAGGAGCGTCCGGCGTCAGCCAGCTCGACCTGCGAGAACAGGCTGCCCAGCGTTCGCGGCGTAATCTCTGCCGCGCTCTTCTACTCGCCAGTTCACGTGCATTCGCATTTGAAGTGGGGAGCATGGAACCCGAGTTGCGAAGCCGGTTTCCGCGAGCTCCAGCGCGTGCTAACACGGTCCACTAAGGCTGAGGACAAAACGATCTGGGCCTGCTAGTCATACAGAACTTTCAGTGGCAAGTTCGGAAATCTATGTGAGGTTCAACAGCCGGGTCTCCGACGAAGGGAGAAGGACCGTCAGCTCTGCTGTTTCTCCTAACTTGCACCGCTAGTGCAAGCTGCGCCCTTTTTTAAAAGCCATAATAGCTACAGGACAAGCTTCTGTGGTAGGTATCACTGTCATTTTGTTTCTTATCGCCAAAAAAAAAAAAGAACGCCAGTAAGCCTGGGTCTGCATGCCAGCTTACAAAGGGCGCAGTGTACCGCCTACCATTGCCGAAAGATATATGCATTTCTCTCCAAGCTGGTACAAAGCAGGCAGTTCCCTTTAACTGACCGCGTTTGGGGAAGGTTGACCAAAGGTCCGGCAACCAATGTTCACAAGAACAGGGCCTATAGGCTATATACATTAACCACCGCGTCTAGTTGTCAAACGTCTGCAGTACGTCGAGAGAACAGACTGCCAGGAGCACAAAAACTCATAATGCAGACAGACCGCGTAAGACGACTGTATTGCCAAACGTTTCACAGCCATGGGCAGCGTGTTAAGTGTATCAGACAAGCTGATGTATACAGCTCAGTTTACACACTTTCCTTGTATTGGTTAGATGGAGATGTTCCTCCGAATGAGCGCCGAAGGCACGCACCATTAATGAAATGCGAATTGGTTGCACGCGAGATGTATTCTGCGCGGAAACTTTCATGCATCGTAATCGGGAACCGCTTCGCTGAAGAATAAAGCCCATGCTTCAACGTGAAAACCAAAGTGGAACTTGCGAGACGCTTCATTGAGAGTCGTTCCCTTCAATTGGTCGTGCTTTGTATGTATCCGCGGAACTGGGTCCGCCGCCAGAGCGGTGTAACACGCTTCGTCCTGCATGCAATGGCTGCGTGAAGATGAAGCAGCAGCAGAAGAAGAAGAGCGGGATGAATGCGGGTGACGATGGGACCAATTCATCTCCTCGGCGCATGAACAAAAGCGGAGAAGAGCGAGGGCGGCTGACGGGAGGCGGGGGACGCTGACCAGGATCGGAGGAGGACTGATGCGAACACACGTTCCGCGGGGCGCCGCATGCATCGGCGGGATGGCACCCTGGGCGGTGTAGACAACGCGCAGCCTGGGGGACTCCCCGCCGCACTGCTGGCTGATCGCATTGTGTCCGAGCTTGGGGAATTGATGGAAGACGTTTATAAATCATGGCGCCGAGTGGTACCCCCGTGGGCGGCAGCACATAAGCCGCGCGCGCAGATCACGCCGACGGTTGCACGCGGCTTGTGTCATTTCAATGCGGATGCATAGGCCTATACATATTGCATGCTGACCGCACACACCTTTTATGCGGGAGCGCGCGCGCGGCTGCACCGTGTACACGGACATTTCAACGCGACTGGAGCAGATAAGAACGCGAGCTGGAGCTCGATGGTTGCACTGCTTTCGCGGTACAGTACCCTGCTTTGTCTCGTCAACGCTGCCAACAGTTGATTCGCGCCGCAGGAGAGTTGGGGCTTTCTTTTATTTCTTTCTATTTTTTTAATTACAGACACCTCATACGGAGACGCGAGACGGGAGCGATGTATATTTAAGGTTATGTTTGCTGGATATACAACGCAAGGCACGCGACGGATGCAGACAAGAAAGCGACATGGTGCGGTATGCGGCGCACCTCCTCGTTGCTTTCTCTCACACAGCTAACCCTTTGGTAGGCTGACCATCTCTTCCCCATCGGATCCTCTATTAGAAACACGGTGGACCTTCCACCAGGCCACAAGCCCACGAGGCCGTCGCGGTGGGTGGTACGCAACACCCAAGATCACTCTGAGATTTCTGTAAATAATGACAACTAGCGCTTTGTGTTGTACGCTTATCATTAATCATCGTTGTAAGTCTACGTACCTTGATCTATCAAATCGCCTAAGTTGCAGTCCTTTCTTAGAAAGTGCACCGAGCGCATGGAATGTGGAAATCAGCCTTCAGGACTCGCAAGCAAGCCGGCGTTTCGCTGTAGAAAAATCGCCGCAGGTGGGCTTCGCCGAAACACTCCAGAGTGACAGAACAGCGGGTCCCAATGTGCGAATTTCCTGGATGACAAAGTCTGGCATGGGATTAGAGTAAAAAATATAAACTGCGCAGGGACAACAGCGCAAATGATCTCCTTCGGTCATTTCAAGTGTTCCGTATGGTTAAACAAAGTCAAAAGTATATTTGCTGGGACGATGCGACATCTTACATGGGTAATCAATACTTCCATGAAAACGTGATGTGCGACAGGGTGCCGGCCAATCAGGTACCGGTCTAATAAACGAACTGCTCCAGTTTTATATGTATAGACTACCACAAAGGAAGTTCAAAAGCCGCTGGAAATATAGTTCACGCTATACCGCGAACCATGCCGCCATTTATTGTTGACGTAAGTTTTACTTTCGTGTGCTCAGCCCATACTCGACATTACTCCCAATTTTATTCTTGGCCATAGTTCACTTCCTTCGTTTACATCATCTTTTGTCCCAGAAAATCCGCGTACTAAGCCACGCAGAAGTTTCTTAGGGCGATAGCATTTATGTGCGCAACCACTACGAGTTTTTTTTATCATCTGCATTGACATCCTCCGCCTTGTTCGTTCCTTTATGAGCAGCTAACTTCCCATCTAAAGTTTCCTCTTTCGCTTTAGGTAGTCGCTGCTTCAGAGCATGAGCGGGTGGAGGGTTGTAGCAGAAAGAGATACGTGAGAAGACGGAGAGGAAGCTGTTCACCAATTCTCTCTCTCTCTCTCTCTCTCTCTCTCTCTCTCTCTCTCTCTCTCTCTCTCTCTCTCTCTCTCTCTCTCTCTCTCTCTCTCTCTCTCTCTCTCTCTCTCTCTCTCTCTCTCTCTCTCTCTCCTATACACCGCAACGCCGCACCGCTCTGCCACGCCGCTACGTCTCTGCAATAGCAGCGAACACGAGCTTCACGATTCGCGCAAATGCTATCGCATTCATATTGCCAAATAGCGCCTGTAACCATTTCCGGAACACCTTTATAAAAATATTTTATTCAGCCTAATCGGGAGACAGAAAACGCTGGGACCGATAATCCCGACATTGGACAGTGGCCGCTTGGCGGGATAAACGAATCATGACTGAGCGCGAACCCGAACGGCGTCAAAGTGAGCGAGCAAGGAGACCCCGACGAGTGACGCTTCCCCTTCGAGCGGGGATTTCAACGCGCTCTGCTCGCCTCCTCCGTGCAGTGCCGTGGGGAAGAGGCCCCTCAGTGTACCGATTGAACGGGTCATCCTTCTTCGCGAGCACGCATATACACTACACTAACAGCGCGCATTCGGAGAAAGAGCGAGCGAGCGGGTCCGGGGTGTATCAGAGCCGCGGCGTCGGCGCTCATTACCACCCACCCCTTTCATCATCATTTGTAAGGTGACCACTCAGCCACGTAAATGGATTATCGCGCCTCGCGCTGCCAGAGCGCGCCGCTCCGACGCCGCCACCTCTTGGCGCCTGTATAACCGCGCGAATCGCGACGCGCGCGGACTCCCGGTTCGCGTGGGAAAGCGGCGCCGACCTCGACGGATGCGGACTCGCTTTCCCGCCACGCTTTCAAATTTATGCCACCACCGTTTGCGCGCCTGCGCCTGACATTGCACCGTGCGTTGGCGGGAAATAATGTAGAGCGTGCGGGCTCTGGTTGGGGAACTTGTTGGTCCGTGGTAAGCCATGAGGCGTCGTGCAGGGAAACGAATCCCATTGGTACGTTTTCTTGGCTCAGCCATAAATAACACTAAAGGATGGTGTTATCCCTTCGGATGACTGTTAGACTGTGTGCAAGGAGGAGGGGTGGGAAGGGGGGGGGGGGTTGAATGGTGATTGTTTAGGCTTAAATGAGGACTACCGTTTCATCGTGTTGTCATCGGCGCGCAGCATTAAAAGGCCTGCTAAGTCCACGCAGAATGTTTGACTGTAAAAACTCGTTTGATTGAGGGAGAGCCAACTCTGTGGAGGCGGACACAATGTCGCTGTGCGTCATCATAAAGCAAGTTGTATAAAAGCATTTAACACAGAAACCCCTGAGTGTTGTGCGTAAACGCAACACTCCCATGGATCGTACACCACTTGAATATGCACCATTTGAATTCACGTTAAGTGTACATAAAAGCAAGTCTCAGGGGCCATTCTGACGCAAAAGCGAGCCTCGTTGTCAAAAAACACTGATACCTGATCGGCTGTCACAGTGTATGTGCCTACGGCTCGGATGTGAACTCCGGCGACAGAGTTCACCCGAAACGGCCCGAAGTAATCCGATTGCATTTTGTCCTCTTCTTCATTCCGTTCAATCTAGTTATTTTAATTCGATCAATCTCTCATTTGAAGTATGTCAGGCCCCTCTGAGGGTCAGTATAATTTAAGGTCAAATAGCCCAAGCAATCGCGGGGGTCTTCGCCTTCTTAAAATTAAGGAGTGTACCCTATATATAACAGGGTATCAGAACGGCAAGAAACGAAGTAAAAAAAAAAGCAGACATCGTGCAGTTTGTGTGAACAGTTCGATGAGCATCACGGTAGCATTTTAAATCATTTCAGTGACGCTGATCTCACCCAGTTATTCAAATAACGCCACTAGTACTTTGCGTTGAGCTGAAGGGGAGGGCAATGGACCGACAGTATACTTTATGGGCGTAGGTGCTCGATTTCCAGCACCAAACGGCACCTTGCGAGCATATAAGCGGGGCACTCTAACAGTACGTGTTCCATGGTTTCCGGCGACCGGCAGTGATCACAGTAAGGATTCAAGGTTGCACCAAGTCGGAACCGGTATTATTACGTAAGCGCTGCATTGAGGCGTAATCGGTGATTTAAGTTTCTAGCCGGCGCGGAAGTAGCTTTCGCAGCTTCGTCCTGAGCTTGGAGTCTACGTAGTGCAATAATGCGTAATGGTGCTTTGGAAGAGTGGACGGTTCTGCCCTATTAAAATAAGTGCCTTCGGCATAGCTGAGGCATCATGCTATATTATGCATTTAAAGGCCCCTGCGAGCAGCTTCATCTGCCTTCTCGTTCCCTGGAACACCACACTGGCCTGAAAACTACTGGGTTAATGAAATGGCACAGTCACACCATTGGAAGCCTACAAAAGAGGACATTACCACGGCAGACCCACCATTAAGCATGGGGGATAGCGCGCACAGCTTGAAATAAAAGGTTATGCTTTCGCAATCGCACAGGTAAGCGGCCTCCCTCAATTTTGTTTTTTTATAAAGGCGAATTCTGATACACATCATGGTTTCTGGGCGGAGATTTCTTAGAACTGCGGAATATTAGGCACTTATTGTTAGCTTGGGCTAGTTAACCGACGTTAGCTGTTGTTGAAGCGGCGGACTTACATTTTGAAACAAGACCGATACCTGACAGTAGGGATGAGATTATGACATTCGGAGGGCAAAAAAAAAAATGTAATCTGATGACGCAGGATAACTGGAGAAGCGGAGGGGTAAAGTGGTGAGCCATGAAACAAAGCACACGTTGGCATGAGCGGAGGTCTGTCTGCAGCGGAAACGGCTCCCTCCCGCGGTTTTCAAATGAGCGAAGCAATTGCGCTACCGTCCGCTCGCTTTGCAATGTGCCGCACACCACATCGTCATAGCCGACCACTCTGCTCAAGGCGTTTCCTGTATTCTAACACAAAAAGAGTGGTCTGTAACTGCACACACATGCATGCCTCTGTCAAAATATTTGCCTCAATGTATCGCGAGATCAAAACACCTTAATAGCTCCGTTGAATAAGGGAATTATGGAGTATAACAATCCTAATCATCTGTACTTTTTTTTTGTTTCATCACACAATCAATAAAGGGGGAAGGGTCTGATTGAACGCTTGCACGCAATACAACGGTCACTTCAGTTTTACTGCATCAAAACTATATTATCGCGTTAAGTCTAAGGCATCGTCTACGTTGGCCGCACATTCAAACCGGCGAAAAAACAAAAGCTAACGCCGACAACCTCTAAAAAAAGCAAAACAGGGAGATAAAACAACTTGAATGCAGTGTCTCTTTCTCAAGTCACTTTCCACAGTGGCTGCAGAATTCACACGCCGCCGCAGGAGAAAGAGGAGGAGAAGACCACCGCGCCCTTGCTGGTGCATAATAAACTGCAGACGGGGGCAAAAGAGGAGAGAAGGCGGCGGGGTGCGCGCGTACATTCGTGAAGGCCCCGGGCGACAAGTCGGTTTGAAAAACGACGCGCGGGGCGCAATCTGTCTGGCTTCCCGCGACCCGTGGCATTTCAAAAGCAATCCACAATTCAAAATCTATTACGGTATGTCCCTAATGTCGGCCTGTCACGAGGCGGATATTAATGGTCCTTTAAGGTGTCCGCGCGCGCCCCCTTTCGGGCTGCATTCTCGGCCGCCGCGGGCGAACGGACTTGACGCACTCGCTCGCTCACCGTCGAGCTGGTCCCGTGGAGTCCCAGCATCGAGATAGCACCGCGATACAGAACTCGCCTCTTCATTTATTGATATTTCATTGTTGCTTGCATTTTGTTTTATTCCGCGGTATTCGGCCACGTTAGGAAAGGGACGTTGAAGGTGCTAGTTTTGGTTTGTTCGAGTTCACGCCGCTGCAGTGGTTGCACCGATAAACAAAATGATAACGAAAGCTGATCACGACGATAGCCGGAGGAGAAGTCGGGGCGGCGCAGGGCGGCAAATCTGATGTTCTAGCTAAGTCGCAACAGTCTCTGTCAGTCTCATTAAAGCTTAGCTACGTTCTAAATGTTTCTTTTGCAGCCACGTTATGCAGATGAATATAAGCCGGTATTTATTTAGCGCGCAAAGCTCATTGAAACAGCGACAGGAAAAGCTAGCCGTCACAAGAGACGACGATCAAAGACATTCCCGTGAGTCGGCTTTGCCTCAATGCGCCGATGTCCTACGAGTTGACTAAAGCACACGTGGTCGAAGCGATGTATGTATGTATTTATTGGACCATAGAAGGAAAGAAAGGTCCACCAGCAGGCGTAAATTGTCTCGCCTAGGGGCGGACACCGGAACACCTGCTGGTGTAGGGGAGGTTGGATAGGGAGTAAAGAGTACATAGGATTAGGCGGATAGGGTAGAGGGCTTACGTAACTGTCGAAGCTAAGACATTAGGTAATTCAAGTATGACGTTTTGCACACCGCAACGCCACAACCTACAGCACATGCTAAGATCTATAATTGGGGGTGTTCATGTATACATCGTGAGTGGCCGTTCGGGCAGGGGTGTCTTAGGGACAGGCAGGCTTGATGAAACGTCCAGGAAAACGTCCACAGATTCGTTTTCGCTGCCTTCGTACAGGTCGCTGACAAGACGTGTCTGATAATTTGAACGAAATAGTCAATGATGCATGCAACTTGCAGCCATTTTCTTGGTGGCAGGGGCATTAAGTTTCGCAGTTCTTTTCTTCTTTCTCGCTGTCATTTTTAAGTGATCTTTGTATTGAAATTGCTCCATTTTATGATAATTAAGCATACGCGCAGTTTAGACTTATTCCGCAGTTTTCATGTAAAATTTTAATATTAAGCGAGAATTTTCAGACATGCAATTCAATGCGCTCACCATTACATTTCAAACCGTGGCAAAGGTGATTATTGTAACATATTTCATTAGACTGTGTTTCCTCGCGGGATAAATTTTGAGAGGCTGCATAGACAATTTTCCAGGTAGGATAAATATAACATTTTCTGTCAGCCGTGTTCACACTAAAAAACATGTAAGAGAACGAGAGACTGGGAGACTACGGGTATTAAAGTTTACGAAACACTTACATGCGCGTAGAGACATAAAGAGGTCGCAAGAACGCATTTTAAGAGCCCACGTGAAGACGGAAACGAAACGCTGACATTATATAGACTCAGCAAACGAAAGTGATAAGTGGGTAAAAAGTTACACAGAACACATCCCCGATGATTGTTGATGGGATGTGAATAACATTCTCCTGATTGGGACAAATTTGTGATTACGAAATGCCTTCACTTCACCCCCTCCTCCCCCCAATCGCTCTTCAAGTACTGCCCGTCCTCCTCCCCTCCCGCCATCCTCCTGGGTGTGAAGTTAAATTTGACGTTACTACTTCCAGAAAATCGTTAGGCAAACACCGACAGATTAAAGACTGAGTGAAGTATCTGACGAACACCGATGGCTTTAGTATCAAGAAAGTAGGCTGAGAACAAGGGCTTTCGGTTCAACCCGTATCCAAAGTGTTTCCGCTGCACGAGGGAACACGCAGCCTGTAATTTCTTTAGCGGAGGCCTCAAAGCGCTGGCTGCCAATTCACGCATATCCCCTCATTAACCGACGTTGCCCAATCTGTCTCGTTCACACTTCTCTTTAGCGCTTACCGCTTACCCTACAACCTTTCCAGGGGCTCAACCGTGGTCTTAGCGCTACGCCTCCGTTCCCAACCAATCTCAAGAGCCCCCTTCCTTACACACACACACACACACAAAAAATGTGTGCACTGTAGAGTAACTCTTGCGGCATGCCGCGCACGACCTCGCCTGTGCGATCAGCTCTCTCGCCCAGCGCGTCAGCGACTGGCCCTTCCCCCAGCGTTCTCTTTCCCGCAGCGACCGGGCGGTTTCCCCCCGCAGCTCACATTTTCTATTAATTCTCGCCTCGTATTGGCGCCCGTCAAGAGGCTTCGGCGCGCGCGCACACCTGTGCGGGACACGCCGCGGGTGTGTGCTACCCACTCCCGCACGGCCCCTTACCGCACGCGAGGCATAATGGCGGGGACTCCATTGGCGCGGCGGTTGAGAAAGCCGCGGTGGGTGTTACATCATTAGCGCATAATGGGCCGACACGCACCGGACAAAAACCGCGCGAAGCGCTCGATACGCGCGCTTCTCCTTTTCTGCCCGCGCTCTTCTGCTTCCTTGCTAGACCATTGCGCTAAGTGAGTCCTGGTGGAAAGCCGCTGGTTCCGCCTGAAGGCGTCCCAAAAGGATACCCGTGGAGTTGGCTGCGCGGCAGTTGTCGAAAGCGTTGAGTTTTCGGTCTTAACATGCCGGTGTTTTCTTTCTCCTTTTACTGACCCCCCTTCTCTTTGCCGTCTATTGAGCGTTGTTCGCTGTATCCCATGCGTGCGCGTGGACGTAGACGGGTATCTGAAAGCGGTGCTTGAATACAAACAGTAGTTTATACGTTCCACTGTCGGCACAATCCGCTTTTTATCTTCTCCCTTTATGGATTGATTTTGCTTTGGGCACCCGATAGAAGTTCGACTACAGTAGCACATCCACTGATTTTTTTTTTTTACAATACCGACTCAGATTTTACGCTAAAAAGAAGGTGAACGACCTTGTTCACCACTTTGCCGTTTTGTTTTGCGGCGAACTTGTTAGCGGTACCTCAACCGTCTTGCGCATCGTCCATGTAGCAAAATAAAAATAACAGTCGGAATTACTTGGAATACGCTCGGAAAATTATTTGGGAGATTTACTATATATGGTACGTCATGACCAGATTTCTTTAATACGTGTAGTCACGAAACACCCCATGCGGTACGTTGACAAAAAGTGACCCCTGATTTCATAGCCCCCCCTTCCCTACCTTCTCCGCTGGTTCCGGTTTTGATGATTTTCCTGCCATTTTTCGAAGGGAAGTTGAACTAGCGTACGGTGCACCGTGGTACTTCACACATAATTGAAATACCTACAAGTTGTAAAATATGAATAATAATAGCCTTCTTACTATATCGTCAAAAAAAAACTCCATGAGGTCAATAAACTACGTACGGTTGATTGATTTGTTGTAGGTTTTAACGCGCCGACGCAATGCAGGCGATGAGGCGCGCAGTAATGGAGGGCTCCGGATCAATTTTGACCACCTGGGGATCTTTAACGAGCGCCGAAAGCTCGTACACACGGGTGTTTTTGCTTTTCGCCCACCTCCATCAGAAAAGCGGCCGCCGCGGTCGGGAATCGAACCCGCGACCTCGTGCTCAGCAGCACAACGCTGAGCCACCGTGGCGGGTAAACTATGTACGAGTGTTTATCCAACCCTAAAATTTTTCCTTTTAGGGGCGAAGCCCCGGGCTTGGGGTGTGGGCGTCTCATGTCGTCGTCGTAAGCGTCGTCTCATGTGCTCACGGTACTAAAACACCGGACACTCGCTTAGACCCCGCGCTAGAGAGCTTCGTGCATCAAAGGCAAGAGACTTTTACAGTAAAGCTGTGTACCTCTAGCCCCCAACGGTTTCATCTCCGTTGGCAAAAACGCCAAGGCGTCAAGAATACACTTATACACTGCATGCTTCGCTCCTCCCCATGTTTCAGGTTAGCGGATATGGCCAGGGATTCTTTTTAACGGTACATCCGCTCCTTATACTAACCCGTAACTGAGTTAGACTTCCCCGTAACAGGAAGAGACATGATGAATGGACCGTGATGCCCAAACAGGTGTGCCAGCCGACTATCCTCGTGTCGGTGAAGCATGCTGAACGAGCACTGGAACGGGGGCCCCGATCGGGATTCCGTTTCCGAATGACATTTCTCGTTTCATGACCGGGTACGCGTCATCCAGCAGGATGAAAAGCGGATCATGATCTTTCTTCTCTAGACAACGACTATTCGGTGCCATCCATTTCTCACTATCGTGCGATGCTGATTGAGGGGCAATGTCCTGAACCAGTACTTGTTTGGCACCGACACGCACGTGCAGATCAAAACCTGAACAAACTATTCCAGCTTTAAAACTCTCCAGCAACACGTTGCGTGTGGGCTGTAATTTTTTAAGGGAGCAGGGGTCAAACATCCTGACATGATTGACTGAACAGATTCATGTTTCTGTTCCCCCAACAATTTTTAGTGGATGGCAGCGATGTCGTAGTTTTTTAAACTTAATTTTGGTGGGATAAGGATGCTCTAGTGAGGTTCCTCGCCGTTTTTTGCCCTCCTATACACAACGCGTTCACTCCACCACTGCGCACACGACTTCGGGACGTCTCACACATTGGACCTGTTTTAATACGTAGGATTCTTGGCCGAGTAACCCCCCCAGCCACGAGCGTGTAACACCTTGCATTTCCACAAAAATTTGGATTTCACGAAGGTTCCAAATGTAATCGTTATAGACAACGTAAATGGAGATAATTGGTCGAACAAAACTTTGAAAAACTACGAAATAAGAAAAATGCTAAAAAATCAAGGAAAATGGCAAAACGTATAACGCATGGCGTTTCCACAGTATTGAAGATTTCGCGAAAGTTTCACCTGTAATCGTTATAATAGCGTAATTGGGTGTAATTGGTCGGACAGTATTTAAAAAAAAATTGCTGAAAAAAACTGGCACTCCAGACAGGCGGCATAAGAATGCTACCCATTAGAAGATAATTCTCTGAATGTCTGTGCAAGGCAAAAATTCACAGAAATTCAGAGAATTATCTTTTAATGGGTAACATTCTTATGCCGCCTGTTTCGAGTGGCAGTTTTCTGTTCTCTGGACGGTCGCCCAAGCTTGTCATTCTGTACAGGAAGTCGCCAGGTACGGCTTTCCACCCGCGTCAAGCCTTTACGCAACTCGGCAGCGATCTTATGCCTCTAGCTCCACCGCTGTGGAGCTAGGCCTAACGGCGGCTACCGCGTCGGCCGCCGTGTTCGGAACCACCCGGATGCTGCAGTAGAAACTGCTTGCCCTGATACGTGCCATGATGAGTGCCCCTCCTGAAGACGACGATTAACAACCATGGATAGAGGTCCACCGCTCCCGACATCCACGCCTAAACCTAATAACGCTAATCTTCCGCCCCACAGGGATAAATGTATCCAAATGTGATACTTACACCATCGCCGAACTCATTACCTCTTCCGCACAACTGTCCGCAAGTGAGATATCGCGCACCGTGGGGGAGCTTCTCCCCTCCAAAAATCTCATCAGCGTACGAACCCTTCGGGAATCTGCAGCACCAAAGCTATATACTGAAGCTCACCAGCCTGGCACTCAACAATACGGTTGTCCACCATCGGCCTTACGAGGCTTCTCCAGAAAATTCGTGCCGGGGTGTCATTCATGGTGTGTACCGCCGCGGAATCGCTGACGCGAGACCTTGTCCAAACCACGGCTGCCCGCATCCTGGCCGCTCGCATGATGGGCGCTGCGAAGTCGGCTCTCATCACCTTTGAAGGTACCTCTGTGCCCCGTTACATCATTTACCGCAGCGGCCGCTACCGATGTTACCAGCACGGGCCAAATGCACAGTTATCGGTATACCGCTGCCACACACTAGGCCACTGGGAAAACGTTTGCCCCTTGCCACACACCACCCGGCTCTGTCCTGTGTGCTCCTTGGACATCACCAACTTGACCCCAACGGTGACACATGAGTGCGTATACCGAAGTGCCGCCTGTGTAAGGGGTCGCACGCCAGCACCTTCACCGACTGCCCCACCCGCCAGCAAGCAGACGCTTTCATGGCCCAACAAGCCAAGAAACGCATCCAGGCCCTCCGAACAAAGCACACCTCAGGCAACCGATCCCGTTTGGCATGTAGTCCGACAGGCCTCTGTTCCCCCTTTAGACCCCGCAGACCCAGATTCTTGGTTTCAACAGATACAGGATATTTGTCAGCGGCACACTAAACGCGTCTACCCGAACACGGAGGCGCCCTACATCGACACCCACCTCCTGCACCTATGGGATGCCCGTCGTTCCCTTCTTAGGCGTTGGCGCCGCCGGAAACACAATCGGAAACTGCACCTCCGTATAAATACTTTGACCCAGGAGGCCAAAATGTATGCTGATTAACTTGCTCGCTCCAACTGGTGGAATCTCTGTGATGAACTTAACCCACGAATGCGCAGTAAACGTGCTTGGCGCCTCCTCTGTGTCCTTATTAACCCCTCCTAGAGCACTGCACGGGCCTGATTTTAAGGCCCGAGCCCGGCCCGAGCCCGCTTTGTGAAGCCCGAGCCCGACCCGGGCCCGTAACACCGAGCCCGGGCCCGGCCCGGGCCCGGGCATTCTTAAGTGAGCCTAGCCCGGGCCCGGCCCAGGCCCGTCGTCTCAAGCCCAGGCCCGGCCCGGGCCCGTCGTCTCAATCCCAGGCCCGGCCTAAGCCCGTCGTCTCAAGCCCACGCCCAACCCGGGCACGGTCTTTTTTTTTTTGAGCCTAGGGAGGGCCCGCATGTGTGTGACCAGGCCTGGTCTTAACGTCGAAGAAAATTTGTTTATTATATTTGGTCGAGTGTCTTCGTAGCGGGAAATCAGACGGAGCATCTAGTCTGTACAAGCACGCCCTGAATTGCAACGCAAAAAATAAGGGTTTAAAAGTACACGTAGCTTAGCTCACACCGCCTGCAGTTCACGCCACATGGGCGTAATAATAGCTCGTATTCTTACGCGAGAGACACCATCACCTTTGATGACCAGACTCTTGGCAACTTCATGTGGTTGTTTCGGTCCCAAGTTTGTGTTAATGAAATTTTCTGCTCTCCATTTGAATCCACGAATATGTGCGTGCGTTAGAGCACTGCACGGGCCCGGGCCGGCCCAAAAGCCCGGGCCCGACCGGCCCGTGGGCCGGGCCGGGCCGCCCGAAGTCGATTATCGGCGGGCCTGGGCCGGGCCCGGGCTCAGTGCCGCGGGCCCGGGCTGGGCTCGGGCTCAGTACCGCGGGCCCGGGCCGGGCTCGGGCTCAACGCCACGGGCCCGGGCCGGGCTCGGGCATGAATTCATAGGCCCGGCCGTTAATAGTTCCGAAGTGAAGTGCAGAAAAGAGCATAAAATTGAATATTCTGAGTATACTTTTACGGGCTTTTTGATGTTAGTTGTACACACTGTTTTAAAAACGTGTTTTGCTAGGTCTGATGTCACTATACTGTAACTTTAATGACATTTCATCTACTGCATCAAGATTTTATATTTTGGTGTATAAGATATCAAAGATACGCGTGTTACAAGGAATGCCCTATCGGGGAAGGAATTAATTAAGCCACCCTGGAGCTGTGCACCTATGTCTATGTGCGTGTATTTTAGATGTCGAACCAATCTAAATGCGGCTGCCGTGGCTGGAAATCAAACTCGCGTGCTAGAGAAGCGCCACCGCTTAACAACCCCTCCAGGGAAAATATTTCAACGCACGCACATATTCGTGGATTCAAATGGAGAGCAGAAAATTTCATTAACACAAACTTGGGACCGAAACAACCACATGAAGTTGCCAAGAGTCTGGTCATCAAAGGTGATGGTGTCTCTCGCGTAAGAATACGAGCTATTATTACGCCCATGTGGCGTGAACTGCAGGCGGTGTGAGCTAAGCTACGTGTACTTTTAAACCCTTATTTTTTGCGTTGCAATTCAGGGCGTGCTTGTACAGACTAGATGCTCCGTCTGATTTCCCGCTACGAAGACACTCGACCAAATATAATAAACAAATTTTCTTCGACGTTAAGACCAGGCCTGGTCACACACATGCGGGCCCTCCCTAGGCTCAAAAAAAAAAGACCGTGCCCGGGTTGGGCGTGGGCTTGAGACGACGGTCTTGGGCCGGGCCTGGGATTGAGACGACGGGCCCGGGCCGGGCCTGGGCTTGAGACGACGGGCCTGGGCCGGGCCCGGGCTAGGCTCACTTAAGAATGCCCGGGCCCGGGCCGGGCCCGGGCTCGGTGTTACGGGCCCGGGTCGGGCTCGGGCTTCACAAAGCGGGCTCGGGCCGGGCTCAGGCCTTAAAATCAGGCCCGTGCAGTGCTCTAGGCGTTGGAATATTTTCCCTGGAGTGGTTGTTAAGCGGTGGCGCTTCTCTAGCACGCGAGTTTGATTTCCAGTCACGGCAGCCGCATTTAGATTGGTTCGACATCTAAAATACACGCACATAGACATAGGTGCACAGCTCCAGGGTGGCTTAATTAATTCCTTCCCCGCTAGGGCATTCCTTGTAACACGCGTATCTTTGATATCTTATACACCAAAATATAAAATCTTGATGCAGTAGATGAAATGTCATTAAAGTTACAGTATAGTGACTATCAGACCTAGCAAAACACGTTTTTAAAACAGTGTGTACAACTAACATCAAAAAGCCCGTAAAAGTATACTCAGAATATTCAATTTTATGCTCTTTTCTGCACTTCACGTCGGAACTATTAACGGCCGGGCCTATGAATTCATGCCCGAGCCCGGCCCGGGCCCGCGGTACTGAGCCCGAGCCCAGCCCGGGCCCGCGGCACTGAGCCCGGGCCCGGCCCAGGCCCGCCGATAATCGACTTCGGGCGGCCCGGCCCGGCCCACGGGCCGGGTCGGGCCTGGGCTTTTGGGCCGGCCCGGGCCCGTGCAGTGCTCTAACCCCTCCTGCCCTTCTCAATCCATCTCTCGTATCCTGCTCAACACTGGGGCTTCTCCTACAGAACTCGCTAATGATCTGCGACTCCTTCACTTCCCTGACCATTCAGATAACCCACCACCCGCTCTTCCAATTCACACATTTTCCCATCTCCTCTGGATAGTCCCTTTACGTTGACCGAGCTGCTCAATGCTCTGGACTGTCTACGACGAGATACCGCACTGGGTGAGGATGGTATGCAGTATAAGCTTCTCCGAAACTTCCCAGATGAGGGTATTGAAGATCTTCTCCACCTTTTCAATAGCATATGGGAAACTGGCTGAATTCCAAAAACTTGGAAACGTTTCAAAATTGTTCTTCTTCCTAAACATGGTAAGCCCCATACGCCCACCAACTTGCGGCCCATTTCGCTTACCTAGTGTTTAGGGAAGCTACTCGAGCGTATGGCTCTCACTCGTCTTGAGTGGCATCTCACACATCACGCTCCCTTGCCTGCCACCCAGACTGGTTTCCGAGCCCACCTGTCCACCCAAGATACCCTACTCCGCATCAAAGAGGATGTGTACAAAATTTCGACATCAGCCCAACTGCGGGCTATTCTAGCCCTAGACTTAGAAAAGGCCTTCGATCGCGTTGCTCATGCCCCCATCCTCGACACATTGGCATCGACGGGGTGCGGCCGCTGCATGTACAGTTACATTCGAGGTTTTCTCTCGAACCGCACTGCCGCTTATTCGATTCCCGATTCACAGGCTACACCTTTTTATCTCACATCAGGGACCCCTGAGGGCTCTATACTCTCCCCCACTCTTTTTAACCTTGCAATGTCATCACTGCCCTGCGACTAGCCAGGATCCCCCGATTCCATCTACGCGGATGACATTACCCTTTGGGTGAACTCCAGTAGTCCCGGCACATATCGAGGAAACCTTACCATTGGCCTGCAACAAGATTCTCGACCATGCATCTTCCATCGGGCTTAACATAGCAGCATCTAAATCTGGCCTTTTAGTGGTGTCTAACCGACGAGGCCCTGACCCGGATCGCTCTGTAATACTGCTGTCGATTGGCGCAGCCTCCTTACAATAAGTGGATTCACAAAAATTTTGGGCCTCACCCTTACACGCAATGGATCTGCGGTTCCTCAACTACAAATACTCCACTCCCAGATCTCTCAGGTCTCTCATCTCCTCAAGCGCGTTTCTAACCCACACACAAGGCCTCAAAGAGCCTCACCTTCTCCGCATTGTGGACTCCTTCGCGACATCTCGTGTCCTGTACACTGTGCCCTGCCTCCGCCTCTCGCTAGACAAACCGCCTTGAAGGAGCCCTCCGTGCCCTGCACCATTTAGCACTTGGGATACCTCATTATGTCGCCACACAAGGCGTCTTAGCCCTAGGCATCTGCAATACCCTCGAGGAACGGATTGCATCTCACCTCCAGGCCCAGCTAGAGCGGTTAAAGCGCTCGGCTTCAGGTCGGACGATTCTGACCCTCTTAAACTACCCAACAGACAGTGTTCCCCCAATCCCTCCCGAACCTCCTCCCTGGTCCTTCTTCCCAAACCTAGTAATTGAGCGTATTCCTCCCCACATGCACCCTACTGACAACTTGGTCCGCAGGCAACAACGCACAAAAGCATTGAACAGCAGCATTAATTGGCTTAACCAGAATGGTGCGGCAATCTACTTCACGGAAATCAGTTTTGACTCCACTTCTAGAGATGGTGCTATCGGCCTCCATAGCCCTACTCATCCGTAGACACCATTGTCCACTTCAAAAACACCCCAACTTGTACAACCCTGGAAGAATTCTCCATAGCCGCCGCCGTCAAATTCGCTCTGAAGGTTGAGCCCCCTGCCACCCCAATTTTCGTGTTTAGTGACTCGCAGGAGCCGCTACGAAATATTTCTCGATTCACAATACACCCGCATACCTCTGACAGCCTCAACTGCACCCTTCGCGCCCACCCTCCCCACAAGATAACTCTAGTATGGGCCCCCGACCACGCCAACTTGGACGGCGATGCTCGAGAACACGAGCTTACCCGGGTACTCTCCCCGGGTCCGTCCACGTTGTGGCCACATGTGTACCACCCTGGCACTCAAAAGATTTCACAACATCAGCGACGCCGACAGCATCTCTGCGCGCTACGCTCAAGCAGGCAGTGTTTCCCGGTCCCGTGCACCTCACTCTCTTCTGTGAAGCTGCATCTGTGGTCCGGAAAGCACAAACCTCCTCTCTTACCACTCCATCCCGTATCCACTACATGCATGGCCTCCTCTCGCGTCCCACTTGCCCTATACACCCAACTGCCCTTCCTACTCATCAGTACGACACCCTTTACTGGGAGTGCCATCCGCCAGACCTACCACCACACCTGCGTTCCCACATCGCTTCTTGGGAGGACTGGTTGAACCCGGGTCCTGGCGTAGATGTCAAATCGACGCAAGAACTCCTGGCGACCCACTGCCTTCCTGTTAGTGCGGACCTCTGCGAGCTCTACGGACCAGCCGTTTCCCAATGCAGAGACTGTAGCACGACGGCCCGGACTAGGGCTGTTTAGAGAATAAAGCTATCTCTCTCTCTCTCTCTCTCTCTCTCTCTCTCTCTCTCTCTCTCTCTCTCTCTCTCTCTCTCTCTCTCTCTCTCTCTCTCTATCTCTCTCTCTCTCTATCTCTCTCTCTCTCTCTCTCTGAATTTCTGCAGAATTTTTTTTTTTCTTTTTCCCACTCCGAGGCAAAACTGACTTGATGGCTACGCTCTGCGCTTTCGTCAGAGAGAGTACAGCTCGCCGCAGTAACGACTGCAGTAATGCAAAAGCTTCCCCGTTTAGAACATTTCGTTGTGCTCACATACGGCCACGAGCAGAGGTAACCTTCCAGACAAGCACGCACACGCGTTCCCCCACCGCGTGTGTGCGTATACATCTCCGGGTATAAATGTAACAGCGCCCGCGAAATATTCAAACACACGCCTTACGAACTGCTCTGTGATTATCCCCTACCCGTGTTTTCCTGCATAATAATCGGCCGGCGGAGACACGCACCAAGGAGTCGGAAACACTCGCGACATGAATGATGCATGAGCAGGCACACAAACCAATGACAAGCTGCAGGCCCAGGAGTCTCGCAAGGTCTGTCTACACAGCCCGCTTCCTAACGTGTCATTTCTATTCCACGAAAAAAAACACTGCGCGAACTATATAAGCACGCCTTAGAGCGAAAAGAGGGCGCAATTGGCGAATAGCTACGCCACTAAGGGATAAAAGAAAGAGCCGGCTGCAGTCCCAATGAGCTGCTGCCACACAGACGCGAAATCAAAGGAGAGATGCGTCCCTGGCCGAGGGGACGGCCGTGTATGCGCGCCAATTCTTTCATTTTGCGCCAGCGGGGCCCGAGGCAAGCTGTAATTTATATAATGATGGGCCGGCAGCAGAGCGGCAGATTGGCTTATACGCGCGTGTTCCCGAAGCCGCGACTCTCCCTCGGGGCATTATCAGCTTCGTCGGACCCGAAAATTACAGAAATACGACCGGCGCGCAGAGACAATGCAGAGCTCGGCGCTTGTGTGTACGCTCGGAGTCACTGCCCAAAAGAAGAGCGCGCCGGGTTTGAGGGTTGAACAGGTACTAGCGCTGGTTATTCGCCGCACATGCGTTGTTCTGGGCGCGAGGTTCTTCTCGGATAAATGCGGTGCGAAGGAGAAAGGGCTCCTGAAGCGCCTTATTAACCGATTCGGCTAAACTCGCTCGCTTTTGTTTTGTTGCGTATATATGCGCACCGCCTGCCCAAACGCACGCAGAAGGTTATACAGCTCCCGAGGGTTCTTCTGCTAGCGGTCATTGCGCCTCTTCTGAACACAGACGTCGGCCGCAAGGAGCCCCGCAAGGGCCGAGAAGCCGCGCACGCTAACTTAATTCGCTCGCGATTGCGCAATTACTTTCCAATCCGTCATGCGGCGCGGACTCCCGACTTCAGTGGGACCGTGTAACCGCGTTGTGTCTATACGGCGGAGGACGTATACACGGACGGGACTCGGGGGAGAAAAACGGCGACGATTAGGAATGAAACGTAAGCCGGTTGGTGGTGGCACGGCGACCACGCGAAACGACCGTTGCGACTCGATTGGGCCCGTTGAATGTATGCACTTCGCCGGCCACTCGTGAGTTTGTGTGCCTGCGCGGCCTGCGGTGAATGCGGACGCCGGGTCGATGCGTGCACCAGGAAGCTATACGCGTAATCTCCTACTCAGCGCTGTGTTGTATAGTTCATCAACTCGCGTGCGTGTCGTATGGATATTCCCAGACAGAGTTGTTGCGCGCAAACATGAATAAACAGTTTGTCTTATTGACAAAGAAAAAAGGAAATAACGACTGAATAACGCGGTTTCCCTCGGCCTCCAGGTAGAAGTTAAGTGAAAAGTAAATCACTATCTCCGCGTACACTCTAATCCTGGTAACCCATAATGTAACTTCTAAAGGGATGTAACCTATAAAATAAAGGTTACAATGGATCCATTTTGATGTTTTCTTCATCTCAGTCCATTCTAAGGGTTACAAGCGGGAAGTTAAAAGCGGTTTATAGGTTACATTAATGATTTATAGGTTACATCAACAAAATCTGGCATGTAACCTTTACGTTGTAACCTATAAAACGCCCTGTAACCTATAAGAGATGCTCGTCGCGCCTTCTCTCCAGGCGACCGTTGATTTCTCTGTTGCATGACGGGAATATAGAGAAATGGCGGCGCCCGCAGGTCCGGTGGCCGCGTTTTCGCGCCACTCGAGCCTTTTTACCGCTGTGATACGCCTCGAGCGCGGCCTGTAGGGGCGCCACTGAAATCCCCCTAGCGGCCCGTTTCGAAAGCAGGCGCGGGAGTCCCCGGCCCGCTCCCCCCTGTCGCCGTTGCTTTTGGGGCTCGTTCAAGACAGCGATTTACCGTTTGTCCGCGTTCGAAATACCGAATAACGTGGAGCAGGCACTCTGTTTGCAAGCCTGGTGTGTTCACGAGAGTATAAACGTTTATGACGCGATCTTAGGAAGATCTATATGAGCGCCGGGCGTGTGTCCCAGGCCGGCGTCCCGAAGCGAGCATTTGCATGCAGCTGATTGCAATTCCGCTGCCCTGAAATTTGGTGGAAGTGTCTCCGTAACCAGTGTTTCCTCCGATGGTCATGTTGCGGCCATACACACTATGATGTAAATCGATTTTGTGCACTACAAAATCCAGCGGAGCACTCATACCTGACAGCACGCAAGTTACGCCTGCCACTATCACATATCAGATATTGATCAGTACCCTGAACAAGCCAATGCGGAATAGATTTCGCGAACATTGTACCAAAGAAGTACGATGGATTATGCAAAATTACACTCCGGAGTCAGCACACGACGACAAATTTAATGCTGGGTCGTCTTGTCCAGAGGTGAGCGCTCGCAAAGATTCATCTGTTACATTTATCCTCCACGAGAAGCGCAAAGATGGGCTTATAGAGTAATCCGCGTCCGCGACCAAACTCTTCTTCGAAACATCGTCGTATGACACAGGGAGACTGCATAATCTAGCATAAACCGAAATCAGAGACCCTTATCAGATACGACACTCTTCTAACGAGACCGTGTGTACGAGATTTCGGCGCACGTTAAGGATCTCCAGGTGGTCAAAATTAATCCGGAGCCCTCCACTACGGCGTGCCTCATCGTCTCCGTTGCGTCGGCGCGTTAAGCCCTGCAATCAATCAATCAACTCTTTCAACGACACCTCGTATTTCTTGTGAACTGCCTACCCTGTATTCTTCTTCAAAAAATGCGTCCTCCGAGTGATCAGCCGTTCGTTGAAGGCGAAAAACAAATGAAAAGTGAACACGCAGCTTGTGTGTGTGATTACTAAAACGTTCATTCGTTGATTTCGCTCCGCATTTGTAAACAACGATAGTTGAGCGTCCTCCTCCTCATCCCCCCCCCCCCCCCCCCCCCCCCCCCCATGTCTAGCGAAATACCAGTGCATTTCGCATTCAGTTGGTCTGGTGAATACTACCTTGCTCAAACAAACGTCTTTAGCATTTCAGAAGCTGCTCTCGGTTTTTTTTTTTTTCATTCCCGTACGACTATTCTATTTATTCCTGACTTGCAGAACATTCATTTTTCCGTGGTTTCATTAACATATACCTTGTTTCTTACTATAAGGCATGAGTGGGCACATATCTGACAATTCACAGCCTTTGAGTGTACTTAACATGTTCGCGTGGCTTATATTCCCATAAAAGGCACAAGTTTTTGTCAGCTATTGGGTTATCACACCCCCGAAACATATTTTTCTACGACGTACCTACATATTCGAAGCAAAGCCGCATTTGTTGTCTGCGCTGCAAAACGAACCAACCTCTTACAGTGCCAATGCCAGGTCTAAACGAGGTGACAATAAATAGAATTCATTTGTGCTGACGTGTTCGAAGGTGACAGCGGTGATATGCTGCTGCCGTCGCCGACGACCGCAAGAGCGGCCAAGAAGCGCTCAGAACCGCCACCCCAGGTAGCTCTTGTTGGCGTTCGAGCGCTCTGCCAAGACGCAGCTGTTTTTTTTAAGCGCCCTAAACGTGCAGTTAGCTTACAGACGTCACCATAACAAGTTGTTTAGTGCGCGGAAAGGCAAAGAGAAGCGAAAGAGAACCAAAACACTGCATGACCACCTATCAGCCACGCAGCGCTAATCCCGCAAACGCCGCGGAGAAGCGGCGGCAGGCGGCGCAGCGATCGCGAATCTCGAGGCGTATACCCCTACGATGAAGCGAGGATGGCTGTTACAAGACTTATTTGTCGGCGTGAGTCGCGGAGGCTGCGGCGAGCCCATTTGTGACTGGCAGCGCTACACGGCCCGTTCTTCTACGACCAGCGTCAAGTTCGCATGTTGGACCGATGCCCCGGCGCCAGTGAAAGCGAACTCGGTGAGTATACTCCCGTAACGGTTTCCGTGTTTTCATTGGATGTATCTTTTCGCTGGGGGCTTTTCAATTTGAAATTGCAGCATTCGAGAGGGATTTTCGTTACCCGACTGGTTGCTTCGCTGGACGCTTTCTGTTGCCCGCGACGGCAATTGAATGAAATCACGGGTTGGCGTTCGCTGCGTCAGATTAGAGCGGACGATCGTGAAAGCCCGTACATTATAACAGATAACGGCGCTCGTGGCCTGCTTTCTGCTCTGCGCGCCTTCGTCATGTGTTGAGCGTTTTGTTTACGCTGTTGGCTGCATCGGGCGCACTTTTTTCCCAACAAAGTCTTATATTATCGCGCTATTCTCTGGGTATTATCATTTTGTTTCAGCTATCGGGAAATATTCATTTTTCTCGCTGCATATATTCGGCATGGTGTCTAGTTTATTGGTCTTGTAGTAATACATCCGGATAAACACAAGGTGTGTGCTGCAGAAAAGTAGTCCACTAAATGCTTCCCGAAATTTCTAAACTCACTTCTGTCCAGCGCAAGCCTCTTTTTTTGTGAAAGTTTGCCTTACCGCACAATAAAAAGTTTTTATATCTACAACATTCTTCATTTTTGTCATTCTTTTCCTTGAGTGGGTAAATTTGGTGTTAGTTTTTTGGAGGTAGCGGGGCATTGTCACCATGTTAAGTGGGTTTATTATTCCCATTCGCACAAATCAGTCGTTTATTTATTCGCGTGGTATTGCAGGGCAAATGGTTGTCTCGCGTTATACTAGTGTAGTGCAGTAAAGCGATTTACAGAATGGTGGTATGTATGAGCCAGCATGCAGGCTGCTTGATTGTTGTTGTTTTTTGATGATACAGAAATTGTGACGAATTACACAGAGACAAGTGCAGGTGTAAAAATGGGTGCTGCACCCTCATCGGTTCCTGGCTGTTGGAAAAGTGTGGTTGCATCTGGCTACCTATGCTATGATTTATGAGCACTATTGTTTTTCTTGCAGGCAGTGTTCCTTGAGCTGACAATCAGGACTCCCCTGCGTATGACACAAGTTGAAATGAAGTCTGATTTCCGTGGAAACAACGGTATGAAAATGCAATAACTAAAACTCATTCATTCAAATATTCTTTGTAAAGATGGCACCCAGGCCTGTGCAGACAAAAGTATGATTCACTTGTAAAAATGCGAGGCCTTACTTCAAGTGTTATGATGTTATATTTCGTATCTTATTTCGCCTCATGTTTAATGACTCTTTCTATCAGTTCGTTACTACATGAACTTTATGAATTCACATAACGATTTCCCCAGCATGAAGCTTTGTAGTTTTTCAGTTTTTGCAGAGCCAACAAGAACTCTTTTTCGAAAAGAGCTCTTTAAGAAAGCTCCAGTTGTTAGTGAGGGCTTGTGCTGTGTTCTTTTCTTCGTCTTGTCAAGTTTGGGGTCTTCTTTCATTATGAATGTATACCAACTGCCCAGCTCTAAAGCCTATTAAATTTTAACCCAAGTAACCCTTTGATTCATTACAGGTACAGACCTCCCGGGAATGCCACTTGAAGATCGGTGCAAGTTCTAGATGTATCCTATCCCACAACACATTTCAACGAAGAAAAAATGTAAGTTGTCGATTCCTTTTTACGAATAGCCGAGGAAGAAACCACCGGTAGAAGAACATCTTACTGAAGTGAAAAACGTTTCGGCTTCCACGTGGGATCCTCGTTCAAAATGAAACTGCCAGTACAAGGGGGGGGGGGGGGGGGGGGGTGGAGGCAGATGTTTAAGTACAGCGAAAAATGTGACGCAGACGGCGTCAGCATCGTGAAAGCACGTTTCCTGGGTTTAGGGCGACGTTCGCTCTGTTGCGTGTAGTAGTGATTCCACATGAAGGTGCGGAAATGTTTTTGCTTTCTCTTTTGCAAACGTATGTCAGTTTATCTCGTAGCCCAAAGTTTCTGCCTGTTCTGGGTGAGCATGCAGAAACAATTCGCGAGATAAACAGGAACACGGCACGATTAAAATTCGGGAAGGTTGGGCGATATAACTATAGTGGCTTCGCGTTGTTGTGAACAATGAGGCCAAATTACTCTGTGTAACGATTACTGAAATGATGTGAAATTATTTGAAAGGCCCTAATTCACTCCTTCTCTGGTGTGGCCTTTCATTTCATTCTCTGGTCTCCGTCTTCATTTTCGTGCAATATAGTTTTCGTACTTCACATGCCTGTGATTTGGTTGAGGGGCTTATGGTACACTGGATTTTGTTCTTTTTCTGAAATTTTCTGTAGATGGCTCTTCAAGGTGGGGAAATGCAAGTGACGGCCCCTCACATATATACCTCCATCTGCGGCAGCAGGGAACAAGTCATTCAGATGACCTCGGGGAAATCTTCAGCGTGCCCTGATTTTGTGCCTGCTTGTGTACTACGTAAATTGCGAAGCTTATCTCTGAATGTTTCCAAGCGCCTTTTTTCATGCAGGAAATTATAGATCCCATTTAAAGTTTGTCCAAAAGACAGATTACAATTGGCCTAGAAAGTCGTTAGTGCTGCATAAAAAACCATAACTTGGCGTGGGAATCACAACTCAGGTGGAACTGTAAAGAGGTACCTAAGAGGGAAGTGTAAATATGGATCCGTAAAGACAAGTGAATTCCAGTGTAATATTAGACTCTCAGTGAAACAGAGAATGCAGGGAACATAGCCATAAACACTGCTTTGTATAAACAGTGAATTTGTAATAAATGTTCTTTCTACTTTCCCGGGGAACATTCTGTGTTTTTTCTGTGGGGAACCATGACAATAACGCTGTACAGGGAAAGTGCACCTCTGAGAACCATCTTATATATGTAGCTCAAACTCGAATTCGTCTGAAATTGTTCAATTGCAGTACCAAACAATTTGAAATACTTTGCATACATCAAATATTGAGGTAAAGAATCTGTATATTTGGCCATGTTTGTGAAGCTGTTCACGTAACATTTATTAAATAGGTTAAATAAGGATATATGAATAAACCGAGTTTTACCTGGAAGTCTAAAGCAATATAGGAAACACCAGTTCGCCCAGGAATCCGCACTCGTCTAATATTCATTAAGGAACGATAATTACATTACGGTGGTTCGCAGCTTTGCTTTTTAATAAATAGCCCACAGGTGTTTCATAATAAATGTGAATGTTCAAAACTACTGATGCCAAACTTTTTAAAATGTGCTCCTGTTAAATGCGCAAATATGTGTGCATGTACTGCAATTCTCTTTTGATAATCATGGCCTAAGTTGTCAGACAAGAATTTTGGGCTTAAGGCTATGTTATAACTTTGGCGTCCTTTTGAAGTATGCTATCAAGTGCATGTTTCCACTAAAGCTTGGTTTCACTAAAGCCTAATGTTGTTTAACTAAAGCTAAAATTCATACCCGCAATTTATTAAAAGACCTATCATGCATGTTTGATTCTGGTTTCTTAAACGGCACAAAGCTGATGCGGACATTAAATTTAGTTATGCCTGTTTATAAGACTTAAGCGTTTCCAATACTCACAAAGACTTTTGGGTGACAACCTTGGTAACGATTATCGAACAGGTAATGCAATGCATTTATATTAAGACAACATTTTCAAGCTTTTTAGTACCGCAATTTTAGGAATTATAAAAGTAACTTCTCTTTTAGCCGCAGCCGTGTGGCCGGCAGTTTGTTCAAGGGACGGACAAAAGACACCCGACGCAAAAGTTTAGACGGCGCAATGGACAGCATGGTCGCACATATCGTCTTCCACTAACGCGATATTTGTTTACCACGCGGGAAATGCGCCTTTGGGGCGCCGCCTCCACGGCGCCGGCGAAAGCGCGCCTGGCGCGCAACATGACACCTTCCAGGTGTGTGGCCTTGGACGGCGGTAGATGTAACTTATATAAAGGTATACATGCTGAAAGCGGCAAAGTAACCGATAACTGAGTAACCCTTACGTGTATACGTATATAAGGGTTACGAAGATATAGGTTACATTTGTACCTTATAAATTATAGGTTACAAAAATTCGAAAATGTATACCTCTATTAAGGGTTACCCAGCTTAGAGTGTAGGGGTCGAACGGACGCTCTAACGAGATCTCGACGAGATGGCAGCTTTAAAGAGGGCAGCTAGCTGCGCCGGACGAACGCGAGCCGGTGACAGCGCTCCGACAGCAAACGCGTACTGTCTCGCGCATTTCTCGGTAAGCGATGACCTTGCCTTACGAAAGGCTTATAAGCATCAAATGGGCGAATAGGATCAACCATGGCGGCTCCTGAAGCAGCGTGTGACGTCACTCGCTTCACGGTGCTGGGATGCGGTGTCGTGGCACGCGTGGGAGAACCGTGCTTTTAGTGCATTCAAAAATTCTTCCCTGCACCGTCACCGCACCGCGTGGGAGGCGACAAAGCTTCGTGACCCGCGTGACGCGATTTTTTGGTTTATGCAACGAACCGAAACATGGTAATATGGATAACGCTTTATTTAAGTCGTTGAGCTGTTGCAGCGGAGTGAGGTGCATATATATACAGTACAGCCTCGTTATAATGAAGTAGTATCGGGACCGCAAATTCGTTCGTTATATCCGATATTCGTTATAATAGTAGATGTAAAAATCGGCTGTAACACATGGACAATCTGGCTCGCGCAAAAATTCTTGATACAAAAATGCATATTTAAGGCCTCGAACTCACTATAAACAAGGTAACCCTTACCTTTCTCTTTTTGCATTTACAGCTTAATGAGCCGGAACATGAGTACGTGAAATTACAACAGAACAAGGTTCGCGTGATAGAACTGTCCTGAGTCTTTATTTCTTTGATGAAGGATGTGATCTTCATCTGGTGGCTACTCACAGCACTCAGAAGGATAGAGTTTTCCACAGTCCACACGAACCAAAGGGCCGATATGATTTTGCAGTTACGGATGCCGGAGGGTTTTTTTCCAGTAGCTTCCCAGCCTCCTGATCAAATATTTCTTCGTTTTATCCGATATCGTGCGTGGCTCACAGTTTCAGTTTCGTTATAAATGAATAAGTGCTATTGAAATAAAGCGTGACCAATCAAATATCGTATTTCGTTCGCTATAGCCGATAATTTCCTATATCAGTGTTCGTTATAACGACGTTCAACAGCACCTCCTGTGCAGGCTACCCTGTTTAATTTTGCGCATCGGTTTCGCGGTGCATGCATGCTATGTTCAGCATCAGCTGGTTGTTCCTTGATTATTTCAACATGTGTACGCTGAATGTTGTCTTTACTGTAGAACACCAGGGCTGTGGGGAAAAGTAAAACAATCTCGACAGGATGGGCTGCTTTCCTTGTAGAGTTTATGAAGGCACGTAGGTTTATACCTTCCCCCGTTTTATCGTCGAGTTCAGTGATGATGCGTTTGTTTTGGTAAATCTAAATAAAGCTATAGAGACGGAACTGGAAGCAGGAGAAGACGAACAAGTTTGTGGAGGGATGGATAAAAAAATTTCGGGGCCAAGAATGGCTTCGGGCGTCGCAAGTTGAGAGCGGGCAGAAGCCCATAGCCCTCGTCCTGCAGTGTGCACAAAAGGACGAGGATGATGATTATTATGATAACGATGATTTATTTGTGGCGCACAGTGAAGATAAACATTTTTACAGCGAAGCCTTCTATGTCTCGCTGATTCGTCCGTTAGCGCCGAAAACGCACTGCAGGAAAGCCAACTTCCGCTTACGATGATGATAATCGTGGAAGCGCCTCAAGACAAAAAAAAAAAAAAAGATGATTCCTGCGATCGGAATCGAACCTGGGTCCCCCGCGTTATGACGGCGACGTCTACCCAACTGCGCCGTTCCGAGACGGTCGAGGCAGTTTGGATTTAGAAAGGGCGGCGTGCAAAATTAGACAGAAAAATGATGCGCCCTTCCATCTAATCACGACAGCAATGGTTAAACGTGATGCTTATTTTGTGCGGAATCAGGCGGTGAAGGGTCAAAGTCAAAGCCGCTGCGATTGACAGTCCAAACAGCGTGCGAGTCAAGGTCAGAACTCAACGAGTCAAAGATCCTATCGTCTGCAAGTCAAAGTGCGAACTAAGACGACAGCCAAGGAATCCCTCACATTCAACCATCGTCGTCGTTAGACAAAGGAGTGCAAGGCTTTTCTGACGAATGCACAGTCAGCCTCAGTGTTGCCATGGGTTTAGTGTACGGAGTTCATAGCCCAACTCCCGGCAGTCCTTAGGCGATACGAAGGCAGACATAGGGAACCCCACGTGAAAGGTGCGTATACTGTTCGCGCCCGGGGGCGTCAAACATGTCAATACGGGTTTTTATTAAAAGGGCGACAGTTTCAGATTACATCCATATGAAACTGGGCCACGTCATTAACTGCAATTAACTGGAACTTCTGAATGATAATCGAGAATCGTGACCGGAGGGTTGCCAAGCTGCACGCTACATTTCTTGGTCCGACAGTCCAAGGAAAACATATCCGAGCACCCGTTTAACCCTTATGTCCTGCAACGCAAAATCCTGAATGTTATCTTGCCTGACAGAAGTCAATGCACACTTCATTATGAAGCCATTTCGGTTTTCGCGTGCTTGTAAACTCAGCGTGAACTGTACTTTTAAGGAGAAAAAAAAAGGGGGGGGGGGATCTGGAAGGGAGAGAGTGACAAAAAAAATTTCAACGCAAACATTTTGATCGGCACAAAGAAATTTTACTGTTTCGTCTTTCCGTCGCGCGCAAACGTCCTAGTTGTGTTTGCAAACGAGAGTGTTTGTATCCAACGTTCTTTGCTCACGGCAAGCGGGAAAAAAAGCAACGGACGTTCTCGTTAGCGTCGCCGAGGAACGAAGCTCCGTGTTGATCACGCTCCTTTGTTGGTCGATCGTGTTTTACAGGCATGGTACGACAAACTTTACGGGCAAACACTGTAGCACGAAAAAAGAAAAAAAAAAAGCGAGGACAACTTTGTCGGTGGGACGACGGCTCGTTTAGCAGGAGCTTCGAGCTCAGAACCGGACGCGGGGAGAACTCACGCGACACCGGATTGGTATGCAAGCGCCGCAGTTGCACGCAAAAAGAACGAGCCCCACGGTCGCAGCCCGTGAGGGAGCAAGGCGTCGTCGTCGTACACGCATGCGACACGCCGGTTCGGCTTCCGAGCCGAAAAAAAAAAAAAAAGGAACGAAACCTGCCGGTGGGCGTACACTGGGAACGTGAATAGACTTCCGTCCGCACATCGCATGCAGAAACAGCGCCGGCGAGCGATGTACACACGCTTCGGCCGTCTGTGTACGCGTTCGGAACAAGCGCGGCCAGGCGGCAAGTGGAGCCGGCCGTGCAGGCACGGGACAAAGTGTCGCCAGCTCGGTGGTCCTCCCCCAGTTGCCGCTGCGCGGCTCGGAGGGCCAATGGTAGCGGCGACGCTGTCTTTGAGCCCCTTATTGATTGGACGGTGCGCAAATAACGCGGGATTTCCGGCACCCCGCTGAGGAGTTCGCCGCCCTTTCCCCCTACGGCACCCCCCCCCCCCTTCTTTTTCGCTGGTCACTATCAAAAAAAGAGCGCGAAAGCAGTTTCGAACGCGGGGAAAAGAAAACGCGCATGCCAGGTCGGACAGGCAGGCCGGCCATCCACCGTAACCGGTGCTTGGGCCGATCGAAGACGGGTGACCCGAGCAGCACTTTTTTTTTTCCCCCGCAGTGCCGCCGAAGGGGCTGTCGTCACGTGCGCGCTCCCACACAGTGCATGAGCGACGTGCAAAGTTGGCCGCTTCGGCGGCACCGTTTCGTGAGGGCCGCGGGCGTGCGCCGCTGGCTGCGTGCGTGTTGGGCTCTGTTTGATTGCCTCCTCCTCGTGTTCTGTTTTCTGCCGCCGTGGCAGTAGCGCAGCTGCTACGTTCCCGCCCCCCCTCCGACGTTCGTTCCGTGACTGCGCAGTTACAATTCCGAGTTCGCATCGAAACCGGCACACTGCAAGGCTGCATTTGCAATCCCCAGCTCACGTAGTCGCGCTTATTGGTATCTCCGCCTACCCCCCCCCCTTTTTTTTTTCTTTATATTCATTTTTGTGTGTTCCTTTCTGATGTACATATATGCATACGCCCTACATCGCTGATGCCTACGTGTACTACTTTCGTACTAGTCAAGGCCTACTTGTACTTTTTTCCAGCCATTTATTGTTTCTTAATCAGTTGGTCCTCTCTATAGCTCGGGTAACTATATACAAGTAGACCGGCATCGAGGGCTATGGGTCATTAGCGAGTCCAAAAGTAGCCAAGCACCCTTGCAATCTTTTTTGAATACAAATTCGTAGCCGCCTCAAGCAACATAGATGACCCTCAACGAGAGCTGGCGTTATTGTTGATTGAAATCATTGGTTGACTGGTGCTGATTGCTTAATTTAGTAATTAAAATGGTTATTTATACCAATTGATTGACTATGATTATTTCATTACCGTTTTATCATGCCTTGGTCAGTCTCCCTCCGTGGGTACGTGCTTCGCGTTGGTTTGCCGAAATTAGGGAGGAATTGATTGACGGATTAACATTGTTGAACAGATGTTATCATTTATTTAAAATATATATGTGATTAGCCGTTCTATAAAGCCTTTTGTAAATTTGTTGGGACCCCCGTCTGGATCAGTCAAGTACGTAGCGCGAGGTCTAATATCCCTGGTGTCTGGGTTTTGCCACAGAGGCGGTTTAGCTTCTTTAATTGCCAGCCCCTTGCGCAGCGCGATAGCTCCAGTAATGGAAAGTGTAATACGAATGAACCTGGTTACCACCAAAAAGTTTCCAAAACTCCGTTCCAAGCGGTAATTGTCGGATAAATGTTTAAGCCGCTCTACTATCGACTTTAAGATTATACACAAATACGTTGCTGGGAATGCATTTTTAAAGGAGCCATGAAGACAAAATACAAGTTGTGTTTATTAGAAAGACTGCTTAGCCCCGATAACAATGATACCAATATCATCACAATCTTCGAACAAATAACGGAGATATTGAAGAGAACGTGTGAAGCAGACGCGACCCCCTAGCCAATTTCCAGCAACTTTTCTATGACGTCACGGAACCATGTTTGTGCGATTGGCGGCCGCCTAACTGACCTGTCGCGACGACACATGACTGGACGTCTGTAATGGGGTCTCTCGTTCCATTTGACCGCATCACTTGAATGCTAACGTGCAGTTTACGCACTGAAAATTATGTTTTATTGTTGGCCCGTATGACGTCATTCTTGCTCATACACGTCACTGTGGCGCAAAATTTGCAAGTTTTTAAATACTTCTTGCTTTTTTTTTCGTTAAAAAACATCTTTTGTTGCTGTAATGGAGCTGAGTGAGATGCTGAATTCTAGTTCTTTCAAATTAAACAAGTTGTATTTTCTCTTCATGGCTCCTTCAAGGAGGAAACATAAGCAGTCTTATATCAGGGTACGAAGATCCTGGGGCATTTTATTAAATGGAACCCCATGTATCCCTATAAATCGCTATAGACCGAGACTCTTTGAAGTCGGCTTCCCTAATGCACAAAAATGCCTTGCTGAGAAGACATTAACTCACACGCGGTAAGACGTCTGTTATTAAAGAATGAAGGTCATAGCTACTTTTAATCAACACTTCGATGAGGCCCCCCGACTAGCTATAAAGCACTATACAACTAGCCCCTGTAATATGAGCTTCCCAACTTTAGATATATGCATTGCTGGCTGGGATGAAATCTTGTTAGAGTCTGTGCAACTGGCCTTCATGGAAATATGAAGGCCCTTGGGCCTTTTATAAACGCTGCATTCTCCTGTACAGCAAAACTGTGACACAGCAAGCGTTTCAGATGGGCATACGGGCTTGCCCATTGAGTTCACATTGAAACAATCGTTGAGCTACACAAGTAATCTTTCGCGGAGTATGCGCAATATGAGTTTTCCGATTGCGCTTGAAAAAGGGGTTAATGTTAAAATCCGTGTTTATTTGCAGAAAGAGATGAATATACGTCATGTCAGGCTTTGAAAACATCTGCTGCATAGGGGAATATGAAACACGTTATAGGTACTGAGAGAAAAGAAACAAAGGCTACAAATAGGAAATAAGATTAAAGGAATTGGAGAAGGCCAAATGTCACACTAACCAACATAGCCATCATTAGATGGCTATGTAGAAGAGTAGATGGGTATGTATGTGTATGGCTATGGGTATGGCTATGTCTATATGGGTATGGGTATGGCTATGGCTATAGATGGGTATGGCTATGTAGATGGCTATGTACATAACCATCATTAGATGGTTATGTAGAAGAGAGAGCACGAAGGTTATGTATAGAGTTATCGGTTGAAGCTTCGCTTAAACGTGGCTCTGTTCACTGCCAGCAGAGAGAGAGAGAGAGAGAGAGAGAGAGAGAGAGAGAGAGAGAGAGAGAGAGAGAGAGAGAGAGAGAGAGAGAGAGAGAGAACTCTTGTAGTACTAACGCCGCCGGTTTCCAGCTCGAAATGAAACTGGTTTGACCCATCGTTCACATGAACGCAGACGAGGATGGCAATGATGACGATCACTTCGTGCCTATATATCCACGGCGTTGCACCGGCACTTTCCTACTGACAGCTGCCGCTTTAAAATCCGTATACACGAGCAACCTAAATCACAAAGAATATCTGTACAAATATGAATACATTTGGCATAACATCCGCGAAGCTTGCTAGGTTGTGCAGAAAAATTCACGTTGGTATACTCGTGCAGCAGAAGCTCGAACTTGAGTCGAACAAGGCGTTCCAGCGAGTTTTAAAAACAGCAGAGTGGATGGTTGTACTGAGCTGTGTTAGAAAGACGCAGGCGTACGAGTACGACTCCCGTTCCATTGTCGTAGCGCCGCAATCTCGAATACGCCTGCGTGGCCCGAGGCATGTAATTACTTCATAGTGAAAATTTAAAGCGCAACAAATTCAGACAAAAGACGAATGACACAAGGACAATGACAAGGACAATGACAAGGACAATGACAAGGACAATGGCACAAGGACAATGTAATGACTTGCACGGTTCTGATCTGTAAGAAGGCTTCGCAACAGACCTCTGAAGCTCCGCTCCGCAGGAAAGTCGAAGGAGACTCGCGTCGAAAGTCGAAGGAGTGAAGGAGACCCCACCCCTTGTGTCTGTGTACGCTATCCGCCATCGTCTCCTTCGTCTCGCCGTCCAAGATGGCCTCTACTCATCCCGCTCCCGTGAAATACCGGCCGCCAGTCCCCAAGGCTCAATGCTTCAAGCTTGATGCCCCCAAGGATGCTTCCGTTGACGACATCATTGATGCAATCGAAGACGTCGTGGGTCCCCACGGCCTCAAGGGCCTCCAGCACCAAGGAGGCATGAAGTTTTGTGCCGCGGTCTCGTCCGCTGCTGCAGCTAAAACCCTCAACGAACGTGGTGCCATTGTCGTGAATGGCACTTCGTGCCCCGTTACCTGCATCGGTCCCCAGATAATCTACGTCACCGTGTATCGTTTCCAATGGTACATGAACGACCAAGACCTGGGTGCAGCCCTTTCGCCTTACGGCAGGGTGCTTAGCGTTCACTACCCGAGCTTCAACGGTAGGCCGCGCATTGAGAACGGCGTGCGCCTCGTCCGCATCGAAATGAAGTCTCCCGTCCCAAACTTCCTGTCGGTCCGAGGATACAAGGTACAGTGCGAGTACCGGGGAGTGAAGAGAGTGTGCTCTCGGTGCGAGCGAGAGGGCCACAACCGCTCCGATTGCAAGACGCCATGGTGTCCTCGGTGCGAGACCTTCGGACACGAGTTCGAAACATGCTCGGCTGTATGTCGCCTCTGCCATGGAGACCACGCCACGGCGGACTGCCTGCGACCTCGTTCTTATGCGGCCGCAGCAAGTGAATTCCCCGAACTCTCTCGAAACACCAACGAGATTCCGCAGGTGACTTTGGCCCGGCGGCAGACTCCACCAGACGACATCCCCAGTAGCGCTTCGTCTTCCAGCGATGGCGATTCGCAAGCCACAATAATCGACGAGACGCTGATGGAAGATGTCGCAACCACGCCGACGCTTGCGCAGGACACGTCATCATCCGACGAGCTTACTGGTCAACCCAATGAAGAGACGGCGGGCAACTCATACTCTTCATCCAACGAAGCGTCTCTTTCGCCACCCTCCTCCACAGACATCGACACGGAAGAAAGTGGCTCAGCAGATTCTCGCAGTCAGCTCCCGTCGTCCCACCCAGTAGACCCTGCCCCTGTTCCAGCGACAAAGCCCCGAGGTGCCCGCAACCGCGGACTCCGCGGCTCCTTCATCGACGAAGACGCCAAACCAGTCCGCCGAGAGGCGTCCAAACCTTACCGGCGTGACGCGACAGCGTCAGGCCCCCCTGGTGGGCCCTCACGACACCCGGACGACATCTCACTCCCGATCAACATACCGAACTCGAACGAACCCGCTTGTCCAACGCAAGCTAAAGATCCACGTCTGGTCAACCCGATCAACCAGGTTGAGGACTTGATGGACACCTCACGTGTGGAAAGCAAGCGCGTGTTATCGTCGTCAACCGACTCGGACGACGTAGCAGACGCAAGTAAGAAGTTGTGTCTGCCTGCTCCTAGCGCTAGTCCGGATTTGTGAAATTGAGTAGCACCTATGGGCTTCTCTGTCTTCATTACCTTCTTTATTTCCCTGATGCCGCCGTTATTCTCAGTCGCTGGTGGGTACTTTCATTGGTGGGTGAGACGGCAGAAGTTCCATCGAATGCCGACGCGAAAGCCCATTGAGGCTTATAATGTTGCTTCCTCCTATGTTAGCTTTCGTACTAGCATGGCGGCCATGGTGCGCTCCTTCCTGCTCATTTTTTTCTCCCGAGGTCACGTGACAGCGTTCCACGCTGCACACGGCTCCGGTCTGCCTCCGTTGTTGCTGCGTTTCAGATGCGCGTGCCTTTTCGCAGGGGATACCTCTATTTTTATTGTATTTTTGGAGGGCTGCGCGTGGTCTTGGCGTTCGCCCAACCTCCGCGTTCCAGGCCCGCGTGATATTTCAGGGTGTTTGTTGAAGCTCACGTATTTTTTTAGATGCAGAGCATCTGATTCACTCGCCTTGTCCCTCCGGCGTCGTCGTCGTTGTTGTCGGCGTTGTCCACCCCTCTGCCATTCTCCTCGCCGAGCGAGCTGCGCTCTCCGCCGCTCTCCGCCGCTCACCCCCTCTCCTCTCCGATAACGAACACTCTCTCGCGAGGGGCATTGGATTGGATTTGATTTGATTTGATTGGATTGGATTGGATTGGATTGAATTGGCTTGGCTTGGCTTGGATTCGGTTGGATTGCATTTGGATTGGATTGGATTAAAGTGGATTGTGTTGGATTGTGTTGCGTCATAGCCGCGGCAGACGCGCTGGGGCCGGCGCATGTGCAGTACTCTCTCTTCCGCGGTTTCCTCTCCTTCGGGCGAGCTGCGCATATAACCGGTGTGCCGTTCTCCGGCGAAGCAACATCCACGCTTGGCTCAAACACCTAGAGTCCACGCCGCTTTACAAATACGCCAACGTCGTCATCGACTGGGACCAGCTTACGCAGTCCCCTCAACGTTATGCGCGCTATAAAACGCGTTCCCTTCGCCGCTCCGCCTATGCGTCGCATCTACACAGGGGTTCCCGCGAGGGGAGGTGGGAGTTTTTTTTGAAAATTTTCATGGCTAGTACAGTACGTGCTAGTGTTTTATTTTTTCGATTTATGCTACGAATATTAACCCTAAATGTCCAAGGGTTTAAAAACAGTGACAAACAAAGAGAGGTGATTCACTTTGCCAGAGAAAATTTTGTAGATCTAGTCTTCCTCCAAGAAGTGAACTTTTTTTCTATTGAAGACGTCAGAACGTTTCAGCAGAACTTTAATATTCCGTCTTATTTTTCTTTGGCGTCTAACCACTGCTGTGGGGTGGGCGTCCTAATCTTCAACCACACCATCCGTTGCTCCAGTTTTAGTTCGACAGATAGTGAGGGAAGATTGCTAGTCTTGAAATTTTCTCTTTCTGGTGCCCGCTTTAAAATCATTAACGTGTATGCTCCTGCACGCGTCACAGCTACAAACAACTTCTTTCGTTGCCTAGGGGTTTATCTTTTGGAGCGCGTGCCCACAATTCTTTGCGGAGATTTCAACTGCGTCCTTGATAGTATGCGTGATGTACGAGGGCCGGGTCAGGGACGACCGACGTGGAACGCACGCGAACTCGGGTTCCTAGTGCAAGACTTTCACCTGGAGGATGTATGGCTGCTCCATTGCGGGAATTATTTCTCTCCCACGTGGAAGCGCGGTTCCTCAATGTCCCGACTAGACAGGTTTTATATAACTCCAGACCTAATCCCGGCTGTGTCAAACATTGAAGTAAATCAATTCCCTAGTATGGCCGGTTACATTTCCGACCATTACCCAGTGCTCCTGTGCCTATTTACAGGTCACCGTAGACTGGATGGCGCCCGGCACTGGAAGCTTGATACTAGAATACTGCAAGATGACGTAGCTTTATTGTCCTTAAAAGCAGATATTTCTTCTTCCCTACCGGTCGAAGTTAGCATACAACAGTGGGACAGTTTATAATCCATATGGAGGCAACAAGCTCAAACAGTTGGCCAACAAAAAAACGTTCGTGACACAGCTGAGCTTAACAATACGCTCAAGCGTATCCGGATAGGTAGATATGATACAGAACTAACGCCGTGAATGAGCGAATATCTTGGCATCCTTAGGGAGCGGTACAAACGCCAACTGAATGAAACAATGCAACCACCCGCTTCCTACAATATTCATGGTCCTTGCAACGGTAGTTTAGAAATTCAAAGATTTTTGGCGACGCGTGAAGCTCCAAACATTATAGAGTGTGTGCGCTGCCCGGATAACACCGTCTCCACAGACCCATCAGCTATAAAATCAGGGTTTCTTTCTTTCTTTTCTGATGTCTTTGCGGGAGATTCGCTCGAGGTAGATGAAAGACACATGGTAGCACAACTATGTTCTGCTTCAAATTCCCTACCTCAGGTTCCACAAAGCATACACTCCCAAATACTGAAGGACGTAACCTGTTCTGAGCTATACGACATTTTAAGAGAAATGAAAACCGGATCGGCGCCTGGTCCGGACGGTTTGCCAACGGAATTCTACAAGCGTTGCTGGGCAGAATTAGGCTCTTCCTTAGTGCAACTTATAAATTCAATCCTAGCAGATCAGCGGCTTCCAAACTCGTTTAAGAGAGGCCGTCTAATCTTACTTTTGAAAGAAGGAAAAGACCCCTCTCTCCCGAGTTCTTACAGACCAATAACCGTTTTGAACTCGGACTAAAAGATTTTAACTTCCCTTTTGGTATCCAGAATTAAAGCTCTTTGGCCGGACCTCCTCTCACTCCAACAGGTTGGCTCGGTCCCATACAGAAATATTTTTTCGGCACTTAGCCTAACCCTAGACGCACTTGCCTATACGCACCAAACTGGTATTGCAGGCCTGTGTGTCTCTTTAGACCAAAAACAGGCATTTGATAGGGTCAATCATTCATACTTGCTTGCCATATTTCAGGCATATGGGTTTCCCTCTGAATTTGTTCAGCTTCTCCGAGAATTGTATGATAATTTATCCAGTGACCTGGTCATTAATGGTGTGGTACAGGGGGAAATTGCAATTCATAGAGGTGTCAGACAAGGATGTCCCTTGTCGCCGCTTGTGTTTGTCTTATGTCTAGACCCCTTCATCAGAAAACTCGTTGATAACCCCCAAATTAGGGGTCTCCCCCTGCCCGGACAAGGATCGGTTAAAGTATCTGCGTACGCAGATGACGTCACTATTTTTATCCGGGACACTGATAGCCTCACGGCTGTTTTAGGGGACTTCGAGTCTTATGCTCGACTTTCAGGTGCCGAGTTAAATGTCACAAAAAGTGCTGTCCTCCCTCTGGGAAACGCTACACTCGCCCCCATTCATAACTTAAAAATAGTTCGAGACCTGATGATTCTCGGCGTCAGATTTACCGAAGGTGTTTCTCCAGACATGTGGCCCGAGTTAGTTGAGGATATTCAAAAGAATGTTGCCCGGGCTAGGTCTTTCAGCTTCTCTTTTTCGGAGAAATCGTATCTGATTAAATGCGTTTTTCTTGCTAAATTTTTTTTTGTCTCCAGGATTATGCTGCCTCCCAATCCTGTTACGCACAAAGTGTCCCGCGACATTTTTTCTTTCTTTTGGGATGGAAGCACGGAGCGTTTAGCGAGAGATGCCCTGCGCCTCCCACGCCGCTCTGGGGGTTATGGTCTCCCTTGCATCGACCTCATGAGCCAGTTGTTGGCCCTTAGAGTCGTCTCTTCACTTCTCAGTGACGTAGAAGCTCCGGGCAGACCTTTGATCCTATACTTTCTCGGTCCTCCTAGACGGGTTCTTTGTCCAACTATGGCCAGAAACCTGCACCCCAGTGCAGCTTTCCCGCCAAGACTGTTCAAGGCCGTCATTACTTTAGCTAAGAAAATTCGTGCACTGGATGCTGATCTCGATTTTGTGAATGAACAACCTGCCAGGCTGTGTGAAAAAATAGTTACTGCGAGATCGGGCAGACGTGTGGATCCACCAGATTTCCCCTGGTTACGGCTGACTTCAGGTAGGCTGCCAGAGGACGCCAAAAACATCCAGTGGCAAAAAGCGTGGCGAATTCTTCCCACAAAAGATAGATTATTTCGCTGGGGAGTAACACAGAACTCTTCCTGTCCCAACTGCGGTCAACCAGAATCCACGGCTCACATGTTCTCAAGCTGCACTGTTGCGCGTTGCTTTTGGCGCATCATACACCGTGCCGCTCCAAGTTTGGGGCTTGCACGGTATCAACTTAGAGAACAGTGCCCTGGCACTCCCCTTGGCAAACTATTCGTAGTGATTGGCGATTATATACTATGGCGTAATCACTGCAGGGCCGTAGCACAGAATCGCAGGCTACGTATGCAGTGGCCCTTGCTTTCCTTCTTCAGACAACACCTCGTGACCTTTTTGGAAGGCGAGTTGGCCCTTTTGGGTGAGGAAGAGTTTCTGCGACATTGGTCTACCCGGTTTATTGAGGTTTCGAACAATTGTTTTCCTCGCATGTATAATTGAGGTTTCGAACAATTGTTTTCCTCGCATGTTAATCTTTTGGTTGTAAGCAACTCTAAATTGTTTGTATGTTAATCTTTTGTCTACAATCAACTTGAAACTGTTTATGTGTTTCTGTAAGTGTCTGTAACTGGCAGCTTTTGCGCTCTATTAGTTTTGTAGCAACTGGCGCTGCACCTGTTTAATTGTTTCTGGTTGTTACGTTGTATCATTGATACCAGGATTTTTTGATAATAAATTTATCCTTTCAAGACTGCTTCCTAAGCTGTCACCGTGTTGCCTCCTAACGGGAAAGCACATATTGAATTCCCGCAGACAGGTGATCACAGGTCAGCAAGCGCACTGTCCATGCGTGCGCGCGAGGGGATAACACGGTGTCAGCACGCATTCCTATTCGGAGCAAAGAAAAAAACTGGCTGAACGGACGGAGAACACCAACACAGAATGCGGTTTCCTAGTTGAAAAACAAACACAACAAATGAGCCGGAGCCGTGATGGATTCAAGCACACCCATTTCGCGCTTAATACGTGAAAAGAGCGGCATGTAATAACACACAGGACACGCTGGGATTATAATGACGTAGATATAGTTACTCTAAAGGCAAAGGTAATGTAGCAGATCGTGAAGAATATATAAACGTCAAGTTGATTACCTATAGTGGGCCGCCGCTAAAACAAGCCAGAGACACGCCAGGGTCTTCTTTTTTGTGTGTTAAATATTATTTTTTGTGCTATTGAAATCTATAGACTCTAAGGTCTAGCACACGGTGCGAATTAAAGATGCAGCAGAGACGCCGCTGGCGATCGAAGATGCCGATTCGATCTTTCGTACGAACCTGTTCTCAAGGTGGCACAGACACAAAATATTCACGTGTTTAAAAAATTATGACGGAGCTTACCATTCCGCCTCCTGTCCAGCCGATGCTCGTCACGGAAACTGCCTGTTTTGCATTTGGTTGTTCTTAAACGCAGCTCCTGGGCAATATTCCGGGATTTTATTGCGTCCGTGCGCTCGCGGAAAAACGCAATGTGCGAAAGCCACCTTACAAAGACCAAGCTTATCGCCAAAGCAAACATACATCTCCGCTCGTATAGACCATTTTATTTTCTTCGTCCTGGGAGCTGCCATTGTATCAGTGGGCTGTGCTAGCGGCCCTATACAATTGGCGCAGTCGACAGGAAGATGTAACTGCGCATGAGCAACACAGCCCGGAACATGCTCTGATTTTATTACAGATTAACCCATGAAAAGGTTTATAGAAGCTAGAATGTGTGATGTAATGGCACCTGATAAGGGTAGGAAGCGCGCGCGGTGCTATAGAAAACAAACGTCTGTGTGTGCGTGTGTGGTATAGAACGCGGTCACCGCCAAAGTCGAATGACCGCCGTCAACACTCCGAAGAGATAACATTTCCTTGTACCTTTGACCAAAGTTCCGTGTCGCCTCTATATGGTGTGCTAAAAAGCTTCGGTGGTCATACGCCTTCGCAGAGTGGAATGGCTCCAGATATTTTTGTTGTTCTCGAGTATGTTTGTGGTTTCCAGCGAGGCGTAGCTAAAGAATAAACGTGAGTGAGTGAGTGCTTGATTGATAGACAAAGTGGCAAAGAAGTGGACTGCGGATAGTTTTAACTCATTTGGGAGGTCACCAGCAAGCAACCCAGTACGGTCGGGGGCAGGGGAGAGGGGGAATGAAAGGGGATAGGTGAGAACAAATGGGGACAGAGAAAGAGGGAGAGAAAGAAAGAGATAAGGATAAGGAGTGCGTAAGGTTGGCCGGCAGGCATTGGGCTACAGCAGTTGTATGAGGTTGGTCTCCTCGAGGAAGGCCAGGACAAGTCGGAATGCTTCCCGGAGAATGGAATTGGGGCCCGTCGGGAAAATAAACCAGAGGGTGCGCTAAAAGGTAGCAGTTGTACCAACCTTAATTATTCTTGCTATATACCATATTTGAACGATTCTAACGCCCCCCCCCCCCCCCTTTCCGTTGTAATGAGCAGGAATTACGTTGAAAAATTAGAAAACATTACTTCGCGCTGAATCTACCGCGCAAATTTATAATGAATTTTATAAGGAGTTCGTGTCCATGGTAATGCTGCTGGGTGCTTTGAAGCCGATTTCGGCTTTGAGCCCGATTGCAACGCGCATACAAATTTGAAGGCCAATTTTAGCAAAAAAGGGCGCGCTTTAGAATCGTGCAAATACGGTACTCAGACGTCAACTTTCAGGTTCGGCGTCAAGCATGAAACAACGTGTAAGTATGCATGTTCTCTCGAGTTGAGAAAGGGGGATCATGCACATTGCGCATGCGCGGGAACCCATCGCAAAAGGGTGAACACAAAAGGGAAGATACTTTTTTCACCCTTTTTACAGTTGGCCACTTTTATTTGCCTGCGCAAAGCAGTTTTTAGCAGTTCCTGGACCGTCCAAAACTGCTAGTAGAAATTCGAACTGGAAATAAAATACGGAAGGCTGTTCTCAACAGTTCAAAATGGCAAATAAAAGATGCCTGTAGTGTCACAATGAGGTTCTGGGCTATGGAATGCACCCTCATTGCACGGCCACAACCATTACTTAAACAGTGAATATTCGTCAAACAAAAAGAAGTGAAGTGCAGCATGAAAGTATGGTATCCCAAAGCGGCACGCATTGCGAGCGCCCACACCGAAGGGTGTTGAAGCAATCACCGACACCTTCCCCCGGTCGTCACTGTCACCCACCGCACGCAGCTGCCAAGTGACGTCAGAGCCCAACTGCGCTCGCGCAACAAACACTCCCGTCGTCATTACGCAAACACAAGCGCGTGCGCTGCTTTTTTCCTCCACGACTGCGTGCATACATCTATACATCATGCATTCGCAGTGGGAAGTACTACACGATGCTTCTTTTATGCACCTTTTTTAATGGTATATCACGAGCACTTTTTCCACCTGTGTTCGTCGTTTTCTCCCCTCCCCCCCCCCCCCCCTTTTTTTTTTTTCTTTTCCACCGCGAGCCGTCTGCGTTAGCTCGGAGTAATGCTATCGCTGACGCCACGGGGTCTGGACAGGTTCGGGCGGAAGCCTTCATGGCAGCGCTGCATCCAGGAGGAGGAAGGACGAGGGAGAGGAGGAAGCGAAGGACAAACTTCCCAGCTTCCTGTCTGGTTAAAGGTCCTCGTCGGAAGGTGGCGCGCACCGCAGGAACCGAATCCCCGGAATCCATTAATCCCGTTGTTTAACTTGGCTCCGGCTTACGTCGTATCGATGATGCCGTTCCAGTGTGCGCCGTGAACCACCTAGGCCGCACACGCAGACTCTTATTGCTTAAATACGTCTCCTTTTTTTCTTTCTTTATCCTTGCGTGATTTTTTCGTTGTATAACAAAGAAGATATAACTCTATACGCACTATGCGGGCCGTATACAACGCAAAGTTTAGCAATGTCCAGGTCATGGTCCAATATCGAGAACTTATAGGCGTTTACTTTTATTGCCACAGTTTCTGCTTCCTTCCAACCATTTGAAGACACGTGAGCAAGGCTGCGTTATCGCTGTTGCTGTAAAACCACCAAACGCTAACCACGAAGGCCGACAAAGCGGACAAATATGCTTCACATCGCATTATGGATGGTTAACAGTGCATATTATTTTGTAGGAAGATGTACAGAAACGTATGCATGTACTTTAGAAGGTAGCGAGATGGGGGAGCTGCTACACAAATTTCATTGCAAATACGACGTGAAAGAATGAGATCACACAGCTAAGAGATCCGCACGGCCAGCGATGACGTCAGTAAAGTGTGCTAGGCTATGTTCGGACTACAGACACAAAAGCCATATCATGACCTATGGACGTAAAAAAAACGGTGTGTCACTCAGTTCGGTTGACTGAGACGTGAAATGACGTCATTCTTCAAAGTTATTGCGACAGTCGCGGCAAGAGTCTGAACCTGGCCTTAGCCTCATCAAACGGTCTTTCGCGTCGAGTTGACAACGAACATGCGTATGTTGGGTCTGTGAACAATATACCGAAGCGTCAGTTCATTTTGTCGGCTTCTTTAGACAGCTTACTTCGCACGGGTCCCCCTTTCACCACAATTCTGTCGAGTGCATCACTAGAAAATTTTTGAATAATTCAGCTGAAGTCGTTTAGTGGTATACGGTCATGTGTGGGACGTTTTTGTTTTAAAATCCGTCTTTCAATTGCTTTAAAACACAAAGCGCATTTTGTAACGCAATTTCTGGCGATTCATCATTCCACCTGTATTGCTAAAAGAAACTAAGAAAACTAAATCATGCGCACTGGCGATTCAAGCCCCTTAATTGTGTGTTCCGAACGCACGAATAGTCGAGTCGATTCCACTCATACAAATATGACGGGGACGAGACGTTTCTTCTTTCCGTAAAGCTCCTAATAGGTCAGCGGGCTGCGTGTCCTTTGTTCAAAATAAAAGAATGCAATTGTGCTTTGTTCCACGAAGGCTCCGAACAAGCGAGGATATATGCAGCAGTGACGTAGCCAAGCAGCGGCACGCGTAGCAAGTCGGTCTCTTACGTCGTTTCAGTGACGTAGTTAAGTATCGTTGATGCATTGTTGCATTTTATGTAGCGTTGTCCACCGTTTCACGTCTTCCCGGAACTGTCACAAATGGCTGTTGTGTATCTGCTTTCCTTACGTCAATAGAAACGATGCTTAGCTTCTTTCTCTCTCTCCCCCAAACCATCATTTTTTTACAGCTAACGTTTCGTTGGAGCATTCACATCTTGCGTTATTGTTATTTCACACAACCGGCCCATCCATAGTATTTAGCTAAACTTCAAGAAATATCAGTGGCATGTCTTGTCCTTTTGTTATGTCCGTAAGTGCAAATTCTTTGCAGGGTACCCCAGATTGATTTGATTGATTGTGGGGTTTAACGCGCCGACGCAACGCAGGCGATGAGGCGCGCCGTAGTGGAGGGCTCCGGATTAATTTTGACCACCTGGGGATCTTTATCGTGCGCCGAAATCTCGTACACACGGGCGTTTTTGCTTTTCGCCTCCATCAGAAAAGCGGCCGCCGCGGCCGGGAATCGAACCCGCGACCTCGTGCTCAGCAGCGCAACGCCTTAGCCACTGAGCCACCGCGGCGGGTGTACCCCAGAGCACAAACTGTGCAACACTTTCCATCAGAACAAAAGTGCATCCTCAGCGATGAGGAGGATTAACCATTTATGGAACTGTATGACTTCATTTGTGGGAGGCCTCGTTAGTAAAGAAAGCCTTCGTCCTTGGCTGCCCGGTGGGCCCTGTCCACAAGTCGTTGCTGGTCTTGAGAGCGTGAACTGGTCAGCTGGTCTCCATGGCTCCAGGGTGGGGTTTGGTAGGGGGGTTAGTGATAGCGACTATCGGCACTCCCACACCGTATGGCAGAGAGTGTTGGGTGCGGGGCAGTGTTAACAAGTCAATGAGTGCTGTTGGGTAGATTGATTGATTGATTGTAGGGTTTAACGCACCGACGCAGCGCAGGCGATGAGGCGCGCCTTAGTGGAGGGCTCCGGATTAATTTTGACCACCTGGGGATCTTTAACGTGCGCCGAAATCTCGTACACACGGGCGTTTTTGCTTTTCGCCTCCATCAGAAAGGCGGCCGCCGCGGCCTGGAATCGAACCCGTGACCTCGTGCTCAGCAGCGCAACGCCTTAGCCACTAAGCCACCGCGGCGGGTGTTGGGTAGATGGCATGGAACAGTATTCCGCGGAGGTAGATGTTAGTTTGCAGCTGTCTGAGGGTAATGGCGTCCTCTCTGGTCCTCCTGGGGTATGGTGGTGGGAAGATGCGGCGCTGCAGTCGGTAGGGGGCGAGGACATCCTCGTATCTTCTTGGAATGTCTTCGCTGCAGGTCAGGGATCGGTCTTCCCACGATGGAAAGGCACGGAAGGTATACGTATACGTATATACGTAAGGTATACGTATTTACGCTCGCGGGCAGTGGCGTGGGCCGCTTCACTCCCCTCGAGTGATGCGTGGCCTGGGGTCCAGACTATGTGGAGTTCGGAGTGGCTTTGTAGAGTGTTCAGGATGCGGATGGCTTGAGCAGAAACATGACCTAGTTGGTAATAGCGACAGGCGGCTTTGGAGTCTGGGATGACAGTAAGGTTGTCTGAGCCCGTGGTGGCAGCGAGGGCGATGACGAGTTCCTTCTGGAGACTCGGTGTCCGGGATTTGGGATTGTGGCCGGCGTGAGTTCTGTGCCATGGTTGTTGACGACGCTGATGGCGTGCGCAGACTTTTGAGGGTACCGGGCAGCATCTGTGTAGCGGACCGCTGGTTTCTTGTCTCCGTAGGATTTCCTGAGGGTGGTGAGGGTTGTTCTTTGGTACACATTGAATACGGGATTCATACTTCTAGGGATGGGAGCAATGGCGATAAGTTGGCGTAGGACAATTTGTTTAGTAAATGAGGTCTCCTATGCATCGTAGCCAAGGCGACGTAGCGTATAGCGAGTTTTTGGTGAGTTTGAGTATTTCGAGCTGAATGGTCTTGTGGGCTTCAGCGAGTTCCTCCCAAATGTTGTGCAGACCGAGTTTCACTATAGTTTGTCGGTAGAAGTTGTCGGGGGTAGGCCAAGTGCAAGCTTGTAGGCCTTCCGGATAAGGATATGCAATTTGTCGCGCTTGCTATTCTTAAGACTGAGGTGTGGAGTGCTGTATGTAATCCTACTGATGATAGGCCTTGGGTCAAGCGTATATTGTCCTGCTCTTTGTGATCGCGGCATCTGTTGCTTACGGTGCGAATGAGGTGGGTGACTTGAAGTACTGTTTCTTCTAGTTTTTGGAGGATTGAAAAGTGAAGTAAATAAATTTAATCGCTAAAGCAGTGCAAATGTAAACCAATGGCAAAAAAAAAAAGAAACGAAGGGAAAAGTCGGCCTATTATAGTCCAATATAGCCAACACGAACAGAAGGTGCCTAATTTCGCTGCTCAAAATCAGATCTGGCTGTTAAAAACTCGAAATGAAGATAAGCTGTGTAAGAATGCTTCCGCATTAAAATGCGATTATCGAAATTTCTGTAAAATATATATATTTTTTTGCTTTTGTTCAGTAAATTTGTTCCAGATTTTCCTCCATGACCATATAATGATTTTGCCAATAGCAGCTCGTGTATTTTCACGAGCAATCATTCCTAACGATATCAAGTTTTTGTGTGCGCGTAAAAAAAAACAAATAAACAAGAAAGAAAGCAGCCACTGGCAACAAGTTGGCCTAAAACAACAAAATAATGAGCAATTAATAAACCAATTCTTGGCATGCAATTATAAGATAAATTAGCAAAATAATGTTAAGCTCCGTCTCATTACCAGTACCTTGGCTCCCATACGTATCACTCATATGCACGTACTCAAGAAATGAGGCAACGTTAGGCTTAACAATTAGGCTTATTGTGCAATACGCTCAGTTCGTTTTCCCGTTTACCGATGGGTGCCGCTTTCGACCACGCCACGCCGATGCAGTGGCAACAGCCCGCCACGGAAATAAGAGCCAGTTCGTGCAACGTCGCGTAATAATTGCGCATCCGTAAGGAAGAATGGACTCCGGATATTCCAAGCATATGGAATCTTTCCTGTCCTTCCAACAAGACGTATGACGCCCGCGTACCCAGAATTATCGGTTTCTGCGAAGGCCCACTTTCTGCCACTGGCAATCGTATCAGCACAGGATCTTTCCTCAGCTTTAATAAATATCCGGTGCATGCGATCGTTTGTTACGCAATACCACGATATTAAAGAATACGTGAAAACCGACAGAAATATCAGATGCGCGCTATATAGAGGTATTATACACCAGGCGTTCGCGACCGTGCGTGGAATCCACAGCGTGGCTCTCAGAACTCCAGGAACGTTGTTGCTTACTCGGTGCACATGGTTCACGCTGCGTTGTTTGCGATGCCGGCTACGGTTATAGCATCGATAAAAACAGAGGTCCAAGCTTCAAGGCCCAGACAAAGGAAGTTTGTACAGTTGCGTTAAGTAGAGTGCAAACCCTACTGAAAAAAATGGCAGTAATATTTTAGCCTAAGGTTTTCACAGGAAGGCGCTAAAGAAAAGCAAGTGATGCGGGGCTGCTTCACAGTCCCAACACCCCCATCACCACCACCGGCGTCATCATAATGATCATCATCATCGTCCATAATAATAACAACAATCTATGTCCATTGGAGGACTAAGACATCCCTGTATGAGTTTTTGTGTCTTCGTTTCCTTTCACTTTCGCACATCTCATGTTCATGTGGAGTAGCAAGACAAGCTCGCTGCCAGGCTGAGTTCTCTTCATCATTAAAGGCATTCCTCCTCCTCCTCGTCCCCTGTATATATACCTCCAACCACTCTTGTCCTGCGCCTCCACAGTATATTCTTTCTCCATCCTCAAAATTCATTATTTCATCTCTCCATCGAGATCATGGTCTTCCCCTTCCAGTCCCTCTCCCGTTAACACCACTGGTACGTTACTAGCGTGCATCGTCCTTCGTTCGCCAATATTCTCAGTTTGCCGCCTATTTGTCAGCATTTGCTGTTTTCTTTCGTGCGTGTTTTGTACTGACTTTGTACACTTACATTCCCACACCTTGTTTTTGTTTCTGATTTTCTTTCTAATTTTCTCTATTATTTTCTCTATTTTTCTCTATACTGATTCTCTAATTTTAACACGGAAGTGTTTTATGCCTGGGTGCACGAAGATCTCACTGGCGTCATATCCGTCACGGAAATGACGTCGCCAGAAAATGTGCCGCCGCGTCAGTGGCACTTTTTAAGGCGCGTACGTAAGTCAACAGACTTACGTACGCGCCTTATATCCTTACCTATGACTCATTCAGAGGGTGCTGCCGTCTAGGAGAGGCGAAGGGAAGTATTGCATCATGACGCTAATGAGCGCCGACAATGGGAGTCTCGATGCCAGCGCCATCGTGTACGGGCAAGCACCCTCCGCTGCCGCGTTGTTCCCATGACCGTTAGTGTTTCAAGCTGCAGCTGTTTCTGTGCATGTCATTTTTGATTTTGTTGTCCCGGAATAAACGGGTTATTTTTCTGTTTCTTGCGTGTCGGCGTCACTTCGTCTGGCGGGGTCAGGCTCGCGAACCCTTCGCACATGCCAAGGAGGCTCCTTCAACATTCAACTACTCCTGTGAAGGCACCTTTCACTTTCGTGTTTTACCGATTCCTATGAAAGAGGGACCAACCACAATTTTTGCATTGTCGCTTTGCTCGCCTGTCATTTTATTAGTTTGTGTTGTTTTACCTAATTTTTTCTCATTTTCAAATTCTCTACACATACCGCTGTCCTTTCTTTCCCTTCGAACTCCCGTTTTCCCGTCCCCATGTTTAGGGTAGCCAATCGGACAGTTTCCCGATTAACCTCCCTGCCTTTCGTGTACTGTTTCTTTCTTTCTTTCCTTCGTGATTCCGCGGTTGTCGATTCGAGTCCACATCTTTCTCTTAATTTCAGGCATGATGCCTGCCACTCAAGTTTCTTTCCCTTTCTTTAAGTATAGAAGCTCCTTTCCTGTGCTTAAGCGTTACTCCGATCATGCTTCGTTCCACGGCCCTTGGACTGACCGAAGTTTTCTTTTCAGGTGTTTAGGCTGAGGTGTTCAACCGTCCCCACAGTCCTTCAAAGCATTGAAGGACTCTGGCGCCACGTTTCTGCCCCAAAGTCATCGCCGGCAGTGCGCACTATTTGTATACTATATATCATTACAGTAGCAGGTATACAAGCTCCGCGTTTGCTTCTGCGTGTATTTTGATTCCTTCCTTGTGTCCCCCGTGCCAACGCGCGTACATAGGTGACAGGGCCACGGTACTAGGAACAGCACTCAGTCTACTCAGATGTCTATCCCGCAACGAAAGATACGGCCATTTACGTGGCAGAAATTTTTAATTTTTTTTTTCTTTCTGGCGATTGCAGCTACGCACAGACGACAGCGTAAGGCCGCAGTTTCCGATAATGGAGGCTCGTAAGTTGAACGTTCTCCTCACTCCCGTGTTAGGAATGCTGTAGACGTGCCCAGGTTCGGAGCACTACCTGGTCTGGTAGATAACATCGTACCGGATGCGTGTTTCCAAACGCTTTGCTGCACAGAGCACCCACGTGACATGTGGGATGTCGCTGCGCGCGGTATTCTTTTGAGTGCCTGCTAAAACGAGCCCACCGTTCGAGCTCTGTGGCCTCGATGCAGAGTACTGGGTACTGGGGTTAACGGCTTGGGTTCGAGTCCCGGCAAGTCTAGTTCTTAGTTTATTTTCTATTGCTTAATTTTTTATATAATTCTGATTTTTTTCCCCTAAACTCAAATATACGCGTTGTTTTCGTTAATAATGGTGATTTGGTATGTTTTAGGTCGCTTTACGTTTGGGGCGCAGCCAATGACCACGTTGAATTACCGATCTTTATCGCACGAACAAACATGTCACGTGGGTGCTCTGTGCAGCGAAGCGTTTGGAAATACGCGTACCGGATACCAGTAAAACTACATTAGATAGGTGCACCTATACTAGAAGACTCTCCGGAACACAAACAACCCGTTCTCATCACAATAGGGCATTGCTACCCTGGTGTATTATGAGGCCCATTTCTCCCTATGAACCTGCAACAAAACTCGCGGCTGTCACTCCCCATCACCTGCACAGCACCGGAGGAAGGAGGCTGTCAGGTCAGCGATAACACAGCGGGTGCTAAGGAACTCCGTGTCTGGACAGAACAGACTGCCTCTGGAATTTGAACATGCAATGCTCAGCGCATGAACCCATGGTGAGGGTGGCTTAGCAGGGCTTTTATAGGAGCTTTCAGGTATTAGGTACTGCAGTGTACCTAAGCATGCTGATGATGATTATGATAAAATGAATATGATTATTATGGTGACGATGACGATGATGATGATTGGATATAGGATTAAGCGAGTTTAGAAGAACAGGTGCGGGCTTTGGTGAATTTATTACAGGGCATATTCTGCGCTATATGGGACATCGAGGCAGAAGGGAGCTTAGGTATACGATTTGCAATCCACAAACATCCAGCAGAGGATGTGGAGGAATTCTTCAGAATTAGGGAAGAGGTCGTAGCCGTTGTTATCAAACTGAGCGCGAGATACAGCCTAAAGATAGTACAAGCATGTGCACCAACCTCTGGCTACGGTGAGACTGTTTACAGTTTATACGAGGATGTTGATACAACAATCAATAGGGGTATAAAACAGTACGTAACGTATACTTTTTCATACCCCTGTATGTACGTACTGTTTTTTTTACGTACGGTGAACGTAAAATGGGAAACTTCGGAAAATGGTAGTCGGTATAGTCGTAGTGATGCACTGATTGTATTTGAAGAGAGAAGTGACCTGATAATGATGAAAAGATTCTACCGCACAAACGAATAAATAGGAGATAGACAAGGGAAAGCCTCGCGGTATAACTAAAATCAAATCGATTTCATTAAACTGGCAGTCGAGGTAGCATGCAGGATGTCGACGTGTTATGCGTACTGTCAAGTGTAATGAACAGAGGTTGATGAGCTGCAGAATAAGGTCAGCTCTGAACAAGGAAATAATAAAACTGACATAAAAATAGGAAGCCCAACTTGCAGCCAGTAAGAGACAGAGCTCACGAGTTTTGAAAAACGCTTCAGAACTAATTCAATCTAAATCAGAAAGAGCAAAGATGCTGTAGAAATACCGAGTGGTCAGCAGTGGCGGTAGGAGGATAATGGCCCGAGGTGGAAACTGGCAAACTATCTCAGGGAACGAAGGAATTCACTCTTAAACGCAAAGATATATTGCAAGTGTCAACGACGGTAGAGCAAATTGCATTGGCGGAGCTGTCAATATTGATTAACAGAAGCAAGGTCAGCAACACTCGCCCTTGCAACATGGCAAATATTGAAGAAAAAAATCTTAACAAAAGACGGAATCTGAAGTGTAACTAAGTAGAAGCTTGCTATGGCAAAGCAATACTGTATACAAACTCAAAGACGAAAGCAGGATGAGATCATCAAAACAGATTACATATGGAGCTGTACGACGGAAACGTCAGATCAGATTAGTTATGAAACTACTAAATTGCTTCGGGAGGTCACACCACTAGGTGTAAAACGGCTTAACAGCTAGGAGGCTGCGGAGAGGAAAATGTGCAGACGGGATATCCGTGGATCACACAGCAAAAGGGAGCAAAACTGGGATCAAATACGGCAGTCAGCCTTCGCGGGAAACCGTTCATCTGCAAGTGGACTCACTGTGGCAGAGTGTGTGCCGTGTGCAAAAATGCGGACCAATTTGTTTGTTCACGCCGATCTAAAAGGAGTAACGGAAAGCCGAAACGCAACATTTGGTCCCGTTGCTGCGTCATTAATCCCCTGTAATTGCGTTGTCGTTGCCATTTGGCGCATATGACTGTGGACAGTTTTAGATTTCCAAAGCACAAGTCATTGCAATCACTGGGTCTTTTACGTCGTGCCATGGGAGAAAATATCGATGTTCATTATAATGAAAACCCCTAGGCTATAGTCAGTGGCATCGAGCGGCGAAGCCCGATGGGCAAACGCTTCTGGGTGAGGTCATGTGAACACGCTCTGTTGCATAGGATTCGCGCGAGGTAATAAAGGCCAATGAAAAAAAATTTCAAGCGCCTCAACAATTAAAAAGGTGTCAGTGAAAATAGCAATTAAACGTTGATTTATTCTAAGCGTAATGAATATGTATATGTTTATACGAGAAAAACGCATTAGTTGCTGATGACAACAACGACAAGGAAAGAATAGGTCTACAATTAAGCGTCTTTAAGTTGAACTCCCCTTACATGATTGCCTTGTGTACCAAAGCTATGACAATGCTGTCACTGCTGCAAGACTAGGTTGCATTTCCCAGTCGCAATCGTCTAGCAACGCTAACTTGAAGCAATACAAATTTGGTTTCGCCTATCCAGAAAAATATGGTCTGTTTCCCTATTCTGACACTCACGCAGACGATGGCTTTCACAATATATGCCTAGAGCACTTACCATATCTAGCGAACACTAAGAATATACTTGTTTTGCGCTAATTTTTGCGGAAACTATTTAATAGTTTGATCACTCAGCCCCGCGTCGCAACTAGGCGGTGAGTTGATTGTTCATTACGAGAAAAAAAAAGCTATATGCATGAGGCTCCAGTTCTAATTGAGCTGAGAAATGGTCCCTAGTGTAAGAAACGCGCAAATGGCGGTCATGATCACTTGCACGGATAGAAATTCGGACTCCAGTTGCAATGAATCGTCGCGTTGGGCACAGTATTGCACGCTTTACAGGTCAAGACGTATTTTCTACCAGGCGTTCAAGCTAACTATACAGCACTAGGCAGTAACTATACCATCACCATTTCTCGTTTGTTTGCTTTTTCTTTACTATTGATTTTTTTTTTTTTTTTGCAGGTCCTTTTTTGCTTGCATACCCAGCTTTCTCGCTCAAAATTACAACCTCTCGGGAACCTAGAAAAGCCACTTTAGGAAAATGATATTTGGCATAAAGCTAGAAGTCAACGTGACGATTAAAACGCTAAAAGAACATTTCAGGTTTCTGACTATTTTCTTGTGTAATTCGCTGTCAAATCTAACTCCCCGTGTATTTCTACGGGATAGTTCCCATCGCTCAGGAACCCAGTCGCGCAACGTGCGCGACTTGAAACTGTGCACAAAGCAAGTATTCACCCCAAATATTAGCTGTGCAAAAGAACTTTTCATTTCACTAACAAATTGCAGAGTAATCACTGTTGAAAGGACTGCCATGAGCGGGAAAGCTGCACATGAATATAGCAGGGTCTGCAACTTGTTATTGGCGTTTCTTTTCCTGATTCACTGTGAGGCATTTCCTCATGCTACAAGGTTTTTTTTTTTTTTGTCTATAATCGAGTTCTTTTTTTTTTTTTTCTTTACCGTTTCTTTATGTGTGAGCCTGTACATGTGTGAATATGTAATGTCACCCTTCGCTGTGCTCTTGCACTCTCGGAGTCGGCGGTTCAATCCTCGCTGGGGCTGGTTTCCTTTGTTTTTCTTTTTTATGCGACTCCATTCCAGCAGTTCGTCCTCGGGGAGTATTGAAACAGACCAATCGGGTGGCGGACTATCCGTTCGTCCGCTCACATCTAATTCCAGGATGTAATGATTGCGGCAAAATCAGTTAGCCCTCCCTCCATTCCCCCACCCCCTCCTTCCTCCTCTTCCTCCGCCCCCCAAAACGGACTTTTGGTCCCCTTTGCCTAAGAATGAAGGAACGGAGGAGACGTTGTTCTTGGAAGGATTGCTAAATTATTTGGTAGTGCCTCAAACCTTTAGGGTACCTGTAGAATGGCATCCACTTGTCCGGACTGCTCTAATGCTACCATGCAGTTAGTGCACTGGTTAACCTCACCAATGAAGCCACTGCTGGTAGATTTGAAAGCTTCACAATATTTGGGGTCTGTGTATTGTCGGAGCCAACGTTCTTTGGGGCTGACGCGGGGTTGAGCTAATTTTTGAAGGGGTAGTTCCTCGGAATAAAACCATGGTTGTACTTCGTCTCTGTGTTCCCTTTAAAGGTGACGAGCTCGGCACCCAGCGCCCGTGCGGCCCGGCCGAGGAAAGAGGAGGAGCGCCACCACACACGAGGCGACGCCGCCGCACACGAGCAGGCAGCATCGCGGCGGTTGGCGAACGAAGTGTGCCCCATTCCGCTCGGCAGATGCCAAGTTTATAAATGGTCCCGGGCCCCGGCAGTGACGTACCGCTCCTTTGTAACGGCTATGATAGAGCGCCTCGCGGGTAGGAGCAGCTCCCCCACCAGTGCGCCGACGCCGCCGCTGCAGGTCTAACCTGCCCCGGGTTAGCCCCGGGCGGCGTTATTCCGCCTGCACGAAGAAGCGGCGGTGTCATGCGATGCATGCACATGTTCCGCTGCGCCGTGCTCATCAGCAAACTAGGTGCGCTGCTGCTACCCGCGCGCGAATCTTCCGCGGTTGACCCGCGCTGACCTTGCGCGCCGCAAGACCTGTGGCTGACGTCGGTGCACGCGCTCGCGCGCCGCCGCGTATACACAGCACGCGCCCGCACGCGTGACTTTGCGCTTGCCGACGCGTGCGTGCGATATTAGAAACGAGGAAAAAAGGCCAAAATGTTAAGCGATCAATTCGTATACGTACCGGGCTTAGCTCCTTCAGCGTGTGTACCTTAGGGATATTGGTGTGGGCAGCGTTTTGTAAACAGGGGATGCGATTGCGTCGTACGGAAATTCGGTTGCAAGGAAATATTGGACTCGAACGGCACCGGCCGGTTCGTACTACGGAGGTAACATTGCAGCCAGTTTATCTCTAAGCTAGGCAAGTAACTACATGCAAGCTCTTCGGTACTGTGTTCAGTTCGGCAGCATGACACTGCGGAAGAAAGTTGCAGAGGGCACCGACGTTTGGGTGTCAGATGTAAGACGAGAAAGCGTTACTTCGTCGTCGAGGGAGAGTTCTGGAGATCGAGTAGTGGTGAAATCCTGAGATGCACCCGTTTCGAAAGACGTGAAGTTGTTGTTACGTATGCGAAGCCTTTGACCCCCACCACCACCGCTGTATACAGGCGCCAACGCCCCTTCTTGTTTGTCTTGCGTCACATGCACGCCTTCAGCCAATCATAGCTCGCTCACAGTGGACGCTTTTAAACTGACCTGAAACGGACAAAACTTAAAATTCCGCCCGTGCTGCATTCACGTGCTTTGTAAGCGCTGAATGTCAATTGAGGGAGCGAGACTAGCAAAAAGTTTTATACATGCAGCGACGCACGAAAGCAATGATTCATCGGCATAGTCGAAGAACGGGGCAGAAAGAACCCTACTGCTTGGGAGCAACACGTGCTGCGCGTGTTCTTTCTTCTTTCTTTGGTCGCTGTACTACCACTGTCGGCCGGAGTACCGGCACACCCGTCTCGTTTGGACGCTTAACCTATCACTGCACCCGATTACAGCTGCAGGAGGGCGCTAGCTTCTCGCTGCCGCCGTCGTGGTCTGCGATCCGTGGTGATGACGTCATTTCTGCGGACGCCTGAGGAGCACGACTGAGGAGCACGGTATACAGCTGCGGATGCCTAGTACACGCAGAAAATCCCTCGGTGAGCCTACATGACAAAATGCGCTCGAATAAAACAGCCGTCCCAGCATAATCTGCATTTTATAAACTGCCGTCCACTGCAGTCAGCGCTTTCATTAAACGAAACCTTAAATAAACAAAAAAACGTTCATATTAGTCCCTTCAGGTTCTTCTACATATAATATAAATACATGATAAGCAAACCGGAAAAATATTATTTGTACGGAGTCACATGACTGGTGGGCCAACGTTTCCGTAAAAGCGCATTGAACCGTACTTCTGCCTGTGTGCGCAAAAGCAGGGGCCCTAAACCTGTGCTGTGAGACATGCGGGGAGTAGTTCCCAAGTACGTTGAATCTCAAACTGCTTTCGTGCTTTACCTTACTCCCAATCGTCGTTCAACTCATACGCTGTTATGCGTTACCTCAGTTCTCATTGTATTAATCATCTCGTGCTAAATTAATTTTGTGTTTGCCGCCGTAAAACGACGTGTTGTTGTTGTTGTTGTTGTTGTTGTTGTCGTCGTTGTCGTTGTTGTTGTCGTTGTTGTTGTTGTTGTTGTTGTTGTTGTTGTTGTTTATGTCGTTGTTGTTGTTGTTGTTGTTGTTTATGTCGTTGTTGTTGTTGTTGTTGTTGTTGTTGTTGTTGTTAAAAAAATTAGCCCAGCTTCCCACACTTAACGTCGCGAACGCTGACGTGTACAGCGAAGCTGCTTGGTGTCCCCTAATCGCAAGGCTAAGCTTCAAAGAACCTCTCAAAGCCAGCAGATCAATGCCAGTTCGCGCCAATTCATTTTTGACGCGTTCCACTGCTCGCGCCACCTGCTGGAACCTTTTGTTAGTTTTGAACTTGGAACACTGCCACAAGGAGGCGCCGGCAGCGCTTTTTGTTTTTTCACGTCGTATTTTTTTTTTAATTTGCTGTTGCAAAAATCAAGCAGCCATGCATTTTTGATTATAAAAGAACAATGCAGATATCACTTATTAATCGATACCTTGCTTCAAATACACCTGGTGTTTTCTTTCTTCGTGACAATGTTGACAATCACAAACATTGCCACCCGGTTTAGTAGTTTAAAAAAGCTTTGCGTCTTATTGAAGAATTATTTTAACTTGCTGGATGTGTGCTTGGCACTTGTCCTCCTCCTCAGTAGGCTATGTCACCTCCACATCACTGCATGTGACCGCGTTACCACATTTCGTCCACATAAAAAAACTCGACCAAGTACAGCTTCGCTGCGAAAAGTGCAATTTGAGCCCCGTGATGTGGCAGTGTGTTCCTCATTTCGGGGACCATGCGACAACCGTGCTATCTCAACCTAAAAAACCCCCCTCCCCCCTCCCCGGAAACCAGGAGCTGAAACCGCGTGAACTAGAATCGTCGCAAATAGCTATTATGCGCAGCGGCATACAGACCGCCAAGCGCGTTGAAATGGATCTGTAAGTTGCATCAGACGGTTGCGGAAACTGAGACGCGCTTGCAACTGTCACGTCGGCCTTAAAAGGACCCTGCAAAGCTTTTTTCAACTTTTTTTGAAATCTTAATGCTTGCAGAACGCAGTCAGCCAACACATCCAGTACTTAGATTAGGGGGTCGCTAAGTGCCTCAGCCAAAAATTGCTGCTCTATGTCCATAAGATAACTTTGAAACTCGCTCAAAAGATTTTTTTTTCTCTCTTTCCCGGTCTTGACGTCCTTCGACTGCTCTAATTACGTCACTAAGTCCGTGTAGCGGCTGTTGGCTGGTTTTCCTTCAGTTGCAGCAATGAACACTTTTCGATAGCAACGTTAAAAATAAAGCCACAGAAACAAAGCAGAAACTGTAGGCGTATCTGGTGCGACCAGCAATCCGCGCAGTGCCGCTCCATGCTGGGGATAACTGTAGCTTTCGCAGTGCTTCCAGACGCGAAAGAAAAATTGAAAGCGTTTATCAAAAATGTTGCAGGGTCCCTTTAATTGCAACCTATTAAAACCTTGTAGACACTTTTGTAGGACCCGGTGCGTGGCTCGTTGCGTTGCCTTGAGTGGGTGGCCTGTGGCGTTGACCATAGCATAGCAAGGAACGTTTGAGATCTTTAGAATGGCCTATGCAAGTTTGTTCATTATTTTGGACAACGTTTCGCAGTTTTGCATTGGTCAGTCGATAATTATTTCGACGTATGTTGACCATTGCTAATCTTTGAAAACCGTTGCAAAATTGGAGGCACGCTATTATACGGGCGCCTTCACGAAAAAAAAAAAAAAAAACCTCCCGCAGATGTGGTCGTCATTTGCAAAAAAATTCTACAGAAAGTTTGATGACTGTCTACTAATGCGTAAGAATCCTTACAGCACTTCTCTGATTACCCAACCTTACTTTTATTTGCTGCCATTGAAGGCATTGTCTTTGGTGGCTTTGTCCCTTTCTTTGTGACATTGTCTCGTTGCATTCGACTCCTGTGCATGCAGTCGTATAAACCGAGACGGAACGCCGTTCAATCGCTGTTTCTGGTTTTTCCGAGAAACAGCTGCTTTTTTACTGCTTTTCATTTTCTATTTTTCCATTTTCAGACGGTTTTGGCACAGCGGCGGCGACGTCACAATTTCTTTTTTTACGTCTACGGGTTATATATTATTAATATTATACTATTGTCAAGCCTACCAATCAGTTATTCGTATTTTTTATACGCACCAGCTTCACAGAAGGCTTTTCTGCACATTCACCCATACTGCCGGAAAGAAAGCTTTCAAGGCTGGCCAACGAGACCTCTTCTGATAAATTGTTTTTTTTTTTTCATTTTCTTCTCATTCATTGTAAATCTACAAATCATCTACATTTACTGTATTACGAAACTCGTATTTCTTTACGTCACTAATTACCCCTTTTAGTGCTGATACATGGAGTCATACGTTTCTGCGTTACGGACAGATTTTGACGGGTATTCGTAGAATAATGCTTACGCATTAAAAAGCTGCGTACATGATCTCCTTTCCGAGCCAAATAGTTGGTTACACACAGTCACGGATATTTTCGTAATCTTTGAAGTTCTTCAGTGGTCTTTTACTCGTTAGGTTCTAGAGAAAACAGAGAGAAACAAATAACTGCCAATTACAAACAAAGCTGCCACCTATACGTGTGAAATGCACGTACGAAAAAAAAATGTACTTCTATTTGGAGTATGCAGGAGACAATATATATATATATATATATATATATATATATATATATATACAGAAAATAAGGGTTGGCAGTCATGAAAACCTCGGAAAGCAAAGGGGAGGTTGTGGTAGGTCAAGGAAACAGACAAAGAATTTGGAAAGAAAGAAAGAAAGCGGAGAAAAATGCCCGCCAGGTGGGATCCGAACCCACGACCTCCAGAATACCGGTCTGGTGCGATAACCACTACGCTACCGGCGGGGCGATATTCTCCCCCGCTTTCTGGGGTATTTATGTCAATGTAATTTTTTTACCTGTGCTTGGGGGTGGTAGCCAGCGCCACTCTGACTTCTCGGGGTGAAGGGGACCTTCTTTTTAATCCCCGTGCCGTGACTCGAGTGTCTACGACATGTCGAGAGTGGTCAACAAGCGTTGAACCCTCTTAAGCTCCCTATGGCACCAAGACTGCCAGAACAGAGGCCCTCGCTATGCATGTAGCGAATCAGAATAGGAAATGAGGGGCTCTAGAAAATAACACAGAAAATAAGGGTTGGCAGTCATGAAAACCTCGGAAAGCAAAGGGGAGGTTGTGGTAGGTCATGGAAACAGACAAAGAATTTGGAAAGAAAGAAAGAAAGCGGAGAAAAATGCCCGCCAGGTGGGATCCGAACCCACGACCTCCAGAATACCGGTCTGGTGCGATAACCACTACGCTACCGGCGGGGCGATATTCTCCCCCGCTTTCTGGGGTATTTATGTCAATGTAATTTTTTTACCTGTGCTTGGGGGTGGTAGCCAGCGCCACTCTGACTTCTCGGGGTGAAGGGGACCTTCTTTTTAATCCCCGTGCCGTGACTCGAGTGTCTACGACATGTCGAGAGTGGTCAACAAGCGTTGAACCCTCTTAAGCTCCCTATGGCACCAAGACTGCCAAAACAGAGGCCCTCGCTATGCATGTAGCGAATCAGAATAGGAAATGAGGGGCTCTAGAAAATAACACAGAAAATAAGGGTTGGCAGTCATGAAAACCTCGGAAAGCAAAGGGGAGGTTGTGGTAGGTCATGGAAACAGACAAAGAATTTCGAAAGAAAGAAAGAAAGCGGAGAAAAATGCCCGCCAGGTGGGATCCGAACCCACGACCTCCAGAATACCGGTCTGGTGCGATAACCACTACGCTACCGGCGGGGCGATATTCTCCCCCGCTTTCTGGGGTATTTATGTCAATGTAATTTTTTTACCTGTGCTTGGGGGTGGTAGCCAGCGCCACTCTGACTTCTCGGGGTGAAGGGGACCTTCTTTTTAATCCCCGTGCCGTGACTCGAGTGTCTACGACATGTCGAGAGTGGTCAACAAGCGTTGAACCCTCTTAAGCTCCCTATGGCACCAAGACTGCCAGAACAGAGGCCCTCGCTATGCATGTAGCGAATCAGAATAGGAAATGAGGGGCTCTAGAAAATAACACAGAAAATAAGGGTTGGCAGTCATGAAAACCTCGGAAAGCAAAGGGGAGGTTGTGGTAGGTCATGGTGCCATAGGGAGCTTAAGAGGGTTCAACGCTTGTTGACCACTCTCGACATGTCGTAGACACTCGAGTCACGGCACGGGGATTAAAAAGAAGGTCCCCTTCACCCCGAGAAGTCAGAGTGGCGCTGGCTACCACCCCCAAGCACAGGTAAAAAAATTACATTGACATAAATACCCCAGAAAGCGGGGGAGAATATCGCCCCGCCGGTAGCGTAGTGGTTATCGCACCAGACCGGTATTCTGGAGGTCGTGGGTTCGGATCCCACCTGGCGGGCATTTTTCTCCGCTTTCTTTCTTTCTTTCCAAATTCTTTGTCTGTTTCCATGACCTACCACAACCTCCCCTTTGCTTTCCGAGGTTTTCATGACTGCCAACCCTTATTTTCTGTGTTATTTTCTAGAGCCCCTCATTTCCTATTCTGATTCGCTACATGCATAGCGAGGGCCTCTGTTCTGGCAGTCTTGGTGCCATAGGGAGCTTAAGAGGGTTCAACGCTTGTTGACCACTCTCGACATGTCGTAGACACTCGAGTCACGGCACGGGGATTAAAAAGAAGGTCCCCTTCACCCCGAGAAGTCAGAGTGGCGCTGGCTACCACCCCCAAGCACAGGTAAAAAAATTACATTGACATAAATACCCCAGAAAGCGGGGGAGAATATCGCCCCGCCGGTAGCGTAGTGGTTATCGCACCAGACCGGTATTCTGGAGGTCGTGGGTTCGGATCCCACCTGGCGGGCATTTTTCTCCGCTTTCTTTCTTTCTTTCCAAATTCTTTGTCTGTTTCCATGACCTACCACAACCTCCCCTTTGCTTTCCGAGGTTTTCATGACTGCCAACCCTTATTTTCTGTGTTATTTTCTAGAGCCCCTCATTTCCTATTCTGATTCGCTACATATATATATATATATATATATATATATATATATATATATATATATATATATATATATATATATATATATATATATATATATATATATATATATATATAGGGTTTGGAATTGAGGGGCTCCTTAGGAAAAATACAGAAAGAAATGGCGGCAGTCTACAACGCCAAAGAAGACATAGGTGAATGGTTAGACTATTTTTTTACCGTTAGTGACGTTACAATATTTTTTTATTAATTACGTGAGAAAGAAAGAAAAACACGCGCCCAGAGTGAGGACCGAACCCACGCCTTTCGATTAGATCTCGAATGCCTTACCAATTCGGCTATCTGGGCGACTGTGTTCTCCTTCACTTTCTGGGGTATTTATATTTACTACAACTGTATCTGACGCTTGAGGGTGGTAGCCAGCGCCACTCAGACTACACGGGGAGAAGGGGACCTTCTTTTCAACCCCCGGGGCGTGACGCGAACGTCTACAGCCTGTCATAAGCGGGTAACTGGTGGGAAACCCTCTTATGCTACCTTGGCATCAAGGCTGCCAGAACTGAGGCCCTCGCTAAGCTTTCGCACGATAATAGGGTTTGGAATTGAGGGGCTCCTTGGGAAAAATACAGAAAGAAATGGCGGCAGTCTACAACGCCAAAGAAGACATAGGGGAATGGTTAGACTGTTTTTTTACCGTTAGTGACGTTACAATATTTTTTTTATTAATTACGTGAGAAAGAAAGAAAAACACGCGCCCAGAGTGGGGACCGAAACCACGCCTTTCGATTAGATCTCGAATGCCTTACCAATTCTGGCTCTGGCAGCCTTGATGCCAAGGTAGCATAAGAGGGTTTCCCACCAGGTACCCGCTTATGACAGGCTGTAGACGTTCGCGTCACGCCCCGGGGGTTGAAAAAAAGGTCCCCTTCTCCCCGTGTAGTCTGAGTGGCGCTGGCTACCACCCTCAAGCGTCAGATACAGTTGTAGTAAATATAAATACCCCAGAAAGTGAAGGAGAATACAGTCGCCCAGATAGCCGAATTGGTAAGGCATTCGAGATCTAATCGAAAGGCGTGGGTTCGGTCCCCACTCTGGGCGCGTGTTTTTCTTTCTTTCTCACGTAATTAATAAAAAAACATTGTAACGTCACTAACGGTGAAAAAATAGTCTAACCATTCCCCTATGTCTTCTTTGGCGTTGTAGACTGCCGCCATTTCTTTCTGCACATATATATATATATATATATATATATATATATATATATATATATATATATATATATATATATATATATATATATATATATATTTATATATATATATATATATATATATATATATATATATATATATATATATATATATATATATATATATACAGAAAGCAATGCGGGCAGTCTACAACGCCAAAAAAGGCATAGGGGAATGGTTGGGCTATATATTTTTTTTACCGTTAGTGAAATTATATTTTTTTCATATTAATTGAAGAAAGAAAGAAAGAAAAACACGCGCCCAGAGTGGGGACCGAACCCATGCCTTTCGATTAGACTAACGGTAAAAAAAAAATATATAGCCCAACCATTCCCCTATGCCTTCTTTGGCGTTGTAGACTGCCCGCATTGCTTTCTGTATTTTCCTAACGAGCCCCTCATTTCCTAACTATATATATATATATATATATATATATATATATATATATATATATATATATATATATATATATATATAGCTTGCAGAATGTACACCGAAGTGTGCTTCCGAAGGAAAATTTCCGAACATATGGTTGGCTGTATTTCGAATAACACGCAAGAGCTGGATTTCTGCGATGCCGCAGCAATTAAAGGTTCTGAATCGGAATTTCGCTCCCAGTATGCTTGTAAGCCTTTTTTTTTTCTTTGATTCTTTGAGCAGAAAGTTCGGCGAACCGGGTTTTTGCTGTTTATGTAAAAGTTAGTGAGCCATTGTTGTAACGAAAGCATTTCATTCAAATCATCGCTTTGTGCGAAGTTTTTCCCGCTCCCAACTTCCGTGCAGGTAAAGGAAACCAACCCCGCTTTTAACAAAGTCCCGCTTATAACGAAATCAGTTTCCTGTTCTGAGGCTTCACTGCTTTAGGACGCAACAACCTAGTCATTAATATACTCTCCAAGACGCGTCATCCCAGCAGGTGTATACAGGCGTGCGCAGGGACCCCCATTCCTTCAGCGTACACGAACAGCGAATCGGGGAAATGACGCAGGAACCCGCAATCGCCGCAAAAGGTGCTCCACAGTCATACGTGTCCGCCGGCAGGCAGGCACGGAAGTGGCCCGCTGAGTGCCACGGCCGGGGCTGGAACCCGATCGTCTGGGTCAACAACGTCCCGGAGCGCTGGGCGCTCCCTCTCCTGCACGGACAGCTCTACCTTTTTTTTAAATTCTTTTCTGTTCCCGCAACATCGTTCGCTGTTTCAGGTTTTTTGTTTTGTTTTGTTTTTGTTCCCCTTGGCTACGCGCACCGTGTTTGAACAAATGGCCCATTGTTTTCTAAGCGCACATAGGACGCTTTCCTTCCATGCCTGCCCGGCGTCTGCTCCCCCGAGCCTGCAGGGTTACTTAATCGCCAAGCAGGCTGAAAGGAGAGAGAAAAGTGAAAGAAACAGAAAGAAAGACGCGTAGGAGCATTGTGTGCGCGTGCGGTTCTATGCCTATACTGCGTACGCATGCGCGTCATGTATGTGCCGGATGAATGTGAGTTGCGCAAAGGCTGCAGCTGTGAAAGCTTGAATGTGCAACCTCGAGCAACGGGCTTGGCACCGTACATACAGGGTGATCAAAGTCTACAGGTTTTATTAAACCTACGCGCTTAAGCATACGTGAAGACCACCTACACAGTGAGGTTATGCGCCCAGCGGGACACAGAATGATGTGGTAACTATTCATGTCGGTGGCTTAATTAACTAAAATTGAATTATTAACTTTTTAGTGGATGGAGTAGGCAGGCATGTTTGTATCGAAAAGTTCGACTCAATCGTGTTTGTACGCAGTTCCATTTGGCCGAATTCTTCTAGCGCATCCGTACTCCGAAATATCGAACTGCGAAGTTTATTGATTGATTGATTGTAGGGTTTAACGCGCCGACGCAACGCAGGCGATGAGGCGCGCCGTAGTGGAGGGCTCCGGATTAATTTTGACCACCTGGGGATCTTTAACGTGCGCCGAAATCTCGAACACACGGGCGTTTTTGCTTTTCGCCTCCATCAGAAAAGCGGCCGCCGCGGCCGGGAATCGAACCCGCGACCTCGTGCTCAGCAGCGCAACGCCTTAGCCACTGAGCCACCGCGGCGGGTAACTGGGAAGTTTAATTGCCGTTCGCATGAATACGCATGCTAGACAGCGAAGACCGGAGCAAAGTTCCTCCCTTTTGTGACATGCCTGCTGTGCACGGTGTTTAGTTTTACAACGGGGTGGAGGCATAGGCAAAAGCGATAACTGCCACCCTTTCCGTCTTGGCTGGCGTTATCGCAACCTGCAGTACTCCGAACCGCTATCGAAACACAGAATCAAGTGGAGGAGCTTTGCGCCGGTCTTCACTGTCTTGCATGCGTAATCATACGAACGACAATGAAACTTCACAGTTCGATATCTCGGAGTACGGATGCGTTAGACGAATTGTGCCAAATGAAACTGCGTAGATACACAATTGCACCAAACTTTTCAATACAAACATGCCTGCTTACTGCAGCCACTACAAAGTAAATACCCAATTTTAGTCAATGAAGCCACCGACATCGATAATTACCCCCCAATTCTGTGTCCCCCTGGGCGCATAACCTCACGGTAGAGGTGGCCTCCCCGTAAATCTAAGCGCCTAATTTTTGAAACACCTGTCGACCTAATTTTGATCACCCTGTATAGTTCGCAGGGGGTTATAAATGCGTGACGCTTCTGAGTTGGCGCTTTAACGTTTACGCTACTAGGAGAGAGCGAGGCACTCGGAATATGCACCAACCTTACACTCAGTAAGAGCCGTCCTGCTCACTGCACAAAAACTGCACTCACTGCACAAAGAGTTATCAGCTCGTCTTCTTATGAACCTCGCTTATGATCCTGGAGTGCGAGAGCTCAAGGAAGATGATTCGTTCGCCCCATTTATTACACGCCCATTCCGCAACTAGTGTAAAGCCACACAACCGCGAGGATGATTTCGCGAGACTGCAGGAGTAGCCATTCTAAATAATCATACACCTCTAATAACAGTTAGGAGCTGATTTAAGTGTTAAATACGATACCGCTTCTTGCCAAAGACGGTGGCGGGGATCTCCCTTTCTCTGTCCATTGTAACATGCATGGCTACATTGAGCAGGTTCTTCACTTATACATTTTTTTATAAACGCCTTTGAAGCAGCCGAAATGCTGGTTTGGACGTTTTTGTGCATACGTACATACAAATGTGCATACGTATATGCAAAATGTGCATACGTATATACACGAGAGTAGCTACACGAGCTGGCAAATAGCAATGATAACTATAAACTATTGACCGCACTGTGGCTGTCATAAGTAAAGCTCAGATCAGTGTTCCCGACCAAAACTCAGTTTGAACTTCAGAATTACGTCATCTGAGGCGAGAGCAACTCCACATTAGTTGGACACCATAGGCCTCGTTTCCATATCAAGGTCCTGCTTAACAAAAATATTACCTCAGTTCAAACTCAAGCGCAGAAGACAGTTGTATATGCCATTCTGAAGTTAGTTCAAAGCTATGTTCGGAGATGTAAAGCTCTTTATGCAAGGAAAACAAACGCACTGCTCGCTCATCTTCAGCTGCCAATGTTTTCCGAGTAATTTGTGGTGTGCTAGAAGTGTGACCCCGAAAATTTTGCGTACAAGTTTCCGTATGTCGCCAAGAGTGCCGAATGTACGTCAATATTTTCAAGCAGGCAAGGACATTACCAAGTGAAAACCAAAGTGATAAATAACGGGTCTATACGGAAAGCATTAATAATTATTAGGCGCTTACTGGTCTCCTAAACGTAGGGTTTGATGTAGGTAGTTAATTAAAACGTAATGACTTCTCGCTATTATGCAGAATAAAAGTCGCTAGATGGTGGAAAAGTGTCAACGGAGGACAGTGAGCGCGCTCATGCTGGACCACATTCGGTAGTAAGCTTAAAGGGACCCTGCAACACTTTTTTCAACTTTTTTTGAAATCTTCAATGCTTGCAGAACGTAGTCACCCAACACACCCAGTACTTAAATTGGGGGGTCGCAAAGTACCTCAGCCAAAAATTACTGCTCTATTCCCATCAGATTACTTGTGAACTCGCCCAAAAGATTTTTTTCTCTTTCGCGGTCTTGACGTTCTTCGACGGCTCGAATTACGTCACTAAGGCCATGTAGCGCCTGTTGGCCGGTTTTTCTTCAGTTGCAGCAATGAATGCTTTCTGATAGCAACTTTTTAAAACAGTTACAATAACAAAGCAGAAATGGAAGGCGTATCTGGTGCGACGAGCAAATCACGCAGTGCCGCTCCGTGCTGGCGATAACTATAGCTTTCGCAGTGGTTCCAGACGCGAAGGAAAGAATGAAAGCGCTTATCGAAAGTGTTGCAGGGTACCCTTAAAAAAGTTATGGAACTGAGATAAAAGTGCCCTTTCATCTCAGTTCCAATAACCTTTTTAAAGGGACCCTGCAACACCTTTTTCAACTTTTTTTGAAATCTTCAATGCTTGCAGAACGTAGTCACCCAACACATTCAGTACTTAAATTGGGGGGTCGCAAAGTACCTCAGCCAAAAATTACTGCTCTATTCCCATCAGATTGCTTGTGAACTCGCCCAAAAGATTTTTTTCTCTTTCGCGGTCTTGACGTTCTTCGACGGCTCGAATTACGTCACTAAGGCCATGTAGCGCCTGTTGGCCGGTTTTTCTTCAGTTGCAGCAATGAATGCTTTTTGATAGCAACTTTTTAAAACAGTTACAATAACAAAGCAGAAATGGAAGGCGTATCTGGTGCGACGAGCAAATCACGCAGTGCCGCTCCGTGCTGGCGATAACTATAGCTTTCGCAGTGGTTCCAGACGCGAAGGAAAGAATGAAAGCGCTTATCGAAAGTGTTGCAGGGTACCCTTAAAAAAGTTATGGAACTGAGATAAAAGTGCCCTTTCATCTCAGTTCCAATAACCTTTTTAAAGGGACCCTGCAACACCTTTTTCAACTTTTTTTGAAATCTTCAATGCTTGCAGAACGTAGTCACCCAACACATTCAGTACTTAGATTAGGGGCTCGCTTAGTACCCCAGCCAAAAATTGCTGCTCTATGCCCATCAGATAACTTATAAACTCGCTCAAAAGATTATTCTCTCTTTCCCGGTCTTGACACTCTTCGACAGCTCGAATTACGTCACTAAGGCTATGTAGCGGCTGTTGGCCGGTGTTCCTTCAGTTGCAGCAATGAACGTTTTTCGATAGCAACTTCTAAAAAAAAAAAAAAGTTGCCACTAAAACAAAGTCACGAAAGCCACAAAAAAGAAAGCAGAAATGGAAGGCGTATCTGGTGCGACGAGCAAATCACGCAGTGTCGCTCCGTGCTGGCGATAATTATTGCTTTTGCAGTGATTCCAGACGCGAAGGAAAGAGTGAAGGCGCTTATCGAAAGTGTTGCAGGGTCCCTTTAAGGTTACTGCCATACCCCTAACACAAAAACGGTGAGGAGGCAAAATGGGCCGCCGGTATTCTCAATAAAAATATTTCCGGCATTCGATTTTCCTTTGTCATTTCATTTTATTATGGTTTTCCAGCACGGAAGTGCATCGAGGGGTATCAAACTGTGGCGGAGAGGCCTCGAGACGTATCTGAGTACAGTAGAATCTCGATAAACGGAGATCGCTTAAACGGAATTGCCGCTTAAACGGAACAGTTGCCTGGAATTTGGTTGGTTTTGTATTCAGATAACGTAAAAAAAACTCTCGGTAATCGGAACTAAAATTTCCGCATCACCGTGTAAACGGAACCAGAAATGGAAATTCTTGTGAAATCCACTGGCATGAGAATCAGCTTTTTACGGTTCCGGCTGTTCCATTCTTGTTTTTTTTTTTTCTTCCTCCATGCTTTTTTAGCCTTGCTGGCCTCGTAAGCCTCGTCTCGTAAGTGGTTAGCCGTGTTAGCGCAACGAATGCAACGTCGCAGTTCTTGTTCTAGTCGTTCGTTCTCGATTCTAGACGCCGAGGCTACAGGGCTCACCTCCTGTCGCCTCGTTCGTGCCATCGTTGTGCTATTCGTCCTTCATTAACGCGTTGCCATCTTCTAAATTCGGTGGCTCGTAAGCACTCGCGAAGTTGAGGCCTCTAGCCTCCGTGAAGATGCAGTTGCAAGGACTCAAACAAAAATAATTGACGCATTTTGTAGTGCACAGCGACTCATTGTTGCCAAATCAACTTTGTGAATGCTGGGCCTACGCTTCTTGTAGTTTTCTTGCTTTCTGAAAACTATCAGCTACAGTCACTTTCTAGTGGTTAGAGTTCCATGAAATGCCCTTAGAAGTGTGTACGCACATAAATTTGCACCTTAGAACATCTCTCTCAGTAAACGGAACTCCTGTTAAACGGAACTAATTTTTCCGTTCCCTTGAAGTTCCGTTTATCGAGAGTCTACTGTACATAGGGGCAAGTTTTTTGCCGTAGACTGCAGACTACATCACATTTTTCGATGAAGACATGTTTCGCCAATAGCAGCGAGTAATTGAAACTCAAAAGGACCTACTGTATACGCAGGGTTGTTCGTTTTCGGGTTTTATATTTTTAATCGGAAGCTAAAAATCGGGTGCTACTTTTCAAATTGATAATCGGGGAGAAATCGGTTCTATTTGTGCAACCACACTGAAATTCAGGTTTTTTCGGGTCAAATCTAGAGGTGTACTAAGTGATGCACTCAGTTTATTTTATCAGAGGGTATCACAGGCTTCTTAACTTTAACGCGTTAAAATTGGATTTGATTCAAGCGTCGTAATAGGGGGGCCATCAGGGCTTTCTAGCAGATACCCTCCCAAATTTGGTGTTTGTTTGAAATGGTTCCGTAATGATGACAGTAGCATTGATAACCTCCAAGAAATTGAACTTTTTATTCCATGAATGCTGGTCATCCATTTTTTACACATCCTTGTTTACATACATTACCATCTGAATGCACAACATGTCGGTCTCCATTCGAGACCTGTCCGAGCGTTGAACGTAACTCGGCTGGGAGAAAGTTCTCTCGACATCACAGCTTCTATTGTCTAGGCACAAAAATTTCAGTGCCGCATTTACCAGCCTGCAGTGTCGAGGGGTAGAGTCATGCCAATACTCAAGGTGTTCGAAAACTGTGTTTGTGGGGCTTGCTTACAGCAAGTACTGGTTAAGAACGGCGGACCGTCAGCGCACGGTTGGGAAGATCGCTACATTGAAAAGGTTCATTCGTGGAGAAATCGGGTTTAACTCGATTCTCGTGAAACATGTTCGGTGTGAAAAAATCGAGTAAAATCGGGTTTTACCCGTAAACGAACAACCCTAAATACGAACAACGGGGCACCTGTCAATGGGTCGTCATGTGTGTCCTGGGAGAACCTCTCTCGGGTGAAAATTGAGTTTTAGAGCTGATTTTTTCTTGTGTGTCTCCAGTTCTTCCACAGGGCTTCGGATGCAGCGTAAACGTATATTTCTTAGGAAAAAAAAAAAAAACGGCAGCCACGCAGAGCACTTCTAAAGCGTGATATTTAGTTGTCGGCCACATCCAAACACCCATAGGTACCCAGAATATTCCCTTTCGGGACAACGTCACGAGTTGGAAAGTGCTGAAACACTCTGCGGCCGAGCAGTGTACCATTCAGGGCAACTTAAGCGCGCTGTCGCTCGACTGACAAAAATTGGAGAGAGCGTGTCGAAACTGTAGAAGCCCCGCGTTTTCAAGAGGTCGCGAGCGAAAGGGCAAGGAAGATGGGCACGGGAAAAAGTCAGAGGTTGGAGGGGAAAAAAAAAGCGCACAGACGCACGCAGAGACAAGCCAGCAGGCCAACGACGACACACATCGAAGCAGCCAAGCTCCTCACCGGCCTCCAAAAAACCTCGCCCTCGGTCGGTCCCCCGGGGCGCCATCCTTCACATTCAGCCGACCGGAGATTAGGGAAAACGACGTCGCGTCGCCGCTGGTAGACCCTCCCAATTTTCTCTGAGCCACAGCGCCCTCCCCACCACTGCGAAGCAGAGCCCCACACGGGGCACACACCCTTCTGCCGACTTCCTTTTCGTTCCTTTGCTTCATCTCTCCTTCGCATCGCCGTCGCGTGCTCATCGACTCGGCTTTCGGTCCCCGCACAGCACGACCAACTGCGCGGCCAACCCATCTCTCCCTAATTTTGCGGCGCGAGCCATACCGCGAAAAACAGCGATATGAGGGAATAACCAAAGAAACATATTCACGCCCTCCAGCCCATTTTATGCGAGCTCGAGACGCCGAGACGACCCCTTTTGCCCCCCCGCCGTTACGCCACTTCCTGGAAAGTGCCGGAGCCGCATCTCATAGCGGGAAAAGATTAAAGCGGAGGGGTTGTGAGTGGGCGAACAATGGGCCAGCAACTCCTTTTTACACCTGTCAGCGACGAATGAAGAGGTCGTAAATCAAAAACACGTCAGTTTTTTCGGCCACCCTCGCAAGCGCCTCTTCCATATCCCCCTTTCACCCCTCCTCTCTGGCTCATCCTTGAGATTTTTTTTTTTTTGTATTTTTGCGCTTCTCGTTTTGCCGGGCACGTGAGTGCCGCGTGTCGCCTCAGCTGTTCTCCCAGGGAATGTTCTCTCCGCGTATTCTTGCGCGCGTGCAAGGAATGAGCGCCCCTGCGAACTTCCACTTTTGGATTGGAATGAGTATACGTGGTGAGGTCACGCGTGCCATATAGCCAAAATTTATACGGGAAAACTTGCACATATGTTTGCAGCATTCGGGGTACAAAGTAAACTGAAGTACTAGTTTGACAATGATAAAGCATGCGGCTAGGAAAAGGGGTAGATACCGGCTCGGAGCCGCACCATCCTTTTTTACGTGTTTTATGTTGCTCACAAGGTTTCCCAAAGCTTTGTTACTTCACCGAAGGTTTCGGAAACTACTGCTGCGTAAGCGTTATTTCAATGCAAGCGGCAGCGGGTAATGTCGAGCGACCAATTAAGTGAGTAACCAAAAGGATGTTATGAAAATGGATTTGGGTATTTGCGGTCACAGCTACATCAAAAGTCCGATTGAGTGAATTCTTGGTCGTCGGTGAAGTTGGGCTGTTGCACACTGCGAGGTCCAGTTCCTGATGCGCGGAAGCTCACGGTCCTATATTTCGGTGTGTTAGAAGACGACCCGGACGCGCAGATGGTTACCATGTATGTATGTATGTATGTATGTATGTAGGTATGTAGGTATGTGTGTATGTATGTATGTATGTATGTATGTATGTATGTATGTATGTATGTATGTATGTATGTATGTATGTATGTATGTATGTATGTATGTATGTATGTATGTAGGTATGCATGTATGTATGTATGTATGTATGTATGTATGTATGTATGTATGTATGTATGTATGTATGTGTATGTATGTATGTATGTATGTATGTATGTATGTACGACCATACGTATATATGTATGTATGCATGCATGTATGTATGTATGTATTGTTACAGGCGACACATTAATCGGGCGCTCTATTGTTTCAATGAATGAATGAATGAATTTATTGTTAACAAGGAAAGGAAAGACCACCAGCAGGCGTAGTTTGTCTCACCTAAGGGTGGACATCGGAACGCCTGCTGGTGTGGGGGGTGTGGGGAATGGGGAAAACAGTTGTACAGGGAAGGGAGGATAGAGAGAAGAAGCGCGGCGCTTGTAACCGACACATCGCGTTTGTTCCGGATGCGTCGCCACGGAGGCTCCGCATCCTGAACAAACGCGAAAGCGAGAATGCCGCTCAAAAATGCCCTAAGGCGTAGGAAATGGTTGCCTTTATCGGGTTTGCAGTATACAATGAAGTCTACGATTTCTAAAAAAACAACGCCACTGTAAACCATGCACGTTTCTAGACGGACGTGCATTGTTGGAGCATCTGGGGGTTCACAGCGGGCGTTCATAGATGCCTGCGGAAAGCTTAATTGGCGCGGGCAGATATCCTTGTTGCCCTCATCAAACCGATATTGATTTTGTGCGCATCTTCGAGACTGGGGCGGGCGCCACTTCCGCAGGAAATTCGCCCCAGTAGCACAGCTTCCGATGAAAAGGCAGCACCCCTTACGCTGAAAGCGAATAATTAAAACTATCCTGTATGTCTAAACCTTGATAAAGCGAGACCCCGACTTTCAATAATGAATGCTGATGGTTGGTCGCATCACGCTGCTTCATTGGAATAATCAGTGCCCTTCCAGTCTGTGAAGAATTATGGATGACCAGTGAAGCTGGGCGCAGTCCAAAGAGTGCCCGAAACAAAACACGTTTGTCTGTAGTTTGCGACTCAGAACACTTCCTAGCTAATTATCCTAACGAAACGAGTGGGCTAGAGTTTTATTCTACATCATACAAACACGGCGCTGTCCGTTTCCTTCCCACGTCGTAGGCATCTTACAGTCTGTGTTTAGTTTGGCCAGCGGTTTGGGTTGGTGTGACACCAACCCGAACCGCTAGACCACAGAGGACAGCAGACAGGTCGCATTGGGCCGCGAGGCGTCAACGTTGAAATAAACCACCAGAGCGCGTGAAGCCTGTCTGCGAGTGCACGCCCCCTCCTTCTCCCGCCTTCAAACACACACATAAAAATGGCAGGGGTGGGGAGGTGGGGGGAGGGATAGACGCTGCGCGTGGAGAGCAGTGTACAGGACTCGGGGAAGAGACGGTGGCGGAGGAGACTACATACTAAACTTTTTTGCACACTTATTGCCTAAAGAAAGGTGTAGTATCAGTGGAATAGGGGGTTAAAAGTCATTACGTCCTTTTATTTAGGTTCAAAGACCCTAATTTGCGCTTTACCTCTTTTTGTGTCACCGAAAAGGGGTCGACCGACTGTAACACCCTTGGTTTTCCGTGGGGTATTGAAAGGGTCGGAAACACGTGTTGAGTTGCAAAAAAAAAAAAAAAAAAGAAGCGGAGCTGCGGTCGACCTAGCTTCGTCCGGTGTTGCTAAGCTTTGCTAGGCCTTGCAAGGCTTTGCTGAGTTTTGTTAGGTTTTGCGATGTTCTTGCTAGGCTAGGCTAAGTGCTGAGGGGTGAGGCCATGTTTAGCCGGATTTTACAAGGCTGTTCCTGTGTGTTTCCCACGCTGCCAGCGGACCCAAGGGGAAAACAAGCTAGGTCGACCCCAGCTGCACTGTTTCCCCAGCTTTGCACCACTAACGCAAGCTGTGCCAACTTTTTTTGCATTTTAGTATCCCAAAAGGACAACTACCTTAAAAATGGTGTAGTAAGAGGTGCGCTGTGCTCACACTCGATAAGGCTCGAAAACCGGCTTCATTGTTATAATACCCTATCTGCGATAGTGCACCCTTTACAGCCGGCGCAATTATTTTTTTTTTTTTGCATTTTTTTGCTAAAGCCGCCGAGAGTAGTTCAAGCTGAAAGAGCTCTGCTGGTAACAGATTCTGCCAATTCATATTGTTCTACACTCCATGAGGAACAAAACATCCTCCCGCTTGTAGAAAATGTTCAGTCCAGCCGTGTAAACCGGTATGAAATACCTCCAAAGTTGGAGGTCTTTTACACCCTTTTGCTTAGTTGGCGGTCGTTCACACCCTTTTTCTGAGTTTCCAATACCCTACTTTGCAGCTTCACACCCTTGTGATAAAAATGGTGTTAAAATAATAAACACGTATACCCTTCTTCGCGGGTGTTTAAATGGTAAGAAATAGGTGTTTGGTATTTAATAAAACTATGAATTGTTGAACATAATAACCACCTCACGAACAATTTTTTTTTTGCAAATCTGCATGATGACTTGTATACGCTCACATTAAAGCGCATAATTACAAAATTAGCGCTAAAATATCTGATTTTTGCTACAAGCCCACCGACTCCATCAGAGGACTTTCCTCTGCTGGCTATAAAAGCAAGAAGAGCGGGCGTATTACTGAGTATGTACTTCCTCTCCCCATGCATCCCGTTGGTTTCCTTGCTCAATTCATATGTGGCCCAAGTGGAACTTGGGCGTGTTGATTGTGTCTGTATGACATGCTGCGCGCTCACCCGACCCACATTGTCACGCGTATACTTGCTCTGCCCACAGCCCTACTTAAAGGCGTTATGCAGCCTTACACCCTTACTTTAGGGTGTTGCCAAGAACACCCCTTTTTCATCCTTATGCCTCTTTTTCGCCAAAGCACCTTTTGAAGGCGTGCGCCACGGGACAAGATTTTTACACTCTTTTCGGCCAAAAATGGTGTAAAAAAGTATAGTGTGGCTGTATCCATACTCCCTCCGTAGTTGGCCATGTCTCACTGCTCAGCTACTGATGTGGGAAAGCAAACTTAGAGAAAATCGAACCTTACACTGACCGCCTTAAAGTGGGCTTTACCTATAAACACAAATGCATTGTTGGGAAGACATTTTTTTCAGAACCAATATGACATCCTATATCAAAATATAAAGGCCCTAAGACTTTTCTTTTATTTTTATGGGGTTTTTTTCATGAGCTGAACACAAGTCCTCAAATTTTCGTTTCACACTGGCCCGGGAACAGGAGTGATTACACATATACAGCTTCGCTGTAACTGTATTTGCACTAGATTTGTACAGAAGCTCTATACCACGGACATAACGAAGGCAGAAGCAGCCATGTCGGCCCCTGCGTCATCACGGAGTCCCAGAAACGCGACCATCGAACACAGTACAGGACCGAACCTGGACTAGTGCAGCTTTGACGCCACCGTATTTCGGGGACCATATAGGCCAAATGAGGGAGCGAGCCTTGCGTCCGTATGTGTGTGCCGAGGAGGACAGGAAAGCGGGGGGGAGGGTTGTCGAACCCTGCACCGTCGACGGGGACAGCAGAAACACGCAGCCTTTGCCCGCCGGGACCCGTGTCAGAACGCGAGGACCCCGTTTGATTTATCACCGGCTCCTCACTCGGGGAAGGAGGTGGCGAGGGAACGAAAAAAAGGTCTACATATTTTGTCCCTTCTTTACGCTCCCTGCTGGCGCTCACGCAGACTGTCTCCAACCATCCCATACACTACAGCATCCCCCCTCTCTCAGCCATCTGGAAGTAGAAAAAGAAAAAAAAATAGCGGTCAGTAATAAGGCTGGCCGAGACGCAGGGGCTTGGCCTCCGGTCAAGGGGCAAAGGAAGGTAGGGGGGGAGCCAAAAAAAAAATAAGTTAGCACCAAATGCCGACAATCAGGCGAGGCTTGCCGCAGCAAACGACGCCGTATTCAGCGAGAAATCCGCTGCCTTCCTTTTCTTCCTTTCACCTTGACTTCCCCACCTGCCGCCACGCTCCCCGTAGTAGTCCATCATGATCTGCCGTTCACCGCGCAGCAATGCGCATCAGCGCGACACATCCGCGGTGTAGTCGTCGCCAGTGTACCGAAGATCGCCCACGCCTCCCAGGAGCATCCGACGACTTCGCCGATGTTCCGAGCGTTCCGGCGGACCACCGCCGCAGCGGCTACAAGGATAAGCCGCACTTGTAACCCGTCCTCACTATTCTTTCCGATATACACGCCTCATCGTGGCGCGTTCGGTTCGCCTGGCTCGTTAGAGCGCGGACAACGGCGCCGGGTTCCGGCTACGTGGGAACTGCGGCCCCTCAGCGGTGACTACGGGCTCGAGGAAAAGGGAGTAGGGGTGAAAACTGGGAGGGGGACCCTGGGAGGGAAGAAAGACAGGAACAAAAGAGGCCGCGGAGAAGCCCGAACATGAGCGAGTGGCCGTCTACGCGGGAACCGATCGCCTTGAAAAGGACCCTGCTCGTTGCAACGTGGCGGCCAGCTCTGACGCGCTCGCTGCGGCACGGACACACACAGGGACCCTGCACACAAGCGCGCGCGCAAACAGAGTCGCGGTGGAACTTGAAATGCAGATTTCGAGAACTGTTTACAGGCCGCATGTGAGCGAAATGATCAAGGACAGTTATCGCTCATTTGAGGCTCGTTGACAAGAACGGACCACCCGGAACGACGACTCTCCCCGGCCGCGGCAGCGCGCTAAGAAGGATCGCGCACACTCGAGCCGCCTGCACGCTCGGCTCGAGAATGCGCGCGCCGGCATATTAAACCACCGAGCGGGCTCTCCTTTCTTTTATCCTCGTTGTTGTTGTTTTTGTTTTTCTTCGTTTATCCGGCTGCCTTCCTTCGCAGCCCGCCGTGGTGCCTTGCGATAAGCATCCTCTGTAATGCGAGCCGTGATAGCACTTCCATCTCTTCTCGGCTCGAATTCCCCGCCGCCGTGGAGATGCGGCCATCGATTGGAGCCGTTAGGTGTTCGGCCGGATATATATGCGCGTCGGTGGGCCTGCTGCGGCTCTAGGAAGGGGGCTGACAATAAGAACAAGCACCTTGAGATGACACAGGAAAGGGAGGGCGACGGATCGGGTGGCATTAATGGAGGAGGCAAGAGATAGGAATACGTGGCTGTGTACACTAAAGTTCACTTTGAGAGCGCGCTAATCCATTCTCTTGACTTAAAGTAGTCCAATTACGCAATGCTACCATTAAAGGAATCTCATTTACTATCATGGACTGGACGGGACCGGTGTGGTGCAATAAAAAGGAGGGACCAACGGACGTCTGTGACGGATCCACGAACACAAAAGCACGCGCCAGCACTCGTGAGCGCAGTACTGTTCGGTTCCAAACACGACCCAGAATGGTGAGGATAGTATAGAATGAACAAGAAGGCTACGCACTTATAACAAGGAAAATACAATGCAAATTGTCGATTCCCAAGCGCGATATCCAGGCGCATTCGCCATTCTACTCGTATAAACTTCGTCTTTGTAAAGTCTTTTCACTTGGTGAGAAATGTTTAGAAGTGGAGAACAAATGGAGACGTGGAGCAAATGTTTACAAGTGGAGTAGAGAAGTGGAACGGTGTCAGTCTCCGTTATTTTTTTTTGATACCCAGTTGTATTTATTTTATACTCATTCATTCTCTTCCCAATATCTATTTGCCCCCCACCCCTTATGTAATGCCTTCGGGCCCTTAAAAAACTAATAAATGAAATGAAATGAAATTTCACGCCTTTATTTTCTTGGTTTCGGATCTTCTTGTTTTACTTTGAAATAGGCGATGCGCCTAGCACATTACGCATATATTATAGAACATGAACGACACGAATTCACAAGGGATCCGCCTTCCCCCCACATTTTGCACCCACTCGCTCATAAGACGCAACAATCAACATGACTTGGCGTCTTAAATTTAAGTCTGCAAAAACGTGAAGTGGACAAAAAGTCAGCCTAACTAGCAAACGTTGAGCAAGTTGCCCGCTTGTTGGCTCAGCCAAAATAATGCATGTAACACCTCCAAAGTGTGAAAACAAGAAATGAAGAAAGAAAACACATGCAACCCTGAGAGGCTTGCACGCATGCGCTGTTTTATCATACTTCGTTCTAAAGAAACCACTTTCTCCGAGGTGTTACACGATGACCTCAGCAGCGCGAATAGAGCTGATCATATCCGCTTTTAAAAAACTATTGTTTGTAACAAATCCAGTTTCCTGTTACGATGACTTCGTTATAAAGAGGGTTTACTTATGGCGGTGTATTCCCGGCTTCGAGATATAACCTGCCCAGGCGCATGCCCGCCCCGAGGAATCCCAACCGTCTTCATCAGCATCAAAACCGGCTCGTCGATAACGAGGGGATAACCCGTCTACTAATGTTTGCTATAGTGAGCAGTAAAAAGGATATGGGGAAAACGAAAGAATTTGGATTTAGCGACGAAAGCCGACGTTATTCGACGGGTACAGACCGGTGAAAACATATGGGCTGCAGAGGTATTCCAACTTTCTCGCAACATTTTTGAACTGATTACTGGGCATCAAAAATGGGAAGGCATGACAGTCACGGCCCGACCGTTGCGCATGCGTGTCGTGTGCAGAACGGCTGTGTCAAGCGGATCCAAACGAGGGGTGTTCCGATACCGAAGACGACGGCGTTGAGTGCTACGAGAGGGAATTGAGAGAGTTGTCAGCATTATCATGCGCCATTCCTAATGACACAACGGCACACTAGTTCATAAGTGCATGTCCAGGCTGTGGCGGACAAAACCGATGCCGAACAAGCGAACCCTACAGTGGCCCTCACAACGTTCCCTGCCGCCTACTGCAGCCGAGTTTGCGGCGGTGTTCAGATTCCCCACTGTTGTGGCACAGTGGACAACGCCGGATATTCTCATTTTGGGCGGCGTTGGAAGAAAGACAGTCTGGTGAACCTTATGGCGCAGAAGAAGCAAGCGAACTCACAGATTTTTTCGTGTTAAATAAAGTGCGGTGGTCATTGCGCTGTGTTTCGAATTTTCCGCGCTGTGAGGAGAATCGGTAAGCTACCGCTTCTCATAGTCTCGGAAAGCTCTCAGTGATGTGCAGAGTTATCTGATAATCTTTAGACAGGCATATTTTATATTTCGAATTATCGATATAGCGAACTATTTCGCGGTCCCCTTGGAGTTCGATATATCCGTGTTCAACTGTAATAACTTCTCCATAAAGAAAAAAACGCTGATGGAATGGTAAAAACGTTGCTTTATAAGGTCGCAAATATTGCTCACAACTCGTTATACCGCAGTAGTAAACACAAGTAGCAACAACGATTTTCATAACAGACATCCAATGTAGTACGACTTATTAACCTGTAATTTCCATTCGAAGTCAGCGGTACCGCAAATTAGCTGGCACACACGCTAAACGTGCCATGAAGACAAAGTAAAGTTCGGTCCATTAAAAAGACCACTTTGTCTCGACGAGAATGGTGCCAATTTTACCGCACAAAGAAGTGATAAAGATATTAAGAAAAACAGGAAGCAGTGGAAATTCTCCTGCCACTTTTGCGCGAGGTGGGATCTTCTAAAAGCGGCAGCCGACCATATACTTGACACACCGCTAACAATGTTTTTAGCGTCTCCTCTAATGCGTCACTTCTGACGTCGCGCACATGTAACGCGATATTGGATAGTTTGTCAATATTTCCTGTTTTTTGTTTAGTTTAAAAGAGCGTCTTTCGTGGATGGAATAGAACTGAGTGCGCCACAAAAGTCTAGTTCTTTCAAACTAAACACGCTCGTATTTTGTCTTCAACGTACAGTAGCTAAAACGCTTGTCTATAACAGCGATTTCAAATTCAACGGTTACTTCTGAGAACTGCCGAAACACGGCCGTTACAAACATGTTGGAGACAAAAGAAGTGGACTGAGAGTTCGAAACGCCGCAGTAGTTTTCTTCAAAACCCGCTCGGGCGACGCATACAGGATAAGGCTGAAAGTACGAAAGCTGTGTTATAGGCAAGCGTTTTACCGTTTTACCGACCCTTACGCAGGGGTGTACAATAAATTACACTAGGTTGAAGGTTATAAAACCAAAAAATTCTTTACCTTGGGGCTGCGGGGGAGATCAAATTGAGGACTTATGTAGACAACCTTGAAGCGAAGTTCGAGGTTTGAAATGGTACATGGGGAGGTGGGCTCGACTGTACCTCTGGGTCCCGGTAGTTAAATTCAGGTGGTGCTTTCAAACCCAGTATGAACCGACCCTGGTGGCTCAGTCGCTGAGCCTTTGTGCTACTAAGCACGAGGTCTTAGATTCGTCTTCTTAATGAGAAAGCTGTTTTTTTTTTTTTTATGGGGAATAGAAAAATAAAAAGGACATCTGTGTGTATCCAGGTTCGGCGAAACTTAAAAGATTCACCAGTAGGATAAATTGATGCAGATACCATAAGCAATACAGACGGCACCTCAAACGCGAGGTACAGCTCCGGCGTCCGAAATCCCAAATTTTAGATGTTGTACTGAGACAAGGCACTTCAGGGTTGTGGTGAGGCCGATATCAGCGTGAATGGACTCATTTTTTTGCACACCTGTGACGAAGCGTTAAAATCCCGACGGTTTCACAGACATTCGCTTCACGTGGGCCGAGTACCGGGCTCGGGGTTCACGTCCTACGTCTGAAAGTTTTCGCGCTCAAGGGTGTGGATCACGAAGTAACCAACCAGCTCGAACCAACACGTTGCTAAATCATGTGCATCTGCGACAAAACTACTATTCAGAACATCTTCCTTTCATCTTTTTTTACGCAGTTTCACTCTAAATTCTCAATACGAGGACTACGTTCACGTCAAATGAAACTTCCCTACGCAGAAAGACCACCGCAGATGCCACTCCTGACAGGTGCCGCCACCTGGAGGCTGCTGCGCGAAACTCCTCCGGTAGGGCTGTCGCTATTGATATTTCAAAATTTTCCCGCCTGTAATCGGTTTAAGTCGTTCCCACGTGGGAACTTAGTGGCGGCAAAGAGCCGGAATATGTCTTTGCGCCAGGCCATCGCCCTGGGCAACAGTAGGATGTGTAGTTGCTTTTTCACGCCTTTAATTTATGCTGCTGCTGGCGCAGCGCGCGGAGGCAAGCTTCAACTGGGAGCGGGTGCGGCGGCAAGCTTCAACCCTGGGAGCGGGTGTTCTGCATTTGTAAACAGATATGCAAGCCATATTGGCTGAGTTGGATTGTAGTAAAAAGAATAGGGCGCTAAACAGACGAAGAAGTGCGCAGACCTCCTACATTCGTCTTCGTCTGTTCAGCGCCCTATAGCTCAACAAGTTCTGTTAAGTTGGAGTGTGCCCAGATCGGGCCGAGACAGCGGAGTTTCGCGTGATGTCTGAGCAAAATTATTGTGTATAAACTTTCCGTCGCCGAATGGTTGCGGCACGCCATATTTTGTTCAGCAATAAAATATAGATCGAGTACGCGGCTGCCCTGTGTTTCGAGGCATATATGGTTGGAAAAAATACCGATACCTTATTTTCACCCCTATGAACCAGGGATTGGCCTTCGATTTATCACGATCATAGTAGGCTTATTTATTTATTTATTTATTTATTTATTTATTTATTTATTTATTTATTTATTTATTTATACAAACGTACATAAATTCATACATACATACATGCATACATACATACATACATACATACATACATACATACATACATACATACATACATACATACATACATACATACATACATACATGCTGCGGCCCAACAGGCTATCGCAGGAGTGTGTACAACGGATATAAAACTTTCCCGCATAAATCAGCATAAGGAAATTCATCAACACTACAAAACTCACGGATGTTTTGCAATAATTATATGCAGTAGTAAATATTAATAAACAGTACACAAATCAATGTAGATTGCACAGATCCACAGGCGAGCACATAATTTCACCAGGTTTTAATCCCACCTTTCAATAGTTGGATGGGGGGTGGGGGGAGAATCTGTACTTAAGTAGGTTAGTAGACGGCTGAAATGGCGCACGGGTAACTCCGTGGCTCTTTCTAGTAGATTTCAATTCATCAGAAGACAACTACAGTAAAACCTCGTTAATTCAAACCGCATGGGGAAGACATCTCAGTCAGAACTAATGAAAGTGAAGAATGACAACAACGCACTGGCCTTGTAGGGCATGTCAACTTGATGCTAGAAGTCTGCCTTTTGTCCTTCGAGGCAACAGCCAGCCCTTATTGCTCGAACAATGCGGAAGGCCTCCTCTTCGCCTTTTAACACGGAAGTGTTTTATTCCCGTATACACGAATATTTCGCTGACGTCATATCGGTCGCGGAAGTACCGCATGTACAACGAAGCAAGCGGCCTGTAAAGGGTGTATTCCTGCACACAGGGTCTTCTTGCGGGGAAGCAACCTTCAGTACTAAAGAGTACGTTAGATTTCTGGTTGTTCGTTTTCGGGTTTTATATTTTAACACGACAGTGTTTTATGCCGCGATACCCCAAGATTTCACTGAAGTCATATCCGTCACGGAAATGACGCCAGTACACCTTTGCCGAAGCGACCCGCCATCAGGACGTCGCTCGCCAAGCACACCTACAAGACAGCCGCCGACCCGCAAATCATGCTCAGCTGCAGATTTCGCTACACATTTCACTTTCGTGTTTTACTGGTTCCTATAACAAAGGAATCAACCACAGCTTTTTTTTTTCTAATTGAAGAGACCCAGTCATGACTTACGAGCGGACGGCGGCCGCACTAGTTCTTTGTGGTACTCCTCCTTGTCGTCACTGGAAGAGACAGGTTTTGCGCTCCTGACCTGAGCCATGATGTCCTCACCTGTCAGCGCACCCCACCCCACTGCACTCGCACCCACACCGACGTATACAGCTCGCCAAGAATACGTATTCCAAAACGCACGCCATAGGTGTTTCGGATTGGTTTCACCCGAGCTTACTTTTTCTATCGTTCTGCTCTTCATATTCCACGCGGCGCGCAATCTTGGGTAAAGGCAGCGGGTGCGTTTCTCTGACCATGTACCAAGTAGCAAGCCGCCGGCACCGTGGCGCGTAGTTCGAATTATCCGTGGCGGAACCCACTCGCGTTAAATTAACTGACTTTTTTACGCGTATACTTCCATGGAGTTTGGCCGGACCAAATTGTACCGTTCGAAATATTCATAAATTCGAATTAAGGAGCTTTCACTGTAGTCGTTCGTTAATAAATAACATGGGGTGTTAATGAGATTAAGCAACAATTCGAGGCACTCCCAATCACGCAATTCGGACAAAGGCTGCAGTTCAATTGTGGCAACTAAAGAAGACGGTGGAAAGTTCCACTCAAAACGGTGGTGCATGAAACGGATTTCTTTCTCCTTGAAGGAGGTGATAGTTTATATTTTAGGTACTTTATACGGGTTTCAGATGGTGCAGCTGCATTCGAGTATTGGTTGGATGAGCAATTCATATGTTACCAGTTTAACTAAGAAAATCATCGTACTAGCGAACGCTAAACAGAGACAAAGGTAAAAGAGGCGACGAAACACACGTTAGCGTTTCGTCGCCTCTTTTACCTTTGTCTCTGTTTAGTGTTCGCTAGTACGATGATTTCCTTAGTTGGTAACCAACTCGCCCAACTTACCGCCTTAGTTATACCAATTTAGTTTCACGGGGAGCTTCAGGCAGTGTACGATGAAGATTGCCCAATTTCTTTAGTGCCAGGTTGCACGTGAATTCTATATGTCTTGACATCTACGGGTTAGATAAGAAAATGAGGCCTAGGTATTCAATACACCCTGTAAGAAATAGCCATTGAACGAATAATTATACAAATAAACAGAATTGCCATTGTTGAAAGATAAAGTGATTGTTCTTCTAAAGTTAAGATTCATTTTTTGCTTGTCGCATTATGTTGCATTTGGCAGCGCAATCTTATCTGTCCAGGAAAAAGAGCCCTGAGCACTAAATAAAAAAAAGAAGCGCCTGCATTTTTACATCTCTCCCCGAATCGAAGCTTGTTGCCTCTCCTTGTCGAATAAATTCTTATTCTCCTTATCACAGCGGTAATAAAAAATGGCAAACGTGATGGGAGTGAATTTGCCGTGCACATATTTTTGGGCGATTTTAAGAGCTCATTCGAGCACGTGCTCTGCATTAATACGTCCTACGCCGAACAGCAGCGGTAGCTGAGGTGAGTAAACTAAAACAATAAATTATTCGTATTTTGTCATTGTTTTTGTAACTGATGGTGTTAATGTTGACACTTTCACGAAACAAGCATGGTGTCTGGAGACATTCTGTTTTATTACCCGTTGCTTTCTATTGACTTATCTTTTTTCTTACAAGCTCTTATCGGAAAGTAAAACGTTGCGACCGTCATGTATAGGCGTCATTGGCAGTTTCTAGATGCTGAAACTGCCTTGTAATTAATATTGACGTCAAAAGTTACTCCAACGGCTTTATTAAAGCTTCGACAGCTACAACACTCAAGATGCACTTCCCTGATTTGTGAACTGTACACGTTTCCCACTTTCTCTTGTTGTCTATCGAGTCACGACCAAGTGCGTGCAAGAATATCCAAACCGTTCGAGACGCAAGACGTTTCTATTAACGATTGCGCGACAAAACATTGTGAACTTGGCATTTTATCGTGAGAGGAGGATCCTCGCTGTCATAAATCATGCGCACATGGCTTTTCAGATAGCGTCTTGCCCCAAACCCGTGCGCCAGCTCCGTGCGCAGACACACACTCGGGAGACGACATATCGCAAGTGGTGGGGGCGTCCATGACAGCTCGCGGCAGGACAAACGACCCAGCCATGTCATTTTTCAATCTTGACAGCGCTTGGACACACGCTGCTATTTAGGCTGCCGAGCATCGCTTCGGCGCAGACTCATACGCTCCAACTCTGTGTGATCGCACGCTGCCACCGTATACTGTGCAAACACGGCGAAGACATTTCCGAGATTGCGTCTGGCGCTTGTCCGATGTCGAGCGCAGTTAGAGAGCTAACTATACATGCCTCCACGTCATGGTTATCTTGTCTTCTTGGCAAGCGGTCTTCGGTGACCAAAACATGAACGTTCAATGATTGAAGTGAGATTTCCAAACTTAAGTCCGACGTCGAGACAGGGGCTGACGTCCGCTCGATACTGCCTACGCTATAGCCACAGCATAGGCAGTATCCGGTGTCAGTGGCTCGACCTGTTTATATACTTTTAGCCTGACATAAATGCGCAGGGTTGTTCAAAATTTAAAAAAAATCAGAAAAGTTCGTTGGTAAGACGAGAAACGTTCCTGTTATAATATACCGCAGTCAAACCTCGTTATAACGAAGTAGTATCGGGACAGTAATTTGGTTCGTTATATCCGATATTCGTCGTAACAGTAGAGCCAAAAATCGGTTCAAACCAATCGGCAATCTGGCTCCCGCAAAAAACCTTGATACAAAAACGCATTATTTTAATCTTCGGAACTACTATAAAAATAACCCTTATCTTCCTCCTTGTGGCATTTCAAGCTAAATAAACCAGAACATGAAACTGAAAATTCAAACAGAACAAAGTTCATTTCACAAAACAGGCCTCAGTTCCTATTTTTTCGAGGAAATGATGTAATGTTTGTCTAATGGCTATTCAAAGCACTGCGCAGGACGAAGTTTTCTACAGTGTCCATGAACAAAGACGCCTTCTCTACTCTGCAGTTTCGGACGCCGGGAGTTATTCCAAGTAACTTCTCAGCCTACTGTTCGAATGTTTCTCCGTTATATCCGATACTGCGCGCGGCTCTCGTAGTTTCGCTTTCGTTATAGAAGAATAAGTGCCCTTGAAATAAAGCGTGACCAACCAAAATTTGTATTGAGTGTGCTATAGCCGATAATTCGCTATATCAGTGTTCGTTATAACGAGGTTCAACTGTATAACATTGAAAGAGATTGAAAGACATTGAAAGGAATCGAAGGGAAAGGTGCCTTCCGATAGCACAAAAATTCCTCTGGTGTCCAGTTCAAGCGTCTGAAAACACGTGTGCGGTATATTGCACACGTATGCGATAAAGTTTTTGGCAGTTCTCATTTTTTTATTTGGTAAAACCACTGCGCGTGCCGGGGACGCTGGGCGGTCACCGCGAGGCACGCGCTAACGAGCGCTCGGCATTTTCGTGGTATTTTTAACGCGTTACGCGTTACTCGTTACGCTCAGCTCATTACGGCCACTCATTACGGCCAGCTACAAGCTTAAGTGGCGCGTAAGTAACGCATAGCGCGTTAAAAATACCACGAAAATGACGAGCGCTCGTCAGCGCGTGCCTCGCGGCGACCGCCCAGCGTCCCCGGCACGCGCAGTGGTTTTAGCAAATAAAAAAAAAGAACTGCCAAAAACTTCAGGAGCACCTCACGTTCCCTACCAACCAACAACGCCATAGCTGGCGCAACACTTGCTCCACGGAACCTCGACGCGAGTCGTAGAACGCCGCGCACGCGTCGTTCACGTACGCGCCGCCGCTGCGCCCCAGCTGTCGTCAAGCGCTACAGCGCGTGTAATGCTTGGCATGAGCAACACGACGATATCGATGCGTATGACGATGACTTATACTAGCACAGTACAAAGCGACGACGGAACATGTAAATGAACAATTTCAAACTTGTAGAAATGCGTGGTGACGTGTCCTTCAGTGCTCACGTAGGAACAAATCCTGCAGCTCCGCTATGGTTCAAGCCTTGCGCGACTTAGTGCAAGCCTCGCAACTTTTTCTTTTTTTTTTTTAACTTTGAAAAAACCGGCTTGGCGGGAATAATACAGAGCTACTCAGTGGTCTAAAAATGAAATTCACGTTTTACACGCCGAAAAGTGAGGCCTTCCGCATTTAATATACAACCTTCGTGACCTGACCACAATCGAAGCCGTGACCTCGCGTGTAGCAGATAGGGTTGCAAAACTATCCGAAATGTTATCGATACTATCAGCTGTCAAATAAGAATAAATCTATTGATACAAAAACTACCGATGACGCACTATCGATAGACAACTATAGTAAACCTGTCGGTAAGTCATATTCATGATTGGCTATATTTATGACTATCGGTAGTCAGCTGTGAAGATAAAGAAGTCACTTTGATGGACAGGGAAGAACGTCAACGACCGAACCAAAAATCTCTCACAATGAAACGTCACTAAAAGCGGGAAGAACCATGCAATGGTAAAAAACAGTCTTTAAATGATTCATCATCGGGCTAGAAAATTTAATTTCTACTGAGCCGATAGAAATTTAATTTCTATCACCAAAATTATTGATTGTGGTCTTTCGATCCCTTCTCTAGCAGGTTTAGAGCTTTGTTCTGGCGTTTTAATGCAAAAAATTGAATGGAACTTTTGCAGAAAAGCTGCCGCCCGGTGTCGACTCCGAAAATGGCCAACGGCACCAATTGAGCAAAACAAAAGTAATTTAGCTGAAAAGAAAGCAAAATTCATGCTGCATGGCGCTTCGAGTGTGCATTTCCGGTATCACTGTGGCTCTTTGCTGCAGCTGACTGCAGGTGGACCGAGTGAAGGCGTCTGTAACCTTTCGACTTAGATAACGTCGACAACCGGTACACCTACCTCCACGTACAATGAGTTTGATGTTGCTTTGCAGGTATATAGGCTCGACGTTCTTGTAACCCCACGAATGACGCGCTACCACACTTCAAGTATACAGCACGCATATTTGCATTAAAGCGGTTTGGTAAAACAGTTGTACAACGTTTACTGCCAATGGCTCCTGTTTGCGGCAGCCAGTCGCGAAAAGTATTCCCCGTCACAGCGAGAAAGCGGTGGATGCATTCATTTGATTGTGGGGCTTAACGCGCCGAAGTTACTCAGGCGATGAGGCGCGCCGTAGTGGAGGGCTTCGGATTGATTTTGACCACCCGGGGATCTTTAAAGTGCGCCCAAACCTCGACACACGGACGTTTTCGCTTTTCGCCTCCATCAGAAAAGCAGCCACCGTGGCCGGGACCGAACCACGACCTCGGGCTTAGCAGCGCAACGCCTCAGCCACTAATCCACCGCGGCAGGTGGGTGCATTAATCTGCTCTCATTATTTTCGGGTAGTTATTTGAAGCTAATGTTAAAATTGGCATCAATTTGGACATGGAAAACTCTTGAACAAACGGAACGTATTTCGCCTTCATGTTTCGTTCAAGAGCAATTAAGAGCCTGGTTGTCTTTTAGCTCGTACGAATCCCATCAAATCGCTTTCAGAGATTTTACGTAGCTATATAGTCTTCGACCGGCGCCGCATCCTCCATTGATTGTTGAGAAAGTCTGTGCTTAACTGTCGACTTGCTTACAGTTTGGTTGTGCGTCGCCTAATGGCGCTTGTGAAGCCAAATGCGGCTGGTTATCTTTTCGGCATTGTTGCCAGGCTCAATCTTAATGAAGACGATAAGTGTTTCGACAACCCTGCATGTGGGCCTGAAACACACTTAACCGATTGAGGACTTTTATTGCGGACAGGCCCATTCGACTCTTCACCCGCATGCCCCGGGGAAACTTTTTAGAGTGTCCTTTCGCAACACGAAAACGGGAGACCGCCAAGAGCAACCTGTTCGCCATTTCAATGCAAGCGATTCCGCAGTAGCAGCCAAACCGATGTAAGCTTTCCCCGTGTCATTGAAATGATTCGCAGAATGAAAGGTGGCACGCGCGTTACACAATCGAACGAGCCTGTACACGCACAATGGGGCATGCTAAATTGATCATGTGTCCGCGCTGTTCCGGAGCTGAGCGAATGCCCTCAGGAGGCTATCCGGAGAGCGGCAAGAGATGGCGGCGCCATTCCGCGTTCGCTCCTTCACTGCAACAAGCCTCACGCAACACGGCTCGACGCCTCGATCGCCGCCGTTCGTCTGTCCGAGGGCCCCGGTGTTGACCGTGCAAGACGAATAAGGACGACGAGCAGATCCGCGCCGCGGTGATCTGTTCGGGTGCTGACAGCGGAGCTGGATCGCCAGAATCGGTCATCATTAGGGACAGCGGTACAAAGGCCCCGGCCGCTGTGATTGAGCACGACCATACCGGTCGCGCGGGAGAACTTGAAGAAGAGGAGGAAAAAAAAAGAGCATATACCGTTGCATCCAGGTAAGTGGACTGCAAAGTGCATTACAAACCTCGCGGTCACGTGTGTATTGCGAAACGAACGACCAGCCGCAACACATGCATGTAGTTTTCGCTGCCGAAGACATAGACAATCTGGTGCGGTTAAGTATATAGTAAGTTATAAGATTTTCAAGCGCCAAATATTAGGCAGGGGACGAAAAGGGCAGAGACATGCGCTTCTCTTCGTCCTTTTCATCCCCTGTCTAAATATTTGGCGATTGAAAATCTTATATATGGAGTACAAACTAGCTTGAACCCACACGTTGTTAAGTTATAGTAAGTGTTGTTTGCTGGGGTGGGGCCTTGCGTGAGAGTACCGGCAATTGATCCGCCTGACCGACACCGTACCGTATAAAGAACGCGGAAAGTCACCCCTTATCACTGACTTTTAAGTGCGAATGCACTTTATAAGCGACCCCAAACCATCCACCGCCGGCGGCGGCGGCGGCGGCGTCCGCAGTGCTCCTCTATATTTAAAAAAGAAACAGCATCCGGCGCCAGGTTTCGATCCGAGGACTCTGCGGCCGCAGCGCGACGCTCTACCGACCAAGCCACGGACGCGACGGTGATATCAGTGTTAGTGACGCGCCTTATATCTTTAACGCATTCAAACTACGTCGTCAGCGGCGTGCGTTGGCGACTCAGCGGCGTTATAGCGGCTTGATAACTGCGTGGTGTACACGTGATACTACAAACCCGATGGAAGAGATGGAAGAGAAGGCGGCGAGGCGGTGGGCTGCGGGGGCCGAGCGCAAGCGCCGCAAGCGGGCCGACAACCGTGCATTCGCACTTTCACATTCTCCCCCTCGGGGAAATGCGGGGGAATTTTTTTTTTGTTCATAAAAACTCCAGCAAGACATGCGGCACATTTCTTCGCGTATATGTTGCAACTGATGACTATAGAGTCAGTGGTGTTGCAACGAGGCACTGCTCTTAAAATCATGTAAAACTGCTCATCCACTACCGGTTGCAATCCGAGCAATTTATAACAGATTGGCTTGTGTTACCAGGCGCCCCCCACGAGGGGTACAAGGGCGAAAAGGATGTTAGGCAAGGCAGACCTTGAGAAACCAAGCCGGTGTGCGCACTGAGGCCATTCTTGCACCGTGGAGCAGGCACGCTTCAGGCCTTTCGTTGCGACATGTTCATGCAGTAGACGCTGCAGAGCCTGTATATGTGATGGCGTACCGTCTGTTTCCGTAGCCGTTGGTAGTTGCGTGACCCTCTCACCATCCTATGAGCTGCAACCGATCTGTTGCCCACTTGGGACGGGAGCCACAGGAATTTCACTTCGAAATCGTCGAAATTTGATGCAAAGATCGCTGGCATTGCTTTGCCACAGATATCTGCTGTATCAATTGAAGGTGTGACTAAAAACAGCTCAACGTTGCGACGTGTTGCGCTACGAATTATGACAGCTTGCGCAACGCAGCTTCAATGGCATGCAACGCACTCGCTTCCGGTAGACAAAACCACCGAGTTCACTACGGTAGCTCGTGAAATATTCAGACTCGTAATACAAAGATCCTTGCTCAAATCCCTGTCTTCGTGTCGACATATTCTCTGTGCCAATTATCACCGTGCCATACGTGCCAATTATCACCGCGTTCCCTTTCCAAAATGATCGAATACCAATTATATACAAGGCGTTACGTCCTTCGAAAATTTCCCCTGAGCAAACCGTTCGCGCTCAAACTTTACACTACGGGCGCATTTCGTGGTTCCTCTTTGTTGAACGTCAATAACGACGACCGCACTTATCTGCTCATTTTGAAAATAAATAATAAAAAAAGAATTTTCTTGTCTCGTGTTTTGTTCTGGATAACCTCACACCAGTCCAAGTTGGTCATCCCGTCCAAAATGGTCGCCGACTCTTCCAAAGGCGAAACCCTTTTTTTGTTATCATAGTAAATAAAGAAGTAACAGAAGTAGGAAAATAAATAAATAAATAAACAAATAAATAAATAAATAAATAAATAAATAAATAAATAAATAAATAAATAAATAAATAAATAAATAAATAAATAAATAAATAAACTTGTTTTTATTTATATAACTGGGTAACCTGCAAGAAGGCATCACTGCTGGTTGCAACAAAGTGCCGGCATTTTCGAACCGTATACGGTGTTCAAGGTTACTGAAATTTACAGTTATGGCACTATATGCCATCTGGCATGGGGGTGTCAACAAACCCCATGCCTTACTCTTAATCCCAGACCCACATACGAGCAATGGGTGGCACAGCTGACCCCGTGACCTCTCCTCCCAGAGCAGCCTGGTGGGAAACGCCCGGGAGGACAGCGCAGGCCAAGGTATACCCCGGGCTATGGGGTGTATTCCTTGCACTGGTTCCCTCTATAGAGGAAACCATACCTTCCCAAAACTGGACACCACTCACTTTTACTCCCCCCAAAATCTATTTTTCCTCAAGTACTTCCTCACGCTCACCTCTCGCCCTCACCACTCGCACTTGCTCACACTCATTACTCGGCCTCACCTTAGCACTCATTCGCACAGACAGACAGCAAAATTTCCGGGTTTAGGTTTCTCAAGAAGGGCAATTGTCTTTAAAAGCCCTTGTGCATAGGCGTTCGCGTTCGCGAAGCGGTGCTGCTAAGAAACGAGCAGCCTTCAAACGAAGGCACGAAAAGCTATCGGGTGACTGGAACGTCTGCGTGCCGCTCAGGAAGCTTTTCACTTGCCGCAGTGACGTTGCCCTCAAAGCCCAACTTCGCCATGTCCTGGCGTTACCGGAGTTATGGCTAGCAGTCACAAGGTATATATAAGCTTCTGGGACAATCTGTGAGAGCCATTTTTGACAGTGGTAACCGGTTTTGCATAGCAAAACAAAAACAAAAAAAGAGGACTAAATCTTACGAAGTGCTGATACTGCTATTTGCTGATGATTGTTAGGGTAATTCACAAACGCAGCCCCGGAACACGAAGTGCAACAAGAGACACAAAGTGCAGTCAGAAAATATTTGCTACTTCCCTAACCCGTTTGCCGTTGTGGCTATTATTAATTCCCCAACAGCGGATTACGCACTGTTTCCATTCAAGGGAAAATTATGGATTAAGAAGCAAGCTTACCGGTAACCTTGGTTCCGTGCTGATCCATCCTTCGAGCCAACCGGTGTCACAAAACTTGCTCAGGAAACTCCTCGTATCATCATCCTCATTACTCAACGCCCAAGTCACAGAAAATGTCCTCTGTGTTGTCTCCTCGATCTTCTCAATCACCACTCAGACCTTACTCTCACTGCAACCCCCGACGCGGAAATGTTTTGCTGTGGCCAACTTGCCCACCAACATCTGATTTGTAAATGGTAAACCTAACCAGTAAACCTAACCCTTCTGAAGGCTTCACACAGCGGAAAACGTTTTTTTCACCGCAGTTCAGAGGGCAGAGAATGCCGACGGAAACTGCGCAGCGCCACCGACACACAGTCACAGTCACAGTTTAGTCCGCAGAAAACAGCCTGAACCACGTCTCTGTCACTACTGCACATATCCGCGCAACTCGCACACCCATCGATGAAGGTATGGCTAACACTTTACACGACACTTCCTCACAAGCAACTGCTCGAAATAAAAGGCCGGGAACTTGGATTTCAGCTGTGAGCCCCAGAGGCGCTGCAGCTGAAACATGTTCTGCGAGCGAAGGAGACAGGCTGTCTAGACAGACGTGACGAGGCGTTTTTGCGCGGCGGGCAGCGCACTTGCACCGGCGTCGGGCAGATAACGCAATTTCACCGCGTCGTGGTACCACCGCCGTCGTCGCAGGCCGTACGCCTCGTGAGCGCTTGTATCTTAAAAGCATTGCAAGTCATTACAATCACCGTCCACGGCAACCATCTTCTCGCCGGGAAGGACTCTGCCGGGACGAAGAACTAATGGGTGGTTTTTGGCCCGCGTTCAGGAAAACCCCGAATGAAGTGAAGAGGACGACGGATTGATTGATTGATTGATTGATTGATTGATTGATTGATTGATTGATTGATTGATTGATTGATTGATTGATTGATTGATTGATTGAGTCGAGTTTTTTATTGGAGCAAGGAGGGCGTTTGCCGTACAGTGGGGAGAGAGATAGAAGGAAGGGGTTTACGAGAAAAAAAAAACGGCATCACTGCCCTCAGGCATGATGGTTACCAATAGCAAAGCAGCCCTGGGCAGCGTCTGTGGCTGACGAATAATTGTAACTGAACCGTATCAATTAGGTTCAGTGGCTATAGCTCACTGGCTAAGCGTTGTGATGCTGATCCCAAGGGTGCCGATTTGATCCCCGCTGCTGCGGCCGTTTCCTTATGGTGGCAGAAAACTAGAACGTCCATGTGTCAACATGAGCCGAAATTTGGTTTTTCCGTAAAGTGTATTCTCCTGAACAATCCTGCAGGTGGACCACGACACGAAGAAATGCATACGAGTGAGCGATACACTACTTCGCAGTAAAAATGATTTCACTGCCACAGATTACTCAAATAAAAATTATGATAACGAATTGTTGATGAAGCAAAGTAATTGCAACGTTATTTAACATCCACGGAACGTAAGGAATATTCCATTCCTTTTTATTGGGTTACTTTGTCATGGACTTTCGGTGCGCGGACATATCAGCACACCGACTGTTAGGTACCCGGACGTTGCACTGCAGGGCGACTTCGATACAAAGAGAGATACTGGCGTGCTAATTATTGATTTAAAAAAAAAGAAGAAAAATGTGCACAGTTTTAATCAATTACTGTTTTGTAGATGTTCCCATTATTTTTTTATTCTGTATAATAATAATTGACCCAATTTTTTTCATTATGTATTAAGAATGGTTCGTCGATCCCGTTTTGTTTATTTATTTTCCTTCAAGATCCCAAGAACCTTTGTTTTTTCTATGCAGTGTGTCTGTGTTTTTTATGGTTATTTTACGCATAATTATTATTGCGCATATTTTAAAACAATTTGCCCAGTAAATATTTTTTTAAGGATCGTTCCTCGATCCTGCTTATTTTATTTACTTCTCTCCAAGATCTCCACTAAACAGTCTTTTAAACATTCCGCTGAGTAGCAACGTTTTTTTTTTTTTTTTTTTACAAAGTATAGATTGTGAGGTTCAGTGATAACAATGAGCCGTAACCAGTGTCAGCCGGTACCCCTCACGAGCGCCACTCACCACTCACGAGTGGTGAGTGAGGGGCTCACTCTTGAGTGGTAAGTGGGTGCACAGTGTGGGAGTGCGCTCATGAGTGAGCCTGACGATCTACGGAGCAAACCCCCATCAAGCGGGTGCCCTGACATCAGCACCTAAGGCTCCCCTCAATAAAGGTTAGTCCTCCTCCTCCTCCTCCTCCTTTAACGCAGTTCATTTCAGTGCTTCCGGAAAGGTTGTAACGCTCCAGCATCTTCCCCATGCCATTTAGTACCGTCCCACACTATCACCGCCAAGCTATACTCTTTTACACCTGGTAACCCAGCTAGCATTGTGGCCGTACCTCTGTTGCAAAACGGTCAGCGCGGAGGATATACCATAAAAGGCAATGTTGCAGCAGAAAAAGGTTAAGGAAGCCCCTACGAGAAGTATTGTGCTACTACGTGCGCATTCTTGCCGCGACCGCAGCACTTCGTTTTATTTCAAAATTTTGATCAAGCATAAATTATTACCTGGGATGAAAGGGCTAAGGGAGAAAAGGTGCTTGACCGGGGCCCTGGCCCCCCAAAGACATTTCACCGGAACGGGAAGCAATGAAAGTAGCATTGCACTCGAAAAGGAAAGTAATAGGAGCGGCACTAATCGAAGCGCAACAAGAACAAGGTAGCAGTCAATTAATAAGTACGCGCTAAGGAGACAACAACAGATGGCCAATTTTCGGCTGTAAAGCTCTGGACTCAACCGTAAATATTTAGATTGCGCCGCACAGATACACATTTGTGCAAACAGAGGGGAAAAAATTACAACAGCAAATAAGCGAACCATATATTCTTAACTAAAAAGACGATGCGTGGTCTACTTTTTATAATTCGACGACGACTGAGAACAAGTACATCGCAGCGTTATTTTTATATCTGTAATGCGAACGGCAATTTTAATTAAATCAATAATAGCAGGATGAGTGTTCAAAAATCAGGCATTGTGTCAAGTGCCCGTATTCCCTGGGTAATAGACGCCTAGCAAGAGCAACTGCGCTAGAAAAACAGTACGGAGGACAAGACTACGTCGTATATACAGACGCGGCGGAATACGCGAGGTACGGGGTAAGATCCGCGGCCGTTGCCTCCACAACCGACCTCCTTTCCAGTCTGACGCTTCGGTCGTCGAACACCCAGCAGGCTGAAGAGACGGCTATCGCCCTTGCCCTCTCCCAGACAAAGGCCAGCGTAATTATTACGGATAGCCAAGCCGCCTGCCGAGCATACCAAGCAGGTAGGGTTTCAAGACAAGCGCTTCGGGTTCTGCTTCAACGGCCACCGCAGAAGCAGGTCACAATCATTTGGACCCCGGCCCACTCTGCTCTTCGCGGCAATCAGACGGCACACGTCCTGGCCCGAGAACTCGCCCACCGGGCACCGCAAGAAGAGTCGGAGCGAACCTGGCAACCGCTCCTCACATACGCCGACATCACTCAACATTATCGACTAGCGAGACAACTCTATCCCCCAGTCACCGATCAGGCCACGAAAGAACAGGAAGTCATCCTGAGACAACTACAGACTAATACCTACCCCCACCCAACACGACTACACGCCATCCACCCCACTCTTTACGACCCCCTATGTACTCACTGCCAAGCACCAGGCACGCTGTACCACATTGTCTGGGAATGTCAACTGAACCCAGACCTTCCCCCCATCCCCAACCCCTCACGCGAGCAGTGGGAGAGTACGCTGGCCAGCTCTTCTCCTGAAACGCAGCTTTTGCTAGCGGAAAGGGCGAAGACAGCCGGTCGTACCAACGGAGTCTTGGACTGAAGACCCCGACCACAAATATGCTCACTTCAACTGTGATTAAAGTTTCTCTCTCTCTCTCTCTCCTAATGGCTGCTGTGCCGAAACTGATATGCCTTAAATCATACTGGGTGCTTACACCATATATAAAAGGCACGAAATCCAAATGTAGTTTCTTTTCGAATATGTACAGCAAGTTTAAGATAGAAAAGCTGATTAACTCAAAGTAAGTTATGTTTGGATATATTGATTGAACCATACGTTGAACATTTTCTATCGTACACCGTTTCTTCTTTATTTCTATTGCGCCGTTTTGCCACAAGGCAAAGGAACATGAAGAGACTATGCACAAGATGGGCTACAGGTATCGCACAGAAAGAAAGGAACGAAAAAAAAAAAAAACATGATGTGGGTATGAACTGAAGAACACTATACAGTTCAGTTTCGGAAATGAAGTGCAACAGTTTCTTGTAAACGGGGCCGTGCGCACACCGATGAATATCCGCAGGGCGGCCTGGGCGATGTCCTGTGGCCCCCATGTGTTGAGCTCGGGCTGGCTGGAGCCCTTCGTGTCTTTGAAGCACGAAGCTCTCTAGCACGAGGCGTAAACGAGTGTCTCGGTGTTTTGTTAGCACGCGCTACGAAGCGCTCCAGCACGAGGCGTAAACGAGTGTCCCGGTGTTTTGATGACGATGATGATGTCCTCAAAGTTTTCGCATGTACCCACAAGGGGGGATTGGACAGGTCTTTAATTTCATGAGGACCTCAAAACACTAATTTATTCCCGGAAAGACAGAGGCCGTAAAATGAAACTTCGTTATGATTAAAACCAGAATTACCAATTAATTAGTGCCGTGACTACATGAGACGAACGACGACGACGACGACAGGAGACGCCAACAGCCCCAGCTCCTAAGCTTCGCCCCTAAAAGAATGAAATAATGGCGACAGATAGAGCGCATAAGTTGCTGAACGAATAACATGCGAGAAAAGATGATTAGCTTTAAGTGAGGATATTATGCAGCACAAGTCGGCAGTGTCGTCGGAGAAAACTAGAAAAGGTCAAACAAGCAAAAGCAGTAGATCGTTGAGTTGTCTGTGCCCTGTGCTACCTGTGCTCCTGTGCTCTGTACTGTACGCGCACGCCTGAAATGTCATAACTAAATAAAAGGCCATGTGGAGAGGCGCCGTCACTCATAGAGCCATCGCACATAGAGCCACGGCCAACGTTATTACAGTCTAAAAGCGTTGGTTACTGCAGCGGGCCGCTACATCCAAACAGTTTCCCCATCTCACGTACCAACGAACCGCGCGCACCGCGCGCCCAGTTGATCACTTGCCTGTTTCGACGTCGGACGTCGCTCTTCCGGTTGCAGTTTCTTCTGTGGTTCTTCCTTCTCCCAAAATGGCGCCGTCCATGATGGCACTATGCGGTCGCTTGTATCCAAAACTACTGAGCCATTGCCTTTACAACTCGTCTGTCTTCATATCAAGTGAGTTAAGGAACGTGTTATAGAATGTTTGTATTTGTGATTCGTGTGAAGCGTACCTTAGCGTGCGGACTATCGCTCAGCTTCGGCTTCCACCAAGTCGGCTTCTGCGTGTGCCACATATGCTGAGGCAATCTTAGTTTCCTTTACGACAAAATATTGGCAACGTCTAGACTATTTTGCAACGTAATCAGTCAGATCTTGCTCGTGTGCGGTTTTGTTTCGAATGGAGGCAGCACTGCAACCCGGGTGGGCCATAATATGAACAACGACTTTCGAATTCTTCGTGCTGCAGGTTTCGCATAACCTGGGCACGCACGGTAAACGAACTGCTTTTTCTACGTCTTATGTCATTTTGCCGTGCAGTTGTATAACGCGTTCGTCGTAGCGCGGTGAACTAATTAATAGCAATAACTAACCAGCCTGATATTTGTAAAATAATCGAAAAAATGGCTTTTCTACCCCGCTCAGATCTGTAAATTATTTTCGGACACCCGGGTCGGCAGTATGTTTGCAGCTCTTGCAGCTTACTTTGCGCGTCGATTTTGGCAAACCGAACAGTGTTAAATCTGCCTTCACAAAGCATTATCTCACTGCTCTGCCCACTTTTTTTATTATTATTTCAGATCGGGGAGTTTCGCAGGTTCCTCTAGGCTTCGTTGGTCTCGGCAACATGGGGAAAAATATGGCGAAAAACCTTCTGTCGAAGGGGCACCGGTTAGTTGTGTACGACGTCTACCCCGAGGCCATGGAGGCTATAGCCAGTCAAGGCGCCATTTCGGCTCAGAGTCCAGCAGAGGTGGCCGAGCAGTGCGACCGTATCATCACCATGCTTCCATCAAGCCCTCACGTCCGGGAAGTCTACACTGGCAAGAAGGGTATCTTCTCGTGAGTATCATCGATGACGAGCCTCTAAAAAGTGGCTGGCTTTTTGGTATCGCGATTGCTTGCTTAGGGGATGCTTGTGAACAGAAACGCTGCATTTCATAGAGTGTCGTCAAAAACAAGGCACCATCTGTACTTATGAAAGGGCAAAAGAACAGGAAGTTTTCTGCGAGTCTGTTTTAAACTTTATAACAAGCAGGGGAACGTTACAGCGGCTGGCAAATGGAGAGCATGTTACCTTTGTGACTGTGACGAAAATGTAAAGAGCTTCAAGGGCGTCCGCAGAACTTTTTGCAAGGGGGGGCATCCATAGCGGGGGGGGGGGGGGGGGGGTACGGTTGGATAGCACCAAAAGGGCGCTATTTGTGGTTACAAAAAGTACAAACAGCGAATTAGAAACAGACTTGGAGGATATACATTGGATTTTATTACTGAACAAAGAAATACAGTTAATAAAGAAAATGCGAAAAGTTACTGTCACTTTGTAAAGAGTGACCAGTCTCACTGCGTGAGGGTTCTCGACTCACGCCAACTGATCACCATCACACAGTACAATACATTCGCATACACAGAACTGCATTCCGTCAATGTTCCTTGAATAGCAGCTGCAGACGCCTCAGGTTTTTCTGGGCAAATTGCGAGATGACATGTGTGATGAAGTGTCTTGAAATGGCTCACGATACTACTCGCCTCCCTGATTTTTCAATGCACTACAGGCGTACAAGCGTTTTGAGGGGCTGATTTATCGGTTTTGCTTCGGGGCTTGGGTGATGCCGACATTTCGCAATTACACTCTCCCTACTAGGTGTAGCGGTGAAGATTTTTTGCTAGATGTAGCTGCAACTTTGTCCGAAAACTGAAGTTCTTGCGGACTGCATAAATCTAGAGATTAGAAAAAAAAAACAAAAAAAAAAGCCAAACCTTTCAGAATTGTTCGCTATCTTCAATAGCCAGCACAGGCAGTCTGTTTTACTGCCGTCACATGATCGGCAATGTTAGTCAGTGTCTTAAGTGCAATGTTGACCGCAGTCCTGAAAGGCGTTCCATACAGATACGCAGGACCTGAGTGAGCTAATCATTTCAGTAGCGTGGATTGTTGCGCTAGTTGGTTCACGTACATAATTTTGAAAACTTTGCGCTAAAGGACGGGACAAAAAAGAGAACGTCGGTGTCGTTCTCTCCTCTCTTCCGTCCTTCAGGGCAAAGTTATTTTAATTATGGGCCAACCAAGCTGTGCAGCTTTTTTGTAGTGCATAAAAATATCCGAATTTCCAAGGGGGGGCAGTTGCCCCCCCTTGCCCCCCCTTCCGGACGCCCATGAAGAGCTTATACCCATTGCTATAGCCTCTCATTGAGTGGAACCTAAGGCAGAGAGTGAAACTTCATGTTTTTTTATGTTTGCAGGATGATAGTCTATTTACTGAGAATTATTTTTGTTTAGTCGCCCAGTTTTCAGAAGCAAACAACCTTAAAATTGCTGCCATCTTTAGTTGTGCTTAATGGTGGTATTGTCCGAACATCAATGTGGTTAGTTGGTCGTGCTTGGGAAACATTATTACCTTACTTAGTGCAAGAAGGAACAAGATGGAAGAACAGAGAACTCTAGCGTTTGTCTTGCATTCTTCTTCTGCGCTGTTCTCTCGTGTAATGTTTCACATTGATGCTGGTAGTCCTAGAAAGTATTCACTCATAACTTTGGCATTTATGATTGCAAAGAGCACTTTTTTGTAAGCTTCCTTTCCATCCTTTTTTTGGCTCTGCTCCATTTCTAGGGCTGCAAAAACTGGTTCTCTGCTGATAGACAGCAGTACCATCGATCCATCTGTTTCTCAAGAGATGGCAAAGCTGGCTGAATCAAAAGGGGCATTGTTTATCGACGCCCCCGTATCAGGAGGTGAGCTGATTACTTCAGTTGATGACTTCGCAAAGAAATCTGGACGGAATTTTTTTTCAAGATGTCATTATACAAAATTCACACAAAACAGCACAGAGACAAGGGCGGAAGAAGTGACAAACTAGTTTGTCTAGTGACAAACTAGAGCAGCGCTCTAGTTTGCCACTTCTTCCATCCTCGTCTCTGCGCTGTTTTTTGTGTGAATAATGTGCATCCAACTAGCCCAAGATGAAGGTTTAGTCATTATACAAAGCCATTTCCCTGGCTTTCCTCTCATATGCAAGCAACTAAGCTGATGTTCTCAAAAATGTCCAGGGCTGGCATTGGAGTCTGTGCCGCACGTACAGTCCATTGTGATTCGAAGGTTATCGCGGGAAGCTACTCTTTCAAATGAAGCAGACAGAACACCCGCTTTAGCAAATCTTCCATGTCAGTTTCGTTATCGTTGGCGTAAATAAAAGGCAAGAATGTAAAGCTTGAAACCCAAAGGGTGGCAAGTCAGTCGTGCGGGCCATTGTTGTAACATGGAACAGCCAACAAGGAGAAGAGTGCGAAATCTGGATTTTCATGGTTCCAAAATGGACCCGTAGGACGGTGGCATGCGTGGCCGCTCGATGCTGGCGCGATAACCTTCAAATCGTGCTCGACTGTACTTCATAGCTGATAGGAAAACTTAGTAGTCCCTTTCCCAAAGGAAAATCTAAAACATGCGAATCTTCATAGTAAACACCCAGTGTTGGCCTCCACTTTTGCCTGACGAACTTCGGGGAACGCGTGCCAATCACGAGCACACTCTTGATCACGCTCACGAGCACGTGCCCGCATAACCGCCTACTCTTGACGAACGAATCACTCGTGGCATACCCATAGACCGGCAAACGGGAATTTAGGTCATCGTCATTATCATCATCATCATCATCATCATCATCTAAGCTCCTTAAGTTGGGCTTTACTGTTAGCGTTCAGCATACACAAATCGCATGTCGAAGTCAGTTATTTCAAGCTTCGTTTGAAAACAACGCGCAGAAGCCTTGCCTTGCACGTCCCATCTTTTGGTCAACCGCGCCCCCCACCCCCCACCAAAAAAATTCCTGGCTACGCGCCTGCCGCACCGCCAACCAAACCTACGTAGATATCAAGTAAATATATGAGATGGGTGAACTTTCGGGTCAGGTGCAAAAAGCATCGACGCATGAATAGATGATATGATTCACGGTTATTTTGTTCATTCATCGTCACTAAAGGCATTGAACAATGCGTCACTGTCAGAGTCTAACACGAGCTGCATCGCTTCGCCCACCATGCTGTCCTCAGTTTTGAGACCCCTCGCCGATTCTGTGCTCGCAGAGGCCAGGTGCTGGTTGAACTCGCTGTCTTCAGAACTGTCAAGGCTTGTCAGAAATGCTGCACTGCTTAAACAATGCCAAGACGGTATCTCCCGGCTCTTCTATTCTTCCGATCCACGACCCCTTCCCCCTCCTCTTGCCAGTCAAGCCAAACAGCTTGGGTCTCTTTTGTCAAAATCAAGACATAGGCGGTGTTGTCAGCCACAGGACGTTTTTGCAGAGGGAGCTTTCCAGCCTAGTCTGATTTTAGGGGGTGGGTGATGTGGGTGGTCGATGTTTCAAGGGAGGGCATTCTCTTGGAAGTTTACGGTAATATATGACACATGCTAGAATACCGATTTCCCCATAAACTGGAACCTTTCAAATTCATCGCACTGACCCCACCCGTCATCGATTTGAACACACAGTAAAACTTTATTTTTACTTGCCGTATTTCGCTGTTTTACTTTGTGAGTACTTGTTGTGCTTGCCATTTTCTGCATTTGCAGGCATGGTATGTAGGTTCATGGTTAAGAGGCATGTCTGCGCTGGAAATGTGTACTATTCTTGCAACTTTCTTCCCCCCCCCCCCCCCCCCCCCCCCGTTTTCATACATTTGTAAAGTGTGCACTCCTTTTTTGCATCAATAAGTACAAATTTATAGAACTGTGCACGCTAATGATGCCTCGTGGAGAGGGCTCAGTCGCTGTCAAGAAACCAACTTCTTTATTGTGCTCTCCAGCATCTGTGATTTTCAATGCAGATTTGATTGGGTTTGATATGATTTTTCATTGATGTTGATTGCGATTACAGTAGCCATCCATTTTTTCGGACTGAGAAAATTCGGACTTGCTGGATATTTCAGACTTTCCCGAGGTAACCACCAATTGTCCCATAGGAGTAATGACTCACGGATTTTTCAGACTGCTCTTTTTTTCTGACTATTTTTCGTTCCCCTCCAGGTCCAAAAAATCGGTTCGCTACAGTATTTCTTCTAGTTATGTGAAAGCGTCTTCATCATAAGTCCTCAAGCATAATAATCAATAATAATAATAATAATAATAATTATACCACTACTAATAATGGTTATGATGATGGTGATAATTGTGTTAGAATGTTTTTTGCTTCCCAGAGAAAAAATAGTTCCGACACTACTGATGCGCTATGCTGACATACATGTCATCCCTTTTGTGCCATCGCTTTGAAGCATAGTTATGCTACGTGTTTTGCCTGTTGGTTGCAGGAGTGAACGCGGCAGCGGCTGGGACTCTGACGTTCATGGTCGGAGGCAAGGAGTCCGAAGTGAGTGCCGTGCGAGAGATCCTGCTCTGCATGGGCAAGAACGTCATCCACTGCGGGGCAATCGGCTGCGGGCAGGCGGCCAAGATCTGCAACAACATGATGCTGGCCATTTCCATGATCGGCACCTCGGAAACCATGATACTGGGACAGAAGTGAGACCCCCTCCTTGGTCGCTGCGAGCATTAATAACGCGGAACGCGGTCTCTCGGCAGAGACTCAAATGTGGCTCCGTGTGGACTGACATCAGGTTACTTCTCTTGATGCCTGTTATCACATCTGCATGCCATTTGTTCTTTTGGAGAGGGCCGAGGTTAGCTTTGAAAGTACCTGCAGCATGGTGTAAAATACACAAGTGAGGATGTTTGACACATTTGGGCATTGGAAAGTCTTGTTATGTGCATGAAATCAACAGCGTTGCCAGAGATAGCTTTTTTATTGAATTACCCGCCGCGGTGACTCAGTGGCTAAGGCGTTGCGCTGCTGAGCACGAGGTTGCGGGTTCGATTCCCGGCCGCGCCGGCCGCTTTTCTGATGGAGGCGAAAAGCAAAAACGCCCGTGTGTTTGAGATTTCGGCGCACGTTAAAGATCCCCAGGTGGTCAAAATTAATCTGGAGCCCTCCACTACGGTGCGCCTCATTGCCTGCGTTGCGTCGGCGCGTTAAACCCTACAATCAAGCAATCAATTTTTTATTGAATTGACCATCACGTTGTCATAGAAAGTGCCAGTGTGTGAATAGAGGTGCATAAAATGCCAGCACGCATTGCTGGGTGCTGTTTTTGTGTGGTGCGTGTTTTGTTGGAGAATTGGCTTGCCAACTGGATAATGCTTAAATACAGAAAGACGCACAGAGTCACTGGAACAGCTGTTTTTGTTTTTAACTGGACCATGCACAGGGGCACAGTGTAGGCATGCTGAAAGCAGCTGGTAAGGATGTGTTGTGCCATTGAACTAAAACTTGCGGTAGGGACAGTGCTTTATATTAGGCACTGAAAGGGAGATGTAGCTATCACATACACAGCACCACTGCACATCATTATTCGAGAGAATCCTTATACACTGCTCTGTGCATAAGATGTTACCCAGCCTCTTCCAAGTCAAAGAGTTACCGTAGGTACATTTCATGCTGTGCTCTGTTGTCATCTAGGGCAGGGGTGGATTCACATTGGTTCTTGATGAGTTGTTCTTTTTTAAATATAGAATGTTTTAAAGCAAGGTAAGAGTGACAAGGTGTCATGTAAAAAAACATTGGTTTAAAGGTAGGCTTTCCCCATTTTTCTCACCTACCAGCATACCGTTGTATTCTTTTTTCTTAATGATAGCCAACAGACAAAAAAAAGCCTTGTCGATCACACGCTGTTAGTTGAACTTTTAGCTTAAATGCCAACATTGCTACTCTGATACCGCAACTGATAGCTGCTTGATAGCTGATAGATGTGCCTGCTCTGTGAAGCAGTCATCTGAAGTGTGAAACATCCAAGAGCTCCAAGTTCTTATCACAAGCAGGCTGGTGCTGATTTGTAACATCCAAGAGCTCCAAGTTCTTATCACAAGCAGGCTGGTGCTGATGATGTTGGCCAGCTACTTTCGAGTTGCCTTTTTTTGGGGTAACGGGGGACTGCCACTTCCGTGACCTTCCCAGGCTTGGGATAGACGCAAAGGTGCTCAACCAGATCCTCAACGTGAGCTCTGGGAAGACATGGCCCAGTGAGGTGTACAGCCCCGTGCCCGGAGTAATGCCCAACGTTCCATCCAGCAATGACTACGAGGGTGGCTTTGGATCCGCACTCATGACAAAGGTGAGCATTTTAAGTGCAGGCCACTTTGGGGGCTCGCTTTGTCGTCGTAGCTCGCTATAATGGTCGATGTCAAACAACTGCCAGAATCCGACATAATGCACCCAAGTAGAGCCCAGTGTTCCGTCATAGGGCGTCCCGTAGAGGCTTCAAAAACCAAGCGGTTTAAATAGTCGTAACCGTTCGGAACTCGTGAAACGCTGGCGCTTGTCATACATCTCCCCGTTGTTTAGCGGGGGGAAAAAAAAAAGCTACAGGTACATTTGACGCAAAATATATGTAACTAACCGGCAGCACCCGCGTTCGTTTAGTTCGGAATGCTCGTTGGGGTGGGTTTTTGCGATGGTGAGAAAAAGTGGCAGTGCAACGCGGGCACATGCGGGAGGAAAAGCAAGCACAAAAAGAACAGAACTCCCGCTGGCGCAGTTTCAGGCAGGGGGCACGCGAGCACTACGGGGGCGGGAAATTTGAATTTCTTTGGGTAATAGCAGTGAGCGGATAACGGCGCTACAGCTCATTATAGTGAATCACTTCTCTGCGCTTCCGACAGCTCCCACTGGAATGGCTTTAATTTTTTGGTGTGCATTCCAAAATGGTATGGGCATTCTTTTTTGCCAATCTATATTTTCTCCATTACACAAATTTCACCACCAGCATGTTGGCTGATTGAAAATGATAAATTGATTGATCAAGCATGTTGGCCAATTGAAATTGATAAATTGATTGATCAATTGATTTTTCCACTAATGATTGGTTGATTGTAATGTAACGATTAGAAATATTATTAATCCTAGGCCATTCCTCTTTGGATGTGTGCTACTCTGAGCATTTTTGAGAGGCAACCAAGAAAAGTGCTGAAAAATTTTGCGTCAGGTGAAGTTGTTCTTGTGTTGCCGTATAATTGATTGATTGATGATTGGCTGAATTGATTAAAGTTACATCTTTAAACAGTTAAAATTAAATTTAAATTCAGCATTCCCAGACCTTAAGGCTGGCACTGTAAATCGTTTTTATGCACTTTCAGGATCTCGGCTTGGCTCAAAATGCTGCCACCCAGACGGGCTCACCCACACCGCTTGGATCACTGGCCCACCAGATCTACAGACTTGTCTTGAGCCATGGTCTTGGGCACAAGGACTTCTCAGTGATATACCAGCTCATACAGGGAAAAACAATCAAGTGAACGGTTCTCGCGACTGTTCAACCTTGACTTTGGCTGCTTTACACACAATGGCACCTGTGGACTGAACAACACCTTTTTCTTTTTTGTTTTGTTTTCTTGGAAAAACTCGCCAGCATCGCCAACTGGTCTTCCACATTACGTCGTCTTACATTCCTGAATGCTCTGTGCTGTCCGAATAAATGTTTTGTTACTTAATCCTGTGTGGAAAGCCTCTGTGGAAGGCCCTGCAAAACAGGTTCGGCCCTGCTCACACTTTTTATCATGTGAGCACAGAACGTTGCAACCAGATTTCGACAACAATGTATATGCGACCAAAAGTTAGGCACGAGTGCACGTAAAAGTCGGTGTAGACATCCAAAGGCCTTTAATAACTCTGCCCAAAAAACCCCACCCCAGACTCCTCGAGATCTCAAGAGGGGAATGACTGTTAAACTATGTTGAAACTCTTCAGCTGATCGTACTCTCGGAATCCTGGGTGCAAAAGGTTGCCCTTTTCCCCATGCCGAATAAAAGTAGGCACACCGCAGGAGTCGGTGCAATCTCCAATGCTTTCAACTTTGTCATGATGAAGTTTCCTGAGCAACTGCTTTTATTTGCAGACCACAACATGCTGTCTATGGAGAGGATATTAGGTACCTTTTGTTGAAATACAGAATAACCGGGGGGCACTACAAAAGGGACTTGATGCCATCCATGCTTACTAAATCTGCACGGGTTTATGCTGTTCCGGAAAAGTCGCAGTATGTTGTACTTGGTGTACATGGTACACCAACACGTTTAGGACCACACATAAGAACTGTTAGACACATGTGGCTACATGACCACAGCCACGATTCAAGAGCATCATAAAAAATGGCTGACGATTACGATACGTAGATATCCTAATCGTCACGATATCGATACGTAGACTTTAGATACTAGCAGTGGTGCCAAGAACATAGTATGCATGCTTCTGTGAAGTTAGCAGCATCTGCCCAATACATCATGGCACACCACAAATGAATTACAATGCATTACTTGCAGTGTAGTACTCCCTGAAAGCAGTTTGAAACAAGGGCACTGAATTATTGGCTTGAGGCTGCCAGCATTGGTGGCAGCCGCAGCAGCAGTAGCAATCTCATCCTGAACTTCCGTTTGTTTTGGGGCAGTGCTTGGGGGGGGAGATCGGGTCAAAGGGCACGGCTTCTACACTGCCAAGCAATGGCACCTGCCGAACACAGCAGTGTACAAAAACGAGCCCAGCTGCAAGTGGAAAACTTCCATACAGATTTATTTCACTCCGAAAACAAAGACACGTAAAACAGTCCAAAAACAACTTTTAAAAATGGAGATGGTTCTTTAAATAAGATTAAGAGTGAGTTAAATGATCTAGGCATGCAATTATTCAGAATTACCCACCTTTTTTGTTAGAACGTAATATTAACACCATGATTCCAAAGGCCACAATTTTGTCGCCACAACACGTGTGTGGCACCTCGTGGGGCGACAAATACGAAAACCTGCAACGACTGCTTGGTGCGAGTGCCTGCATTCCAAAGCGAGCCTTGCGGCGCAGAAATGACCGCCTGAACACACGTCATCGAGCTCTCTCAAGCACCAATAGGCTACAGATTATCCGTGAGATTGTAATACACGACTCGGAACGTCCAGGTATGTAAAAGTCGCTACATAATCTCGGCACTGCACAGCAGCTGATAAGACAATCAACGATTAATCGGTAAGTTTGAAGCAACTCTGTGCCAATGCAAAAAAACCATTTCTATTTTTGTCACTGAACACAATCTCAAATTGTTACGAGAAGAAAATGAAAGAGAGGGGTGGTATCCGTTACAACGATTAACCGTGCGGGGACAATGGGGAACACACTCTACCATTCTGTCATTACTAGGCACTCAGATTCTGTACACAGTCAAGATAAAACAAGAGAGAAAATATTGCTACCAACAAAGTGCTCAACAAACACCATCAACACCCAACCAGAAGAAAAGAAAACAAAAAAAAAATTGGGACAAACAGTACGCCCTACTCATCACTGAGGATTTTTCATGGCAGCATGTTTTCGATCTCGACGCTCATCAAACTCTACAGAGCAGCAGCAGACTTCCATCTAGTGTGTAAGAGCTAAAATTAAAAATTAAAAAAAAAAAATTCTCGGACACATCTGGCACAACAAACAGTTCAGTCAGCCTTTTTCTGCTGCGGATTCTTGGGTAGGGGGGCCACGACAGCTTGTTTCGGTTGCCGTGCCATCTCGTGGGGGCTCAGGATGTCCCCTGACGCGTCAACCGGCAAAACCTTCGCGGCTGGAAGACTTTCGTCGAGCGCACTCTCTTCCTTGGCGGTCTTGCTGTCGTACCCTTCATCGCACGTTTCCATGTCCGTCTCGTCCACCTCTTCTATATGGCAAGAAAAGAGAAAGAGAATGCTGCATCAGTAACTCAGCACTGTGATAATTATTGCAGCAAGCATTGTTAAAGTAGGCGGCAATGCAACATGGCAAACAATGCATACATAAAATAATGCAACTTTCAACAAATAAGCAAAAGCACAATGTGAATAATTGCACCCAATTTCAGTGACCGGAAACAGACTTCAGTGCAGAAATCTGGATGTGCCGAAAGTTTCATCACCATCATCAGCAGCAGCATATTTATGTCTACAGCAGAGCAAAAGCCTCCTCTGTCACAAGTTTAAGCTAAACTGATTAAACCGGCATCAATCCAAGCACCACATCTCCTGCATGGTCTACCATGTGCTAAAGCAAGTACGAGTGAAACAGCGATTTGAGTGTTGGAAAAAAGTATCAGCCAAGCACACGCACAAATGTGTCTTGTAGGAGGTCCTGCAGATAGCACCGAAGGCCAAATGCACAATTCCTGGGCTATGAGACATTATGTTTCTGTGGCATGCAGCCTCGAGATTCATACCAATAACAACCATATGAAGTTAAGCACCGTACCACAATAGAAATGATAATGGTGATGTGAGAGTTTTCTGTTGCAGCCAATATTTCGTGTGCTATGCTTAGCGGTGGATTTCTAAACAAAATTGTGGCTGCTCTTAGGAGATCTTTTCTGCTCTAGCCAGGCTTCAATGACAGTGCTTGTATCACATTGTGCTTTTCTTATACAGAACTGCTGACCTCGCACCCGGTTAAGCTGGCCCATTCACAATGCTTACCGAAGATCAACCATACTGTCCCGCATTAAAAAATGCCCATTACAGTTGGACGAATGCAGTGGTTTTGATCATTCCTTTCCACGTTTGAGCTACGGCCAACTACAGCATAAAAACCGCCTTGTGGGGATCAAGCACAGCTTTGCCTGGATATTCCGTGAAGCGTCAAGCGTGCCGTGACACCGCCGTCCACATGGTGGTGCGATGACTTCCAGGCACTTCCCTTCAAACATGTGACTGTTGCTTTAAGCCGTATTTACTCAAATCTAATGTGCACCTTTTTTCCAGAAAAATAGGTCCCAAAATCACGTGCACATTACAATCGAGTACGACTCAAAACTGCGGCGCTGTAACGCCATCAACGTTTCAAGATGGCTGCTTGACTACTGAAGGGGTGGAACAGGGTACATGGGTTTGGGAGCAGTCTTGGGAGCAGGCAAAAGTGCCTTTAGTAGCAGGCTTGGAGCAGCCAGAAAGGCTTTTGTAGCAGGCTTTGAGCCGCCAGAAATGCCATTTGGAGCAGATGTAACGCCATTCCACAGCATTATGGTGCCTTCTTTATCTCCCTACAGGCCACTGTGCAAGTCCCCCGCCAATTACGTTTTATCTATCTACTATTTTAGGCGTTCTACCATGCACTAGAACCTACTCTGAACCAGGAACCCAGTTCCTGTGTTATAACTGGAGGTTTACAAAATGCGGAGTTTTACTACCTTCTGCCCCAGTGAGCGTACCGCGTTGTTACCATTCAAATGTCAAACCTCACGTGCAGAGTCGAAATAGATCAGATAACAGGCCTTGCTTCATGTCAGGCAAACGGCAGTGTTTATGCGAACACACGGCGGCATTCCGAAAAACAAGGTGTTTGCTTGCAGTTTTTTCTATCGACAGTGGTTTCAGCGCGTGCGAAGCTGAGCGTAGCTTTGTCGACGAGCTTAGGCCGTAGTCTACGTAACTAGAGCGTGTTAGAAGACAAGGTTAATCCTCTTCCTCTAACCAAAACCATCCTCTAGCTAACCAAAGTTAACCCCAAAGTTCACAGGTGAAGATGTGTAATCACCTCACAACAACAGCAAACCGAATTAACAAGCGAGAGCAATGCATCCAAGACCCTGTTTGTTCGATACAGGCAGCTATGGAAAGTTGCGGGCAGCAAAGCTAGGATCGCCAAAAACGGGTGACTAAATTGATGTGCACCTCCAATAAACTACAATTTTGCATGCGAATATTATTCTACCTGTTCGCGATGAGACACAAAAACATTTTACTTTTGGTCATTTTCCATTGATTGTGGTGCAGTGGCCGACACCAGCTCACAAAACCGTGCAAATGCAACACAAAGAAATGCAGAAAATACGGAGAAGCACGTAGTGCCTGCGGCCTTACGGCTAACGTTTATAGATAAAAGGTATCCATAAACAATGCCAAAACCAACTTCCATAGCCACCCATAGCCTTGATGAAACCGAAACCATAAACACCTGGATGAAACAGAAAACACGACGTTTCAGCCAAGTTTTTCGGGCACTGGGCATCATGGCGGTCGAATCTCGCAGCTCAATTCAGGCGCTGCGGCGCAGGACGGCGCTGATAAGCAAGTTTAGCGCAACAGGGGGTGTTCGGCACAGGATGGCGCAGGTAAACAAGTTTGGCGCTCAATGGCGCAAATGGCGCAGCTGTTCCACCCCTGCTACTGAACGCGTAGCCAGTGCTTCATAGTCGGTGCATGTTTGCCTTTGTTGTTTGCGTAGTCTTTTTTTGCGTCCCTCTGTTCTTTCCGCCATGTAATTTCCCACTGCGAAGACATGGCGGGTTTACCATGTTAAGAAGAAAGTGATCTTGTGCGCGGAGTGCGATGGAAATCGGGCCGCGTCACGTGCATTCAGTGTTCCGGACACTAGTGTGCGGGACTGGCGCAAACAGAAAGACAAAATTTTCGCAAGCAAGGCAGCACGGAAAGGGTTCAGCGGACCAAAGAGGGGGCGATATTTCCAAATACAAAACCGGCTAACGGAGTACGGGCAGCAGCAGCAGCGAGCGGCTCAGAGGCCCGTAACGACAGAGCTGCCGGGGCAGCGACAGCGCTGCCCTGGACCGTCGTCGTGGTGACTGTCTTGGCGGCAATAACTGGCACATTTCATTTCGTGCCACCTTTGGAATAAACCTTGCTTGTACCAAGTGAAAAAAAGTTGCTTAAATAATGAAAGTCTAGTGCACGTTACAATTGAGGACATAGCGTTTCTTTCTTCTCCGGACCGCGAAAAACGGGTGCACGTTACAATCGAGGGTGCATTAGATTCGAGTAAATACGGTATATGCAACTGTGACATAGCCTTGGGCGTGGAGGTGTCTCACATTGGCGGCTGCAAAAGGAGACTGGCCTGGGCGCCTGACTAGGTAACATGCGTGCTCTTCGTTCCCAGGCTTTTGCTGCAGAACGACTGCAACGGGAGTTGCTCCCTGCCTGTGTAGACGATCCAATTTCACGGTCGCTCGGTCATTCCTCACTTCCACCAACCATTGCTGGAGTTGACCCGTGTCCAGTACTTCGATGGCGGTGCCATGTGTTACCATCAAACTGTGAAGCTCTGTGGTTGCCTGCAAGCCTCTTTTCAACTCAAGCATGCATGCCAGCCTATACAGTGTGGTCACACTCTCACTGCCACCCAATGTTGAGCTAGGCAGATTGTAGCAAGTTTGATTACAATTTTACAATACAGTCAAGCCCACTTATAACTATACCGTTAATAAGAATTATATCGGATATAACGATGTACAACTATGGCAGCGTACACTGTTATATGCTTTCTATGGTAAAATGAACCACTTACTCTACAATGCTTCAGTGCCATGATATCGGATATAACGATTGAATCCGGTTACAGCGTGCGCTGAAAGTGTGAACTGCCGCCGGCGCTCCGCCACGATGGCATGCACCGCGAGCTGCGATGCGCCTCATATCCCTTTCTCCCTTCAGAAATCGAGTTGACTGCACTGCTTACGAGGAAGCGAGGGGAAGAGAGGACAAGTTTTCCTTCCGAACCCCCCTCCCGCCGCTGCCGCTGTGGCACCTTCCCCGCGCCCGCTCACGAGACCACGGTACAGTGAACTAGAAAATGGCGGATCATGGTGCCACTTGCTCGTGCGTCGCTTGTTTTGTCACTTGCACGCCGCTTTGAATTTGACGGGGTGCCTCTTCAACTGCCCCTGTTTTTCCGCAGAAGGGGCGTCAGGGCCGATGTTTTGGAAACGTCCGAGTGCCTCTAAAGAGGTTATCGTTGCACGAATACGTGCTGCGGATGCGGGGACAGTGACGACTCTACTCAGGTAGTGTCTTCACAGGAGGCCCAACACATGACACAGTCCATCGGGAACTTGGTTTTCCCCAAAGACCTTTAGCTGAGCTAGGTGAAGCACCTGTAGATGCCCTTGAAAAAGATGTGCGCCAGCTTTGCATGCGGCCAAGCTGACACATCTTTTCCGCAAGTAAGTAGTAGTATGATCCTGCTTGCGTGTGAATAGAATGTTTTAAGCTCTGTTTCGTCTGTTTTTTTTTTTTTGCAATTGTTATAACAATTATCGGTTATAATGATGAAATTTTCTTGGGACTTAGATATTGTTATAAGTGGGCTAGACCGTAGCATGACTGCAAGTTTTTGGCGACCAGTTTGTGGGAAGCCCCCAAGCTGGATTAAGGGGGCAGTTGGGTCTTTGGGGCCGAAAAACGGTCAAAAAAAGCGTTTTCTCAAAAATGGCATTTTTGGCCTCCACGGCCATTTTTCTATCAGTCTGTAAATTTCCTCATCAAAAGGCACCATATTTTGTTGTTATTATATAATATTAGCATTTTAAAGTGCATTCTACAGCTCAGTTAGCGCAGACTTCGATGGTAAAACGGCACTTTTCTTGCAATGCAAAGCTAGCATTTCATCCTCAGATATTTTGGCACCCAGAGCAGGTACAACTTTAATTCTTTTTGCTTCTGATACTGAAATGTGTGGAGAATACAATGGTGGAAACAAATTTTTCAAATGGAGGCTTTGGAAAATTATTTTTGTGTTCAATTGGCACCACCTGTGAGCCATTTCTGGCAGAGCGCAGGAGAAGCGAAGTTCCCTGTGTTGTAAAACGACCAAAAATAGCTGAACCAAAAAAGTTTTTCCTATGTTGTATTCTTTGGTGATTTGTCTGCCTAGCCACGTGGTAATTGCCATTCTGTATGGAGTGGTTATTTTATAACTGTGGCCCAAAATAATGGCAATTAATCATTAATTAACTCAAAATATAATCAACTTACGAAAAATCTAATGGCAGGTTTCAAATCAGCACAAAAAACTCTATAACACAATGCAGTTTCATTAAAATTGGTTGGTAAATAAAAAAAATAGCTCTAGGACCAGTCTGCCCCCTTAAGTCTCTGGAAAGGGGAAATTCCACATCCACCTGAAATTCAGCTGTCGGACTATGATAGAAAGCTACGCAGCTTTCTAAAAAAATTCGCACCTGAAGAAAAAAAATTCATCCTACTCCTGGTCTTGAACCCGGGACTACCGCCCGACTAGGACAGTCACTCTACAAACTGGGCTAATTTGTAGCGCAAAAGTGAATTACATACCCCTGTCAAATGTGCCTATTTAAGTGCATATACGCCGAGTGCACTCAAGCTCCCAAAATGACACTTTGGCTGCACGCTACTAAATGACGAAACAAAATGCCCCTGGCATGATGTCAGTGACGATAGCCGGAGTAAACATTCCGCAAAATTACTTGAAGTTTCCCCTCTTTATCACGTGAGAAGTCATGTAAACATTTTGTTGTGTATGCATTGTCCAAAATCACAATCAACACCTCGCACAAGTCCACAAAAAACTGTCTGGGTGGCGACGGAACACCGGTGCTGATATCTTCATTGTTATTCTCTGCGCAGCGAATAGGAGCAGTATTATCATTTGAGGGAAATTACCTGAAAGCATGGAATATAACAGAGAAGGCTGAAACAGGAACACAACCACAGGACCACAAAAAACCAACAACGACAACGCCGCTGAGAACGGCCACCATGGAGCAAAACCCGACTAAGCGGCGCTGGCACGTCGTTGAGAGTGAGGTTATTTCTTGTTTTTCGCCGCTGCTTCTTTTCTTGTAAAAATAAATCAACAATATATCTATAATTAGCTTCAACATTACTTATTATCATCTAAACACTCGCTGTTTTATGTTATTTTCACCGATTTTCGAACCCCTGCTGACGAGACTCACTCGCCGAGCCGCAGCCGGTAAAGTGTGTTTCGGGAACACACTCAGCCTAAAGTGCGTTCCGTTGAAAGTGTCATTTGTGTTTGCTGTTTAGCTGCTCCCGAATCCATTTTAGCCAAGTGCACTCTGTAGAAGTGCACTCTGTGGAAGTGCACTTAGATAGGCACGTTTGACAAGGGTATTAATGTGGTAAGCTTCCCAGGTAGAACAACCGACCCACTTAGGTTGCCCTGTAGGTTGGAATCCCAGAGTAGGATGAATTTTTCTTCAACTGCAAAGTTTCTGAGGTAGCTGTGTAGCTTTTCATTGCACCCGTGAAACAGCATTTCAAGTGAATGTCAACTTTTTCCCTTTTCACAGCAAGTTAACAGCAAAGTTAGATTTGAAGCTATAAACTGAACAGAGGCACTGCACATAAACAGGACAGCATCCCAAAATGAACGTCATCATTGTTAATCCTTGCCACAGCACACTGCATTTCACACGAGTTCATTAGCACATGGTAAAGAAATAACTGGGACGCAAGAATGGCTCTGGACTCCGTGAAATCGTTACAAGGCAATTTCCCGGAACTCAGGTAAAGCGAAATTAGGCATTGTTTTGAAACTTGGCGAAAGTTATGTTGCACACTCCGCGAGCCTACTGCTAAATTTCCAGAATGAAACACAAGCTTTTGGGCACTCACGTTGTACTGATACTGCCCGAGGGGCCACACAAGATTTAGTTAATGCTGCAGAGAGTGAGAGGGCCCTCAATGCCGGTAGTAGCCTTTCAATCCAGGGAATCGTTCAAGGGTGATATAGGACGGCCTGTGGTCTTATTGGTACCAGTGGCAGCAGTGACTGCGGTGCTTCCCAGTTTCATGCTCATAGAGCCCATTGTGGCACACGACTTCTGCGCCCACGTTGCGACTCCCATAACGCAGGAAAGCTCAGCTTGCAAGGTGGCTGCGGGCTGTTTCCCTACAAAACAAGCGCGCGCGAACGACACACCTTTTAGTGTCAAGCACATCTGACTGCGTTTCGCTTTACTGCTACAGTTAAACCTCGTTATAATGAAACACAAGCAAATGTCACCTTGCACTGGGAATAACGAAGCAGATTTATTTTAATATAGATATTTACTCTCCAATTCTTTCGTTAGATTGATTGTGTTCACCTCCGAAGCGGCAACTTGAAAGTTTGAAACTGATTGATTGATTGTGAGGTTTAAAGGGACCCTGTAACACTCTTCGTGCAGTGCGAGTAAACCTGCGCAACGTTTAGATTACACTGCCAGGAATACCTGAGCTAAATATTACACGTGCACGTGAAGCGGTGAGTGCGTAAATCGCTGTGAGAGATGCGGAAAAACCAACTGCGCTCTCTTCAATTTCCCTCATTATGCACACCTGGCATGGCCTAAATGACGTCATTGCAGCCATGGCTATCCTATTGGTTGTCGCTGGTCAACGTCGTGGCTTATTTTTCGCATTTCCTGTGACGATCTGCCTCATATGTGTATTAACCTCTTCTATGACTGAACCTGTTTTGCCGTTTCTTTTGTGTTTTGAGTGCTCGCGGAGTTTGAATGACGAACTCAATACTCCCCTTTCAACGAGACCACTCGACAACAAACGTTTGTTGCTTCAAAAACTCCCTACGAGCCTGAGCGCGCGCTTGCAAGCAGGCAGCCAAGCCTGCGTTTTTGTGGCACCAGACTGGAAACAGACCCCTCCACATTGTGAAGTAAAGGAGAAAACTCCCCTGCCTGTGGTACACCAAAGGCCACAGAAGAGAACTCCGTGAACCACCCCCCTCTCTGGGAGAGAGTGCGCAGCTTTCGTCGCGTTGTCCGCGGTCTATCAAGGGGAAACAATTATGCGCGACTTCTCATCGCACGTCGTTTCGGTGATGGTGAACGGACTTTCATAATTCTTGCGGGAGAAAATAAGTGGGACAATAAACTTCACCCCAAAATACATTCCGAGTAATCGATGGCAAGTGCTGTAGGGTCCCTTTAATGCACCGAAGCTACACATGGGCTATATGGAGGGCTCCGGATTAATCTTGACCACCTGGAGATCCTTAACATGCGCCGAAATCTCAAATACACAGGCGTTTTCACTTTTCGCCTCCACCAGAAAAGCAGCCACCACAGCAGATATCGAACCCACATCCATGGGCTCAGCAACACAATGAGCTACTAAGCCACCGCAGTAGGTGGCAACTTAAACTACCATGTACACAAGCCACCTGGCAACACGCAAAACTAGCCTCTGCCCAGTCGCTGCTGCTTTCCTCCTACAAATACCTGTCCCCCTAACTTGTCTTCAACTCTCCCTGGGAACAATTCTCTGTGGATGTGGACTGCGTGTTATGTGCCATGTGAAGTTGTGAATTGGAGAAAAAACAGAATGTAGCGTCGATGACTGTTTGACTGCTGTTAGCCACGGACAACCACAATGGCAAAAGCAAAAAATGATTTTCATTGAGCAGGTGGCACCCAAAGCTGTCAAGTCAGGCATGAAAAAGAAGGAAGTGGCCAAGGATTTCGGCACCGTGCAGAGCCCACTGTGAGCAATTTTGAGCAGTGAGAAAGGAAACTGTCAGTGATGCTTTCCCAACTGGAATCGAAGAGAAAAAGGCTGCAAGCTACAGCCTTCTTCGAGGCAGTGGAGCAAGCTTTAAAAAAAAACATTACTTTGAAAATGGGGCCAGCCCCATTCCTGCAAGTTTAGTTCTCTCAAGTGGGAAGCAAGAAACTTTGCTTGTCTTATGGGACACAACAACTTTGTGGGTGGGGCGGCTAGAAGCAAAGTGCAAGCAGTCAACCAAGCAGCAGTAGCAGCAGTGGCAGACATAAACAAGTAGGTTGGACCCCTGCTGCAGAAGTACAGCCTGACATGTTTAATGCAACTGACCATACGGTGCCTCAAAAAACTTTGGCTCCTCTAAGAAGTGTACTTTGCCATATTTTCAAGTAGAGAAAGGTTTACCTGATTGTCTTGCTTTGTACAAACATGGAATGGGCCAGAAAAAATGCCAGCTTCAGCGAGTGACTAAAGTGCATCACCCTGATGATTCAAAGAGAAAAGCTTGACGTCCCCTATATTTCTGACACAAAAATGTGGACGAGGAGGAAATATTTTTGAACAATGGCCGCAAGAACGGAATTAGCCACTCGGTAAGCAAATCAGCACATTAGTCTTGTTCTCGAAAACCGCACCAATCACAGTTTTGCAGTGCTCCGCAACACTGAGTTCTACTAATCTAACTGTGCTGCAAACGTATAAATGGTAAAACAAGATGCCATCGTGGCATTTAAAGCGGGCTACCATAAGAGTGTAATCAAATGGCTGCTCTTAAACTTCAACGTGAAGTACAGTGCATAAAGAGGGCGAATGTAATGAAGGGCTGGATACTATTACCACCGAGCCTGCAGTTCCAGCGACCACCGAAGCGCTGGATTCTGTTGCACTCCAACTTCGGTGCCTATGAGGACCACAAGGATGAATTTGAAATGACATCTAGCTTAGCAGAGTGTGGGTTTGGGCTAGTTGGTGTCGGTGACCCAAAACTTCATTAGAACACACACAAAAAAGGACACCAACAGAAAGACGCAATAGACCACAGAAAAACGTAACAGGCACAAGTGCTTGTGCCTGTTATATTTTCTGTAGTTTTCTTTTCTTTTGGTGCTATATGAAGCTACTGAAATGACAAGTGCAGAAGAATAGACTGTTTGCCTGGGGGCAACTTGGGGAAAAACTATCACAGACCTCTCAGCTGCCAACCCACGGCTGATAAACTGGCAAATACTCAGTTTATTGTTTGTTTTGATGTATGCAATTCAAGTAAGGGCTGCAAAACATGTCGTCACGGTCATCTATTCATGCAGTGAGCACCAGGCACAGCTTTGCCTTGGAACAAGTACATCTGGCTTGTGATATTGACAACAGACTATCTTTGTCTTCCCCTCTTGTTTTGCCCTCTTCAACTTTTTATAACAAGGTTTTACCTTTGTTATAACAAGGTTCTACTGTACTACATAACTTATGCTGCCTATACAGTTGAGCCCGCTGCAATGAACAAGCCTGGCATGACCACACCAGTGATGATGATGATGGTTGTTAATGGCGCAAGGCCAACTGGGGCAAAGAGCGCCAAAATAATGGTTATACTATATGAAAGGTGAAACCATAAACACTAAGATAAGTCAGCAAAAACAAAAGTAAAATCAGAAAACGACAATGAGCATGGCTGGTGTATAAGGCCAGCGAGTGATCATGCGTGGTATGAGATTAGGTCTAAAAATTTAACTCCTTCTAAATATTTAAAAACGCGCTTGATAGAAAACATGGGATTGTCAGACAGGAAAAACGCTGGTTGTAGTGCGACGTGTCGTCTGTATAGTTGTGGGAAGTGTCTGCGTCGACCGCACCAGTATGCACCAAGGCCATCATTTTGTTTCAAATAAAACAAATGCCTGAGAGAGCACGGGACCCCATTGTCTTCTCCTTCACAAATGTTCTGATAGCAACCGAGGAACGAAAACCGCAAGAGCGCCAGAAAATGTCAACGAAAAGGGATGGCATCGCCGCGGGTTTCAGGTTGTTCCTGCCAGACACGGGCAGCGGGTGATGGGAGAGGGGGATGTGCGCCAAAAGAAGACGCGCAAAGAGTCTATGACAGCACCCACCTATGCGCTCTGGCCTGCCCTAAAGTAGAATAAGCGGTAGGAGAGTGGTTTTGGCATTTTCCTTTTAAGTTCGCTCCCACATTTATTTCCACTTTAGCTGGAAGGGGAGGATAGGAAAAAGCAGTGATATGGAGAATCAAAGAGAGATTCCAATGTGCCCAAACCTGAATCCTGCTTTGTTTCAGCTAGATATGGTAAATCTGAGCCCACCCGGTGTCGAAGGGTGTGCTCCGGCTTTCAAAAATGAAACTATCATATTTACTCGTGTAATGAACCCACTTTTTTCCCAGAAAATTCGGCATGAATTTGGGGGGAGGGTTCATTATGCGGGGAAAAAATTGCAACAGATTTTTAAAAGTTGAAATTTCATACATTAAAGTTGCTAAGAGAAGTGCAATCAGAGCCTCACCATTTTTGTAAAAACACGTAGGTAGTTATGTAATGAAATTTATATTTTATTCTCAACTTGCCATCATCGTCCCCCTTTGCCATGGAGCTTCCCTCCTCACTGAAGTCGCTCGCGGCCGCACATTTGTTGTCGGCCCACAGCGCACTGTCTTCCGTGCCATCAAGGCACTCCAAAATTTCTTTTCCGACACCGGCAAACTTCCCTTCTTTGGGCCCATGAAACACACAGCTACCCCTGTTCACCGCCTGAAAACCTCTCGTTTTCACGCACTGGGTCTAAGGCCCCTAAAATTAACTGGGTCAACACTGCAGTGCCACAAGCCGCGCCATTTCCATGTGCAACGCATGCTCCACCACCTTAGTTTAAAACAGCGCACACCAGGAGCACAAAAAAAGGTTGGAACACAGCTGAACAACAAAACCATGTAGCGTAATGGCGAAGTCGTGTAACAGCAAGAGCAGAGTGTGGAGTACATTTAGTGCTTTGTTCGCATGCCAGCGGAACCAGCCCAAATAGCAAATAGCAAGGAAGGAGTGCGGAGTGTGTTTTGTGCTTTGTTTGCATGCCCCAACGTTTTTATGGCGCAAGAAGGTTTGTTTTGCATTCAACAGGTGGCGCACCGCAACCGCGCAATTTTTAAATTGTAAGCCACGGCATTCGCACTCACATCTCCGGCTACTGTTGAGATTTCTTTTCGTTGGAATGCGTTTTTAGGATTTCTGCCGGTACTGTAGCGCGATATCAAGTTATTGCGATCGCCTACAGCATGGTTTCTCAAAGTGGGTTCCGCGGAACCTAGGGGTTCCACAGCCCCCTTCTCTGGGTTTCGCGGGCCACTGATAAATTTTCTCTGGTTCCGCACTCGACAAGTAACTTAGATGGAAAACCCTAGGTACGATCGATCTAAGGAACCTCCATTACTCATGCCCGAGTGTCAGTAAGCACATCTCAGTGCGTAACAGAAAGGCGCGAGCTGCGCAATAAATCCTGCCAGCAGCTTGTAGCCAGCCAGACTCCGAAAACGGGCAGCGTGGTTAAACTATTGCACTTGAATCTCGGCCTTGTATTACCCACATGCACATTTCTCCTGTTTCGAGATAGGTGCCACTCGTAAAGTCGACATTCACGTGCAATAAATTCAAAAGCAAGCAAGCTTGCGTCTTTTTTAATTTATTGCACGTGAATGTAGCGTGAACTGAATGAAAAATGGCAGGGGGGGGGGGGGGGTTCCTTGGCACTTCACGGAGCTTAGCAGGGTTCCCTGGGACCAACATGCTTGAGAACCCCTGGCCTACAGCATCAGCAACCGTGCTGAAATAAAAACATATTCCCACTGTGTTTTTTATTCGAAGTGACAAAAAAGTAAATTTTCAACAAGAAAAGTAAGGGGAGGGTTTATTACGCGAGTGGGTTCATTATGCGAGTAAATACGGTAATTCCTCATGCGCCACTTATCACCCCACCATCGAAAACAGGATTGCTTCAGCTACCGCACATGGCAATCCGAGCCAAGAAAGTGTTTTAGCATAGCACATAGTGCATGCATGCTACACTATCATTAACAGGTACCATGACTCGACTATGCATGCATGCGCGGGCTTCCAGCAGTCGGGGCTGAAAACACGTCTTCGCCTAGCGGGAGCTGTTCCGTGCGTAGCATGTACCGGCCAGTGAGCAGCCGCTTTGGATGCTTTTGAAACCAAACGAACTGAAATTGTTTGAAAGATGTAGGCTTTTCTCGTGCGTACTTGACCTAGCCAAACAGATTCTGATAGCTCAATCGAACACAATCACGACCCAAACTGCTGCAGATGACAATCATAGCGACAAAGTTTACCGCCTTTCTCGTATTAACTCTCAGAACGAAAAAAAAAAAAAAACATTCTAGTTCTGCAGAGTATGGTACGTGTCGCCAGTATCATTGTAACTTAGTGGAAATGCCAAGAAAAAAAAAGAAAAACTGGCCAGCACTAGCCAGCTTCTGAACTCGCATTGTCGGACAATGCCAGCGAGTTCCTATTCGTTTCCACCAGCTCCCAAAACAGCCACATTTTATTTTCTTTGGAGGTAATCAGCTGCCTTAAAACAAGTTAAATCAAGCTAATTCTGCTTTTCTTTTGCCTTTGCTACCTGTTTTCTCAGCACTCTAAGAAGGCCCCACAGAGCGCCTCTACCACAATGCTCTAAAAAGACCGACTGTAGTGGCCAAGTGTGCTGCAAATTCGGCAGGCAAGGCCATGCATTCACCTCGAGTAGGAGGGTGTCTGTGCTTGGACGTTGCACAATGCAAAACGCCAGACAACCCTTTGCTTGCTGTCCCTGTGCCTATCGCACTGTACGTGTCAAATCGTACGCTGGGTATCGCCATTCATTGAATTTGCACACCCAGTCCCCTCAGTTGGTCATTATGGAGCACTGTGGTGAAGATGGCGCATAGGGACTTCTACAAGCATTGCTGTGAAAACTGCATGCATCTTTTGCAAATGTTTTAACAGAAACCTGCCACGAACGCTTGTTTTTAGTTTTCCTAAAAACAATTTTGCCTCCCCAGAGAAGCATTTTCACCTGCTCCAAAACGACCACGGCCAGTATCATCAGTAAAAGTGGGGGAAAAAAAAGAAAAACAAAAGAAAAGAAAACTCTACAATAAGAAATGTGTGGCATGACGCTGAAGTGTGCCGTTTGACGTGTTCCAGTGATACAACATCATCAGTTGTGCTTTGGAACATCACTGCAGCATTTTTCGAATCGTCATGGGAAGTGTGCCGTGGTACTTACTGCCAAAGCAGGAAGGACATCGAAGCTGTTTTTGAGCTTTAACCATAACGATTTCACCCAATCAGCGGTTTCTATACGAAGTGGAATGTAATGCACTACTTTTTACCCGACTTCTTTTTCCTATCATTACTTTCCACCTCACCACCACATGGCAAAAACGAAGCCTTGGTCACTACATCTTTCCAAATAACAAACAAAACACCAGAGTAGACAGGAAGGGAGAAGGGGGGGGGGGGGGGGGGGGGGGGGGGGGGGGGGGGGGGGGGGGGGGGGGGCCTCTAGTGAGCAAAGTTTAAGGGTGAACAGCAGTGGCTTACTCTCGTTGATGGTGTTGTTCGCTGAGATCGAAGACTCCTCCTCGGTGGCAGCCAGGGTGGCGGTGGTGTTTGCAGTCGAGTTGGCCGACGAGTTCATGGACGAGTTCGGAGATGGAAGTGCGAGCATGCCCTGGGCGGGCATCTCGAGCACCTTGGGCAATTCGGGGCGCTGCTTCTTGGCCTGGTTCCAGTGGAAGCAGTAGCAGCACCGGAACGCTGCATCGCGGAAGAGATGTATCAGCCAAGAGGCAGAGGTGCCCACGCCGTGTCTACAACTACATCGCAGCTTGGTTGATCGGTAACTCGAGTTCGACAGAACTGCAAGTCTTATCGCAAGTAAAACTGAGATTACAGTATTACCTCACTAGGTAGTAAGTACACATGCAATTAAGCCCTAGCTCAAATAAAAAAAAATTTGAAAATTAAAGCCGTTCCACTTAATGTGAAAGCTGTCGGAAGTGCAGAGCAGTGATTCGTCGTAATGGGCTGTAGCGCCGTTATCCGCTCACTGCTACCACCCAACGCATTTCAAATTTCCCGCCTTAGCAGTGCTCGCATGCCCCCTGCCTGAAACTGCACCACCAGGTGTTCTGGTTTCTTCGTGGTTGCTTTCCCCCCCGAACGTGCCAGCATTGCACTGCCACTTTTATAGTAAAAACCAATCCAACGAGCATTCCTAACTAAATGAACGCAGGACCTGCCGGTTAATTACGTATATTTTGCCTCAAATGTACCTACAGTATTCTTTGTGCTAAACAATGGGGAGATATATGACAAGCACTAGCGGTTCACAAGTTTCGAACGCTTATGACTATATAAACAGTTTGGCTTCCGAAGCCTCTGGGTTACGCCGCGACGACGAACACTGTGTGGCTATACTTGGGTCTGGCGAGCGAGCCACGACAAGGCGAGCCCCTAAAGTGCTCCGCACTTAAAAGCCACATCGACCCCCTAGGCCGAATTCATAACTTCGTTGTGGTCAACTCAGCTGCCCCACCATTTTGTACAGCCTCTGACTGAGGGCGCAAGGATTTGGGAGCGGCACATACATAACAACATCGCGTCACTACAGCCAGCCACATGCGTCACTCAAATTGAGCACTGAAATTGGGAAGAGGAGATATACGATTGTCCTTTGTGAAAATTGTAACGGTGTGCTAGGCAAGTGTGCCATGAATTCCAGGCACTCACGATGCTGCCACCTTTATTGTGCTCCACTATTATCAAGGATAAGAAACTAGGTGTGTTTGGCCCAGTGGTGCCGACTACTTGGCAGTACAAGCAGTGTACTGCGAAATACCAGGAGATAGTTCAACTAAAAACAGCAGCAAGTCTAGTCCAAATATTAGAGGGGTGCACTATTCTTTGGTGACAAATTAGGAAATGTTGAAAGGTGTATGCAAAGAAACTAACATCATGCCAAATTTTTGGGGTGGATTATCTTTTGATGGCGGGGCACTCATCAGGGTTTCTTCATTTCTTACTGCAGGCACTGTAATGATGTGACCACAGCCACTCCATCGCCTCCCTTTTGGTGCCTGCCGATTTTTCTTGCAGACAAATGAATGCGCGTGAAAGGAGAAGTTGATCCACTGGCCCCAATGAGAGGTTGGGACGCTGCTTATAGGTGAAAAAAGCGCCTCGCCCCTGCTTGCACCACCTTGTGCAAAGGGGTATTTTTTTCTACTCTCTGAAACTTTTACGCTGCCATCATGTGGTCAGCCAGCAACCTCGACTTTTCTTTTTTTTTTTTTGGTCAGCTGTTAGGTTTACCAGTCTGTGGAGAAATTACACTGGACGTGATGCCTAAAAATTAGTGTGCCGAATTGTAAGTCAAATGCCTCACGGAACCTGGAAATGTGATCCCATGACCTGCATGCCGTCCAGAATTCCTGGCTGCATAACACTTCCCAACAAGGGAGCGACAAGGGCAGCCAGTGGCAGCCAAGCTCCAGGACCGTCGTGTGTTCACTTCATTTCTCCGTCAGCGATTACAAGGTATAGGAACGAAACGCAATTTGCCGCTTTCAACACCTGTGTCGACTCAGTTTCCACCCTATACCAACCTACATGTTGCCGTCTCATTCCAAGGAGTGAAAAACTCTGCTTCGCACGCCACGCAACATGTGCACGCGAGCGAGCAATTCAGGTGAACCAGCCTTAGTGTCAGAAAAGCAAGACATCCTCGTCTAGAAGAACCCGAGGCTGAATGCACGAACACTGGATACTAGCCACAAAAAAACGTAGCTACAGGCAATATGCCTATCGTAAGGAACCTTTGGAAAATAAATTAAAAACTGAAGAATGCCAGATGGCATTTGACCTGGTTGGATATGTTGCGAGGATGAAAAGAAATCGCACATGAAAGTTCTTCATCGTCTTCAGTGAAACTTCAGAGACTAAACGAGCGCTTGCAAAAACTTCAACAAACCTGTGATGAATTCAGAAAAAAAGTTCAGTGATATGAGGACAACTGCACTGTGCAAGCTCTGACGGTCCTTTCGGAAGCCACGCAAGCAGGAGGTCGGAATGCGAAATTTGTCATGGGACATTATCAACATTTATAAGGCGGGGCTGACTTGGACGGGGGGACCCACACCGAATGTGTTGTGAAAGGCGACACTTGGTAAAGGGTAGTACAAACATGTGCGGGGAAGAGAACTGCTGAAGCTGCCGTGTCAAAGCACGCTACAAGTTCATCGCCTCTGCCACAGGAGAGGCTGGCGTAACAAGCCTAATAAAGGAACGGCTCCAACTGGACAGACAAAACTTTGACCTAACATCTTAGACCTAAGTAGAAATGTTGGTCATGTGCACCATCTGGCAGACCAACCACCATGCTATGCCTCTAAAAGTCGCCCATGTCCATTTCATCTGTTCCACAAGGTGGGAGAAGTTGACTGGTCTCCAGAGTTCTCACTTCAGCACACAGTTTTCAACGCACAGTTCAAGACCACAGCCTAGAGTTAGTGTAATGGACTGTGGAGGAGGTGTTGGCTGCTGTAAATATCACAAAAATTCATTCTCTTGCTCACCTGTGATAGGGGGCACTGGTGAGTCTAAACAGACAAGTGGTGGGCATATGATCGGCCCCACCAAATTCCTTCGAGACTAGCCCCGTTAAGCCTGTAGTGCATGCCACTCACGACACTCCCACCCACTCCTTTTCTGACCATGTCCCAACAGGGCCCTCCCATTCCACCACCACATGAAAAATCAGTTAAGGTGTTCATTCTCTCTCTCTTAGGACCCCGTTAGAATATGCAGTGCCCGCTATCAACGTCAACACTGAATGCTATTCAGTGCCTGCCACCATTACCAAGAGTGAGCGAAGAGCTGCACCACCATCATCACTAGCAGGACATGTGATCCTGCAAAAAAGCAGAAGGCCACTGTTGCCACAGGACACCTGGTGCCACCCATCCTTGGCCTAGAAAGAAGGGGAGGCCCGCTCACAGAGGTACTCGTACTCCTCCTTGAGCGCCATGCCGTTGTGGGAGCAGCAGCGGTTGCAGATGAGCGCATAGCGGTTGCTCGGGCCTTCCCCCACCAGGAAGTCGATGACCCGGTCAAAGGCTGTCCGCTCGCGGGGCAGGATCGGCCGCGGGAGGGCCGGCACCGGCACCAGGCCTGCACGCACGCATCCGCACATTAGGGCAGGGTTACTACGCACAAAATACTGCAAACAGCACTTTCAACCTGCCTGGGCTGTTTGTTTTGGGCAAAGATATAAAGGTTTCTACCATGTGCCCTAATGATGGCGTCCAGTCTGACCACAGGAAATGTGTGCCTTACATGGCCACTATTCTTGCCTTGACGATGTTAGCCACACCACATAGCACCCATCAACAAGCTGAAGTTCTACAACGGCAGCTTAACATGGCCCAATAGCATCAAGCACAGTTTTTACGTGGCTGGCATTTAATTTTTACACTCCCCACCAATGCCCTGACCCCACAGTCTTGGCAGTGACTTGGCCTTTTTTTATTCTAATGGAAAGGAGTCTTATTACCGAATTATGCACAAGATTAACACACACGCAAAGAATATCGTAGGGGTTCCCAATGTTTGTACCTAGTGTACGAGTCTCCGTTGTGCTTGATTGACAGAAGGTTTTTGAACTCCCAAACAAAAAGTTTTTCCCCGGCCAAAAGACGCCACCGGAATGCGCACAGCCTAACAATGTGGGATAAGGGCATGCTCATTCCACAATCATGTTTTTTTTTTATTCAGCCGAAACAAAGAGATAATCAGCAAAGCCTGGCTGGGTCCACGCGCAGCAGCGCCAAGATCTCCCTCGTGGGGCTTGAAGCTATCAGACCTTGCCTCACACTGAACGTGCATTTGTTTTATGCATATGGTGCACGCAGTGGTAGCCACAACTCTGTGATTCACCAACAGGTCTCTTGAATGAACCAAATTCGTATTGTGCCATCGTGACTGGCACATTGCTGACTTGTCCTGTGACTGAGGTCTGCTCCTACAGCTTCGGCAGAACGTTTCACAGATGCAACGAGATGATTGTACTGGAAAGGATCTGAGAAAGAATTACACCAAGGTTTTCCAACCAGTTTAAACACGAACTGTTGCCCATTTGCACGAGTAAGAACACCTACAGACACCTATTAATAATTGACACCAATATAATCCATTACCCCCCCCCCCCTCCCCCTGCCCCACAGCATTAACCCTGCTAGGGTCCCCATTCAATGTTGGTGCCGAGATAAACAATGCTGGTGCATTGTAGCAGCAAGCGATACATTAGTACAATTTTGCTGCAGAAATTAAAAAGAAATTTGATTCTGAAAGGGCATTTGTTGATCTAACCACAAGACGGCTCCACTCGTCTTAGAAACACCTCAAATGCCATATGAAATCTAGGAGCGAGATCACCGATAAGCATGGTCAATTTGAATAAATGTGGTAGCGAAAAAGCTAAACCTGTGAAAAATGAAATTCATTAAGGGCCACAGCACTGACAAAAGGCCTCAATGCAACTCTGCAGTAAGTACGCGAAAAGAGGACGATGACGGCTGACGCTCAAATGCGCAGCCACGTTATCAGCCAGTGGGCAAAAAAGGAAGCGCAGAAGTTGTCTTGGCCTAAAAATAAAGAGATAAGGGCTCTCCAAAAGCTTTTTCTCTGTGCGACCCTAATCTTCAAGAGAGGCAGTGAAGTGACTGACAACAATGCCAGCTTCGATTTTGACGACAGTGCACCGAGGACAAAGCCTCCAATATGTGGCTCGTCGTAGAAGATATATTTTGTATGTAGTTTTTGCAGGGCATTTCTTATGTTTGATACACCTTGTCATTCACTGTATTCACATTTTCTACAATCTAGTCTGGCTGCAATACCATTACAGGGTAAATCCGGCAATCTTCTAAAGTACTCAAGAGTCTTTTCATGTAAAAATTCCATATGCCTAGTGAAATTAGAGCTAGATTCCATAAACATACTTGTTAATCCCTTAAAAGTATGAAGATAAGTTGGTGGCGCATTGCTCCCAAGTTGTGCTGTACTCCAGCCATCCCCATGGAACTTTTTCCAGTACCACTCCTCCTAGCGGCCATCACGGCGAACCTAAACTGGCAATCAGGCACGCCCCCCAAAATGTTTGGCTTTCGCGGAACCCGTGCAAAAACCATCCTGGTCACGCAGTCCCTCCCGCACCCACTTGTCACCCGTGCCTTTCACATGAATGTCCCGGTAACGGTGACTAATCTGCAGTGGCTAAAGCACCCCTTTTTCTTCACTTTTATTTCTTTTTCGATGCTTCCTCACTGGTAGCCAAGTGCTTGCAGCGTGGCAAGCCTCAAACATTTTGCCCTTTTCCTTTGAAAGCCTCTTTTATATGCACATACATACGAACTCACTGTGAGCTGCTTGAAAAAAGGAAATAGAAAGGTGCAGCCCTAGGAGGCATAGCCGCTCCCCAAGCAGCAAGTTGAGGGGGCGGCCCCTCTTGTTTATTTCGCCCGAGGCGACTGCCAAGAATGGCGGACCAGCAGCCAGCGCATGCGCAGATCGATACTGGAAAAAGGTCCATTGCTCCAAGCCATGACATACCACTAGAGCACTGACCTACAATAGGAGGCTAGGTAAGGCTTTGTCGCGTTCGGGATAAAAGCACATGCAGCCCTTGGAAGTTTCCTTCTAGTAATGGAAGTCAAGACTCGTGATATGTTAGCATTTAGAGATTAGAAGCTCAGCCTCTCACAAAGGCACACAAACGCACATGACAACTCCTTATCTCAGCAGAAGACAATACTTCTGTTTTAAGCTATGGGTGGGCCAGACAACACGATGCTGATTACTTGCCCGGAAGTTAACTTCTAGAGACCTCTCAGTTTCTCTATCTAAATCGTCCTGGGGCAGTCGCTGCTGCATGGTTCTTTCCAACATTGATACATGGACGCGAACCCAATCAACACACTGATGAGCAATCAGGTGTTCTTCTCGGGTCATCATGTGGAAGAAATCCCGCACCATTTCCACTAACGTGAAACCTATGGAGGGGTGAAGCATGCAGTGTGTACCGTATTTTCCGGTGTATAAGTCGCGGTTTATTTCTGAAATTTTCGTTGGTGCGTCTTATCCACCCGTGCGACTTATGTATGAAATAAATCCGGTTTGCGGCGGCCACGCGTGGGCAGCGCACGTTGAGACACACCTCTATGGTGTAAATGAATCCGAAGCCCACCGCTACGCCGTTCCTCATAGCCCATATTTCGCTTCGGGATGTTACACCAAAGAATTAGCAGCTTTTTCTAGTCAAAAACAATGATAATGGCCTGCGACAACTACGCGCCACTTTATGCCATGCGCAGTAACTACAGTTCAGAATAAATTCAAAGTAACATCAAACTGGGTTGCGAAAACAAAATGCAGCTTATAAATTATTGCAGAGAGTTACTCTGAAGGAGGTAAACGTGCTGCTAATTTTTAAAATGACAGCTTGCTGATACGTTTCGATTTTCTGGCCACTTCCGGTCGCGTCACTTCCGTTTGCCATGACACCTTTATTGCGCTGATTTACGACAGCACGCAAGAGACGCACGACGTTTGGAGAGGTGGCCAAATGGGTCTCCAACTCTTGGTACTCTATTCCTGCAAAAATAGTTGTAGCCGGGTTGATAAAGGCCGGAGTAATCCGGTCCGCAAGTGGTAACGATGTTGGCGAAGAAGACATCAGAGAGTCGGAGGATGACAGTGATGCGCAGCGGAACTCCCACTGAAGATACTAAATTATTTGTTAGCGAGTTGGAGGAAAAAAACTTCGATGGTTTTGCCTAAGCGCTGTCCGTAAGAACATGCCATCTGTGTGTATCAATAAACTATTTTTGAGAAGTTAGTTATGTCTAGACTTAGGATGTTATATGCCCGTGCCTAGTCCTCCTTACCGGGGGATGCGTTCATAGGCGGCGGCCGTCGCAACCATGTACTTTTGCCGCACTTTTTAACTATCTGATTCACTATGAGTTTACCTGATTAACAAGTGTGTCTTATATACCGGTGGGTTTTATATATATATTTTTTTTACTCTCATTTTGAGGGGGGTGCGACTTATACAAAGGTGCGACTTATAGACCGGAAAATACGGTAAGTGTATTCTTGGCACCTTGGCCTTTTTGCCCACGGAGACAAAACCGTTGGGGGGTAGAGGTATACAGCTTTGCTGTAAAGGTCTCACGTCTTTGAAGCACGATGTGTTCTAGCACAAGGCGTTGGAAAACGAGTGTTTCAGTGTGTTCTTTCAGTGCGTGTTTTCGCCCACGGAGATGAAACGTTCCAGTGCGAGGCGTTCGAAAACAAGTGCCCCGGTGTTTTAGTACTGTAACTACACAAAACGACGACGACGACATAAGACACCGACAGCCTGAGCCCCTAGGGGGCTTTTTCCCCAAAAAGTGTTATGTGAGCTGTGACATCGTCAAGTGTCTGTCTGCATGAGCAATGCAGCTGGCACACCTTACTTGTTTGCTTGATTGTGATCATGTGACCCGAGTGTACAAAAAGAGAGGTGTGGAATGAAGGTCTCTAATGCGAAAGCATTGGTTGACTCTGTAAAGATTCTAACGTCGTGCATGAGCAAGAAACAGCACTCAAGATTGCCGACGGCACAAAGAGAATAAAAGTAGAGTAATCAAGCTGAAAATAAAATTGTGTACACTTGGGTCTGGGCGGGAATCTAACCCTGAGTCTCCAGAGACAAGACCCCACCCCGACACCACCACAGCTTGACGACTCTAGATGACTGAAGGTGGACATGATAAACGCATCGCAACCTTCGATTTATGAACTTATGTTAGAGACATGTGCTGGGACCTACACGAGTAAATGTCCTCTTTGTTGGCGATGCGATCGCGGGTATGTGGCCAGTGGTAGTAACCAAGAAGAAGAGGCAATGCAAAGATGATGATGATAATAATGAGGACTTAAGTGCTTAGGTGTCGTCGTAATTTTTTTTTTTTTTGCATTGGCTACATCCATTTATTCTTTGTGCACTAAAAGTGCTTTTTTAACAGCTGCTACATGGCCTGCCGCTAAGCCTACCCCAACAGACTATATGCTGCGTGCGCACTCAAAAGCACCGCTTAGGCCCTGCTCACCGTGCGTCTGCTGTCCGTTCCGGGGCATGCCGGGCGCGACGACCATCATGCGGCGCTCCTCAAAGGGTGCGCCAGGGGAGGAGGAAGAGGAGGGCATCTTGAGGTTCGAGTGGGGCAGCCGCGGAGGGGGACCGCCGCCACGCAGGGGACCCTTGCTGGGAGGGGGGACCATGCGCCGGCGCATGTCTACGCATGCCCCAACACAACACAGGTTAGCTGGCAACTCTCAAACGGGACCGCATGCCACACAGCTCTCTACTGACCCTTGCAGCGTTAGGCTGGCAAATAAACTCAAGCGTGCTTAGTGAAGAGAGCCCTAACCTTCTTCCCTCATCTCCAGATTAATCATTTCGCTTTGAACACTGCAAGTACTCGAGGGGAACAAAGTTCACTATAGGTGTCCGCCGTGAGTGCCTTTAGCCACCTGAAGGGTAATTAACGACGCTGGGAATAGGAGAATGCGGCACAATAACATGGGCAGTGTATTGTGGCCAAGTGCCTCAGAAAGATTTTATTAATCGTGCTGGCCTCCGTCCTACACCACGTCTTGACGACCCCTCCCAAAGAAATAAATGGCCTCACTGGCTAAATTGTGCAGTAGTTTTGTCAAGGAGTCAAACAGAATAAAGAAATTGACGACAGCGCGGCCTTGCCCATCTCTAAACAGATCATATTGCCCACTTTCAGCCTACAACACTAACCAGCGAGTTTGTTAAGGAACTGCAAAATCGACTTCATTTCATATCTGGTTAATTTCAAATCAGCTTAATGAAGGAAATTTCTTAATTCTAGTTGAGTCACAAATCTTTGTAATGTTCTGATGGGGTCGAAAAATGAGGGCTTTTTTTAACACAAGGTTTTGATGCACGCAATGTATCAACACAAATCCCACACATATGACCTACTTCATTTATAAAAATGTTTGTACAGTGGCAATGATGGTGCCCCTAATTTTCATCTTTGAGTACAAATTCCTCTTTTGGGTGGTAAGATGGGGGTGTAAGTCGGAAACTAAAGAGCAGGCATGAATACTACCATATCATGCAGATTGAAAAAATGCCTCAATTGGCACTGTTTTTCTAATCACAATTAGTGCTGAGGTTAGGCACGTTAGGGCTTAACCAGAACAAAGACATGCACTTGCAGTGCTTCCACGGGGGCCACTACCAGCTGATGGTTTGAGCAAATTTGTAGACAACATACGTAAAAAGAAGATGAATCTCACCTGGCTCAGTTCCAGACAGTGGCCTCACTGTCTTCTCCTCCAATTTCTGAAAGGAAAAGGTAGATGCGTCAGTGCAATCAGTGACAAACGGTATACTAGAGTTTTTGATAAGATTAGAATACATTCTGAAATTAAATGACTATGCCTTCACGTTTTGTAACCCTTTCGGCCCTGGTTTTTTATTTCTAGCGAAACTTGTTTTTCTGCGTGTATTCATACAGCTTCGGACAGAAGCACAGAACTCAAAAATTACGCTGATAGTGCAAGTAGGTATTTATTAATGTACAGGTACAACAATTAATTAGGTCATAAGGAATTAAAATTTTTCTTTCAAGTAAAAAACAATTTCTTCTTTTTGTCATAAAACCTACGACACTCTGATCTTACAGAAAAAAATATATAGCTGATAATCCATGTATTTACAGATTCATAAACATTTCGACAATCAAAGTTCTGTTTCCTTACTCGACCTGTCGTTATAACCTGTGTCCACTGGAGCTTTTTCTGCTTCATATCGGCCAGCCCCTCGAAAACTCAACAATGGGGATGTCTATCGCAAGAGGCACCCTTGAACAACCATTGCCCCCAAAATTATCCATTTCCATTTTGTCCTTACGGTGCTAGAGGATATTATGTGTTGTGACGTCAAATGACGACGCCAGGGCCGAAAGGGTTCAACTTCACCAGCCTTAACGCACAAGTATCTTCTCTACTTGTTCAAAGTGCCAGTATCTTACCATGTCTGGTTACTCTAAGTACAATTCAAAATTCTGGTTAAAACACCACAACGTAAAGGTAAGGCTTAATTTATATCCTCCCCACTTGTTCAAGGGCCAGTATTTTACCATGTCTGGTTACTCAAAGTACATTTCAAAATTCGGGTTCACACGTCACATTGATGATGTAATGGTAAATTCAAACTTATTTCCTCTCAATCGTCATGTAACTACATAGTTCCTGAAAATTTATGCAGCCATTAGAGATTGCATTGAGGCACTCATCAAAAAATTCTCATCTAAAAAATTCCCATCCACACGGGAAATATAATAACAAGCTTCATTCATTGTTCTGGAGCGAAGCTCACTCAGTTGCCGAGCACCCCACTCTGCTCCAACGAGATGCTTTGGATGCAACCAGAACCCCAGGCCAATCTGGATTGCTCAGAGTCGAATGTTACTGTTCTTTGGAAGAGTTGGTTACCGCTCCAAATCAACCAGTGGAAGTCACTGCAAGACTGCCAGAGAATTTCCCTGAGGTTACTGATTATGCCTGTGTCTCACACATGGGGAGTTGTCGGAATTCCATTCTATCGCAAGAATTGATTTGATTGATTGAGGGGTTTAACGCGCCGACGCAACGCAGGCGATGAGGCGCGCCGTAGTGGAGGGCTCCGGATTAATTTTGACCACCTGGGGATCTTTATCGTGCGCCGAAATCTCGTACACACGGGCGTTTTTGCTTTTCGCCTCCATCAGAAAAGCGGCCGCCGCGGCCGGGAATCGAACCCGCGACCTCGTGCTCAGCAGCGCAACGCCTTAGCCATTGAGCCACCGCGTCGGGTCTATCGCAAGAATAAACGCAACACAAAGTACCACATGGACTCGCGTAATGGCCACAGGTACATTTATATTTTTTTTACAAAATTTGGGGTGGAAATCAAAACTGAAGCTATTACCAAGAGAAAAGCCATTCCTGCTGTAATTGGGGGTGGAACAGGGTACGTGGGTTTGGGAGCAGTCCTGGGAGCAGGCAAAAGTGCCTTTTGTAGCAGGCTTGGAGCAGCCAGAAATGCCATTTGGGGCAGATGCAACACCATTTCACAGCATTATGGTCCCTCCCTTATCTCCCTACAGGCCACTGTGCAAGTCCTTGCCAATTACATTTTATCTATCAACTATATCAGGCGTTCTACCATGCATCAGAACCTACTCTGAACCACGAACGCAGTGCCTGTACTATATCTGGAGGTTTACAAAATGAGGAATTATCTACCTTCGACCCAATCGAGCGCGCCGCGTTATTACCTACCGTTCAAAGGTCAAATCTCACGTGCAGAGTCGAAATAGATCAGATAATAGGCCTTGCTTCGTGTCAGGCAAACGGCAGTGTTTATGCGAACACACGGCGGCATTATGCAAAACAAAGTGTTTGCTTGCAGTTTTTTCTATCGAACAGTGGTTTCAGTGAGTGGGAAGCTGAACATAGCTTTGTCTTGGCCTGTCATGGGGTTGCAAGGGTAGAAGAACTTGCGCGGTGGACTACGTAACGAGAGCGTGTTTTATAAGACATGATTAATGTTGGACCATCCCCCACTAACCAAAGCTAACCCCAAAGTTCACAGGTGAAAATGTGTAATTGGCTCCCAACAACAGCAAACTGAATTAACAAGCAAGAGCAAAGCATCCAAGACACTGCTTGTTCAATACATGCAGCTACGGAAAGTTGCGGGCAGCAAAGCTAGGATAGCCAAAAATGGGTGACTAAGTTGATGTGCACCTCCAATGAACTACAATTTTTCATTCAAATATTATTCTATCCATTTGTGATAAGACACAAAAGCATTTTATTTTTGGTCCTTTTTCATTGATTGTGGCGCAGCAGCAGACACCAGCAAACAAAACCATGCAAACGCAACACAAAGAAATGCAAAGAGAATAGAAGGCACGTAGTGCCTGCGGCCTTACGGCTAAGTCAAAACCAACTTCTACAGCCACCCACAGCCTTGATGAAACTGAAAACATGATGTTTCAGCCAAGTTTTCAGGCGGTGGGCACCATGGTGGCCGTATTTCGCGGCTCGATTCAGGCGCAGGACAGTGCTGATAAACGAGTTTAAGGCAACAGGGGCGGTTCGGAACAGGATGGCACAGGTACACAACTTCGTCGCTCAATGGCGCAGCTGTTCCACCCCTGTCCAATGCGTGTTTTGTAAATGTTCGCCTTATTTACACGTTTCGGCACAAAAGAAAAGAAAAAAACCTTATCACCATTTGTTATCACTCAGGTATATTCATTCGTCCTTATCCTCTTGCCACACCCCAAGTATCCCAGCCACGCTTATCAGCTGCACCAAGTGTGGCTGATAAAAAGGCAATGACCCCGAACGTTTTTTGCAGCCTTTATTAAATTATGGGGTGTAGTCAGTCAGGCCCTTACATACGAGTACAGCTACTACACCCATCTATACAGTATATTGAAGCACGCAAAGTCATGGCATATGCATGTTAAAAAAAAAAGAGTTTGCAACATCAATCATAAAGCAACTGTGAAGCTGCATCAAGCCTTTTTCTGCAAATAGCTGTGAACTTGAAACAAAAACGGGGAGGAAAAAAAAAATGAAAACGCCTCCACTCTTCACGAGGAGATCTGTCTCTATGAGTAAATCAGCATCTTTGCGCCCGAAATCTGACACACCTGGGTTTGTCCAAAATCAATCTCCAGCTGTCAGGGAGAATTTTGCGGACAGTGCTAATCACAACCCCAGGAAACAACTGAAACGGCGTTCGAAACACATACAGAAATTCCCAAGCACTAGCCAGATGACACGCACCTACCAAGCTGCTGCGCACCATGTTGGAAAGACTGACACTACTCTAGATGGTTAGGTTCTTACTATTATTGTGTTACCTCCGCCTTCAAGCCCTATAAAACAAGAACTTGCACAATACTGATCACAAAAACACCAGCGTAGCTAATTCGGGCAGTCTTTTGGAAATAGAGTTTAAAAAGACATCTGCGTTTTTTTTTTTCTTTTTTGCCAACTTCATTAGAAAACTGCTCCTTTGGCCTGTATTTGAATTCGCTGCAAGTTCACAAGCTTGTCAGCAATGTTGCGAGTTACTTGTTCTTGGGCTACTTGGCAGACTGTGTCATCATGAACACCACTGATGCTACGACAGCAAGGAAGTCATACTTACGACACTTTTCCTCAGTGTTTCTGGGTCGTACTTCTCCAGTATTTCCTTGGCAATTTTATAAGTCTCAGTTTCCATGACATTGTCAAGCACAGAGCGCTTCTGTTTGATCAGGTCTGCAAGCTCTTCGTTTTTCCTCTCAATTTTTCTCCTGAAGTACCACTGCAGGAGCTTTTTGGCAAGCACTATCCTGTGGAACAGAAGGGGGGGAAGATAGGAAGAACATCCAATACGGAGAAAAAGATGAAGCAAAAGGGACAGGCAAAGATGCACAAAGTAGAAATCCCTTCCTTTCAGGGTTCATACAAACTTCAAAGGCAAAAATTCAAGTGTTTTCAAGGTCTTGCAAGGTCCAGAAAATACATTTTCAAGGACCCCATCTAATGTTTTATGTGGGATTATTTATACTATAACTTTTTCAACCCAATGCAAAAGTTGCCTGTTGCATAGTACCTAAGAAACTGCGAACACCTGAAATTGTGCATGGCAATTTTTGAGCCACTCACAATTGTGAAAGTAGGGGAGTGGGTCATGGTAAGTGCAATGGCCGCATAGATTGAGGCATTCCACAGGAACTTGGCCGTCTAAAGAAACGGCTGCGAGGGCATCAGAGGGGTAAGACGGGTATAGCCAGCAATCACAAGACAACTTTCCATGGCACGATCTGTTTCAAGGTTCAAACAGGGGCTTCTTGCTTCAAGCAAAACCTTAGCTATGGGGCACACTACAGTGAATGGTTACCGATTTATAAACTAGATGACCAGGGAATCAGCTAAAGTGCACCCAAACCTTGTACGCACGGGTGTTTGTTTTTGACTCCTCACAAAACAGCCTCTGCAGCTGAGAACCAAAACTGCAGTAGAATGGATATTTGGGCTAGTTGGTAGCTGTTAATCTTGGTGTTCAAAGCGCTTGCAACACTGGAACAAAGAAAGAAAGACAGCCGTGTCATCTCTCTCTCTTTCTTCGCACCTGTGTTGCGAGAGCTTTCAACACCCAAGATGAAGCCTTAGTTACAGTGACGGTGAAGTAGCATCCTCAACATAAGCTATGAAAATAATTTTCAGGGCACATTAACCCTTTCACTGTCACTGACGTACTCGTACGTTCTCCATTGTGCGTTCAAAAATTCGTGCTACAGCGCAAACCTGGCGCACATAGACTGTTCGCGCCATCTGTCGAATCTTTCTAGTAGCTTGTATTTCACTCACAAGCTCTAACAACAGTATATTGAAGAGTACGGAGCAACCGAGCCCGCCCTTCGTTTCTGGCCGGCATGGTTGCTCCGCGCGCCGTACTCTGTCAGGATGAGTGACCATGCGGCACGCGTGCGATCCTGTACGGGTGCAAGGGTTTTTGTGGTATCCGCAACTGCAATGGGTTTCTAAGGTTTTCTTTTTAATATTATTCTGTTTCCGAGTCTGTTACGGGAACAGCGTGCTGTTGCCTCTCCAATAGACCGAAACATGGCTCAATCGCGGCTTTCACTCGCTCGCCTCGCCCTCACTTGCCGCTGCTATCAGCAAAACAAGGCTGTTGTATCAATGTTGTATCCCCTTTTTATCTGCCGTCATGATATCGCAACGTGTCATTTCTGTGCATTGTGCGAGCTGCTGGAAGTGTTTCCTCCATGCACGCGGTTACTTTCGGACGGCTGACAGCGCGGGGCCTCTGACTGCGGACAGGAGCGATGGTTCTTCCGATTCCGATCCGAATACGAGTCGCACTCTGATGCGCATTTTGAGAGTATCTCCTCCGAGGAAGGGGTGTGAGTTCCACACTGTCAGATTCTGATGTTGAAACGGTGGGGTCGTCATATCAGAAGCGTGTATGGCAAACTGAAAATATCGGGAAGGAAGGTGATTTCTCACCCACGCTCTTTCCTTTCGACGTGTTACGTTCCGGACGCTATCATAGTCAATAAATCATTATGTTCCTTTCCTGATATTCCGGAAACCAATCCGACACTAGGGGTGTGTCATGGCCAGAAACCCCCAACAGTGAAAGGGTTAAAAAGGCTGGATAAAAGCATCATTAGACATGTCTGCCAGTATGCAAACAATGTGTCCAAATCCTTCTTGTGGTCATCACCGCCATATCTGCAATGTGCAATCCCTCAACCTAGGCCGCAAAAAAGTGGGCAGAAAACAAGTAGGAGGAATTTTCGGTCATTCGCCAAGCTTTAAGTAAAACAAAAAAGCCAGAGAAAGCCAAAAGAGCAAAGGTACAAGCCATCTAAACTGTGTCAATAAAAGATTACATTGTTTTCCGCATCCATTTAACGTTAAGTACTTCTTGAGACTGCGAGATCCGTTTATTCAAGAGTTTCAAAAAAGCCCAGACATGAACATAGATGCACTTGGAAGCGTGGCGTACTTACAGGACAGGGAATAGTACTAGTGGCACAGTGCACAAGATTTGGCCTTGAAGTGTCTTGGGGAAGTACCACACATAGGTGATGACCATACACAGGATGTAGAATAAGCAGGAGTAAAATATCAGGGCCCCCACCAGCCTCTTCTGCTGCCGCTCTGTGCTCTGTTTGTACTCATTTATGTTCTTTACTTTCTGAAAGGGGCAAGGAAACGGAGAGAAACGTCATTATTTATTGAGTCCTGTGGGCTAGTGGTTGGTGACAGTGGCAGCCCTAGTGACCAGGAGTCTGGACTTCCAGGGAATGGAAAAGAAATCACTCAAAAATGTGTTGCTCATTCTGCAGTGCAAAGTAGAAAAAAAAGTGCACTAAAAACAAGGGTGAACCTTAGGTGGCAAGCAAAAAGGTTGATTATTAAGTGGTCTGTCACCAAGTGGGAGTTGTTGGAACAGCCCTTGACATTCCCCGCAGACTACAAAAATCAATACAAGCAGCTTTAGTATATCACTAAAGTCACTTTAGTGATATATCACTTTAGTGATATAGTGATATCACTTTAGTATATCACTATACAAGCAGCTTTAGTATATCACTATCACTATCACCCGCATCACTGTGATGCAAATAAACTGATTTGATTTGATTTGATCCGACTGTCAAAAAATGAAGGAAGCTCACACTAAGGCGCAAGACTTGAAGGCAGCAAAGCTGCACGCAACCTTCACGACCATAACGAAGGCTTAAGTCCACAATTGCAGCTGATTTGATTCTTCTTCACTGCCGCAACAACCTTTACTCCATCCTTGTTGCTATAAGTGTGAGCTTCCTTTTTTTTTTTTTTTTTTTGCTTAGAGGGGTGTACGGTAAGATGTGTCTTTCTTGTTCCAAGCAAGTGTTGCCACAATTACGGTGAATGCTGGAGTCTTTCTTGTTCTGAGCAAATGTTGTTACAATTACGGCAAATCCCGAAGTCTTTTATTTTTTTTTATTTTTTGCTAATCTTGGTTTGTTTTCTTAAGTGGGTATGCGTGGCTTGCAAATGCGCACCGGGGATGCGGGACGCTGGGCATCTCCACAAGGCACGCACGCACTAGCACTTGTCATTTTCTTGGTGTTTTCTAACTGCTGGGCAGTCGCCACAATCTCGACCAATCTCCCAAAGTGGGTAGTATGCTTGGCTTAACAAACATTCACCGGGGACGCTGGGCAGTCGTTGCGAGGCATGCACACACAACCGCTCGGCATTTTCTTGGTTTTGTCAACTGCCGTGCGGTCGTTGCAAGGCCCGCGCTTACACGCGCACACGACAATTTCTGGTATTTTTAACTGCAGAGACAAAAAATTACGATTTGCTAAACAGCTTTGCTGTTAATATTAATCAATAATTTTTCCGCTATTAATAATTGATAATACCATACTAATTGTTGTATCCACACTGCCATCATAAGCATTTCAACAAACAGTTCATTGCCATGCACAGTCGACAGTCTATTGATAGTCAACTATCAATACCACTATCAATAGCTCGATATTATGAAACATCTTTTCACTATCAAATCGCTAAATTTAGAATGTACTGCAGATAGTATCAATAGTCAGTCCAGTGGTTTTGCACCCCTAAGCTAACGACGGTTTTGGTTGCATATAACAAAAGACATGCTGTGACCAACCCACTCTGTGAGAGTTTTAAGTCATTCAATGCCAGCAAGACCTCAAATAGAAGCATGCATGAGGAGTTCAAGAGATTTATTTACTCCAAGCCACCCTATTCTACAAATACCACCCACCTTAAGAAAAGTGCACAGTAGGTTTTCGAAGACCGAATTATAATGCAACAACGCCAGATTTGGCCTTTTTCATAAATTCAAAAAGCATGCCCCACTATCACATGTCACACTAACACCTGCATCTTAACCCAATCCTCATCTGGCCAGCAAAAGCCTGGGTCACTCTCCACCCCTGTTCATGCACTCCAAATCGAACTCACCTACCTCAAGACATCTATAATCAAACTGTACTTTTGCACGGTGTCTCATTATATCAGGCACTTAAGATGATGTAAATGAGTGATGCAGTTAGTGCTCAAAGTAGTAAGGTTACAGTTGGGTTATTGCACATTTTAAACCATACATTTACTGCCAGAGTAGCCTGCACTTTTGTATGTGGTTGCTTTCTTTGTCATCATTTCAACTGCTCTGAAGCACTTAAGCAACAACTAGCTCACGTCCAAATACTTTGCCATGATCTGCCAAAAGGCATACGCATAATATTAAAAGCTCTGCTCCCATGGTGCAGCTTAACCGTACAAAACATGTGATAAAAACACCATACTCTAGTGTGTTATGCAAGCCTTTTGTTCTAATACCTTTTCTATGTCATCTAGAAGCTCCTTGGTTCCTGGCTTGTGCTGCAAGATAGAAGGTAAACAAAGTTGAGTTGTAAAAAGAAGACACTTTCTGGATGAAAACATTCGACATCACGGAAATAGCAACCAACCCAAAGCACAACAAAAGTCGAGACTAAACTTCCCCTACCACACAGAAATTTGGTGCAGCCTTTCCAGTTCAACATGTAGAGAATTAGAATGAGCCACAACATACAACTCAATGCCATAAAAGTAAACATTATTTCAGCTCATCAATAAAAAAATCTATGCAAAGCCAAGTATAGGGACTTCTTTACTTGACATGATGACAGTTATATATTGTGAGTTCAATATCAAAACAGGAGAAACGTTTTCGGTTGAAATCAATCTCCCTCCTCCAAAACAAATACCACCTGCCACCTTTCCAACAAAGACACTTTTCGTGGCATCCCATTTCTCACTATCCTCGCGCCAACAAGAAATAACATAACTGACAGCGTAATAATGATCTTTTTTTGCATGCGTATTTGGCATCTTCTGTATACAAATAAAATGAACAAATGGCATCAAGGACCACGTGTTTCATTGTTGTACGGTTAGACGTAAAAAGAAAAAAAAACGGGTCACAAAAATTGTCAACGCGCTTTGCCGAAATTAGGGCAGGCTCCCGATCCCACTCGAAAACTCGCACCACCACCACCAAGATCGTTCAAAGCAAAGTGAGACGTCAGGAAACGTAAACGCCCGCGCCACATAGCGCGGTGACCACTCCGACGGACGTTGACCAAACATACCAGTCGGGCAAGTCGGCAGCCCGGACTACGTGTCACTAATGCTCGCTTTGGACTACTCGTCGGCCAGCTTCGATCCTGATTCTTTTCAGTAGTTCAAACAGGTTCGAGTTTAGCGCCTGACATGACCCGGTTTTACTACTCGCCGAACAATCCCGGTTTCTACGACACAATACCGTGCATTCGAAGTCGCCCATCACCGGCTTACGAAATTGGCAGATGACTAATAAATCTAACTCCCCGTAAATAACAACATTATTCTAAGCACAAACATTTTAGAACCACGACCGCTGCAAGAGCTCCTGCGTTGAGAACCCCCAGCAGCACTAGTAAACAGGTAAAAATCCGACAGGAATTGACAATAAAGTCGGAGGACGTTGCACTACGAGGAAAGCGTAGCAGCGGTGACATTCAAGTCGCGGATACGACTTTGCATGGATGTGACAACGCTTGTAACCACTACGCACTGAATTATGCGTTGTACTGAGGGTGTTCTACGCTACTTTTGTCGGCAAATACGCGTGTAACTGCTGTCAATAATGTTTACAAGACAACTCATCGACGATCGCCAAACGGGCACCCGCCATACCTCACCTTGAATCTTGACCAGAGGATCCCCATCTCGCTCGCTCTGGGTCACAGATCCTTCCGTGGAGCTTCAAACTTGGAGTGACATCGGTGACCACCGCAGGATTTTTGTTCTAGGGCCTTGAGGTCGCCTAGACGCTCATCGTTTCGAATACATTTCACCTCGGATTTTGCGGAAATACGGAATGACGTTAGCGGAAAAGCGCTGCTGCCATCTATGGACGAAAATCACGCAAAAAAACAGGCGTAAACATTGTATAAACTTCGCCGCTATTTGAACAATACGTAAACACAATCTGCAAAAATTAAAATATATTCAGAAGGAAATAAATTTTTGCTTGATGTTTTGTTTCCAATTTGTGATATTTACATTTTTATTCACTAACACCGAAACCGAAACTTGCATCAAAACATGAAAACAGCGTAGGCGAGTTAGGTGCCACAGTGCGTGAAATCAGAAAATTCCTCTCACCGAAATGGACTTTTGTTCCTCCTTTCGTCACCTGTAAAATAATCTGGTTTATTTCTGTTCAACCATCTTAAAATCGAGCTGCAAGAGTTTAACCTCTCCGAAATTTTAATGCGGATAAGATCGTAGGTTCGTCAACTAGAGATTGGATGAATTCAGCGGCGGAAACATTTCGTATCTTTTGTTTGTTTGTTTTTAGATCCCCTTTTATCAACTATCCCTATGTACGCTATTACAAGGACGGTATGTGTTACTCCACCACTTCTGCATTTTTGTGCAAACGCATCGGTTGGCCCGTTTTCACGATTTATTATTTATTTTTTGCTCCGGTTCTGTCGCTCTCTGTGGAGCTTCTTTATTTTTGCCTTCTTTTTGTGGGGGCGGTGTAAATATTTTTTACTTTATGAGTTCACATCTATAATTTTTTTTAATTTTTATATTATTGGTTTTTAATATTCCGTTCGATCAATTATCTTCACTCCCCGGCTGTTATTATTAGAACCATTGAATGTGTGAACGCAGCCAATTATCTATTTTTTTGTGCAAATGTAAGACGTGACATGGTTGTCCGTCCTCACGGTGTTTTTATTCGCGTTTCCGTCGTTCTCTTCGGGACTTCTTTTATTTTATTATTATTTTTTTTGGGGGGGGGGGGGGCATGTAAATGCATATTTTTTTATTGTGTGAGTTCACTTTTGTAATTGTCTTATTTTTCTATCTTTTGTCTTTCCGGTTTCTCAAAATTTTGTTCGTCTAATTATCTCCATTTACGCTATTATAACGATAACATATGTGTCGATTCCGCCAATTATGCATTCCTCAGCAAATGCATGGCGTTACACGTACGGTTGGGACTGGAGAATTAGGGGGGAGGGGGGAGGCTCGGCAAAGATATGCTATGAATTAAAAATAGGCAGGACAAGGATCAATGAGCGGTGGAGCAGGGTATGCATTTGGCAATATAAATATTTTTATGAGATATAAAAAATAAAGCGTACACGCTTGAGGGCAAAAAACCCCAAAACACGCAAAAAAACCCTAATGAAACAAAGGGGACCAAACCAACAAAAGAAAAGCGAAAAAACCCTTTCAGCCCACATAACAAGGTTTCGTGGGTGTAATGCAGGGCAGAGACGTTGTCAAAAGAAAATATTGGGAGGTTTGGTTATAGCAATGGGCAGTAAAATAATATAAATAGTGAAAATTACAAAAAAAAGCAACAAAACCTCAATTCCGATAAAACGGACGAAGATGGCTCGATAAAAAAGCATTCGATTTCGGCATTCCATTCGTTCGATCATACGGGTGTTTTTTTTTTTCGATAAAACAACGTTGGATAATCTGTTTGTGCACCCTAGTAAGTAAACCGTCTGAGATATAAGATTTACCCGCTACATGAGAGGCCCGCGGTTGTGGGGAGCAAAATTGGCTTTTTTAGATGCAGAGTACTTTAGGGGCTCGCCTTCTCGTTGTAGCTCACTCGCTGGACCCACGTAGAGCCACACGGCGTTCCTTCGTAGCAACGTAACCCAGAGGCTTCGAAAGCCAAGCCGTTTATAGTCATACGCGTTCGAAACTCGTGAACCGCTGGCGCTTGTCATACATCTCCTCGTTGTTTAGCGCAAAGAAAACTGTAGGCACCTTTGAGGCAAAATATACGTAACTAACCGGCAGCGCCTTCGTTCATTCAGTTAGGAACGCTCGTTGGGTTGGTTTTTACGATAGTAAGCGAAAATAAGTGGTGGTGCAACGCCGGCACGTGCGGGAGGAAAAGCAAGCACAAACCACCTCTCCTCGCGGGAACCCCTGTGTACATGCGACGCATAGGGGGTTCACGTTGCAGCGTTGGACAGCGGAGGAACGGCGCTGGAACGCTGGAGCGGAGCGGCGCAGGCACCGCGTTTTATAGCGCGCATAACGGTGAGGGGACGCGCCGGCGCCAGTGCGTCTGCCACGGCTATGACGCAACACAATCCAACACAATCCACTTTAATACAATCCAATCCAATCCAAATCCAAGCCAAGCCAAGCCAATCCATTCGAAACCAATCCAATCATTCCAATGCCCCTCGCGAGAGAGTGTTCGCTATCGGAGAGGAGAGGGGGTGAGCGGCGGAGAACGCAGCTCACTCGGCGAGGAGAATGGGGGAGGGGCGGACGCCGACAACAACGCCGACGCCGGATGCAGGGACAAGGCGAGTGAATGAGGTGCAGTCGCATCTAAAAGGAACAGAACTCCCGCCGGTGCTGTTTCAGACAGGGGGCGCGCGAGCCCTGCGGAAACGGTAAATTTGAATTGCATTGGGTGGCAGCAGTGAGCGGATAACAGCGCTACAGCCCATTATGCCGAATCACTGCTCTGCACTTCCGGTAGCTTTCACGTTGAGTGGGACAGCTTTAATTTGTTTCTTGTTTAGTGCAGCTGAATGCTAATAAGTCGAGGTTGCGGGGGAAGAGAGAAATGTGTAACGGGGACATCAAAAGATCCCCAGGTGCTCAAAAGTAATCCAGAGCCCTCGTAGCCCAGGTGCACAGCTGCGGCGCGTAAACTCCCATAATTTGAATTTTGAACTGAAATAATAAAAAGGCCCTATATCTCCGTCCTCTGCTGCAAATGTCATCGAAAGACAATAGTCTTCTGCTACCCGTGCCTGTAAAACCCCTTGTCCTCCCGCCACCCCATGATCTCTTCCGCTCCCCCTCCACCATCATAGATGCAGTCGAAGTTTGCTCGATTTGATCCGACTCTCCTACGTTCGCTCCATCTGTTCAGAGCTCTTTTTTCTATGGCTCTTTTCTGCGAATTAACAGCCCCAAAAAAAGCAACACACAGCGCCTCAAGAAAGCAAGCAGTGCTTGCTCCAAAGTAGTGGATGGGGAGCGTCGTGCTGCTAGGGAGAAAGAAACTTGAGCCACCGTCGGGGAAAGGGTTGTCACTCACGAAGATGAGGAATTTGAAAGACAGGTGAAGTAAACATAACATTAAAAAAACATCCCCCTCGCGAGGGGCACGATCAAATGCAGAGCATTTCCGCGGGGGGCGCGCCTGCAAGTCGTATGGATTTCTTATTGGTTGTTGTTGTTGTAATTGTTGTCTTCCAGCGTAGACATTGTCGATGAAGTCGATGGTGAAACGTGAAACGTGCCGTGAACCCCCTGCCGCGGCTATGACGCAACGTGGAGCGGCTATGACGCAACGTGGCGCGGCTATGACGCAACACAATCCAACACAATCCACTTTAATCCAATCCAAATCCAAACCAGCCAAGCCAAGCCAATCCAATGCCCCTCGCGAGAGAGTGTTATAGCGCCGAAATCGCGCCACCACACGAACGCGTGATGTTGACGTCACGATCACGCCACAGATGTTAGCGACCAGAGCGCGCGCGAACGACATATGTGGTTTAAGCGCGAACCGACCGCGGCGAGAGAGCGCGATGCGAGCGCCCCCACCTGTTCTTGCGCGCGAACCGACTGTTGCTCAGCGCGAACCCAACGCGGCGAGAGAGGGTGTTGCGCACGTCCCCACCTGTTGTCCGCCCGAACCGAACGCGGCGAGAGAGGGTGTTGCGAGCGGAGAGAAGGCGAGGAAGACGCGGGGGAGAGGGCGCACCTGTGGCCGACGGTTGAATGAGTCAAGGATATAAGGCGCGTGCGTAACCTTCCATTCTGTGTCGGCTTTGTGGCGCAGTCGGTAGAGCACCATGTACCTTGCGTTCCGCCCGCAGAGTCGTTGTGTCGAAACCTGGCGCCGGTAAGTATTATTTTTTTATATAGTGTAGGGGGAGCGATGCGGACTACGGACGTCAACGAGGGTGACATCGTGAGTTACTGAAATGCTCTGCATTTAAAATAGGGAAACAATTCGCGCCGGAAAAGCATTTAGCTGGACTATAGCCAAACCGACGTCCTGCGTGTTATGCCTTGCGCTGTTTGGGGGATACTTGGTCAAGAGATCCGAAAGGTCAAAGGATCTCACGAGTCAAAAAGTTCAAAATTGGATCTCTTGACTCGCTGTGGACCTTTTGACTAGTTGTATCTCGTGACTTGTTGGATATTTGACTCATATTGCACCTTTTGACGCTGCTAAGGTGAGTCAAAAGGTCCAATATTAGGACTTGTTGGATCTCTTGACGCGGCTAAGGCGGGTCAAGAGATCCAACCTTTTAAATGCAGATCATTTCAGTAACTCACGATGTCACCCGCGTTGACGTCTGTAGTCCGCACCGTCGTTGTCCGCACCCCTCCCTACTATATAAAAAAAAATACTATCCGGCGCCCGGTTTCGATCCCTCGACCCTGCGGGCGGAACGCAATGTACATGGTGCTCTACCCACTGCGCCACAAAGCCGACACAGAATGGGACGCTACGAACGCGCCTTATATTGTTGACTCATTCAAATTACTGCTGACGAGCGCTCTCTCGTCAGCAGTTGCCACAAGTGCAACAACATTAACGTAACGCAAACTACTTAACGTCGTGCGCCCCCGGAAATGCTCTGCATTTGATTGTGCCCCTCGCGAGGGGGATGTTTCACTGCGTCTTCTCTCGGTCGCGGGACCCGTGGCGCCATCTGGCGGAGGCGCGGCACAACTCGTAGCACTTTGAAATTCTTTAGATGCGACGCTGAGAGCATCTCTTGTCGGCGGCCCTGTCCTTCCTGCGTGCGTCCGTCGTCGTCGGCGTCCGCACTCTCCTCCGCTCACCCCCTCTCCTCTCCGATAGCAAACACTCTCTCGCGAGGGGCATTGGATTGAATTCGATTGGCTTGGCTTGGCTTGGATTAGATTAAAGTGGATTGTGTTGCGTCATAGCCGCGGCAGACGCACTGGCACCGGCGCGTGCCCAGGTGAGAGCGAACACTTTCTCTCAACATCTGCGGGTGTGCGGCCCAGCGCGCTCTCACTCCGCCGGTGGGCGGCGCTGCGCGCGGTGCTGCGCAGGTGCAGTACTCTCTCTCCCCGCGGTCTTCTCTCCTTCGGGCGCGCTGCGCATATAACCGGTGTGCCGCTCTCCGGCGGCCTTTCGGTCGACGGTTGCTCTCCGATTGCGCTTGAACCCCCCTCAGCTTCGCATCACACCAGCGTTCCCGCGAGGGGAGGTGGGCGTAATTTTTGTGGACCTCATCTCGGTGCACTTGTTAGGGTCAAGACTATAGTTCCGTTACATCTTCGTTTCCCCTGTACAAGGAGTGTATTCATTCGTTCTAAACACCATTTTTTTAGCCGTATGTTAGTTTTTATCTCAAGTATAGGTAGGTTTCTTTCATGCAAAAATACATTTGCGCCATTGGCATATGAAATTATCTCAGCGGTTAAGCGCACATTAACTGCGTCGTTTACCGCATCCGGTATTTTCTGTATCGGTTCAGGGCGTTTCCGCACGGTCTACTCGGCACACGGGCGTCTCGGTACAAAAACGAATTCAAGCGCGCGTTTTAGGCGGCCACATGGGCGCGTCGTGACAGTTGCAGGCACGCAAATCGTACGTTTAAAGCAAAGCTTTACTACTTTCGTCCAGCGGTTTCGCGGAGGATGCGAGAGTTAATCTTTTGACCGTAGACGCACCCCCGGCGACACACCCAAGCGCATGCGCGGGATTCGCCGGGCCCGCTGTCGGCGCTGCGCACAAGGCGCCGTTTTCAGTCGTTCTGCTCATATGAGCGGCCCCGCCGGTAGCGTAGTCCCCGCCGGTAGCGTAGTGGTTATCGCACCAGACCGGTATTCTGGAGGTCGTGGGTTCGGATTCCACCCGGCGGGCATTTTTTCACCACTTTATTTTCGACTCAAAAAATTCTTCATCTCCTTCTATGACCCACCACAACCTGCCCTTTGCTTTCCGAGGTTTTCTTGACTGGCAACCCTTGTTTTCTATATATATATATATATATATATATATATATATATATATATATATATATATATATATATATATATCAGGGTGTCGAACCGGAACCGAACCGAACCGAAAACCGGAACTGAACCGGTATTTTTGCCGGAACTGAACCCGAACCCGAACCGTTATTTTTTGAGCACGCTGAACCCGAACCGGAACTGAACCGAAAAAAGAAATAACGGTTACCGGTTCATGCCGAAACGGTTCGACCCTCTGTTGTTGACATTGCACAGTCAATGCAATTCAGGCTTTTTTTTCTTTCACGTACCATCAACTTCGTACCTGCTCGCTCACTTCCCCCTCCAGACAATTGAACACTATCACACTCTATGTAACAACAAGGGAAATGAATGAGCACCAATGTAGCAATGGTCTGTTGCTGCTGGAAGCGCGAGCGTAGTGGAAGCTGACCAAAGGAAATGTCATTCTCCGCAGCTTGCAGGGGATATAAAACGACTTTGCCCTTCCCTAGCTGCAACTTTAGTGGAGCAATCAGGCTGCAGGAGTGCTCCAGTGTGCAGCAGCGAAAGCCCGATGTGTGCAAACTTTTTCCATTTCATAATTTGTTTAAAAGGTCCGACACCTGCAAATTGTAATATTTGACAAATTTGACCGCAGGAGCGGCTCAGTGGCTAAACCACTTGATGCTGACTACAAGTGGCTTCGATGTCCCTTACCCACGACCATTTTTGAGGACAGTACAGTGGACAAGCTCCGTTTTTTACAAGTACAAATAACAACAGATATGTCAGGGAAAACTGTTAAGGTGCGCACTTAATCTCTTGGCAAGAAACTGCAGTCCTCGACCTTGTCTTGGAAGCAGAAACAGTAATAAAGCAGATGACATGTGCAGAAAGGACGGCCGGTACCTCACACTGTCCCATTCGCCGAGCGATCATCTTTTCTGCTTGTTCTGCAGTTTTTTCTCTTTCAGATCTGCTTTTTTTTCGAAGGTGCACTTGTACTGACTGCCCAACTCGCTACATTACTTCTACTGCTACTCGATCCGGAGGGGAGTACTGATTTGATTTGATTGTGGGGTTTAACGCGCCGACCCAGCACAGGCGATGAGGCGCGCCGTAGTGGAGGGCTTCGAATTAATTTTGACCACCTGGGGATCTTTAACGTGCGCCGAAATTTCGTACACACGGGCGTTTTTGCTTTTCGCCTCCATCAGAAAAGCGGCCGCTTCGGCCGGGAATCGAACCCGCGACCTCGCGCTCAGCAGTGCCTTAGCCACTGAGCCACCGAGGCAGGTCAGAGGGGAGTACTGCTGTGGACGAATTAAAGAGCGCCTACCCAAAAAAGTTCTTCTTATGCTCCGCGCGTAAAATTTCCCTTTCATTTTGTAACAGCATAATCTGTTATAAGATTACGCAATGTAGCACACGGAACGATGGCCGGGGGTCAGGCGGTAAGATGACATACTGATTGTAATGCACACATCCAGTATAGCTTTCGCAAAAGGAATTGCAGTGGTCAGAGAAATAATGCAGTGACTGAGCGTTAACTAAAGCTTACTTTTAACAAAAGTGTGGCTAACACATTCGATAGGGTGACAGCTAACAAATTATTCAGGGTGACCATATGATCTAATTCATTGGTAGTATTTATGTGCCTGTAGTAGGGTTGTTCTGTTTTGTTACAAATATTAAAAAAATGTACGCCATTGGTAATTAGCTCTGATATTTCAACACGCCAGTACGCAGACCTAAATTTAAGGCTTCAAGGTAAGCGTGATAGGCGATTCCATAGTGACGATTGCGATTTTAACAAAAAATGAAAGGGCAGAATATACATATATCCCACCGTCATATCTCTCGGCGGTGGCTTTATGAATAGTCGCTAGGACAACATAAAGTCTGGACGAGAAAGTAGGTAGTAAATCGTCACCACTTCATCTGTTTTTCTAATATCTCGTGATTATTTAAAGTTTGCTTTGCAATTGCGCCACTGCCCTTGGGGAACAGCAGCATTTTGAATTTTTGTTTGTGTTTTGACTTTACTGTCGCTTTAAACTACTAAATGTTTTTTTTCTAATTTCAGTGACAATTCAATTCATCGAACCGGTTCGCGAACCGGTTCAAGCTCCCGAACCGGTTCGCGAACCGGTTCGGCACATAATTTTGTCGAACCGGAACTGAACCGGAACGAAATTATTTCACCCGAACCCGAACCGTAACCGAACCGGTATTTTTTTCGGTTCGACACCCTGATATATATATATATATATATATGTGTGTGTGTGTGTGTGTGATTTTGTTGTACGAAAAGCAAGGTATCACAGCTGACAAAAGTACGCAGAATACAGCAGAAAAACGGCAGTTTAAAAGTTAACGTTTACGCCATAAACAATAGTCACCACATCGAAATTGTATACTGCTGCGTAGCACCTGTCTAGCTAAAGTTGCTAGCCATATAGGAATTTACAGTTTCCATAAAAAGTACGCACAGGCCGTTCTGCTTGTAGATCACATGTACCTGCTGCTTATCTCTTCAATTTTACGCCACGTGTGTCACTAGTGAATACCGGGGAACGCATGCACTCGTCATCACTATTCTTTTTAGGGGTGAAGCTTCTTAGGGGTTGGGGCTGTTGGCGTCTCCTGTCATCGGCGTTATAATCGCCGTCTCATGTAGTCACGGTACTATAAAAACATGGAACTCGTTTACGCCTCGCGCTAGGACGTAACGCGTAATAAAAAAACGCCGAAACACTCGTTTTCGCCTCGCGCTGGAACGCTTCGTAACGCGTACAAAAAAAAAATAGAGACACTCGTTTACGCCTCGCGCTAAAGAGCTTCGTGCTTCAAAGACAAGAGACTTTTACAGCAAATCTTTATACCTCTATCCTCCCAACGGTTTCATCTCCATTGGCAAAAACGCCAAGGCTCCAAGAATACACTTATACACTGCATGCTTCGCTCTTCACCAGGTTTCACGTTAATGGAGATGGCCGGGTTTTTTTTTTTTTTTTTCTGTCACGGTAGCTGAAAACTTCATTTCGCACCACGTATGGGGAGCGTGCGCGCTTGACTTTCTTAGACAACAGTTGCTATGTTTCTGGAAGTGCGAATTGCAATTCTTGAAATCTTCCTGATATTGTAAAATGTAGCCCGGTGTTTAAAGGTTCCTACAACTACGTCGCATACGCATTCTTTGCAAATGCAATTCAGATTCCTCTTAGGGTCAAGTGCCTTCTATGCAAAGTCGCCTGGCTCCAACGTGACAACAACAATTCCCCCCCCCCCCCCCACCCGTCTACTTTCTACAGGACTATGCAGTCTTTCGTGCATGACGGTCTCGCCTTTTGTATACTTATCCGCCCCCCTTCCCCTTCCCCTCCTGACAATAGCTTTGATTTGATGGTTTGCTGAAAACGAATTCACAGTTCAAATCACCTGCATCTATAGTTAAATTCCTGGTATTTTCCGTGTATGCAACATAAACGTGCTAGTTGGCACAGCACGCGCAGGAGCACATTTCTTGCTGTCGACTACATTTGACCCATCCAGGTTGAAAGCTTGAGTAAGACATTAAACTTGAGTAGCCAAGTGCTGCAGTAAAAATAGCTTTGCTGGTACATGCGGATATCTTCCAGAATTGAGTTTGTATTAAAATGTTTCATCACAAGTTTCCTTGCCATCGCGTAGAACCCAGATAATGTTTTCTCTCACTTTGCCTCAATCGATAGACTTTAAATTGGGCGCCGATTGCTTGTTATGGTGCCGACGTGGACACTAAAAATGTATTTTTTTCTGTTACATTCTCACTTATTGTTACGTAAAGAGATCATTTTCCTTTTATACAAAACATATATGTTATGCAAATCTGAGGGAAGTTGCTATCACTAGCCGGGCGGATACGTTTCCCCTTTCGCGCTGCACGTGCTCCAGGAAAAAATAAATGATGCAACATGTTTTTGGTGGTAATGCAAGTACATGTAAAGGCCTACATGTGGGGAGAATTTGAGAAAACTTGAATATGTGTTTTTTTTGTATTATCTCCTGACATTTGTGTGTTCTTAGTTTTTATTCAAGCTTGCGTGACCGTTGCATCTTAACCAGAAAATATTCAATAATAATATTCGGTGTGTTTGTTTAGAGCTGTAAGAAGCACACGTGACTAAAATTTGATGGTTGTAAATCATGTACCTTTTGTATATATTAGGCTCAAAGGTTTAGCAAAATTGCGCTATGAGCCGAATTTGACATTTTATTGCGAAAAAATTATATCCTTGACAGCGGCAACACTTTTTAAATAAATTTGCACCAAGCGTAAATTTTATATAAAATTTACGAATTGCCCTTCATAAATATTTTTGTAGCTAGACGTCGCTAAAGGTGGACGAGGCGCACGGGCATGTAGCGGCGGGGTCCACCTTGTCGCGTTTCAAAATTTTCACAGTTAGACAAAATTTTCCTCAAAAACTGTTGCTGAAATTCGACATCAGAATAGTCAGGGAATGATATTTAAAAAATTCAAACAAATTCAAGAGGTCGACCAGCCACAATTTTTTCGATCTGATCTGAAGTCACCCTAAACTTTTCCAAAAAAGAATGTTGTTATCTGATAAAATATTAGAAAAAGTCGTGTGCAGATCATGGAGAAAAATAAACTACTAAACCGGGATCCAGGAATAGTCTTTAATAAATAAATTCAAGAGAAACTGCTTCCAAAAAAAAAATACTGATTGGATTTGAAATTAACCTATGTACTTAACCTAGCGTCTATAAAATTAACTACAGCCCCAGTCTAGCCGAGAGGAAAGCCGTTTCGGCAGAAGCCACTGCGAATCGATATTTATATTGGGGTTGATTATTTATTTCTGACCGCACCACGAAACCATACCTGTCTAGATGCAATATTGTCGGCATTTTAATCTCCCGCAACACGGCTTCAGAGTTCTGATGACCCTCCTCGGGTTTGGCAGTGAAGCCTCCACCTTACGGATCCCAGGGTCACGTCACCCCCGCTGAACTGGCAGCGTTAAGTGATTTTTCTGCAAGTGGGTTGCACCGGGGACGGGCCCGCGCTGGTGCTCGCAGTGCGGTTGTCGCTTCCACCAAAAGAGAGAGAGAGATATATATATAAACGTTTATTGATCTTAAAGGAGTAAGAGCGCAAGTTTGGAGTTGGGAAGGGTTTGAAGGTTGGAAACTGTTTAGAATAATCCTGCAAGGTCTCTGAAATATTTTGAAAACATGTATAACTGACATATCTTGTTGAGGAGGAGGGCTGCCCATTTAAAGGAGTAGTGAAACGAAATTTCAACGCTGAGATAACGCTTCCTTTTTATCAGGAGATATCTCCCAGCACGTTTCTACAGCCGTTCAGTATAACATATTTTAAATCCATTTTAATCTCTGCCCGCACGAGAAAGCCCAGAGCGGGCCAGCATGACATCATCTGCTACTTGCCCCAAACGTCCGACGTCGGGGCTCCCGGGACGTAGCCGACGCGCTGGCTGCGGTTGGCGCGCTCTGCTACACCGTGTGCACACGTCATGGTTTTGGTACTGACGTCATGCTGCCCGGGCGCCCGCGTCCAGACCGGCAGCGGTGCGACCAGAATGGCGACGTCAGGTGCTACCTCCTGTCATGGCGGCCGCTCGGCGTTCGTTTTGTCGAAACCGAAACTGACACGAATAAACGATGCCGTAAATGATTGTTTTCGCTGCGATCGACTTTCTAATGGGTCATTGTATGATTAGTGGGCTAATAGGCACCCATAGCAGCAAAAAAAAAACAACGTAACACAAAAATTTCGAGTCAGTACTCCTTTAAGATTTTCGGCATTCTCCAGCTGAGTATAAAGATCATAATTTGAGCCTCTAAGCTTCACAATTTATTCACAGGTATTTACAAATGAAGGGCATGACAACATCGCCGATCTGAGTTCGTGCATATCCCGCATCAGGCGAAACGAACGCGTCCGAGCGATACGGATAGGGGGCGGAGTTCTCGGATTTGTTCATTCGATGTCCGTTTCCATTTCGAGAGAGCCCTGATTGGCTGAAAGGCAACAGCGGGGCCGCCACGCGGTGGTCGCCGGAACCAGTCGAAAGATTACAGTTCAAACCAGATGTAACGAAGTCAGCGGGAACCGCAAATTATTTCGTTAAATTTCGTTAAACTTCGTAAAATCGGGGCTCTCATTTTACAAGCAGTGGATTGCATAAATTTGATGTCGAATGGGGGCGCATCCCGGAAGCTACCATGACAATGCAGTTGCGACCGTCGCAATGTTCGCCTGCCAATGATTTAGCTATGCGGTGAAAATAATAACAGTAAAACGCCAGGGGTTCTCGAGAAAACAAATTTATTTCCTGGCCAGATATTGGCCGCGTATCTACTCCTTTCGTTGCAAATGCCCCCCTTCTCTTTCCCGCTCACCTCTCATGCTGTTCCTCTCCCGTCACACTTCTCCCAAGATGAACACACCGGATGTATGCTCAAGTCAATTTAAATTTACCGCGTTCTACTGATCCAGGCCGGGTGCCTTGATGCCAGCGCTGCCGTACGGTGGAGACGCGCGTGAATGGAGTCACCCTACTTCAACGTTTATAGAACCACGGAGCGTTCCAAGGGGAACGTGGAACCTATCTAGCAGAACCTTTCGTAACTGTTTCTGTTTGATTTCTTAAAATGCCGCTAGAAGTTACAGTGGCGCGGGCGACAGAGTGATTTTTTATGCAGTAGATGCAGTATTTCATTTGAATTAAACATCCATGAATGTGTTATAAAGGAACAGTGCAAATGTATACGTATTGATTTTCTGCCTCATATTTGCGTAATGTTCTGTTCGTGTTCAACGATGTTGGCAACACTGCCACCGGACTTAGACGTTTAGATTTGGCAGTGGGTATATGAACCAATTGTACAGCTCGTTTCTCTTTGGCCGGGTGGCTGAATCGCGTTACAGACAGACAGACAGACAGACAGACAGACAGACAGACAGACAGACAGACAGACAGACAGACAGACAGACAGACAGACAGACAGACCAAAATTTTCTCGTTCAAGTAGCCCAAGAAAGACTATCGTCTATAAAGCCTGTGATTTCTGCCTGCGTGCATGCGCTTCGTTATCATTGCGCTTCCTAGACCTTTCGTAGCACGCGCGCCCTCGGTTCCTTCGTGAGTCCCAGCAAAGTGCCCGAGCATGACAGTAGTATCCATCACCTTGCCTAGAGCGGGCTCAGAAGCTCAGCAGTTTCTTGGTCGTCAGCGCTACCTGACACTTCTTGTGGGCCGGAAAATTGTACGATTTCTTGATCGCTAGAAACCTCCGTAATATCGGCCTCTGCGTCTGCATCGGCGCTCAGATAGTCGTGGAAGATCAGATCTTCGTGGCGTTTTGACGAAGCACATTTGAAATTTCTCCTTTTTAAATGTGTCTGTGTCTTGAAATAGTTCGTTAAATCGGGAATGGCGCTGAATCTTTTTTGTTAGTTCGAGTTCATAAAAACACTGAGCCGCATAGGAAACTAGCGGGGGAATCCGAATTTGTTATTTAGAGCGGGAAATTCGTAAGATCGGGTCTCGTTAGATCGAGTCGTGATTGTATACTGATTATACACCGCTGCGTCGGCTGCAGTCACTGCACCCAAACATCGGTTCTTCTCTGTGCGTTTTTACGTTTAGTTGAGCGTGGCTTCGGGCTAGTTGGTGTAAGTGGCCCCTAGTCTTGTTTAGCGGAAAAACCAGAAAAAACTGTGGTTGATTCCTCTGTCATAGGAATCAGTAAAACACGAAAGTGAAATGTGCAGCGAAATCTGCAGCTGAGCATGATTGGCGGGTCGGCGGCTGTCTTGTGGGTGTGCTTGGCGAGCGACGTCCTGCTGGCGGGTCGCTTCGGCAAAGGTGTACTGGCGTCATTCCCGTGACGGATATGACGTCAGTGAAATCTTGGGGTAACGCGGCATAAAACACTTTCATGTTAAAATATACAACCTGAAAACGAACAACCCTAAGTACCAAAGGTTGCGTCCCCGCAAGAAGACCCTGTGTGCAGGGGTGCACCCTTTACAGCCCGCTTGCTTCGTTGTACTGGCGTCACTTCCGTGGTGGATATGACGTCAGCAAAACCTTCGTGTATCCAAGTATAAACACTGTCGTGTTAAAATGGGAAAGAGACACTGGAGCACAAGCACCACAAACAATGCGCGTGCGGTCAGTGCATGGTTGTAAAACGGCTGCTTACCGCAGTGCCGCGGCACGGCAAACCTCCGCTCGTTTCTGCTTGATGTCCGCTTCAAGAAGAAATGGATTGTTATAAGCTCTCTCTCTCTCTCTCTCTCTCTCTCTCTCTCTCTCTCTCTCTCTCTCTCTCTCTCTCTCTCTCTCTCTCTCTCTCTCTCTCTCTCTCTCTCTCTCTCTCTCTCTCTCTCTCTCTCTCTCTCTCTCTCTCTCTCTCTCTCTCTCTCTCTCTCTCTCTCACACACACACACACACGCACGCACGCACGCACGCACGCACGCACGCACACACGCGCACACACACACGCACACGCGCACGCACGCACAGTACCGGGCCTTGCGGTGTTCCGCGACTGCCAAGAGAGATTGGTTTGTATTTTATTTCTCTAATTTTGTGTACAGCCTGGCGGCCTGTGAAGAAGTCCGAGATGTAGGAATAAATGCAGTTGCCACAGCCAGTTTTGTTAAGACGGGAGAAAATCGCTGCGTGCGCCACACGTTGTCGAAGGCCCCTTTTAGGTCGAGGGCCAAAATGGCTCGAGGGGAGTGGCGATTGGCAGGTGCAATGACCTCTTTGAGTCGCAACATAATATCGTGGGCGCTTAAATGTCGTCTGAAGCCGAACATCGTTTCGGGACTTTGGTTGGTGTCTTCAAGGTATGGCTGCAGCCTTTTGAGTATAATGCGTTTCAGAAGCTTCCCTAAGCAATGACTAAGGGAAATAGCCCGGAAATTGTCTGTGTGTGGGGATTTGCCCGCTTTAGAAATGAAGCGGACTTCGGCGGTTTTCCATTGAATAGGTAGGCGGCCAGATGTCCAAAATTCATTGAGATGTTCAAGCAGCTAGGATGGCAAGTTCATCGTCACCTAAACTGGCCAGGAGCTCATAGGTTACTTGGTCAGGACCCGGGGCACTCCTTTTCTTACATTCAGGCAGAGCCGCTTCAGTCCAAAAAAGTTGGATATCTCGGTCCAGGTCGGCGTTGTGGGTGCACAGTACGGTGGCGGAGGGGATAGGATCTCTGTTTGGAGGTATTTAGCCGTTAAGTCTTGAATGAGCTGTTTTGGGCTGTTTTGGTGTGTCACTAAACCTTATTTAGTGACACTAGCCGCCGCAAGGCGCAGCCGACTGAAGCGTCCCGATCGCGCTTCTGCCGCCGTCGGAATCGTGGCTGCGCCTCTCCTACACGCGCAACGGGCGACTTTACCGCAGCACTTTGGATTACAAGATGGCGGATGGTCGCGCAACTCTTAGCTCCCTGGCACCGAAATATGACACCCCGGCACCCCCCCCCCCCCCCCCCCCTCCGAAAAAAGATAACTGAGACTCACTGCTGTTCAGATGATTGGCAGCGAAGCTGTTAAAATACCATGACAAATACGCTTTGAATTGCAATTGTGCAATACTTTCTTTACGACCACATTGACCGGGGCGCCGTACAAGCGAGTGCTAGAAAAAAAAAGACGCGTGTTTGTAATTTGGGATCTAGCATACTTGTCAGTTAATTACATTGATGAATTTTGGAAGCACTACAGTTTTATCCAGCAACTAGCATTCGGCTGTCCGTTTCACGGCGGCTCACTGCTGGAAAGGCGTAGGAGTGTCAGCTTCATGCTATTTGTATTGAATATGCGAATGGTATTCGTATTCAGCATACGCATAAATGGTACAAATGCGAATAAATTCTATTTCTATTCAAAATGTGCATAAATTATCATTATATGGTTCATGATTACATCCAGAAAAAGTTAAGAGTTCGAATATCAGTGCCAAAATGCTACACTTTGGGGAGCTCGCTTCTACGTTTCCAGGCGATTTGAATTGTAGCGCGCCATGATAACCTGAATCCGCCTGCTACAGTCCACCTGTTTTTTTTTTATTTGTTGACACCCTCTACAATGTCCTGCCGATCCCTGCTTGTGCGAGCTTCAATTCCATAAATAACTGCCGCCTTTTTGTGCAGATAGAAAGGTACTAATGAGCAATATCAAATGGAACACAGGAACGCGTAGCAAACAGCCTCGAAACAAACTCGGAGCGATACGCGGATGGCGCTGTGAAAACAGAGGAGGAGAGGAGGGCGTTCTTCCACTAACTGTTGGCACTCCCACCAGGCTGGCATTTCTACAAACAGCAGCTTACGCCATTTCACCGATAATATGGGATCGTTCGACAGCCGATAAGACACACGACGGGAATGGAAACAGTTGTTAGATGAGCGTCCCCCTTTCCACTTTGTTTCCATTGAAAATACCTTTGGGTATTTCAAATCGCGAACGCGCTTAACACACCGGAGATCCTTGAAGCGGCGATGATGCCGGCACAGTAACGTCTGGCGGAGTACAGAAGCTCCCGATAGCTCATTGCTAATAACGCATAATGTGCATTGTATTATCAGCACAAAGCAATGCACACGAATGCATAATGTCAAGAAATTACAAGTTCTTCGACGTTTCGTTAGAAAGTCCCAGGTTCCTGCCACCCCGCGGTGGCGCACAATGACATTTAACCGGTTCTCCTTGCGGCCGCAACGGCGAACTAAAAGCGGAAGTCGGGCACGGCCTCCAAAAGCCTCGCTGTCGTTAACGGCAGAAGTAAACAGATGGGAGGTGTTAGAACAGCACAACAATAGCGATCACAAGTCCATCATGACAACTATTTTTAAAACAGAAAGAACGCAGATTAACAAAAAAAAGGGAAACTGGAGATACTACGCGATCTAAAGGATGACCCTTGGTATAAGGAAACAGAGGAGCCAAAGTCAGCAGACGATGTAAAATGTTTAGTTGATAACTTTTATATAAAATTCGAAGGTCTAGTCGAAAAACACTCGAAAAATGTCACAAAGGGTAAAGAGCCAAAGCGTTGGTGGAATGAAGAACTTGAGGTGGAGCGTAAACGGGTAAGGGCACTCAGGAGGCGACATCAGAGATCAGATAACATACACAGAGCAGAGTATAAAAGGAGATATTATGAAGCTCACATGCAGTACGATGAACACCTGAAAGAGGAAAAACGGAAAGGTTGGGATGAAATTTGCGCCTACATGACATCAAATCCATTAACATTGCCCTATAAAATAGCTAGGAACCAGATTAACAAAAAGGTGGCACTGTCGAGCATATATACCTAAGAAGAATGGGGAACGGACACAATCAGTCGGAGAAACGGCTGAAGAATTAGTAAGCCATTTCTATAATTTAAAGAAGCAATCAGATGAGATTGACAATATCCATAGCACAGTAGAACATTTTGGGAATACGAACGACAGCATAACAGAAGAGGAAATTAGATACTATATGGGCCTTGAGGAAAGATATAACAGTTGGACCAGATGGTATAAGTACGGACTTTTTAAAAGGAATCTATGAGGTAATTAAGGATTTTCTTCATCGGGTATACTCAGGATGTTGTAAGTTTGGATACTTTCCCAAACAATGGAAGAGATGATCTTTATCCCAAAACAAAACAACTCAACAGATGAATATGAACGGTGTAGACCAATTGCAATAAATTCACTACTAGGTAAGGTGCTTGAAAAAATTGTGAAATCCAGGATGTATTCTTTCCTTTACAAAAAGAATCACTTTTCCAAAAATCACTTTGGCTTTGTACATAACAAGTAGACGACAGAAGCACTGGCAGAAATTAAAAAAAGCGAATTGATCAAGCAAAATTAGATGGGGAAACAACGGTATTTATCTTTAGACATTTAGAATGCATTTAACTGCATCAGAGCTGATCATGTAGTAGCATTTTGTAAGAAAATAGGTATTAAGGAGAACTTAGTTAGTATTGCCGCAAGTGTTTTAACAAACAGAACTATAATATACGACACCGGCTTTAAGAAACTCGAATTCAAATTACCCATCGAGTCTCCTCAGGGATTACTATTGAGTCCCATCTTTTGGAACTTCATGATTCACGACCTGCTGAATGAGAAATTTGGGGTTGGTTGCCATATACAAGCATTTGCCGATGATATCACGGTAGTAGGTAAAGGGAAATCAAGGATTAAAATTGAAACGGCCGCAAATGCAGCCTTAGAGAAAGTTGCAAAATGGGCGAGCACGAAAAATCTGCACTTTAGTATGGACAAATGTCCATACTAAATGTCCTTTGGAACAAATACGAGAACTGAGCACCAATTTTTAAGATGCAGGGTAACAATATTAAGGTAGAGAAAGAGATAAAGACATTAGGAGTCATCATAGACAGTCACCTAAGCTTTATGAGCCATTTAAATTATATCCAAGACAAAGTTACTCTGCTGGCGGTAAATTTATCGAAAATCACATCTAAAAAAAGGAATGACAAGTCAACATTTAAGAATAATATACTTAAAGAGCTATGGAAAGGATAATTGTATTTGCAGCACCCTTCTGGTATTCAGCTAAAAGTCACATTAAGCGGAAATTGAGGTCGATACAGAGAATAGCTCTACTAAAAGTAGCCAAAGCCTATAGAACAGCGCCTAATATAGCTTTGAATATAGTAAGTAATATCTTGCCAATCCTTCTTACGATTGAGAAGGAGGTAGAAACGTACAAGATTATGAAAGAAGATTAACCTTTTGCATGGGAATGTGTGGCATTCCATAGAAATAATATAATAAATAAGATAGACAAGTGGGAAAGTCACCCAGCAAAGTTATTAGCTTTCCCCTACAATAGGGAACTTTAAGGGGAAGAGGACTACCAATTTCACATTTTCACGGATGGGTCGAAATTAAATGACAAAGTAGGTGCGCCTTTTGTGATTATGAATGAAAATTTGAGTATGGTAGATTTTTGTCAGTGTAGTTTACAGAAATTTTGCGACAACTTTCAGGCTGAAGTGGTAGCACTAGCCAAGGCAATAGAGTATATCAGTTCCAAGGAATGTAAGAAGGTACAAATAATAACCGACAGCCTTTCAGCATTACAGGCCATTAGTAATCCTTATAATAAAATTCCCATGATTTTGGAAGTTAAAAAACTAATAGAAAGCAATAAGGGCAAGGAAGTAATCCAACTGGCACACATAAAGGGTCATTCAGGCAATCTGGGAAACGAATTAGCTGGCGATTTCGCAAAAACAGCAGCAGCGCAAGGAGAAAAACTTACGATCCCGATGACAAAACATTTCATCATTAAAAGACAATTATTTGCAGAAGCTTTAGACAGGCGGCAAAAAGAATGGGTTAAGGAGGGTTCAAGCACTCAGGCGTACCAATGGGTCCCCAACGTTAAAAATATCGCAAGTCACTTCCCAACAAATCATTTTGTATCACAAGCAGGGATGGGCTATGGCAGGTTCCCCCACTATTTGTATAGGTTTGGGCTTAAAGATGATAAAATACGCAGTTGCAAAAAAGAAGCTAACAGTTTTTACCATTACTTAGACAGCTGTCCAAGAACGAAATCCCTTACAGGTAAATTCAAGAAGAAACTAAGGCATCAGTTGCCCAAACAAAAACAAGAAATAATAAAAGACGAAAAGCTAACGGAGTTCCTAGCACAAATGGTAGAAGAGATTAATAAAATAATATAACTAAAGAGGAATAGGTTAATGGGTATTCCGCCGTGATCACTATTGATTTCAACCCCTGAGGGGGGGGAACGGTTCACTGCCGCACAAGACCACCAGACCACCCAGGGGCTCAACATGGAAACTTATATCCATCAACCAAGGTGGGTATAAAAATGAAAGGATCACCGAAAGAAGGCCAATCCACACTTGGAAAAAAAATGTAATCCAAATATTGAAACCACAGACTCCCGAGGCGGCTGGCAAACATTTTTCCAGTGGCGGTCTCATAGGGGGTCAGGAAGTGGGAGAAAAAAGACAAGGAGCAAATAGGAAAGAGCCTCTATCGCAGGGTCATCACCCTGAGGACTTCGACCAAGTACGTGGCCACCAGCACGATAGAGGTGGGGCGGTGGATTTTTGATTATTCCTTCTCGAGGTGGAGGTGTACTTTCGCAGTAGCACAGCTCTAGGCTGTCAATACTGCACAAGGTACAACAAATGCTCCAATTCCAGTGTGTGCAACAATGCCCGGAGACCCTGGGGATAACTAGGAAAAAAAAAAAGAATGAAGTAACTGCAAAAGCACAAATTCGGTCTGAGTTGGTGACCCGGAAGGTGCATTTCGTGGCAAGAGGTGGACAAATACCCTCCCCCGTGGGAGGTATGTTCAAGAAGAGCACGGAATTCTATTAGAGTAGTGGGAAATATTATAAACAGGGTGTGCAGGGAATTAAACGGGAGTATCAACCAGGGCTGGTCACTCAGAAGGGCACAATAACAATTGTGGACCTATTGGTGTGTTTTAGTGTTCTTTTAACAAAAAGAGAAGACCAAGTAAAAAGGTGTACACAGGAAGTTAGGAAGGGCTAAAAAGGGGATGGGGAAAAAAACTATTGTAAAAGGGTAGAGCTATATATTTACAGTAAGGTTTAAGGAAGAGGGGAAGAGGTTAGAGTGGCCGCACCCGCTTGAAAATATCTGACGTTAGTTATATAATCGCGTAGATGTAATCACGTAACGGGGTGCACTAGGCCACATATTACTGATAAAGAGCAATAGTGTAAAAGTACGTTAAAGTAGGAAGTACAAACTATAAAGGGAATATAAGTTGGAGGAGTGCGAACTAGCGGAAGTCCAACAAATTTCCGTAAAAAACGAGTTGCAACCACCATCAACATAGCTCAGGTAGGGATATCAGTAACAGAAACAAGGTGAAACCTCAATCAAGATAGTTCAGGTTGGAGCATCAGTAACAGCAAGAACTAATATGAAGTAAAGGGGAGGAAAAACACGGGTAAGGGGGGTTGGGGGGAAAGAATCAGTTTCTGAGTTTTACAGAAGGTCTACCAGGGCACAAGGGACAGCAGCACAGGGGAAGATGCAGATCGCGATCACGGCAAAGAACGAAGACGGAAACAGGATCAACTGATCAAGAGCAGTGATGCCAATTTAGCGGATTTTCCGCTAAATCTGACGGATTTCATTTTATTCTGGCGGGGAAAAAATTAGTCTAGCGGCTAGTGGATTTTTTGACGGGCTATTTTCATACATAGCGGATTTCTGGCGGATACCTCACGCACTGCACCGATTCAAAATCGCCCTGCAAGAAACCATTTTCGTGTCCTCTAAAATGCAGAAATTGCTTAACTTCAGAGGTTAGGAGGGCTCCTGTTCACTTGCTTCACCTATCTCAGAAAAACAAATCCGTGAGGTTTCAAAACGGCTCTGAGACAATCGGAAAAATTCAAAACCAGTGGAGCAAAATCACCTTCCTGGACTGGAAGCAAATATCGTTCACGCAGTCGTTCTGGTGTGAAGTTCACTCCTATAAGGACGCCTGCGGCGAAAACCCGTTCGCCGAGCTGGCCGGATTCGCCATGTCGATGCTCGTGCTGCCGTATTCAAATGCCGAAGTAGCGATGAGGTTTAGTCAGCTTAACATAGTACAATCCAAGATCAGGAACAAGCCGAAGCCTGAAACAACAAACGCCATCCTCGTCGTAAGAGCGGGACTGAAGTGACACCAGAAAAGTTGTTTTGATTGCGAACTTTCCGCAACGTATGTTAGTGCAATCGGGACATCTGCAACGTATGTGCAACCAAGTCACCTTTCTGGTCCCTCAACAAGTACCAGCGGTCCTGTGGAGATGGTGTCAGACAACGACAGCGGCGACGAAGACCTCCATGTGTTTTTCGTTGACCCGTGAGTTCTTTTTTTGTCATCAGTGTGAACATTTATAACTTTTAGCCTCTTCTGTGACGAGGTTGACCAATGACGACCACCGCAGCACTGAAACCTGAAGTGTTCTGTTAGACTCCTTGGAAGACTCTTTTATATATTATTTCAGCTCTCGTAGTTCTGGGAAGCTTTTAAGAATGATAAAGGTGTTTATCATACGAAATTGCACTGTTATTTTAAATAAAATAGGCCCTAGCGGGAAATTTAACGGATATGTTTTAGAATCTAGCGGAATCTGGCGGATTTCTCATTGCTTTTTAGCGGATGTCTGATGCCCAGCGATGGCAACACTGATCAAGAGGAGTCAACATTGAGCCCGAGATTTCACCATCGAGGAAGCACTTAAACTGCATATATGTTTGCATATCAAGATCACATGTATGAAGAATGACATGTTGATTCATAACTGAGCTTTCACATATTCGTTTAAAAAAATACCGCTGATTGCGTCCCCTCCCTTGGCTTGGTTTCGCGTGATAGATCTCTCTTTTTCCTTTCTTCTTTTCCTGTCTCTTAAAAACTCTTTTTGACTTCGGTCCAGTTTGTCTATTTTTAATTGGCGTCACCCGTGATACGTATGTGGTACGGCTTTTGCTTTTATTTTACTTTATAGCCCTTTATTTTGTCTGTCGGAAGACTCATGCACAAAACATTCTCGTTTTAACACGAAAGTGTTTTATTCCCGGATACACGAAGATTTCGCTGACGTCATATCCGTCACGGAAGTGACGCCTGTACAATGAAGCAAGCGGCCTGTAAAGGGTGCACCCCTGCACACAGGGTCTTCTTGCGGGGAAGCAACCTTTAGTGCTAAAGAGTACGTTATACTTCGGGTTGTTCGTTTTCGGGTTTTATATTTTAACACGAGTGTTTTATGCCGCGATACCCCACGATTTCACTGACGTCATATCCGCCACGGAAATGACGCCAGTACACCTTTGCCGAAGCGACCCGCCAGCAGGACGTCGCTCGCCAAGTACACCCACAAGACAGCCGCCGACCCGCAAATCATGCTCAGCTGCAGATTTCGCCGCACATTTCACTTTCGTGTTTGATTCCTATGACAGAGGAATCAACCACAATTTTTCAGTCCCTCCCTCACCCACCCGTCACCCCTTCCTTTCACATGAATGTCACGGTAACAGGTGCACATTCCCGGGACCAATCTGCAGTGGTTTCAGCGCCTTTTTACAGCCAAGCTGTATACTTCTACCCCCAACGCTTTCATCGCCGTGGGAAAAAACGCCGAACTCGTGCGTCCGACTAATCAGACACACAGCATAGAGCACATAATTCGTTTAAGGAAACCACAAAACAAGCATCGAAACCGCATTATGGATGATAAGGCGCCTGTGAACAATGGGAACCCCCCCCCCCCCCCCCATGTACTCCTAGTAAAGATTATGTTTGCAGATTATCTTTGAAGGCTAGGCAGGGCGCCTCGTGTCACTAAATAGAGCAGTTCTTCCCAAGACGCCGAGCGCATTCGTAAGGCTAGGAAGGACTCGGCATTTTCCGCAAAAGAAGCCGAGCGTAGCGTCAGTAGATAAGGTACTAGAGTACCGCTACTGAGGAATCTCCACGTGCGCTCTCAGCAGAACGTGGAACAACCTTTCGCAACTGTTGCTGCTTGATTTATAAAAATGCCGCCAGAAACTATAATGGCGCGGGCGATCAGCAGGCGACGGAGTGAATTTTTTTTTGGGGGGGTGGATATAGTATTTCACTTCGCTAAAACCAAGTATCCATGATTTTTTTTATAAAGGAACACTGTGGATATTACTTATGTATTTATTTTCTGCCATATATTTGCGTAATGACTTGCGGTTGTTCAAGAACGCTGACAAGTATGAACACTAACACCGGACTCAGACGTTTAGATTTGGCTGTGGGTATTTCAGACTATTGCGAAGTTTTTGTTTCACCTTGGCCGGGTGGCTGAATCGAGTTACAGACAGACAGACAGACAGACAGACAGACCGAAATTTCTGCTTTTATGTAGCCCAAGAAAGACTATTGCCTTTAAAAAAATGACAGGAGTAGTTCCTTAGGTCCGCTGCCTCTACGAGCGCAATAATAAAACCGAAACATCGGCCTGGCTACAGCAGCCCAACGCGCACAGGCAACGCTGGTCCGCCGGAAGCGGAAGGCGCGCGGGCCGCCGATAGGCCGGGAGAACTCGCAGAACTCGTTTGCGAGTGTTTTCCTCCTTTCCCGGTTGCTTACGGAAAATCCGGGCGTGGAGAAGTGCCAGAGCGCGATGACCCACCACAACGATCCCGACAAATACCGCCACAATGTGCAGCGTGCACTCACCGAGTCACTGGACTTCCGATGGTGCAACGCCAAAATAGTTTCACCCCCTGCAGCCGCCGGCAACGCACAATGAAGCGCGCTCGTACGCGCGTCGGGTCCTGAATCCCGCTGCGCGCGTCACGTGGGGTCGCCTCCGCCGCCGAGCGCGCCTCGACTTCGCGCTCCACCTCTCGCTCATAGAGTAACGAGCCACAGCGCGGTTCACATCAGCAGCGGCGCCAGCTGGCGATCAATGTGCTGTTGCCGAGGCGTGCGAAGTCCGCTGCATCGGTTCGCCGTGGTCTTCGTCGTCGTTTTCACCGCTGCGCCCGCATGAAGAGCGCACGACAGCCGAGTCCCACCGCGGACACGATGGAGAAAGCCGACCCGGCGTCTCACTCGGCCGACAGTTCGCAGCGGGACGTGCCGATACACTTCGTGTCGGTGAACAAGGTGCCAACGCAAGTGATCTGCTTCGGCGACGCGCAGGGCGCGACCAGGCCCGTGGTACTGGTCATTCCAGGTGCGTTACTGTTATGCATAATTTTATGCCGAGAACTGTACCCTCCTATCGAAACCGTGTTCTCTACGGAGAGAGGCAGTGCAATTCAAAAGGCGCGCGCCAAGCCACGCCCCTGTACGACCTAAACGGAACCTAAACTGAGTGCATGCTCATACTTTATGACCTACATATTCACGCTGACAGGTTGCCGTGCACTTCATCTGTTGTTATTAAAGTACAGTATAGAATGAAAATACTTCAAAAGTTGCAATAATTAGGCAGCGATAAAAGAAATTTCGGCTGAACTTCCAGGAGCAAACGTCGCTGAAATGTAGGGATTTTTTTGGTTGCAAGGGCTTTCGCTTTTATTGTTCCATCTTCCAGTTCTTTTTTTTTTCTTTTTCTCTTCGGATTTGTATTCTCCTGTGATTCACCCCGCCTGACTAGCCGTAAAAGCTTTGACATATTGAAAATTGAAACGGAGCCACTACGCGCTTAATACGACGTTTCACTGGTGGTGTACCGTTGAATTGGGATCATTTATATTACGCGAGCGATTACATCGACCTATTATGTCGGTCATCTCCAAAATCACCCGTACTGAGCGCCGGTTATCCACCGAATCCCTCCTTCGGTCCGGAATACGCGCGTAAACTGAATGTAGTTTCACTTGTCAAAGTGCTCATAGTACTCGTTCTTGTTTATCTTTCTCTCCTTCCTTAGAGTTACGTAAGAAGATAAGTATAAGTAAATCCGCGACGAGTTACTGGTCCCCTTCGGTTGACTGAGAGTCTGGTACCTTGTCTGCATTCTTTCTTTTTTTGTCGTGTGTTGCTGTAGAGTACCCGTGAGCTGTACCGGTGAGTCGTATATCCAGCAGAGGCTAATCCAGAGTGAACTCTTTTGGTGTAGGAGGGTGCGCGAGTACCATGGATCATAACGAAGAGGGGAGCGGAGTTGGCAGTCACTGTACTCTTTAGTTCTCGGGGACGGCCTAATCCGTCACTGATATCCCGGAACATCGAAAGGCTCAACGCGCAATCGTGCGTCTCTATCGGGAGATATGATATAAAACCGAGGAGTCGCTCAAAAGCGCATCGCGTTTAAGATATGAAGAACAATGCATACCGCGAACAATGCCCTTGCTTCAGCTTGCGGCTTAAAACAGTGCGTGATTGATTGCTTCCAAGCGCTGTCCCAAACGCGCATGTGGCCTAAATCTCAACGCACTTTCTGCTTGGCTTTTTCTGAGGCATCTCCACCCCTTTGAAACATGGTAGGGGATTTACAAAAACAGGGGCTAAGAGATTTCAAGAACAACACGATCGATATGGTCATCGTCAGGAAGCACCATGGCGCCTGCAGAAGATCCAGGCTTTTTCCGTGCGATCAGCTACTTAAAATTTATGATGATGATTATAATGATGGTAGTACTTTTTTTAATTTCGCAGAAGTGTACGATCCGCTTGTTTTAATGCGTAAGCATTATTTGGAGTTTACCCCACCTAAAATTCAAAAGCAAGACGCTTTTAGCTTGACGTCTATATCTTAAAAATGCGTCGTTGGTCAAGTTTACAGTCCAATCATTACAATAGCGCAAATTTAGGTGGTTGATTCCTTCAGAATTAGAAAGGATAAAAACTAAAAACTAAATAAAAGTAAAAACAACACCGTGGGACACGATGCACTAGCAATGCATTTGCGCATAATAGTGAAACCGAGTTTAGAGAGATACACGGGCATTTCATTCTTTGATACGAGGCTGATTATACTGTCCTTGGTAAAACGTATTCCGAGCAATGCGCTTGTGTATAAAAGTGAAGCCAACTTTAGAGGAGCTCAGAGCTAGAAGGAATGCTTACGCTTGGCAGAACAATTCTCAGAATGTCTGCCCCCCCACCCCCCGTCCTTTTTTTGGTTCCCGAAAAGCGTGTCTCTTAGTGGAAATACAGGAAACTGAGACAAAAGGCCTACACCGACTTTTTTCGGTTTTACGTTCGCGACAGGATGCCGCGTAACTTCTTAGACTACTTCGCACCCTTTCCCGCCGTTGTATGGACGGGCTGCCTGGAGCAGAGCTCCTATTTTTGTAAGGTTTTAGAATAGTTATTGCGAAGTTAAGAATTAGATGGTACGAATTTAAGAGACAAAATGGGCAGCCGGTAGGGCAAGTTCGTGGCATTGCAAAAATTGGCACGATTACAGCGAATGTAAGAGTACACCGAGTTGCGTATAGTAGGTGCGCTTGTTAATCGTAATAATTCTAAACGGACTTCTGAAGACGTATCATGATTTGTATAATTTATAACTTAAACCCGAACGTCATTATTTTGAATCAGGAAATATAATTTAGAGTCATGCATGACCACGCAGTTGTATATGCATTGTAATAATAAGGCAAAAGCTGCAGACGTTTAGAAGAATAGACAGGACAGACGCCTGATTTCCCTCCGTTCTTGCGAACGCCTGCGCCTTCCCGGCGCATTCAAACCAAGTTGCCCAGCAACGCATCTGAGTGATACATGCTTGGCTGAAAGAAAACAGCTGTCCGTGGGTACGTATGCTACGCCTGGCTGATCGTTATCTGGATCATCACCACGACCTGTTTCTTACTGACGCAAGGAGTGAGATTGTGAGTGTGATCGCGCATAAAAGACAGTGAAGGGGGTCCCTCACGGTCGTCACGAGAAACCGGATCAGCATGGCAAGTGGTTGTTCTAGCGGAGGATGAGGAGGAGGAGGAGGAGGAGGAGGATGAGGAGGAGGAGAGGGAAGAAGAAGAAGAAGAAGAGGACGAGGACGAGGGATTACTTTAGTGATGAAGAGAAGTCAGCCTGGCAGCGAGCTTGGCTTGCTGCTCCATGTGAACATGCGAGGGGTGAAAATGAGCGCAGGAAGCGAAGACATAAAAACTCACACAAACACTAACAAACGCAAATAAGCACACAGAAACCTACAAACGCAGAAACACACTCAGAGCACACGCACAGTAGTAAAGTTAAAGCAAGCGTTCACAGGATTTCGTTCAGGCCGGAGTCACGGAGAAATGACACCAAGGCTCAATGTTTAACTCCTTTTTTTTCTGTTATTCTTTTGTGTTTTATGTTTATCCTGGTCAACTTGCCCAGTGTGTTATGTACCTTTCAATGTCAACCTTCTCCCCTATCCTCCTATTCCTATGTATTCTTTTCTCCCTATACCTCCTTCCCCCCCTTACACCAGCAGGCGTTCCGGTGTCCGCCCCCTATAGGCGAGACAATTTACGCCTGTTGGTGGATCTTCCCTTTCCAGTGAACAATAAATACATACATGCGTACTTGTACTCCGTGTTGCCGCGGCAGTGTAGTGCCATGAACCGTTGACGTTGTAACGTTTCAGTGGTGCATCGGCACGCACCCCAAAGTTTTTTTCAACGTTAGCCGTGGGGTGTCATAGCGGGAACACACACACAGTACATGTCCTATGTCCTCACGAACACTGCAAGCGTGACAGTGAGGGGAGGCAACTCGGCGCGTCTTGTGCAAGTAGTGGCCGTTTGAAGCGACGTTGAGGCGAATGCAGTGAACAACTGCTTCGTCGCGTTTTCCCGGGCCACACGGCACTCGGAAAGTGCAGGCAGGATCAATTCTGTACAATGGGTGATATTTTTTTATCCGTCCTTCCATATTGATAATTGTGAGTGCCGCGCCACGGAGTACGCAAGCGTCGCGGCATCGCGCCGAGAGAAAGGAATCGGGATGATAACGCTACAGCCGCGCAAGCTGTTTCGTCGGACGCCGCACTCCCCTTCACCCCACAATGTCAAGGTAGCCACTGTAGCACGACGTCGTGAAGCAAGCTGGCAGCGCGTGTATGCGGAGTGCGTATTTTATGGGCCAGTTGTTCCCGCGGAAACGAGGCTGGCTGTTGAAGCGCCGCCCGTGAATCCGCGAAAATCACCCACACAGAAGCTTCTTGCCCAAGAATGTACTGCAAAGCAACGTGCAAAGCAGAGGTCGTCGACGTTGTTTTGTGGCTCAACCTGGCCGCAATTGTGGTCCGCGTCGATCGAACCCAGATTCTGACCGTATAGATGAGGTGGCCGTCACCGAGGCATCGGTGTAAATATGCTTGTGGTTAGGATAGCAATGCCAAATGTGCTCTAGAGTAAAGCACTTTAGGGATGGGATTGGCAGCCTGGATTTACTGCTGATGCCCGGTATTGTGGTGACAATTCGCCAGGGGGAGTACATCCAGGGCGGGAGATGAAGCGGCTCACGGTACTTTTCTGACACGGGGGAGGTATAGTGTTTTGTTCCTCTAAGGCGGAGCTAGAACTCAACGGGTGACCAGGAGCCCTTGTCGCCAGCCGCACAGCTGCTCCTCTTTGACCAGTACACTAGGTGAGAAGCGCTTAGAGTCTCGTATGGTCCCCTATGTAGAAGTTGCCTTGGGACGGACGAGACAAAACCGCAGAGCTCGTGCCTGCATACTTTCTAACAGCGTTGTGTTGACCTTGGAAAGGGGCCCGAGTGTTTTGAGGCTGTATCGGAGCAGTCCTTCGCAGAGTGCTGCGTAAAGACGTACGAGGGGCCCAACATAACAGCCCCCTGAGCCGCTGGTTAGCATGCTTAACACCTGAGCAAAGGAGCCAAGCTTCTCCTTCAGCAGACGAACGTGTGGGGACCACGTCAGCGACCTGTCAACTGTTACGCCCAGGAATAGGTGTGAGTCCACAATATGGGGACCCCTGCCGCTGAAAGATGATAGCGGGAGACATCACGCCTGCAGGCTATTGCCGCACATTTCCTAGCCGAGATTTCGAGGCCGCGTCTTGACAATAAGTCCTCGATTGGATTGAAGGCTTTTAAGTGCGAATGCACTTTATAAGCGACCCCAAACCATCCACCGCCGGCGGCGGCGGCGTCGGCGGCGTCCGCAGTGCTCCTCTATATTTAAAAAAGGAACAGCATCCGGCGCCAGGTTTCGATCCGAGGACTTTGCGGCCGCAGCGCGATGCTCTACCGACTAAGCCACGGACGCCACGCTGATACCAGTGTGAGTAACGCGCCTTATATCTTTAACGCATTCAAACTACGTCGTCAGCGGCGTGCGTTGGCGACTCAGCGGCGTTATAGCGGCTTGATAACTGCGTGGTGTACACGTGATACTACAAACCCGATGGAAGAGATGGAAGAGAAGGCGGCGAGGCGGTGGGCTGCGGGGGCCGAGCGCAAGCGCCGCAAGCGGGCCGACAACCGTGCATTCGCACTTTCACATTCTCCCCCTCGGGGAAATGCGGGGGAATTTTGTCCTTCTGTCTCTCTGTGTCACTCGATTCAAAAGTGGAAAGAATGCTTCATCGCGAAGTATATTTAATAGGCAAGGAGGTTCCAAACAACTAAGACTACTGCCACGTCTTATTTGAAGGCGAGCTCATAAAACACGCCTGTTGAGGCAGAGAGAGAGAGAGAGAGAGAGAGAGAGAGAGAGAGAGAGAGAGAGAGAGAGAGAGAGAGAGAGAGAGAGAGAGAGAGAGAGAGAGAGAGAGAGAGAGAGAGAGAGAGAGAGAGAGAGAGAGAGAGCTCTTTATTAGATGACAGCAGAGAGGTTTGCCGGCATGTTCCCGCCTACATGCTACACTGCGGGGATCGGGAGAAGGGAGTAAAGGCCCTAAAAGAAGCAGGACAGAAGAGGGGGTGAAAGGATAGGTTAAAAGAAAAAGTTAACACGAAGCTTTGAGTGGTGACGTAAAAGGTAAAGTTCTAAATTGTCTCTGCGACGCCGATTTCGTGTAAATAGTCAAAGAAGTCATTCTTGCTCATAGTCATAGTCATTCTTGCTCATAATTGTCATAGTCATTCTTGCTCAAAATAGTCATTCTTGCTCATAACACGTCACTGTGGCGCAAAATTTGAAAGTTTTTAAATACTTCTTGCTTTTTTTTTGTTAAAAAACATTTTTTGTGGCTGTAATGGAGCTGAGTGAGATACTGAATCCTAGTTCTTTCAAATTAAACGAAGTTGTATTTTCTCTTCGTGTTTCCTTTAATAACATTTTTTGGGCATGCGTGCCATTTAACAAGTCCTGCGTTTCCAGTCTATATCATACATCTTCCGAACCAGAAATCATCTCTGCCACTCTTGCTCCCTGATAAGAGGTATACGTGCGGGGTCTTCCGTTGCGCCTTGTTGTCTGGTAGCCTGATATAAGGTCGATCCACAAGGCTGAAGGGGAGTTCAGCGTAGCCTGCATGTTCCGCCGGAATCAAAGCCACAACGTTAACGACACGTTTGCTGCTCCAGACCTGTTGCCACACACTCACGCGTGCCACATACGTATACTGGGTATCTCACCAGAGCACGGGTTCGCGGTTTCGATTTTCGGCCGCTGGAAATAAAATTCACTCGCTCCCTCATTCTTTCCCTCCCTCCCTCCCTCCCTCCCTCCCTCCCTCCCTCCCTCCCTCACTCACTCGGTTGCTGCGGGCTTATAACGCTAAAGCATTAAATCTCCATGTTTCAAGTTTGCTTTGTGAGATGCAGAAAAGCGTACATGCGTTGTGACGTACAGAAAATCGAGGCACTCTCCGGGAAAGGGTAACACTCCGGGAAAGGGAGGCACTCTCCGGGAAGTAGTGCTGTAGGAGGCTTCTGAGTAAGAACGACGGACCGTAGAACGTTCTGGACACACTTTGCATACGTCGCCGCGTGGGCCCGGAGCTTCACTCCACATCGTATGGGTGACGACGCAGCATGCCCGAGTCGAAGTCGGGGAAGACCCAGAAAGTACGCCACGGCGGAAGAGGCTGAGCAGATCCAAATGTCACTCACGTAACCGCCGTCGGCAGCAAGGGACTGTGGATTATGCTTCGGCAGCGGCCCTATGAGGGCAACAAGGAAGTTCAACAGAAAGTTTAACAGCAGGATGATTAACAGGAGGTTCAACTCGGCTTTTGCCTTCACATTATTTGGACGTTCTAAGTGTCCCCCGTAATTTTTTCTTGAAGAAGGGAAAGCATGGAAATACCTGTGTGTCAGAATTAACACTGGCGTTAGAGGTCTCCAGGCGGTCCAAACTAATCCGTTGCCTTCCAGTACGCCGCGCTTCCGGGGCATCAGGGTATAAGAGGTAACGAGGCCGCGCACGCGGCTGCCCGAGCGCTTACCCACCGTGCGCCTCACCCATGCCCTCCCGGCTCGGAGATTAGAAAACCACTTCTGCGGTTTAGAGAAACCGTAAAACATTACTGCGATAACCGCCGGCTTTACCCAGCCCCTGCCAAGGGTCTGAGCAAGGTCGATGAGCCAATACTGCGGCACCTGCAGACGAACACATTTATGTGTCCTGCAGTAGCAAAGCATTTCGTCCCCCAAAACAGATGGGCGGTGTCTGCACTGTGGGGAGGTGTCCGACACCTTCCACATGGTGTGGGCATGCCAGAGCCACCGTGCGTTATCCCCCAACCCTTCCCCTACCAGAGAGGCATGGGAGGCAGCCCTGCTCAATTGCTCGGGGCTGGAGTCTTAAAGGAGCCATGAAGAGAAAATGTAACTTCGTTTAATTTGAAAGAACTAGGATTCAGTATCTTACTCAGCTCCATTACGGCCCCAAAAGATGTTTTTTTAACGAAAAAAAAGCAAGAAGTATTTAAAAACTTTAAAATTTTGCGCCACAGTGACGTGTTATGAGCAAGCATGACGTCATACGGGCCAACAATAAAACATAATTTTCAGTGCGTTAACTGCACGTTAGCATTCAAGTGATGCGGTCAAATGAAATTAGAGGCCTCATTACAGACGTCGAGTCATGTGTCATCGCGACAGGTCACTTAGGCGGCCGCTAATCGCGCAAACAAGGTTCCGTGACGTCATAGAAAAGTTGCGGGAAATTGGCTAGGGGGTCGCGACTGCTTCAAACGTTTTCTTTAATATCTCCGTTATTTGTTCGAAGATTGCGATGATATTTGTATGATTGTTATCGAGACTAAGCAGTCTTTCTAATAAGCCCAACTTGTATGTTGTCTTCATGGCTCCTTTAAAGGGCTCTAGCTCAACGGGCGAGAACAACGGCCTTGACGAATGGGGTCCCGCAATTTCTAGAAACTGCGCCTGTGCGGAGGACCACAGGCTCTAACTCTCTTTTATTCTTCTCATAAAATAAAGTTTCACTCCTCCTCATTCTCCTCGTAGTCCCAGTAGTGGCTTCGTTGTTTAAAGCCTGAGTTTAACTCTGGGTATATATACCCTTGCTCTTTTCCTTGCTTGCTACCTTGCTCACAGAGACTTTAATAGGACGACTTGCTAATGCGAGAACATTCTTGAGATAGCCCTACTCGTTTTGGCGAGGCTAATTCCTGGCTGTCTGGCCTCGAGGCGGCTCTCTCGCATGTAGTTCGAAAGAGTATGCTGGTGGTACGATAGTTACGCAATTCTCACTGAAACATTCGTACCCGCATTCTTGATCATATTTATATTTCAGGCTTTTATTAGGTGTTCCACTGAATGAAGAGCTCTACCATCGAACAGCGTAATACCTACCCCTCTTTGAATGATTTGACTGGCCAAATCATTAGGTCATTAGATCTAATGCATAGTGTTTCAGATCTAACAGATTTTTTTCATGAAAATCGTCAATGGCGAATGAGAAAACTGGTGCAGCCAGCAGCCCAGCACGAAACAAAATTTGGCCGCGTATCTGCTCCTTTCGTTGCAAATGTCGTCAAAAGACGACAGTCTTTGTAGACATTTGCCAAGGAAATGCCCCCCTTCGCTTTCCCGCTCACCTCTCATGCTGTTCCTGTTCCGTCGCGCTCATCCCAAGGTAAACACACTGAAGGTTTGCTCAAGGTGATTTGAATTTACCGCGTTCCATTGCTACAGGCGGGGTTCCTCGATGCCAGCGCTGCAGTACGGCGGAAACGCGCGTGAATCGACGCGGCCGACTTCAAGGTTTATAGAACCGCGTTGCCGTGCTCCACGTGCGTTCCAAGCAGAACGTGAAACCTAGCTAGTGGAACCTTTCTTTGCTGTTGCCGCGTGATTTCTCATATGCCGCCAGGAGGTGGCGCGGGCGACAGCAGGCGGTACGCGTTGTTCTGCAGTACATGTAGAATATCCTTTGCTATCAAAAAACCAAGCATCCAGGAATTTTTTTTAATAAAGGAACACTGTAAATATCCCTTGTGTACTAATTTCATGTCTTATATTTGCGTAATGTCTTGGTCTTGTTGAACAAAGTTGACAAGTATGAACATATAAACCGGGCTTAGACGTTTACATTTGGCTGTAAGTATATAAGACTATTGCGGCGGAAGCATTTTACTTGGGCCGGGTGGCTGAATCGAGTTACAGACAGACAGACAGACGGACAGACAGACCAAAATTTCTGGGTTTAAGTAGCCCAAGAAAGATTATCGTCTTTAAAAAAAGAAAATTGAGGGCCATTCTGCCGGTGAGTCTGAGGTATTGGTAGAGCGTAGGGTGCAGGCGTCCTTCAGCAGCGAGCAGGGAGAGCCGAACGAAGCGAAAGAGAGAAGAACAAACAGTAGGCACGATAAAGAACGGTAAAACAGGAGGAGGGCTCGTCTTCGTTGTCCCCAGGCAAGCCGCTCCGCGCATGCCCAACAATCCCAGGCGTTGCCTAGCAACAGAAACGAAGCGTCCTCTTTCTTGTTGGCTACGCCATTCTTTTCTAAAGCATTATGTCGCTCAGGATGCTTCAGAATCAGTGCGCCCTATGCGTTACGTTCTAACGGAAACGAGCCGTCCTTTGTCTTGCTGGCTCGGCATATCCCTTGACACGGAAGGCTTTTTCAGGAACGGCGTGCCAGGTGCTCTCGAAAAAAAAAAAAAAAAAGACGCTGTGTACCTGTAATCAGGTGGCCATATGAATGCGGCATATGGCCGTCTTTATACAGATTTCTTTACTACATATATAAAAATGGGGACTGCACGCATCTTTCGCTGGAACAAGAGCGCCCGGATCGTTAATCAGAGATCGTTAACGACGCGGGACATAAAAAGCCTGTTTTCTAAAGGCGTGAGTGTGAAGGGGGAATCTAACGCTCGTTTGTCATGTTATCAGCTTTACCAAAACTGCTTCTGCAGTAGACTTTACTGCGAAGCAGCGAACACCTGTGTTAAGCGCTTGTCGACGCAACGCAGCTGCCGCATCCAACTGTCCTTGCGCCACGCAGCTGTATGCCGATGAATTGTACCTACGGAAGTTGATTTCATAATGCGGTTCGATGAGACGTCAGCAGACTGCACAGACGGGCCCAAGACGTGCACAGTTGTTCCGCAAGCGCTATGGTTAGGAACGCTTTTATTGCTTTTTGCGAGTTTTACCAAGAACAGCGATGCGAAGTCTAGTGCCTGGCAGTGTTTTAACGCAGATATGGTAGTAATGACGTTAGTGCGATTACATTCTGTTTGCAAGTACAGTTGAACCTCGTTATAACGAACACTGGTATAGCGAATTATCGGCTATAGCGAAGTAAATACAAACTTTGGTTGGCCACGCTTAATTTAAATGACACTTATTCTTCTGCAACGAAAGTGAAACTGTGAGAGTCGCGCGCACTATCGGATATAACGAAGACATAATAGCCACCGGACAAACATCCCATCGTTCCTCGAAAAAATAGGAACGCAGGCTTGCTGTGTCAAATCAACTTTGTTTTGTTATAATTCCCCGTTTCATGTTCTGGTTCATTGAGCTTGAAATGCCACAAGGAGAAAGATAAGGGTTACCTTGTTTATAGTATGTTCGAAGGTCAAAATAATGCGTTTTGAAAGATTTCCGCACGCGCCCGATAACCGGTTAGTCAGAACCAATTTTTACCTCTACTGTTACAACGAATATCGGTTATAACGAACTAAATGACTGTCCCGGCACTACTTCGTTACAACGAGGTTCGACTGTAATGCAATACACAGTCGAGTCCACTTATAACGACACCGTTTGTAACAATATATCGGATATAACGATGAACGGCTATGGCACCGTCAACTTTTGTATTATTGCTATGGTAAAATAAACCGCTTATTACAATGCTCCAGTGCCACGATATCGGATATAACGATTGAATCCGGCTATACTGTGCACAAAAATGTAACAGTGATGGCACTGATGACTAATGAAGCGGTTGCGCAGCCTACTCACGTAGTGTCTTCCTAGGAGGCCCAATGCGTGACACAGGCCCTTGGGGGACTTTGTTTCCGCCAAGGACATTTACCTCAGCTAGGTGAAGCACCTATAGATGCTCTCGGAAAAGATTTGGGCTAGCCTCACACGCGGCAAACAAAGGTGACCGACTGTGGCTTCTTTTCCGCAAATTAGTAGCAGTATGACCTTGCTGGCATCCGAATAAAATGTTTTGCGCTCTGTTCCGTCTCTTTATATCGCAACCCGCTTATAACAATTATTGGTTATAACGATGGGATTTTCTTTGTCATCAGTTCATCGAACATGACAACGACTAGAAACGCGCTTACTTGCCCAATTATGGGACTAATAAACGAATGTATACGGGGTTGGGTCCTTGGCTTCGGCCTCGGTATTTCGGGCTGCATTTATACCCAAACAGAAACAATGATAAATTACTGAAATAAGGCATGTGAACTAAAAATTCCTTGCACTATGAAGGTTCACCCACCCACCGCAAAGCTGAATAAGCAACAACAAGAACAAAACTCTTACAGGAAATACGGAAGAAATTATTTCACCTTTGCGTTCTCCTTGAAAGCGAACCTGGCCGAAAAAAAAAAAAAAAAGTCATCAGCTGTGACGTCACTGCGTCCGCATTCATAAGTGTCGGCGCCTGGTTGGTGCCTATTGCAGATGTGGAAATTGAAGGCCACTGTTGAAAGAAGCGTTCAGAGCGAAGCACGGCGATCGCACCTGTGATGATTCACGGAAGACGGATACAGTGACAGCACCGTCTCTGGTTTTCCGATCAGCTTCGATTTCACTCAGCGTGCCGGGGGAAATAATTTGAAGTGCAGAGCACTTGATGGGCTCGCCTTGTCGTCTTAGCTCGGTAACGGTCGATGCGACTGCGGAATCAGGCGGCGCTGCGAGATACCGGACCCAAGTAGAGCCTTCTGTAGCGGCGTCAGGGAGTGACGCGGAGGCTTCGAAAACCACACGGTTTAAATAGTCATAACCGTTCGAACCTCGGGAACCGCTGGCGCTTGCCATACATCTCCTTGTTGTACCGGCAAAGAAAACTGCCGGTACATTTCAGGCAAAATCTGTGTATATAACCGGCAGCCCCCGCGATCATTTAGTTAGGAACGCTGGTTGGGTTGGTTTTTACGATCGTAAGGGAAAAAAGCGGCCGCGCAAAAGAAATGGCGCGTTCGAAATGACACACAAAGGCTCCGGCCGTGCAAGAAAAAAATTACGCGTTCGAAATGACGCAAAACCGCTCCAGCACACGAAGTCAAAACAAGCGCAAAAATAACAGCACTCCCGCTGGCGCAGTTTCAGGCAGGGGGCGCGCGAGCACTGCGAAGGCGGGAAATTTGAAATGCATTGGGTGTCAGCAGTGAGCGGATAACGGCGCTGCAGCCTACTATGGCGAGTCACTGTTCTGCACATCCGACAGCTTTCACATTGAGTGGAACGGCTTTAATTTTTCTGCAGTGGCTCTAATAATCTTGTTTCCGCTGATAAAAATTTAAAAGCGTGTTAATTTGAGCTTCTTTATTTTACGTTCGTTTCACCAAAAAAGCACAAGCGTGTGTGCAGTTACAGCACCAAATTACGACCGGAAGTGCAAGCGTCCGTTGCGTACTGCACTATATGTATGTGGCAGCTTTTGTCTTTGGGTGCGCTTTTATTAAAATACGTTTAAGAATGAGACCTCGGTCAAGCGGTTTTTCCACATTTTAGCGCCATCTACGTCTGCAAAATGGAAGAATAGAAGTCTATTTGAAGTAAAGAAACGGTATAACTATAGTAGTTCTAAGACCAGTTTCTTGGGGACATTAGAGTAACACAATATACGACCGACCCAATTCCGACCATGTAGTCGACACTCTTAAAAAAAAAAGGTCGGCGCACTTACTAACAGAGCACTAACCAGTTACTTGTCCCAGTATTGACTAGGTACTTAGTTGCTTTTACTAACTGGTCATGCATGACCTAGTAAAAAGGTACGCGTAACATTGTGGATCTGCTGAGGGCGCAGCGCGACATAGACACATTCATCACGCACATATCACACGTGGACAATCAACAAATGAATTGAGCAAGAAAGCCAACGGGATGCACGAGCAGAGCGAGTATTAAGTTACCGTAGAAATAAATCTGCTCTTCTTGCTTTTATAGCCAGCAGATGAAAGTCCTCTAAGAGAGTCGGTGGGCATGTCGTCAAAATGAAATATTTTAGCGATAATTTTAAAATTGTGCATTTTAATGTGAGAATATACAAGACAGCATGTGGATTTGCAAAAACTTTTCATTGTGATTTGGTGTGGAAAACGTCCTGTAGTTATTATGTTAAAAAATCCATAGCATTTGTTACTTCAGTGAATGTATCAAACCAGCAGCAGTTACTAAGTGCACTGTCTCGGTTCCAGACTTAGTGGTAGGACCTACCTACCGTTCTGGGGGGTAGTAAACTCCGTAAGGAGTTAGTAAATACAGCCGTTACTACCCTTTTACGAGCTTTTTTGTTAAGAGTGGAGAAGGTTAGCTTTGTAGTGACTGACAGATCCCCGAAACATGCCTTGAAGTTATGCATGGTTGAGCTTCCTTTCCCATTTACATATTCACGAGCGTTATGATGTGTACGCTATGAAGCTGTCACTCTGCGCATGAGCGTAGAAGGCGAAGGCGTCCAGGAACTGTACGCAGGCACGCAGGGCCGCACAGTCTTCCCGCTGCCATCTGTGAATAAGAGCATCTCCCAGAACTGACATCTCTATTATTGTGCGGCCGCCCGGCTTGTCTACCGTGGCGTAACTTGAAGCAACGCTCGAGCTTGTCTTCGTCTTCCACTTCGCACCCATCTCTCGCTTGAAGACGAGAACTGTCAGAAGGGACGCAGGCGTAGTCAGCAACCGAGAAGCGATAGCTCGTATACCGGGAGTTTGGGGAGCCAGGTGATATGTCTCGTTCACCAAAAAATAGCAATTTTAGCATTTGGTATAGACTAACTCTATAAGGGAAGGTCTATAGACCTACTGCTCGGTGCGATGCCACAAAAATGTGTTCGCGCCGGCATCAGTAGCGAGTGCAGCTAAGCTAACAAAAACACGCATAAAAATTTAATCTGAGCTGCTTAGCCAGAAACAAGATAAAAAACAAAGGAAACTTAACAAAAAATGACGCCGTGAGCCATGTGATAGCAGATATGATGCATTCAATTTCGGCACACCCACAACCATACCCAGCTTTCTCGCTCAAAATTACAACCTCTCGGGAACTATAGAAAAACCACTTTAGGAAAATGATACTTGGCATAAAGCTAGAAGTCAACGTGAAGATTAAAACGCTAAAAGAACATTTCAGGTTTCTGAATATTTTTTTGTGTAATTCGCTGTCAAATCGAACTCCCCATGCATTTCTATGGGATAGTTCCCATGGCTCAGGAACCCAGTCGCGCAACGTGCGCGACTTGAAACTGTACACAAAGCAAGTATTCACCCCAGATATTAGCTGTGCAAAAGAACTTTTCATTTCGCTAAAAAATTGCAGAGTAATCACTGTTCAAAGGACTGCCATGAGCGGGAAAGCTGCACATGTGTGGGCATTTCGGCGGCTAATGACTACGGTCAACTACGGCCCCTTGTTGACAAACAATGAGTGTAGGGAAGGATTCACGCCTCTGGGATGGAGGGGTATATTTACCTTTCATCCCACGCCTCGCTGGCGTGGGAAGCATCATTAGGAAAGAGGCACTGCTCCCGCTCCTCGTAAGACGGTATGCCCTTCGGCAAATCGTTTGGTGTAAATTTATGCCTTGGCAGTCTAGCCAGAGTGACGAAACCGGGATGCTTTTGCGGCGGAGCTGTTAAAGGCAAACTCCAGTTTTTTTTTTTCTTCTTGCCTTCGGTCACCGGCTCTTCATACTTTGAATAAGAGGGCGCATGTTGCCCAGAAAAAGATGTATTCCCAGCAGTGCATTTGTGTTTAAATGTAAAGCCGACTTTAAAATGTAAGCTTGGTTTTTGTAAGCTGGCTTCCCCGCATTGTGAGTTTAACAGTGAAGCCTACTCATAAAGTAAAGAAAAATTGTAGGCGGCAATGGCCGTGGACACTGCGGAAGGAGACCACGATCGCGCCACGAACACCAAGCGCGACGCCCGTCGGGATGCTGATGCCGCGAGGCAGAAAACGCAAGACGTCGGCGTGGCTATACAATCCCGCTCCCCGGCACGATGGCGGGGTTTGAGCCGGAGTTCGTGGCCAAACAATAAACCACAAACGGCTTCGTGGGTCCTCCGCCTTTACAAAATGGAATTACATGCAATTTTTTGCCCGGACATGTAGCTTTCAATTTACAAAGTTTTTGGATTTAATGAGCCAAAACTGCACCTGGGCTGTGAGACGTGCCGTAGTGGAGAGCGGCATATTAATTTCGATCACCCGGGTATCGTTAACGTGCCCTGAAATGCCGGCAGACGGGTTCTTTTGTTTTTCGCCGACATCAGAGGAACACCTGCGGCGGCCGGAATCGAACCCGCGCTTTTGGGCTCAGCAGTACGGCGCCTTAGTCACCGAGCCATCGGTTAAAAAGAAGTACAGAGAGTTAAAAAAAAGGTGTCTTAATTCGCATACGGGAAGTTCTTTGCTGGCTTTTATTCTGGCTTCGCTCTAACGCCTAACGTCGAGGAGAGCGTGAAAGCAGCTTGACTGTTGACGACATCACTGCCGGGACATTGAAAGCAAGCTGTGAATGGACCGCTCTTCCTGCAACTGTTGAACCGTGGGTGTACACACGTCAGTTTTGTTTGTCCTTGAAAGTCGGATCTACTGCGGGTAGGAAAACGAGATCTTACCAATGCATGCTAACGACTGATGCGTGTCTGTGGCTTCAGAGCAAAATATTTTCTAGTTAAACGCACATGAGCTCTCCCCAGGATCAAAAGGACCAACGTTGTAATTAAAACAACGGTAGAAAGTTAGCAAAACAAATATTTTAACTACCCCACGGTAATGAACAGCGATTTTCTTCCAACGCTGTTTCGAATGAAAATAGCTTCTGGTGTCGCCACACACATTCGACGTCTCATTTTCACAGTATCCCTCACTGAGATGTCATAAAGCGTTGTTAACAAGATGCAAATCGAATAACAACATAAAATATTCGGCGCCAATAACGACACACGGTATTATTTAAAAACGGCAGAACGGAAGGTTGTCTTTGTAATGGAAGTTGTTGCTAGGTGGAACTTGGAGAGAAAATGAAAATTATCGCCTCAAGTTTTATTTAGACTGCCTAAAAGCTCCGCCATAGTGCCGCGTTTTCCTATCTGCGAGCGTCTTCCATGTTTTACTGTCTATCTTGAGAGGACGTGGCGAAAGAACATTGAACTGTATTGTGTTGAGATGTGCGGGTGGCAGCCGCGAGCATGCTCGCGGCTTTATCGCGCGTTATGGCACGCGTTATCCAGCTTCCACAATGTTATCACGTGCACGCGATAACTTTGTAGAAGCCGGATTGCGTCACAGAGAGCTATATCTCATCACTCGAGTGTTGAAGTGGCACGAAGATAGCATACGGCAGTTCTCTTATGCCACAATATGTTATTGTTAACCCCCCCCGCTCTTCCTGCCTCCACACAAAATTTTGTGGTGTCCTTACGTAACTAAAGATTTATTCTTGTAAAAACATTACTTTGTATTGACTCATAAGCGCACATTTTCTTTAAACTTTCCTGTTTATGTTCAGGCGTCAATGTTTAAAGCAGGTACCTTAAAAAATTGCGCTGTTCCCGTTTCTCGCTTCCTTTTTAAGACGCATGATCTTGAATTTTGCTAAATTAAGCTCATTTCTTTATTCCTACGGGCTTTAACAAGTTCGAAAGGGACTTAACACAGCGCTCGCATTAGTAGGCATAGATTCGTAGAATAGTTCTGCTCTCATTTTCTATAACCCTATATTTATAAGAGCACAGACTTCCTCACAATGCACGCGTGGTATGACAACAAGTCTCACTCTTTTATCTATCGCGCTGCGATTTCGCAACAAGAGATAAAACGAAGTCATGACTCGCAAGTGTCGAATGTTCGACCAGTCCTGGTTACGAATCAAAACGGAATAAAAAATATAAAAGAAAATGTGAATCGCGAAACTTCTTGGGAAGAGAGGTCTCAGACGTTTTTAAAAGTCGGAATTTCTCACAATTATTTTTTTTTTCGTATTCAAATATCCTCGAATTTGTTTACTGCGCAAAAATCCGACTCCACAAATGACCAGTTTTTTTTTTCCGCCCTTAATAACTGTATAACGGTACCCAATACCAAACGATTCGGTCGAAGAAAAGTAATGAAGCGTGGCGGCCGATCGCCGAGCGCGCAGATGTAGTGAGCGCAGCGCGCACACCGCGGAGAATCCGCTGAGGCCTCGGGTAACTCGAGGAAGGCAGTTCCGTGCGGGGAAACGCGAGCGGTCTCCTTTTTTGCAGCATGAGACGGACTTCCTGCTCCTACACGGAGAAGGATGCCGTTGCACCGAGAGCGCTCGCGCACGTGTTGTATGCGAAAGGCGTAACATGGCGAACCGCGGACAATTTCTTGGCGTCACTCCTTGGCGTCGGTTTCACGAAGTCAATTTCAGCTCGTGGTGAAAAAAAAAAAAAAAATGAAAAAAAAAACGCCGCAAAACACGCATATTCCTCAACTGTGTTGTAAGACGAAGAATAAACCAATTTTTCAACCGCTCGAAACCATGGCACGGTTCCTGTATACAACAGCTGAACATTACCGGGGGTAACTTGTTAACATTGTACAGCGTAAAAGAAAACTTAGATACAGTCAAGTTAAACACAAGTACGTAACAGAGGGGGTCCGCTTCCCTTTATAACAAGCTATAACCACCATATCTCGTAAAAGAATTGTCGAAAAAAGGCTATATAAGCGCGCAAGAAAGTTGTAGTAGGGGGGGGGGGGGGGCGAAGGTAGGTTTAGGGAGGAGGAAGAGGAGCACGGGAGAGGAATGCAGAGTTTTTTACAGGGACGTGGCAGAGCCGACCCCAGCTACACTTCCCGTGCCAGGCCACATCTGATGAAAAGTGGTCCTATCATGTACTGTAGAGGTTTCTCCATAGAATGATAGTCGACTGGAGCGCTTGTGGCTGCGTGGAAAGATGTAATGATGTCTGAGCGATGTTCTGAGAAGAAGGAGCAATACGAGGAAGAAAAAGAAAACTATTCCGTGAAGAAGGACGAGCAGCGAAGCTCGAGCGACGATATGCGTCGACCGGGGCGCAGTCCAAGCAGTGCACGAAACGAATCGCGTTTATTGTTTGTAATTTTAGGTTGAGCATAATTCCCTGCCAATTAGCTGCAGACCTATTCGCAAACTGAGTTACAAAAATAAAAATTCAGCTATTTATTTTGTTTGTTTCTTCGTTTGCTTGCTTTTGTTTGTTTGTCTGTTTTTATCGATTTATCATCTTGCCCCTGGGCCTGAATTCTCTCTACTTTATTCACTCCCCTGTTTGCATTTAGAAGAATAAACAACAGGGGTTCGCAGAAACGCTTTTGTAGATGAAAGCATTCAAATTTAACACAAACAGTAACGAACACAATGCCAAGGCAAGACAGTCGCCGCACATGCGTTACCGCACAGACGCCAATACACACAATAAGATAGCAATTGTGAGTCATGCTTAACAGGTTGCTCGCGCGAGACGCGCGGGACAAAAGTACGCAGCAGCGCAGCGATTGTGTACACACATAGGCTGTCCAGACCGCATCCGGGAATTTCCGTTTGGTGTTGCGGATGTTTACATTGCGGGGAATTAGCATATCATATTTATAGCGCCAGTCACGTGAGCACGCTCAGTAATTATTTGTTCTACAATCGCGCACATCATAATGAGGTCGTGCCTTGGTATATTTATATCGCTATTTCTCTACACCACGTGATAAGAAGGGAACACATCCAAAACCGACAGTTCGATAACTCAGGAACGCGTATTAAGTGCATCAATTTTCAAACATAAAGCAGCGTGCACGGCAGGATGTAATGGGAGGGTAAGTCAGATGCCATTTTAGGCTCAACAGATGAATGGCCTTTTTATTTCACTCGATATCTGCGTGTACGAACCTCCGGGTAATGATAACGGTAGATTGTGACTTCTTTTGAACGTTGGGTATGCTTACGACTAAATCAAATTGAACCCGGAGGCGCGGCTAGTGTTGTCGTGTACACGGTGTGCACCTGACAAATTCTGATAAGGTTAGAGACGCTTATGGATGTTTACCTTGCCTTGATAATCACGAGGTCGAATAGATGTGATTATGTTCGGAACAACCTATACCTTAAATAAGAGCACGTGGGCTGTTTATTGGTCGTTGGTGCCCTGTAATGCATGACCTAACAAATTCCATTACAAAAAAAAAAGTTTGACAGAAGAACAGATCTCCCTTTCTACCGTTTCCTTTTTACATAGACCTATAGGTAACGAACATTTATTTTTATCGATATTTTAATAAAATAATTACGTGTAGTGCATAAAACAGTTGCATATAAATGCCTGCCGGTCGGCCCATAGAAAAACATATTGGCGATTTTAGGGTGCTTACTCGACAAATAAACTTGTTTCAAGCAACTTCGAACGCTCACCGTTGTGAAGCACGAAACACCGTTTTTAGCGTATTGCTATATTGTCACGTGTACACCGGCGCCAAAAGGCGACGGTGGTGATGAAACAGCGTAGTAACCAGCGCCTTGCGCGCGATTAATACGGGGCACGGATAAACGACGGCGAAGGGGCATAATGATATATATATATATATATATATATATATATATATATATATATATATATATATATATATATATATATATATATATATATATATATATATATATATATATATATATATATATATATATATATATAAAACTTTATTTGAGAAAGCCCATGTCCTGGCTGCCGAAAAATCGTTTTCAGAGTCATCATAACCGTGAGTTTGATCTCTGGCTTCTGGAGCCCGGTGCTCGAGCTCCTCCGAAACAGCCCCGGCAGCTTCACCCACCGGGTCGCCCTCAAAGGTCAACGTAACAAACAACAACAACCGCGCATTTCTCGTACGCGACAATATCGACATTCACGGCAATACGCTGCAGTAACTCAACAACTATCCATTCGCCCCTGGCCATGCGCACCTGATTCCGGGTCGGGCTGTCTTTTCACATCTTGCTCGCCGAATATAAAAACCCTTGTATAGGTTGCTTTTGGAATTCGTTAGCAAACCAGGGGTGGTCCATATTACTTCAGAGAAATGCGCCACCACTCGCACCTCATGATGCCAGCGCCGCTTTGCTCCGTTAGACCGCACACTTATTGGACAGTTTCAGTTAGGCCCCTTGCCGCGCTGTTATATTAGGCGCTTTCGCCGTACACGCACCGTTACATGCGCCGACGGAAAGCGTTGCGCAAAGAAAGCGGGGCTTGACGTCCGCGACGCGAAAACCGTACACGTCTCGTTGCTATCCAAGGCCACGCAGCATCGCCCACGCTCACATACACACCACCGCACAGTTACACACAGCCGCGCCGACCTCGGCGCGCTCACACGAGTGTTCGGCGTAAGCCGGAACAACGCCTCCTCGACCAGTGGAAAGCCCCCGCACTGAGTTATAATATCCGGGTGAACGGTGAACTTCTAGTGATCATCATTCCCGAGGTTAGGCACGGTAGCAACGGTAAAATTAAAACCGTAAACCACTTAACGGGAGCACGGAAGCGAGCAGGCGACGCGGAGGCTTTCCTCTTGTCAAGGAAGGGTTGCCCAAACAGACGACCTTAGAGCAAGCGCGGTGCGAGATGCTATCGCCACCGCGGAAGAACAAGGTTTCGTATATATAGCTACTTTTGATCCGCCGTCCTAGCGCGATCCGAGCGATCTGCCACTTGAGATTCTGCGCACTCAGATTTCTTATTGCTGGGGAAATTCTCAATAGCGCCAGTTTCATTAAAAGTCGTGGCCAGGCTTGCAGCCCTTCGTTATATCGGCGGTGATATTGGAGCTATGTCGTGTGTGAACTGTTCCTTTTCCTTTCTTTGTTCGGCCCGCGCTGCCCGCGGTATACATTCTGCGTAGGAGTTGTGCATGTGCTGCGCTCTGCGTAAGAGAATTCGTGCATGGTTTCCGGGTCTCTCATGATGAAGCAACTCATGTCCGCTTGCATGATGAACCACTACTTTTAAAGGGGCCTCGAAGACAAAATATGGCGTTGTTTTACTTAAAAGAACTAGCCTTTGGCAACTCACCCAACTCCGTCACGGCACCAAAAGACAATAGCGACCTTTAGCTGACCGTTTTTCACGGCCCGCTCCGCTCCGACAGCAAGCAGGAGCGCCGTTGCGCATGCGTTGCGCGCTTAGCCACGAACGGGATTGGCTCTGGTTGCGCTGAGCTGACCTCCGGTACCGGAGCGGAGCGTCGAAAACGGTCAGCTAAAACTCTCTAATGTTTTCACAAAATGAAGAAAATTCGGGGGATAATGAAAAACTTTCAAATCAGCGTTACACTACGTCAGTAGTGCCTTAATAGGGAAAAAAATGCTTAAAACAGTGTTATAAATGTGTTAGCATTCAAGTGGTACGACGGAACAAAACAGAAGCACCACAAAAATTCCATTATCACCGTTCTTAATGGTCAGCATCCGCCAATAGACCAACCAAGTCCCCGTGACGTCATAAGGGCTGGGCTAGAATATGTCTGGTAATTACCACTACCTCATCCGTTTTCCTTGCAGTCTAGATTAATTGTTTGAAGTTCGTGTTAAATTTATTGGCATCACTCTTCTTTGGGGACAAAGCAGTGAATGAACCCAACTTTTATTTTGTGTTCATGACCCTGTAAGCGCTCTCCAACGGTTACGCTTGGCAGTCGAAAGATTGATGCAGCAAACAAGCCCCACGCTTAGTAATGATTACTAAACGGCGCGTGAAGTGCCTCCGCATTAAAAAAAAGACCTGGCGATTTGATTTCATGTCTACAAGTCCAGAAATGCTATCTCACCTGTGATAGCCGAAATCCAGTTCATTTTGTTGTTGATGTTCAAGCACTGCAAATGGTACATTAAAAAGACTTTCCAGTGTAGCGCTATGTGTTCATTGTGCGAAGCGTTCTGTGGCATGTGACCGGCACGTTATGAGACTATCTAGCCCCTTACGCCAATCATCTATCAACGACCCGCCTGTAAAGGGTGCATCACAGCACGAGCAGTGCTATGGCGGTGAAGCACACTCTCACTACTCTCACTCGCACTACATGATTTTAAAGCGAAACGTTCTTGGTCTCAGTGTTGACGGTGTCGCAAACAATACGCACTGCAGGAAAGCCAACTTTACGCAATGAGAGGCACATGATGGTGACGAAACAAGAACAAAACGCTTCGCGTGGTAGGAAGCGAACCTGGGTTCCTCGCATTATGAAGCCGACGTCTGTTCGATTGCGCCATTCGGGTCGCTCGGCATTTTCTTTGGGTTCGTTGCGAGGACTATGGCTTCGCACTTCGGCTGAGCTGAAGGTGGACTTTGGCTTTGGACTTTGGCAGTTTCGATTTTGGAATTCGGGAGCGTGGGTTTTGGACTTTGATTTGATTCAATTTGCATGGAGAAAGCTTCGAGTTTTAACCGTCTTTCTTTTGAGAAAGGGGCTTTGATTTTCTTCCTGGGAGAATCCGGGGATCCTTATCTGCGGATGCCTGTTAAAGTAAAGTGATTCCTTCTCCGAAGTCCTAGAATGCATCCCTTTTTTTTTTTTTTTTTTTGACTTGAGAGGGAGCAGAATTCTGCTTGTAGTTTTTGGTACTGTTATCTACCGTGCATCCGCTGACGGTATACGTCTCGATTCTAGTATGGATAGATCGTTAGCACCCGCAGACGAGCGAGTAACACTTAGCGACAATGTTCTCCATTGAAGCAGATAATACTTGGATGAGAGTCACTGCATCAGGGGGCGAAGCGAGTTTCTATAGCACGAGAAACGCCGGTTTGCGGGCAGTTTACATGAGAGTTGCGATTACGGAAATACTGAAGATGTTCGAGTATACTCTTATCGTGTATGTCCGTTCTTCTGCGTGCTATATCATCTCCGTCCGATTCAATGCCGCGTCGAGAGTTTCTATAGCGAGTGAGATATGTCGCGTTATCGACCATATGGCCTGACATCGTTAGCTGGCGTATACGAATACAATGCGCACACAGATGTTCTGCCCGAGAGGGTTCGCATAGGCATCTGGAATGTTGCGAGCATCAGCCCGCACGAGTACATTGGCTTTGCCCGTATTCCACCACCACGAGGAAGCACCATCCATGCATGTCTGCATTGTTTGCGTTGTCTGCTTGTCTGCCTTGCCAGCAGTGAGCAAACCTTCCTTGCCTGTTGTGGGAGTGCCCACTGTATCCGAGGCGGACAGCTTTGAGACGCGCACAAAATGACGAAGACGACTGGGTTAGTTTGTGCCAATGCTGACCCCATCAAATAGCGACTAAGACAGAGATGGCGACTCCAGTGTATCGCAACGCTTAGAAGAGCCAAGTAACGTGTCCGTCTGTCCGTCCGTCCGTATGCCCGTCGGCTCAACATACGTGGCAGCTGTGCGTGAACAAGGATTTGAAACGCTTATTGCATGCTGCGTCATACGGCCTTAGCCACGCCGTACTGAGTCAGACTAAGGAGTTACTACATGGGTTACAACATCACCCCTAAGGCGGTGGTAGCTTTGCTTGTAAGGATGTGGCAAGACTTGGGATGAAAAATTAAGAAAAAGCTTGCCCGTCACGCGGACGGCGCAGGAAGTGCCGGCACGCAACGCCGACTCGCGCATTGCCGGATGAGCGCGTTTATATGTGCGCGTAATCACCACCATCTCCATGAATAACCTTTTATCGCCCTTAACCGTCCCAGCGAAGGTCTCATAATTTAATGGGTGGTTAAAATAAGCAAGCGAAATGCCGTTTTTATACGTGGCCGTCGTTTTGTGGGAGAATTTGTAACTGGAAGAATGCTCAAATTGCAGAAAAGAGCATTGCGTCCCGTGATTGAGTCAGCGAAGAATGGCATATGTATTAAGCCCCTTCGAAACTAGCCGTGTGTTCTATCCTCCGCCCTGAAAGAGGTCATTCAGGACCCACCCCTTGCCGGCGCAGACGGCGAGCCGACTTTCTCCATGAGAACGGAGGGAGAGAAATGTGGGCCAGTTTTCTAATTAAAGAAAATGGCGGTAGAGCTGTTTCTAGGCCAAGGCTAGCCGACGAACTTTCCGCACGCGTATTTTCAAACATGGGCCTTCGAAGAGGCGACTCCTGTTGTGCGCGCCGAGAAAGAGAACCACATTTGAACGCCATTGCGAGAGAGAGAGAGAGAGAGAGAGAGAGAGAGAGAGAGAGAGAGAGAGAGAGAGAGAGAGAGAGAGAGAGAGAGAGAGAGAGAGAGAGAGAGAGAAGAGAGAGAGAGAGACTTTACTTACAGTTGAAGTGCGCCTTTTTGTGGTCGGGGTCTTCAGTCCAAGACTGCGTTGGTACGGCCGGCTGTCTTCGCCCTTTCCGCTGACCAGCGTACTCTCCCACTGCTCGCGTGAGGGATTGAGGGAAGTCACGGATAACAGCGCCGACAGTTAGCGTAAAAGGGTTACTTGTTAGTCTACCACTCCCAACAAGTCTTAGCCGCTTCGTAACTGCCCGAGGGTTACGAAGACGGTCGGCTTCACCCAACACCACCTAGATTGCTGCGTCACCCCAGGGGGCCGGAGTGGCGGTGGCTACCACCCCCCCAGCGTACAGGATAGACTTGTATTCGCATGAATACACCAAAAAGTGGAGGGGAGCACAGCCTCCCCGCTGGTTGGTATGGCATCGGAGGCGGAATCCGACGGTCGTGGTTTCGGGTTCCACACCGGGAGCATATTCCACTGCCTTTCTTTCATTCTCGCCCCGTAAAAGAAAGTCCCATTTTCGCATGAAAAAAAAAAAAAAAAGTCTAACTACGGACCCATATGCCCTGCTGAGCGTCGAGTCATTTTATTACGTTGAGAATAGCTGATGTGGATGTGGTTCGCCTGGCACCTTTAAGTGGTACATCTTGACACGTTAGACACGTACAACCGTTATGAATGTCTCCGGCTAGTCCCAATTTCGATCGCAGAGAGTCATAACATTACTACACATGTGGCAAGAAGCATACAGCTTTACTCGTCGGAGTAAGGTGACCTGTGCAGGGGGGGGGGGGGGGGGGGCGTTGAAGTGGCCAGCAGACTTTCTCAATTCATTGCTCTATAGAGAGCTAATCGTTCAATCTGCACCATGTTAAGCGTATCGCGGGGACTACTGCAGCTTATGGTGGCTGAGGCGACAGAAAGGCAGTGACAGGAGGTGTAAAACAAGTAATTAAGAGAGAGCACAACAAGGAAGCGCACAGGTGTTGTGGAAAACGTTCGTCGGTTCAAGTTTGGAGAGAGAGCAGGCGCGCCTTCCGCGTCGTGAACCAGGATAAAAAGACCATATCGGACTGGCTTCCCAGTCGTACAACCTCCCCGCCCCAGCCTCAACCCAATTTATTAACGCCCGGCAACACCACACCTGTTTTGAAGGCACGCCGCTGCGGTACTGCTTTTGCCTCGCAAGTGACTCGCTCCGGCGGTACCTTGCTCCTGACGCTTTTTCCATCGTCCGACGTCTTCAGTCAGTGTCTCGCATTCGCGCACTGTACCACAGAGGCAAGAAGCGCACGTTTCCCCTCCACCCCCTCCCTCCCTCCCTTGCTTCAACTTCGTTTAAACTTCAGAGTTCGCCGTAACTTCACTTAGTTTGAAGCGTTATACCTATGGAACTTCATTTATTGTAGTGTGTAACTTTACTTAGTATGATACTTCACTTACTATCCAAGAGTCCTCCTCTTCCGCAACAGCTGATGGCTTCCACTGCGACAGCGCAAGTAGTGGAGGCCATGTGCCTTCTTTTTCCTTTTTTTTTTTTCAGAGAAGATTGTGAGTTAAATCATGCAGTCACAAACACGCGGCAGGGGCAGTGGTCAATAAAGCACCAACACAGAGCATCGGTGCACTCGCGGGCGCTCGTTAATTGTGGTCGGATTCGTTGGCACGCCCGCTATTCACGGTGCCTTTCCTCTTCCTTGTTTATTACCCCGACATGAATGAGCGTTCTGGTAGAAAAACAGCTTTTATGCATCGTTATTACAAGCGATGGCGATGGCCATGACGGTTTAGGTAAATGGTTCGAGAGAAAAAGAGAAGCTTTCGCGGGGCACACTCAACTGGAACGCCCTTTGACCAAGTTTGCCTTATTTTCGCTCTTCAAGCTGCGGGTTTCGTTCATAACTCACCGTGGCTGCAAGTTTTCTTCGGGAAGGTTTTGAACTGCGTCGCGTCACGGATATTTGCAACGACAATGCGTTTCCCGCACGGGCAGAAGGAACACCATGGTGATCACACATTGTACACGTATCACGGCAAAAAAGGTGTCGAACGACCAAACATAGGAAATTCAGCACACACAAAATAATTCTAAACAAATTTAGCAAAAAAAAAAAAAAATGCGCTCACTTCCTCAGAAGCTCAATGTCTGCCAGTGATCACTATAAAAATGGGCCTGCATAAGCGATCGCGAGAGCAAGCGAGTAAGCCAACAAGCGAGCAAAAAAGCAACAGAAGCGTACAAGCGTGAAATCGCCGCATGCAACCACCTCCGAACGCAATTTGTGTAGCCGGTGATTATTGCGTTTTATATTCCAAAATGCGATGAGCCGTTTCTTTTGGTACTGTCGCATACAGGAAACGGCATGTTGCGTTTTGTTTCACTTTCATCAGGAAGATAATGAACATCAATATTACACGCGAGATATATTTTTTTTTTGTAATTTTCAGCTCTCTCGCCTTGCTTCCTGCAGTCCTTCATGATGAATTTTTCCACAAAAGCACAGAGTTACGCTTCGAGGTCCTGCGCGTACCGCATGCAGACGGCCTTTGTTCCGGCGGCCTTTGTTCTGCAGTATCACCATAACAAAGGCCACGTTTTTGAAGTCCGCAAAGATGGCAGAGTTTGAGACAATTTGAATTCTTATCCTCCTTCTATAAGTATCCGCCCAATATCGCTTCATGTGTTCCGTAATCGCTTCATGTGTTCCGTAAGACAAAACTATAGATGATATTCACTGATAAGTTTAGCTGTCCATTTCTTCGTTTGTCAACACTGGGAACGGCCACGGACATAGCCGAAGTGCCACGGACATCGCGCGGCTTGTGGCACTGCGTCCGCACGCCACAGAAAAGGGAAAAAAAACACGTGCGTGCTTCGTCTGCTTCGTTTCAACCCGATTCTCAACGGTGGTGTCAACAGCGATGTTATTAATCGCACTGACATTGGAGTCGAGGCATTACTTTGTGCTCAGTGGGGTAGAGTTTGGGGCGTTCAACACACATCATGTGCTTGGCACGGACGAGTACCGCCATCCAGCGGAGCCCGACATAACCAGTGACGGCGAATTCACATGGTTGCCTGCATGCGTGCCTCGCCAGTGAATATAGCCCATAGCTCGCTGACCTCTTGGCACAGAGTTAGCAAGTAGAGAGAGTCCGCCCCGTTTGTTTCTAGTAGTCTACAGTTTCTGTAAGAACAAACCCTGCGCCTTCTCTCACGCCGCCAGTGCAGATGTACAGGACTGTCCGAAGCCCGGACACGACGATATACGAACCAACGCTGAGTGGTTATTGCGACACACACCCCTTTGTTCAGTGGAGCACATGGCGTTTAAATAGGAGGCACAATTAGTGGCACCCGAGCCGAGTGCCATCGCGGGCTTAATAAGCGTTCTTCACGACCGCTTGCATCACCAGTGTGTCTTGCGCGCCCTTCTAGTGGATTCATTAAGTATCTTGTATAATGCGGAAGGCGGGTATCAGCTGCAACTTGAGCACACGTACGACAGCTATGAGAAGACAAACTTCTCAAATCTCATTAAAATTAATGACGCTAGTATTCATGCTCGGTTAATTTGTTACCACGCCGTCTTGAATCGCCCATAAAAAAGATTTTCATCTGCAAATGAGAGCGGTATATGCATCGCAGACATCGGCAGCAGAACCAACTTTCATTGTCTCATTGTTGCCCTTGAGGTAAGGGGGCGTTGTTGACCTTGACGGTTGCACGGTCAAATTTTCCTTCGGAGAAACTTACTCCACTCCACCCTGCAGGCTTACCCACAAACTTGTTGGCTACCATATGCGCCTATATGAGCGTGAGCTTTAACATCAAAACAGCGTAAGAAGCTTACCAGCTAGTCTACTGCTCACGACAGGTCGCGTACGCCGAGTCACGGCTTGGGGCTTAAAAAGACGGTCTCTTCCACTGCGAGTTGTCGAAGCGGCTCTGGCCAGCACTCCCAAGCGTTGGTGGTACCCCTGTTGCAAGGATGTAGTACTTGTGCTCCCATAAATACACCAGAGAGTGGAGGGAAATGCCGCCTTCCCAATAGGCGAGTGGGTAAGGCATAGGAAGCGTAATTCGAAGGTCGTGGGTTCGGGTCCACCCTAGGGAGAATGCTTTTCTACACTTTCTTTCGAACGTTTCAGATGTTCTATTTTCCGCGCGAGAACATGATGAATGAACTACCGCTCCTCCCATGCCCTTTTCGACTGCTTGAGTGCTGGCGCTTTCGTTTCCGTCTCTTTTCAACGAACGTCTAACTCACAATATAAATATAAATATATATATATATATATATATATATATATATATATATATATATATATATATATATATATATATATATATATATATATATATATATATATATATATATATATATATATATATATATATATATATATATATATATATATATATATATATATATATATAGATAGATATATATATATATATATATATATATATACATATATACATACATATATACATTAATCTGAATGGCTTCGTCTAGTGCTTGCGCCAACTTTGTATATGCGGAGGTCGCTGAACCGAGCAAACGGGCTATATAAACAATTTCGCAACATGTGGCAGAGCTCAAGTTGTATTCATAAGTACCGTTTCATCTCTGCTCGCTACGCTACATCAACCCGAATGGAAACGGGAGTCAGAGTCGACAAGTGGATTCTTTTATCCCGTTATTTGGGATCGTAACGCGGACATGTAGAACGAACGATAAACTTGCAAGGAGCCGAGTTCATGTCAGAGAATAAACAACAAAATATGACCCCGTCCATGTACGCAGGACATATTGCCCCGCGTGTATAAGGTCATCAAACGTAAGTTTCAACGGAAGGGGCCTTTGGTCGTGACCCGGGCGTCGTGTATATCAGTTTAACAGACGAGCGTTTTGAAAAGGGCTGCGCTGCCCACGGGGGCTCGCCAACTGGCGTCTACAGCTTTACAAAGCGCTCATTGTCGGGTCACGACCGCCAGATTCTTGTACTTCCGACGCTGCAGCCCCTGTCTAAAGCGGCTCCATTGCGGCCGCCTACCACGCGTGGAAGGTCATTGCTGGAATTGAAATATATCGTGTCTATATAGCGTGACTGCTCTGTACTTGGAATTTTTGTCCAAACTACCACAATTCTTGTGTCAGTGCCGTGAACAGTTCATATTGTACGTGCTTTCTGCCGAATCTTTAGCAGCCACGCACGGTGCACGTTGCTTTGTACACCCTTCTTGCGGGATAGTGCACGAAGATTAGTGTAGCATGAACTTAAATTTAGGTGGCATGTTCGAAGCTAGCGTAATGACCATAATGCTGATAGACAATATCGATTATGCAGATATAACTGAATGTAATAGGAAGTCTTCAAAGGAACACTGAGGGTATACAAAGCTTGTTGAATGTGCATACATATATATTCTGCATACACTCGAGAAGGAGTTCGGGAGATTGCAGATAACTTAATTTTCGGCCGCCTTTTCGCGTCTAAAAAGAATTTCGTAACCCGTTAAACCCATCTGTGGCTACGCCTCCAGTTCTGCAGATCTTAACCGAGCTGTTTTTTTCGAAGGAGAAGATTCTATGTCAGTGGCCTTCTGTGTCATCAGCTCACAAGGCGATTATAAGGAGCTCACACGCTTCCTGCGAGTGACAAAAATTACACCATCTTCCCGTAGGGGAACCCTGAGTAGTATGCAAAGCAGCCATGGGGTCCATTCAAGTGCCCATTAGTTTTCAGTTCGTCGTTTCCGTTAGGTTGAGGTACGTAGCTACCGTTATGGTAACTACCACACTTTTCACTTACCGGAACTACGAAATGGGAAATTGCGTTGAGCCCATGGCTGTTTCGCATACTACTCAGGGTTCCCCTACGGGAAGATGGTGTAATTTTATTAGATGCGACGGGGCTATGTCCATCCCTTGTCGTTGTTGCACCGTCTACACCCCACTGCGCATGCTCGGCTTTCTGAACGCCCGGTGGTGTCTTACCCTTTAATGGCTCCTGGAGCGACAGTGTTACCGGTGTCTTCCTGGGCCGGCCCTAGATGAGCCGAGCATGCGCAGTGGGGGTGTGGACTGCGCCACAACAAGGGGGGGACATAGCCCTGACCATGAGATGCTGGAGCGGCAGAGTTGCCGGTGTCTTCCTGGGCCGGTGGATGGACGGACGACGGATGACGGAGCCGAGAGCAAGAGATGCTTTGCATCTAAAAACTTAAACACCAGGGTGCAGAATGAAAGACTCCAGTGACAATCTGTGAACCTGAACGTTTAGTGCTCTAGCGCTGGGCGTATCTGCCTGCCGCAACTTTTATCCTTTCTTTGCTTTCTCTTTTCGCCCACTTTCCAATTCCCACGCGCAGGATAGCAAACTAGGCTCTAGCCAGTTTAACTTTCCTGCCTTCCTTCTACTTCCTTCCTTCGTGCATTCCTTAGCCGAGATGTTTTCATCGCATTTTCATTTCAACTAGCGGTTCTGAGTCGATGTCAACGGGTTCCTGCCTAAACTCATTCTCACTCTTTCTACGACCCAAGGATGTTGGGACGGGTGGCTTACTGACGTCCGAGAGAGCTGTGTTTTAAGTGCAGAGCGCTTTAGGGCCGCGCCTTGCAGCTCGCTAGGTTAAAGAGAATTTATTATAACCCACATATCAGGGCGCAGCGACTAGTGATAACAGCGCTGCCCTAAGAACAGAAAATTATCCAATCAGTCTGCATGTAACATGGTCTCGCTGGACCCAAGTAGAGTCGGCGCTCCGTCGTAGCAGCTGTCGTCGCGGCGTAACCCAGAGGCTTCGAAAGTCAAGCGGTTTATAACCGCTGGCGCTTGTCATACATCTCCCCGTTATTTAGCGCAAAGAAAACTGCAGGTACATTTGAGGCAAAATATATGTAATTAACCGGCAGCGCCCGCGTTCATTTAGTTAGGAACGCTATTTGAGTTGGTTTTTACGATAGCAAGCGAAAAAAAGTGGCAGTGCAAACGCCGGCACGTGCGGGGTGAAAAGCAAGCACAAAAAGAACAGAACTCCCGCTGGCGCAGTTTCCGGCAGGGGGGCGCGCGAGCACTGCGGAGGCGGGAAATTTAATTTGCATTGGGTGGTAGCAGCTAGTGAGCAAATAATGGCGCTACAGCCCATTATGACGAATCACAGCTCTTCACTTCCGACAGCTTTCACGTTGAGTGGAACGGCTTTAATTTTTTGTACACTTGTTCTCTTTCCCCGCCCCCGTATTTCGAAATTTTTGAGCCCTTTTTATTTTTAGTGCTGATGATGGGCGGCGCGGTTAATTTCCAGATATAGCTAAAATGAGACTTAGGCAGATTCCCTTGATATGTGGCGGCTCATCCGCGATTTGCTCGAGAAGCGCGCGGTAGCTGCCAAGAGTTTGATGTCAAGAGTTTCTCGGAGCCTGGTGCGAGGTCGTTTATTCCTGCGTGAAGGACAAGGTTTTCGACATATAGAAGGCACACAGTCAAGTAAACAGTATATTCTCGGAAAGAGCACTTGACCGTGCAACGAGTGCTGGAGGTCAGCCTGAAGGGGATCTAAGTATCGCTGAAGGAATTTCGTCTCCCAATCCCCTTAGGATTACGGCCGAGTCAACGGTTTTGGGGCACTTGGAGGCGATCTTTTCGGCATGGTCTTCCCGGCGGCCATGGCAGAGTAGTATTCTAAAAGGAGTATTCTTGAGCCCCTGTTGGAAATATGTTCGACGCACGTGAAAGAGGAACGTTTTAACAGTGCTTCAGCCGAGGGGCCGGCTTCCATCTGGTTAACAGGTTTTGCACTCATTATACAGTTTGCACGTGTGTTTAGATAGCATTAGAATTTATTCAAAAAACACGACAAAGTGCCGAAAAGAACCACAGCGGATACACGTACGCGTAATCGTCACATTGCCGACCCATTATACAAGTGCTTATATACAAAACAAAAGTGTAACACGCACGGCAGAACGATATCGTATGGTTGGCTACCAAGACATAAAAAACTAAACGTGAGTGAATGGGACTGCTACAAGCTAGGTTCCCCAGTTAGTTTTTAAACCGAAAGCCAGAGTTTAAGCCGAACATTTCTGTCAATGTGAGTACCGAAAACAGTTAGATCAATGCACTGTAAGTTATATACCGATGGGTTTTTGTAGGCACTAAGACAGTGCAGTGAGAGACTGCCCGTTGTTCAATGCAAGCCAAAGGACGAAGACAGCATAAACCGAAAACGCAAGGGTCTTATGTACCGATAAAAGGAAGAAAGGGAAGCAGCTAACTAGTGAGTTGGGATTTTTTCAGTAATACGTATATTAAGACCTAAAACGGAAACCGCTGCAACGAAAAAAACAAAAAAAAAAGATAATGGCAGAATATAACGGCACACACGTCCTCCGGGGAATCAGCATACTGTCGTGCAACAACATTCTGCGTCCCTTCCATGGAAGTTTAAAACAATACCTGCCAGGAGACTTGCAAAAAAAATAAAAAAAGGTAAGCACACGGGGCACATTATGAGGCTTCTTGACTACGTCTTACATCCAGGGCAAGGTTGTAGTAGAGGGATAGTAGATTAATTTATATATATTTCTCTCTCTTGAGCGGGTGGTTACACCTTTCTGAAACGTTCCGTATATACGGAATGATGGGAATACTAATTTTTTTACCTTTGCTGACACACCGCCGGAATAAAAACAGGGATACGTGTCCGCAACTTATGATAATAAAGTACGGTGTTACGTTAAACAATTTTTACAGCGGTTTTTATCTCTGTATGACCGCCAGAAATGCCAAATCATCATCCGTATGAGTTCCGCATGAGTTTCGTATATACAGAGTATACGGAAAATCGAAGAAAAACATATGGTGCCGTACTTTGCGCTTTAATTAAGACAGAAACGGGAAAACGGTGTCAAACGTACATTTTTATTCTGACAAATCATTTCATTCCTTTGTTTTTGGAAATATTGCCACTTACCCGCGTTCCACATAAGCCTAACCACCACTTTCGATGGCAAGCACCTGGAAGGCACCAGCTATAGCACATACACAACGGGGGATAGTGCATGGCAGAAGAGAGAGAGAAACGTTTATTAGAAAGAAAAAAAAGGTGTCGCTATCGTCCTAGGGGTGGTAGCATCCTTCCAGGGCCCCGGACTCTTCTGCTCCTCTCCGGGCTCGAAGAATCAAGTCCTTCTGAACCCCCAAGTCTGAGCTGGCCAGAGCTTCCTCCGATAGCTCGAACATGTTTGTGGTGGTGTTTATCGAAGGCCAGATAATAGGGTAGAGCCCATGTTGCACGAAATAAGTTGGAAGGGTTTCCGATTTTATTGCATGCGTTTGAGGGAACATTTTAAATAGTCGGGAATTGGGCAAGTGTTTCTCTGGATTTTGCCTCAGTGTTCGAGCTTCGCGCGCCAGAGAGGGTTCTTGTCCGGGTTGGGGAAAAGGGGCTCGTGCACCTCTTAGGACCGTGAGGCATTCCCAGAGCCGCTTGGGATAGCCCTGTCGGCTTTTGTTTTTTTTGCAGGCGTTGTTTTTTGCGAGATGAGGAGTGCCTCTCTGATTTCTTCGAGGGTGTTGGATACACCCAAGCGCATGCGCCTTTTCATTTGCCGAATAATTTGGGAAACCGAGGGCTGCTTTGTAAGCCATGCGGAGTATGACGTTGGCTTGATCGACATGTCTCCTGTCTGCTAAGGCAGTGGAAAGGCAAGCTATATGCCCGGGAGCTTGAAGCATGGCAGAAGCTCACGACGAAGAAGGTGAGCAGGGCAGGGCAAGCAGTGGGAAGAAAAGAGAGAAGACGAAGAAGAAGAAGGAGAAGAAGAAGAAGAAGAAGAAGAAGAAGAAGAAGAAGAAGAAGAAGAAGAAGAAGAAGAAGAAGAAGAAGAAGAAGAAGAAGAAGAAGAAGAACAAGAGAGAGAGAGAGAGAGAGAGAGAGGAGAGAGAGAGAGAGGAGAGAGAGAGAGAGAGAGAGAGGAGAGAGAGAGAGAGAGAGAGAGAGAGAGAGAGAGAGAGGAGAGAGAGAGATCGGCCGGAGCTAGTCGCACCCTTGTGGGGCAGCGTACAGGTTCGCCCCTTGTGAATAAACAGCTTGCTCGCAACTACTGTTTCAACCGTTACAATTTTGTCTGCATTAGTTACACGTGGGTTCCTAACATTCCGCATGAATTCCGTACTGCCACAATTCCGTATATTTCAGTGGGGATGCATATGCATAATGCTGTACAACTTGTACTGCTATGCGTAAAAACAGATGAGACCGACTGTAGGAATACATCACCGCGGCGCTTTGCGACGGCGTTGCGCAGAATTGCCTCATCGGTGACGCTACCTGTGCACATTGGTTTACAATTCAGATGCGACGCGCGAATCCATTGTTTGAGGGAGACTTTCCTGCAGTGATGACGGCGGATGCGATTGAAATCGTCGGTGGCCTTGAAATGCCATGTGGGAACCGTGCTGGGACGTGCGCCTAACAAATACGCGCTCTCTCTTCCGGCCCATTGTTTCATCTGCAACCCAAATCTGATGTCGAGATTATTCTTGGGCCTGCATCGTAGCCCCTATCTGTACATGCGTGTATGCATGTATATAATGAACTCGGTCGGCGACGAGAAGCGGTTGTCTCGGTTTCTTTGTTCCAAATACGTCTCAGAGTCCCGTTAACTTTAACTGGTTGGCGCACGCTGGCCAGACTTGAAAACGGCGCAGAGATATTCACAGCATTTTTTTGTGTGTCCCGTGCTTCACACAGTGCCATCATCTTTGTCCAGTATAAGCGGTGAATTTAGTGCTGCATAAACACAAACGCTCGAACATTTCGTCTTGTACCAAACAAGCGATCGTAGCGTCGACCAGTTAACAGCCGGCAAACGGCGGCACGGTGTACAGCAATAAAAAAAAAACTTTCCTGCGAGGGTTGCCTTGGAAGCTCTGGAAGGAAGCTCTAAACCTCATGGAAGGAAAAGTAACAAGTAGGCGGACCGCATGAGCGAATTCGGCGCACCTATCATGCTTGCTTTATGGGTGAGCATAGAAGACTCAAGCCGTAATAACACGTGTAATGCCCGTTCTACATGGTGCGAATTCGCAGCTGCGGCGCCGCTCGTGCGGCAAAACGATCGATTTTTTTTTTATATTTTCACTGTTGCGACAAATTGCCAAATGCTAAGCGGCGTTCACAGGAGATTTTCGACTGTTTCAAGCCAATTTGCCACAGCAACGAGAATAGGTCGTTTTGCCGCGCACGAGCGGCGCCGCAGCTGCGAATTCGCAGGCGAAATTCGCACGATGTAGAACGGGCTTAAGATATACAGTAGGTAAAACGCTTGTCTATAACAGCGATTTCAATTTCAACTAGTTACATCTGAAAACTGTCCAAACGTATACTCTTTACAAACATGCTGGAGACTAAAAGGGTGGGCTTACTTCAGAACGCCGCAGTAGTTTTCTTCAAATCCCGCTGGGGCGAAGCAGGATAAGGCTGAAAGTACGGAAGCTGTGCTGCAGACAAGTAAAGTTTTACCGGCTGTACTATGATGCAGCGTCCGTGAAGCGATCTCGCTGAGCAGAGTCGAGTGAACGATAGTTCAACGAAGAAAGAGGACACGTGAAGCCAGCACGCGCTGCGCTTGCATGTGCGCGTGCGTGTGAGTGTGTGTGTGGCTGCGTGCGTGCGTGTGTGTGCGCGCGCGTGCGTGCGCTTGTGTGTGTGCGTGCGTGTGCGCGCGCTGGCTTAAGCTGCCCCCCCTTCTCCTCGAAGAGCCGGCCAACCACTGGCGGTGTGCTGCGTCGTGACGTCCGGAGCCGAGTCAGCGCCGGGCGCCGCGGATGTTTGTGCGTGTGTATGTGTCCGACTTCCGCGATCAGCAACAGGCGCGACGACGGTGCTGATCACGGAGGCCGTGATGTGTGTGCTTGTGTGAAGCCTTGTGGCACTCGTGGCGTTGTGAGAGTTATAACCCTCGTGTCGGCGCGTTGGGCTAACATCCGTACTTTAGAGATAGTCGTTTATTTTTAAGGCGTAATTTAGGCCTTACCATATGCCTCAAGCGAAGGAAAATCCTCGGTTCGTCAGGCTGTTCGTTTAGCGTCAGGAGGGCACTGAGGCTCTGTCACAACAGGTTCCACCTCAACGCGTCGGAGTTGTCGTACGCAGAGTTGTTGACCCTCCTGATGCATTACAAATCTGCTTGTGTATACGACCAGAGATCTATAGACGGCCGCTGATGACTGCACTCCCATTGTTATTCTTACGTAGACACAAAACAAAGAAATTTAAACTGTGCGTGATTACAAACAGCAAAGGTTTTCAAACACCTTTGCTGTTTGCACGCACAGCAACAACAACACAAAAAGGCGTGCAACAGGCCGTGTGCGCGAACGCGCATTCTGCACCATTCTCATGAGACGCTCCTCAATTATAATAACTATAAATATAATAATGCACATTATTATTACTTAACTATTCGATTAAAACACTTGTTAGAATAAAATGTGAATATCCGCCTGCTGTTTAACAGCCCCACTATTTCTTCGCATATACCGTGCGTTCAATTGCTGTGTACAGGCTCGGTTGAACGACTCCAAGTTACTCCCGCGCTGCTATAACAGTAATAGAATCTTACTGGTGCCTTCCTGACGTGTCCACTAGACAAAAAATTGCGCCCCCATTACTTTCCACTAAAGTTTATTGCCCTAAATCGTACATAAACAGCGGTCTTCTTTCACCTCCGTGCACCGGCCCTTGCTTTAGTTTGTGCTGAGGGCAGTCACCGACTCGCTAAACTTTACCCACTCAATCGCCAATAACTATTTTCCCGTAATATGTAATGCGTTTTTGGCACCGTTGGTGTTTAGTAAGCAGTTGACATTTACCGATGATAGAAAAAGAAAAGCGTTGCAGGTGTAGGTTCCCGAGGCACAAAATTTGATAGTTTGACATTTACAGTGCCGTTCAATTGATTCATTTGAGTTGCATTAGAAGTCAAGGCCGTGGTGTCGAGTCATGATTCCTTGACGCACTCGGCGCGATTACTGTCGGCGGATCGAAAGAAGCTAAAGGCTCCAGACTTGAGAACGTAGGTCCAATGCGGCGTCATGCACGGCACTTCTCTGACTCACGTATACGCGTGATTGTTATTTAATGTCGGGATCTAAGCGGTATGTTTCCCCCAAATTACTGCCTTTCACATCGTATTTAAAAGTGCATCATTCGTTGAAGACCTGTACACACAGAGTCTAATGTTCTGGTTCATGGAGTCCGGAGGATTCTCAAGTGGGTCACGTTGGTTATACTCTTTGATTCCTATTTCTTTTGTTGCTTACTGTGTACACATGCTTGTCACTTAATTGTGGTAGAAGTCTTTCCGCAGCTGTTTAATCTCGTGACCCTCGTGACTCGTGTCACAACTATGGCGAGCGCTTGCTTCGCAAGCACCCACGACTTACACGAACGCATTCTGTATACGACGCAGGCAACCCAGGCTCCATCGAGTTCTACACGGAGTTCATGCGCGAGATCTTCGAGGGCCTCAAGAGGAAAGTCACCGTCTGGGGAGTCTCGCACGCCGGTCACGTGGCTCCGCCCAAGCCCATGCAGATCCCCAACGTTGAAGGTCGGTGCTCTCGGGGCTCGATATCACTTTCGGAAATCGCCAGTTCCTCAGGGATGCACTTTATTAGGCGCGTGATTATACAGTGTGTTTATCCAAAAGCAGAAACCGCTTAGTAATCTGGAAGCATGTGTAAGGAGGAAGAGGAATAGACTTTATTGCAGTCTGCAATTTAGGGGCGGGTGGTGACCACTGGGTGAGCACGTTCCACCAGGGCTTTTTGGACCCGGGGGTCAGCTAGAGCCGCCCAACGCCGCCTCCCATTGATCAACAGAGGAGATTAGGGGCAAGGAGTTTTGGGGCACGCCCACATAATGTGGCAGATGGTGTCGACATCTCCGCCAAGAGGGCATAGGGGTGATGGGTACTGATCAGGGTACTATATACAATGAAGGTGTGTGCGACACGGTAGGGTATTAGTTTGAAGGAGCCGCCACAATCGTTCTTCCGTTGTAGAAAGTAAGGAGTTCGCTGGGGGGTATTTCTGGCAGAGGAGGCGGTAGTGCGCAGTGATAGCCACGAACGTAATAAAACTATCTCGAGTGGATTGCACTCCGTGGTTAGAGGTAACGAAAGGGGTTGCTCGGGCGCACAGTAAGATCTCGAGCTGCTCTGTGGGCCACTTCATTACTCTCTAGGCCAGTGTGCGCAGGTGTCCACACGACCTCCAAGGGCGTTTTGGGGGGATTGCACGGAAGAATTTCGAGAGCTTTGGCTGATATTTGCCCTCGGGAAAAGTTCCGTATGGCAGATTGAGAATCGGACAAGACGGCTTTTGCGGTATGGCTCTGAGAAAGGGCTAGCGCTGTTGCCGTCTCTTCCGCCTCAGTAGGTAAGTGGGTGCGGGTGGTGAGAGATGTGAGTTGGAGGAGTTAGCACTGTTGATGACCGCCTAGGCATAGGCTGTGTGGTTTCGGTAGCTAGCGGCATCCACATAGTGGGCTCTCGATTTGATGGGGTATTTTCTGCCAGGTAACGTGCGCGTTGTTCCCTACATGGTTTGTGGGGTGCATGTTGCGGGGTAGCGGCCGGGTTAGGATTTTGTCTCGAATGGGAGGGTGAATCGGGTGGGCAGAATTAGTAAAGATGGAGATGCGTATGTGTAATCGGCGGATAATTCTTAGACACGCAGGGGATGATGCTAGACAGGAATATTGATCCATTAAGTAGGCCTCAATAATTTCCTTAGCTGTATTGTGGATACCAAGTTGTTCTAGTTTGGCAGTGGGAGTGCTGGGAGGTATATGCAGGGCGTTTCGGTAGACTTTACGCAACAGGTGGTTCCGTTGTCAAGTTCTGCACAGGTGGGATTGAGGTACGGGAGGGAGAAGGTGAGGCGACTGATAATGAAAGCTTGAATGAAGCGTAAGTGTGAGGCCCTAATGCCGGGTGGCGATGCGTCGGAGAAGGCGAATGGTTTGAATAATTTGGGCGTTTAGTTGAGTGAGGTATTGGGAGTTCGCGCGATTTTGTTGCATTGAGAGCCCTAGTACCTTTATCCGGGGCACCTTACGAATTTTGCTCTTGTCGAGAGTTATAGTGCTGGTAGGAGGGCTCGGGGGTTTACCGCGAGGCGGGTGGAGAATTAGTAGCTCGGATTTTGCTGTGGAACAAGTGAGCCCTGCTTGAGTCGCGGCAGCGAGGGAGGGCCATGTCTGCACCGGTTTCAAGTGTTTCTTCAGTCTGGGCATCGCTTCCTCCAGAAGTCCAAAGGGTAATGTGGTCCGCGTACAAACTGTGTCGAAGGTATTTGAGAAAGCTGCTGTTCAAGTAAGATGAGGGTTATGTTGAAAAGCAAAAGTGACAAGACCGCTCCCTGAGGGGTTCCTATGGATACGGTGACCATATTCCTGGAGGTAGAAAACGGGACAACCCCAGCGGGGGCGGGGGGTGGGGTGGGGTGGGGGGTACAAAAGACAACAGGTTTTTTAACGCGAGAACTGCTCTTATTGAAAACGCTACATGTTGCACAAAGACTCACTCAGACCGAGTAAATCATCCCACTCAGTTTAATTACGAGCGTTTATTTCGAAGGTCCCGCTTGACGTCCTTCGCGTTGTTGTATCTTGCCGAAGATTGATTTTTTTAAGCAAGACTTTGACTTTATCCTGCAAGACTCAGTTGCAAAATTCTTCACACGTACGGAAAGTTCAGCCGCATAAGTAACATAGCAAGCAATGTTGGAGGTTGATGTCCACGCCGAGTTAACAATGAAAAATAAAAAACAAAATAAAAACGCGCTCCACTAGAGCCATGGTTCCAGAAAGGCACAGGGCCATTTCCGCGACGCGAGAAACCTCAGCGCAGCGTACATCCTCTGTTGTCATCGCTCTAAAGACGTGCATCCATCTCTCAGAGACAGAAACACCTGAAGAGTTCTAACCTTCTAGTTTCATTTCAATGTTTTGCTTGACAATGGGCCAGTGATGAAATAACGCCTCTTCAAAGTCGTCTTCAGCAAGAAACTTCAAAGCGTTTGTCGGTAAGAATAGATCTAAATTGTACTCTCTTGGTAAATATTTCAAAGTACTCGAGGTCATATTTGAAGAAAAAAAATTGTAACTGTCGGCACACTTTTGGTTTGATCGACTTGCTTGGCGCCAATTTCGAAACTATGCAGCCTTGCAAAAACGGGACATTATTGTTTATCGGGACAACAAGACGGGACGCCAGAAGCGGACCTCAAAAACGGGACTGTCTCGGCCAAAACGGGACGTCTGGTCACGCTACGTATGGATGGCATTTTTATTGGTGCGGAGGGTACATCTCCTAGATGAAGCTCTGCGGCACGGTTGGTTAAAAGCGAACGGATGTAATTATAGGTCCGGTGGCCTACTTTCAGTATGTCAAGGTTGCTTATGATTGCTTGGTCGAAAGCTTTTTAAAGATCAAGAGCTAGTATGGCGGCCGTGTCCATTAGGGAGGGAGGGGTAATGACGTCATGAAGGAGCTCCAGGTGGACGTCTTGGATTGATAGCCGCGAGCGGAAGCCAAGAATGGCGGGGGAATAGGCGCTGGTATCGTCCAGGTATTGAATAAGGCGGGCGTGAATAATATACTCATGGACTTTCCCTGCGCAGGAAGTGAGAGATATAGGTCGGAGGTGTTCGAGTCCGAGGGGTGTGCCAGGTTTAGGAATGAAGGATATTTTAACATGCATGTTTCCATTCGGGAAGGAGGGTGCCGGTAATCCAGAAGTGATTATAGTATTTAATGAGAATGGCTATAGAGGTATCAGCGAGGTTTCGTCGAAGTTTGTTGGTTATGCCGTCCGGGCCGGGAGCTGTGTTGGTGCGGATCTTGAGGAGCGCCGCGCGTACCCCAGTGTGTGTGATTTCTCGATCTAAATCAGTGTGGGGGGAGTCCAGAGTAGGGGGGCGCGATAAAAGTGGGGCCCTGTGTGACGCACGTAGCTTGGAGATAATCTAGAAGTCGGGTGTTGGTGCCGGGACATTTGTGGACAAACAAGCTGAGTGAGTCGTGATTGGGTTTGGGTTCGGGAGGAACTAGGGTCCAGTGGGCGTCGGAGAAGGGACCAGGTACGGCGCTTCTCATCAGCTCGTTCCCGTCAGCTCTACAGAAAAGCGACGCGGTATCGGCGTGCGAATGTATGTATTCCTCGGTTCGGGAGTCGTCCCGTGGAGGGGTGTGAAGTTGCAGAAATCACATGGGGCGTCTCTTTGGGGACCACCGGGGGCAGGACCCAAAGCGGCGCGTCGTTTTGCGCGTCGTTTTGTGCCCTAGCTATACCAGGTGGCCCTCAGGGAGCCCCTACACCGGACTTCCGAACCGAGGAATACATGCATTTGTACGCCAATGCGGCGGCGTTTGAAAATGACAACCGTCGTATTAGAGAATTCGGCGCCAGACCGCAAAGTTGATCATGATGACGATGGAAATGCCGTGAGTTACGACCGAACAATGTTCGCTTTGAGCGACACATTCGTTAAATTCTATTATGAAAATAATAATGCGGAATATACCAAAGCTAATCGATCGAACTGAGTATTTACCGGCACTGTGCTCGCCCTCGCCGTTGACCACGCATTGTGCGCCCGCGTTTAGCGATGGTGGGCGTTCACGTGGGTACGCCACCCGTGCTGCGCGCAGACCACCCGACGCTGTACTCGTGCGAGGGCCAGATCGAGCACAAGCTGTCCTTCATGAAGCAGTACATTCCCGGGAAGGCGCCGCTCATCCTGGTGGGCCACTCCGTGGGCTGCCACATGGTCCTCGAGATCCTCAAGAGGGCCCCGCACCTCAACGTAAGTACCCAGCAGCTGCGGTTTTGACGCGGCAACATTGCCCACCTCAGGAGTCATTCTGGATGCGCGTCCGGCTCGCATGCCGCACTTCTTGGCGGAACCTGGCGCCGTGCGCACCGCAGTTTTTAGCTCCGCCACTTCTCAGTTCAAATAATTTCCTTGCGATCCGGTCTGTCAACTTTTAATTGCCTGTAATTGTCTTCCGCTAAGTGTTAGACGTGTATCAGAGGGGTGACGACCACTACGCCCCTAGCTATGGCTTGAGATGATGATGACCGACGTGACTGAGGCATATATAAATTTTACTTTTTTGTTATCATCTCGTACCGTTGGCGGTATTGTGGAGAAGTTCCTTCTTTATTTTAACTCAGTTACACGTCGATTAAATGGAGGGAATGGCTGTGGAGCCATGTCTTGCTTGAAGACGTGGCTCTGTATGGCATAGCACGCGAGCGAACACAGTATACCGTATTGTACCGGTATACGGTATACCGTATTGCCGTATATGGCTTAGCTGCAACGGCTTGTTGCAGCTAAGATAAACCACGCAGACGCGCCAACTACACCGCTTGCCACAGATTACACGCGGACTTTTTTCCTGTGATGAGCTGGTCAGTGGCGTTGAGAGGGCTGATCTGCTACTCAAGCTGAAAACGGCTAAGCTCCGTTAGAGAGAGCGGAAGTGACATCAGGCGTATACGACTGTTTGCAGGTGGTCAAGGCGTTCCTGCTGTTCCCGGCCATCGAGAGCCTGGATCAGTGTCCGCGCGTGAGCATCATCAACCCTCTGGTGACGTACCTGCGGCCCGTGACCGTGGCCACTCTGTCGACCCTGCGTCTGCTTCCGCGCTCCGTGCAGAACCTGCTCGTGCGCCTCTACGTCTTCCTCACCACCGCGTGCACCAGCCCGCACCAGACGTCGCTCAGGGGCGCCGCAAACTACTTCCGGCCCGACTGCCTTATGGCCTGCTTCGTGTTCACGCGCGACATCATCCAGAGCATACGCCAGCGCGATGACGCCACCATAGGAAGACACGCGGACAAGCTGATCGTGTACTATGGCCGCAACGACCACTGGAGCCCCGTCGAGTACTACGACGACCTGCGCAGGACGTTTCCCAACGCGGACGTACGCCTCTGCGAGCGCGGCTTCCGACACGCGTTCGTGCTCGACCGCAGCGTCGAGGTGGCGGCCATGGTGCGCGAGTGGATCGAGCCGCTGTTCAGCTAGCAATCTCCGGAGTGGAGCACCGATTCGGGCTAGTTGGTTATGGCTGTGAAACACGTAGCGCACGAGAGAACAGGAAGGAAGAAGAACACGGTACAAGCGCTAGAAATCAATTGCTGTCAGAGATTGTCAACGATGCGACCGTAGAGTTGATGTCTAGCGCTTGCACCGTGTTCTTCTTCCTGTTCTCTCGTGCGGTAAGTAACGATGTTTCACCTCCGGAGTGCACACACGCTTTCGAAATTTTCCCAGAAGGTGCAAATGCTGTCCTCCCAGAGTCTGCGCATATCACGTACAGTCATTGCTGAAAGTCATTCATTCCGCTGTGTCTGTCACTGTGCCTGAAACAATCCTCTGCAGGAACTCAGCTGTCGAGCGAAACCAAAGCTTGACGCAGGAAATCTGCTTGAATGACTCCTTCCCGATCGTACTGACCACATGAAATAATGTTTTAACTGTTTATGAAGAAGCTTCGAGGGGATTGGCTATACCTGATATGCAACGAGCATTAAGACGAGGCGAGGGTTCCCCACAAACGCACTTTGCTCGCAAAAAAATTTCGGGACGAGAGATAGGCCCTAACACATATCTTAGTCCCGTGCTTTTTTTGTCCTGACTGAAAGGTGTGTGGTTTGAAAACACCAGCTTGTGCAGTACAAGGTAGTCCTTTCTTCAAAATATTGTAGATGTCAAACTACAACACTCTTCGTGCCAAATGCCCTATATAGAACGTATCGTTTACACGTGAAGACTACACAGGGGCGATATTCTCATGTTTTGTCCGTTTTGTGTCCGTTTCAAAAGTGTCCGTTTTGAGCAAGCCCTGATTGGCTGAAAGCGAACACCCGGATGTGACGCCACGCAAGCATTGCGGAGCTATTAGCCACCAGAGCTCATCGAAGAGCTCTGATGAGCCGCGGCTTCTCGGAGCAGACGATTTGGAGCAGACGATTTTTAGTGGCCTTGTTGTTGGTTCGCTGGCGGAACAATAAACACATAAAAGGTAGCTTAAAATGGGTTTAGTCGTATAAAATTTGTCCACAAGAACAGTTGCAGAAAAGTCAACCCAAAGCCCACCTACAACAGGAAGTACGTCACAATAAAACGGACTCAAAACGGACGTTTTCAAAACGGACAAACACGAGAATACCACCACAGGTGATTTCCCCAGCACAATTCGTCCATGAGTGCTGGTTACAACTTTGTTGGTAACGGCGCGAAAGAACTGCATACAGAGACCAACCGACAGGCCGCAGGGCATCATGCTTCGTACCCAGTCTTTCATCGTCTTTGCGTGCTGTTACCAAGCGACCTATGCATGTTTACAACGTCGGAATTTCGGACGTGTCAATAATGAAAATGCTGACGATAAGCGAATTGCAACAAGATCGGGCATTGGTTTTGCTGCTGCCATGTAGTTTCGCCGCCCTACATTGTGCGTGTGTTGTATATCCGGCTTCCGTGTTCTTAGCTGCTGGACGGAACTTGGCAACCTCGGCCTAAATTCCGAATGCACGGTAACGAACCTCGGAAAAGTTTCATCGAGTCGACCTCCTTTTTCCCAGCCGGGAAGTCCCCCTCCCTAAGTTAGCTTTTAACTAATAATCAGTCTATTCTACTATGTTTTGTAACCAGGGTATTCTTCGGGTGTAATAAAGTACAAAAATTACAGTTATCACCAGTGGTGAACGAGCAAAAAAGGAGAGGGCGGCACCGGACAGGGTTATTGACTCTGCTTATCATCAAAGAACGGTTTCCGCTAATGATTTTTTTTTTCTGCCACAAGTGATGCACCAATTAAGCTTGCGTGGTTTCGATCTCTGCTATCAGCCCAATTATCAGCCATTTCTCAACTCCCCGCAAAACCGCCCCCCCCCCCCCCCCCAAAAAAAAAAAAGGGAACGATAGGATTTTTGCTTTTTATTTAAATTGATGAAGTCTTAAGAAATTGCGTATGCCATCGCTCGTAATATTAACAGTGTTATGCGGGCAATCTCATTAACAAACCCTTCTTTAACGTTAAACTCACCGAATAGCCTTTCATAACCGGATATTCAAAGCAAGGATTAGCCCGTGTAAAGAACGCTGTTGACCGCGGGCACAATTGCACCTTTTGATTAGTTACAAGTTTACACTTCGTAGTGCGCATACTCACAAGTTTTGTATGTATTTTTGTTTCGTGTTGCTTCCCTGCCACGCTGCCCGTTTATACACTTGCAGCAGACAGGAGGGAACCAAGGAAAAGTTTATCCATTTTCGTTGGCTTTGTTAGTGCACAGTCTAGTCCCATGCTGCTATTATAGGGCATTGAATACAACGACGCTCGGAGGGTGCGAAGTTTTCTATCGAAGCGCGCGCTTTTTCTAGGTCACCTACACATCCGCGAGGGATCTCGGCGTCCTCCACTATGATTGCACATATATACTTGTCCGCACGTTCTCCTTATCCGCGCCGCCGCCGCTTCACGTATACGACTGCTATATAGCCAGTAGCGCTAGCTCGCTTATCAGGCACGATAAATGGACCGCTTCACTTGTTCGTGCGTTCGACCACATCCGAACGCCGCCCGAGTGACCTACTGCGTGTTGGAAAGACGATTAAAGCCACGCTCATCCAAAGAGACGATATCGTCCAATGACCGTTTTCGCCGCTTGTCAGTAGGCGTGAAGTCAACGCCATGGAAATGAATCAAGGACGGCAATTGTACAGAGTATTGAAGAAGAGATTAGAAATCTTCGTTTAGTTGTTTTTTTGTTTCCTCCGCTAAACCGCTCCTCAAGCTGCGCTTCACTCCCGGAGAGAGTCTGGTTAAATCGGCGTCACTTAGTGGTGCCGTGATGCTGTTGATACAACTGATGGCGTGAGTCGTACTGGTGCCTACACTTTCGATGCCGTCACCTAACAATACTGCCGCTTACGTGGTCAGCAGGGGAATGGTGATCGCGTGTCATCGCTCCAACGAGAGAGAGAGAGAGAGAGAGAGAGAGAGAGAGAGAGAGAGAGAGAGAGAGAGAGAGAGAGAGAGAGAGAGAGAGAGAGAGGCCCTGTACTGTGAACTGGTGAGGCCAACCCTACTAGTGACAAGGTTTGCTACGCCAGATGGGGGTGACCACAATGATGAGTGGTGAACATTAAACATTAGAGGTACAGCAGGAAGAAAACAAGAAACGTTAAAAACGATAAACGAGGGAATGCTGCTAGCAGAGTCCGTACATAAAAAATGAAAAGAAAATCGTTAATGTAAACTCTGAATCCAAATGCAAAGTAAACGGTGCAAGGAAAAAGTAAGAATTTCAACCAAAGAAAAAAATGGCCGCGTATCTGCTCCTTTCGTTACAAATTACGACGAAAGGCGATAGTCATGTGGCGCCACTGCCAAGTAAATGCCTCCCCCTTCTCTTTCCCGCTGACCTCTTATGCTGTTTTTTTCCCCGTCTCGCTCCTCCCGAGATAAATGTGCCAGAGTTTAAATTTACTGGGTTCTACTGTTCCACGCCGCGGGTGCCTCGATGCCAGCGCTGCCGTGCGGCGCAGACGCGTGTGAATCGAGGCACCCTACTACAACGTTTATAGAACCACGTTGCCGTACTCCACGCGCGTTCCAAGCGGAGCGTGGAATAAAGTTGGTGGAACTTTTTGTGACTGTTGCCGTGGCCTCCGCGATCGGCTAGCGGCGGCGCTAGGCGCGCCGCCGGTAGCCGATCGCGGAGGCCACGTTGTTGCCGTTTGATTTTTTTAAAGTGCCGCCAGAAGCTATAGTGGCGCGGGCGACAGCAGGTGATAGAGGGAATTTATTTTCAGCAGTGGATGTATTTCATTTGCTATCGCAAAAATCAAGCATCCAGAATTTTTTTATAAAGGAACACTGCAAATAATACATTTTCTACCTCGTATTTGCGTAATGTGTTGTTGTTCTTCAACAAGGTTGACAAGTATAAACATTACCACTGGGCTTAGACGCTTAGATTTGGGTGTTGGTATATAAGACTATAGCGCAGATTCTGTTTCACTTTGGCCGGGTGGCTGAATCGAGTCAGAGACAGACAGACACACAGAAGACCAAAATTTCTGCGTTTAAGTAGCCCAAGAAAGACTATCGTCTTTAAAATAGATTAACATCACAGCACGAAAGAGTACATACCGTGAGACACTTGCGCTGCCTATGATCTAAAGAAATTTGTCCAGTTCAGTCTTGTAGGAACCTGAGCAGAACTTTTGTACTCGAGGTACCTCTAACGGTATAAAACTGTACCAAACCAATGTTATCATGCCAGTAATCTATTTAGTCAAAACATCAGAAGGACGGCCGCTTTTCTGATGGAGACGAAAAGCGAAAACACCCGTATGTTTGAGATTTCGGCGCACGTTAAATATCCTTAGGTGGTCAAAATTAATCCGGAGCCCTCCACTACGGCGCGCCTCATCGCCTGTGTAGCGTCGGCGCGTTAATTAAGCCTCATATTCAATCAATTCTTTAGTGAAAGCATTTTTTATCGATGGAAATTTTAAAATAAATTAAAACATTCGCGTAGCGAGCCGATTTGTATCGATGTCATTGAGAAATGGTCAGTGGAAATCTGCTGAGCATCTTTTTCGCAGTCCATAAGCTGTCGATAGGAGGCTGGATCATCGCAATGTGTTTTGCTTGTGATCCCATGGTAGCGGGTTCGGTTTTTTGCCGCGACAGCCGTATTGTCCAAAGGGTGTAGAAATACAGACTCAAGCCGAGAAAAGGGTCGATTTAAGCACACCCGCTCTAGTGTGCACAGCAAAGACTCGATCCAGAGGCCAAAGGAGAGGTTTTCCACCAGTTGTTATTTGCAATCTTATCGTTCTTGTCGTATCAGTTCTGGGACTGCGTGCTCAGCGTTACAGCACTACGTGTATGTGCAATCCTTTGTATCGCGAGACTGAACCCATTACTGCAGAGGTGCGGCCAAATCGATCTGCTGGATCTCAAAAAAGAATTGTTACACTCCATTTCGTATTGAGCATGCAAATATGTGGGAAGTGTGAGAAAATGCTAGAGAAACGAAAAAGAAACGAGAAAAAAACGCATACTGTCATGCAGAGGCTGGACGGTCTAGTCCGTCGTCGTGACGAAGAGTTCAAGTGACCGGTGCAGATTACAAATGTAGAAGCAGTTTTATGACTATTTTTACAACGATATTTGTGCTGTCGTTATGACTTTTCTAAAGGGTATTTTTGAGGCCTTGTAATCGCTCAAATCTGGCTCCCAAGCACAAATGTGCATGTGTGTGTGTGTGTGTGTGTGTGTGTGTGTGTGTGTGTGTGTGAATGAATGGCTCGTGCCACGTTTGTCTGTGTTATGGTGCCTATCTGTGTGTACGTGTAACGGACCACGCCAAGCAGCCTGTTTTTGCACTGTGTTTCTGCTGAGCAATGTATATAAAACTGAAAAATAAAGGTTATAAAATGACATGCTATGAATGGTCGGACAGACCATTGAGGACAGGCCTGGTTGTTTCCTTTACTGCGATGCTATTGCTTGGACCCATTCGCCGCCGAGTGTGAGCACGTGGAGTGTTTATTTCAGAGCGATATCACTATTAGTCCAAGTACAAACCTATAACATGGCTGGTAGCGTCAGTCTGACCTTCATGTTCAGCCAAGGTCAAGCCAGCGCCTCGTGCGGTTGCGCAGTGAAAGCGACTAATCGTTCGTTCGTTCGTTCCAAAGAGAGGTGCGGATAGGGGGATAGGGGAAAGAGTAAGGGCGCGTGCTATAATAGAATGGTACAAACAGGTGGTGGGGAACGTTTATTGGAGCAACAGGGGAAGGGGTGTGGGAAGCCTCCTTGGTGCAGAAGGACTGGTGATGGCGGTGGCTGGAGAGCCCGGGAGACCAGGGCCTGCTGGCGGGCTGGTCAGCTCGGTCTCCCACTGCTCCAGGGACCCTGGCTGCATCCGAGGCATTTTCGCGCATACAGCGCCGACTGCGCCTTGCAGCGCCCGGGCTAGTTTTGCAGTGCAGCTGTGTGTGCGTTCAAAATACGCTCACGGCGCGAAAACCGCGCTCTCGCTCGACAAACTTGGATTATTTGCGTTCAACGACGACAATTCTTTAACAGCGGAACCGTTTATCTTGAACTCATTCCGGCGGCGTTAGCAAAAAATTCCAAAAAATATTGCGCCGCCTGTACAGGCTGAACCCCCACAGATGGGGCGTATTAACAGTGAATCCGGCTTTCGCACCTGCTCGGTTGTGAGCACGAGGGGCATATGCGCATGCGCACCCGGTATGCCCGTTCTACATGGTGCGTTTTTCGTCTGCGAATTCTGTGGAACGGACACTTGCGAATTTTGCAATGCCTGAAAATGTCGCCTACATGGAGTTGCGAACGTCGCGATTTTCGCATTTCAGAGGCGCATTGTTTGCAGACCGAATTAAATCTGCCACAAGCAAAGTTTGTAGTGAGTAAAAAAAAAGGTTTTATTTTACTTGCTGGGCAAGTTGCTTCAGACTGTTTTTCAGTAAATATGAGTTTATTTGCGGTTTCATATAACAATTGCCAATTATTCATCAATATACGCACACATATCCGAAAATACAAACACAGCAAGCAACCATGGGTTCGCTCGTTGTGCGTGAACGTCCCGACTAGGCTAGGTAACTCGGTAGAGTGCAACACGACCCCGGACTTAACATTTGTCCGGAACAGCCGGAATGCCACATGGGTTAACCTGCAGGAGAATCTGGGCAGTGACCACATAATACTCCAAACAAAGATAGAAGCAGAAACTGCCAACCCCGGTACCAGGAAGCACAAAATCATAGACTGGGACGCCTTCAGAAAAAGACGCAAAGATGACAAGCGGCAGGTCAATACCTTCACCGAATTCATCAGGATCATAAAAGACGATGTCAAAGCGGTCACTAAAGAATTAAATTGAAGCACCGGCGGAGTACGAAGCGATGGACAATAAATTAGCGCACCTGCTAGAAGCCAAAAACGCGCTCAGAAAGAGGTGGGAAACGCAGAAGCTCAATAGGAGACTTCGCAAGAAAATCGCGCTCCTCAACAAACAAATAGAAAAGTATGCCAGGGAACTTAACCAGCAGAAGTGGAATGAAATATGCACACAACTGGACGGCCGTATGAGAGCGGGGGGGAGATGGAATCTCCTCAAACTTCTCATAGACGGTACGCAAACCAAGAGCAATCAACAGATATCGATCGACAGGATACTACATCAACAGCGCGAGAAAGGTCTAATAGACGACGACATCCTAGAAGAACTAGCGAATACCTACCTCCCCCTTGGGACAAGCGGAGAAGAGGACTACCCGGAGTACAAGGGCGAAGCGAACCCCGGTCTGGACGAGCCGATCTCGGAACAAGAGGTCTGGGAAGCCCTGCAAAACCTAAACTGCAGATCGGCCCCGGGACCCGATGGGATCACCAACACGCTCCTCCACAACCTGGATGCTAAGTCAGTAAGAACGCTGACGAATGCGGCCAACCAGGCCTGGGAAACTGGACAAGTTCCTGATGAGTGGAAAACGGCATCAGTGATACTGATCCCCAAACCCGGCAAACCTCTGGGCCCCGGCAACATGCGACCCATATCGCTTACTTCCTGCATTGGAAAGGTACTCGAGCACGTCGTATAAAACAGAGTATCGGACTACATCGAGAAACACGATGTCTTCAAGCACAACATGGTCGGTTTCCGGCCTGGGTTATCGACCCAGGACGTAATGCTAATGCTGCGCCACCAGATACTGAACAACTACTCCAAAGACGTGAGAGGCGTCCTAGCACTCGACGTAACCAACGCATTCGACACTGTTAAGCACAAATTAATACTTGAAGCCATTTCCAAAGAGAACCTGGGGGCGAAATTTCATTCGTACATTAAGTCGTTCCTCAGAGACCGGAAAGCAACGATCAAGATCGGACTCCTCCAATCACGAGAATTCAAGCTGGGGCCGCAAGGAACACCCCAAGGAGCCGTCTTGCCTCCCTTGCTATTTAACCTCACCATGAAAGGACTGTCAGACAGATTAAGTACAATTAAAGGAATCAACCACGCCGTCCATGCAGGCGACATCACGGTATGGAGTCTTGGAGGATCGGAAGCAGGAACCGAACACGCCCTGCAGACTGCGCTCGAGACAACGGAGAGCTACATCCGTGACTCGGGTCTCCAGCTGTCGCCGTCGAAATCGGAACTGCTCCTGTACAGGTCTAACAGGAAGGGCGGCAGAGGTCAACCACCCCCTAACCAAACGAACATAAGAATCGAAACACAATACGGGCAACCCATCCCCATAGTAGACACACTGAGGGTCCTCGGGCTAATGATACAATCCCGAGGACAGAATACGAGAACTATAGAAAAGCTCGCCAAGAAATCGGAAGACACAATCCGACTCATCGCACGAGTATCGAACAGACGAGGGGGCTTAACGGAAGACAACCTCCTAAAACTTTACAACGCCTTCCTAATGAGTCACGTACACTGACTTCGCAGCAGCGGTAGACTGGGCCAAAACCGAGGTGGTCAAAGTCGACACGCTCATTAGGAAATGCGTCAAGAAGGTACTTGGTCTCCCTATTAGTGCCAGCACTGAAAAGGTTGAAAGACTGGACGTACACAACAAACTAACAGAGATCATCGAGGCACAAAGGGAAGCCCAAAAGCAGACTCTTAACTACGAGAGCAGGAAGGGCCATACTCCTCACCACGGGGCACATCCCCGAAGATTTTGAAGCATACCAAGTAAAACTCGATGGGAAAACCAGGGAGACCTTCCAAACCAGACCCATCCCTCGCAACATACACCCGCAATTCAACGAAGGCAGGAGGGCGGCCAGGGCCAAGGCGCTACTGAAAATTGCACAAGAAGGGCGGCGAACGTCGACGTTCGTGGATGCAGCACGATACGGCCGTTCCAGCAAATACGTGGCGGTCGTGACCGACCCTGCTGGTAAACTGCTGAACGCAACATCCGTAGTTACCCACAAACCCGCTATCGCAGAACAAGTGGCGATTGCCCTGGCTATGGCCGACCCTTCGAGACCGAACATCTACTCGGACTCAAGGGCAGCAGTCCGTGCGTTCCTCAAAGGAACGATAGCCAAGGAAGCAGCGCGAATCATTAACAACAGAAGCGAGGACTGCTATCACTGCATTACGTGGTTCCCTGCCCACATGGGACATGAAATACATGAAAACATTCCCAACGCCAACGAGATGGCCCACGACTGCGCGCGTGAAATCACCCTCCGCGGCAGCGTAGGACGCTCGAGGACCAGCGACTGGGAAGAGTATAGAGATCCGCTACAAACTTTGAACGAGATCACGGCACGCCACAAGCTCGAGAGAAAGAAATATCCAGCCCCGCACACCAAGCTTCAGCGATCACAATCCACTGCCTTTAGAATGCTCCAAACGGGTACATTCCCCTCGAAAAGCGTATTTAGCCACTTCGCACACGACATCCAACCGCACTGCACAAACTGTAGTAGCACCACATGCTCGTTAAACCACATGCTCTGGCAATGCCCTGCGTTACCGCGCGGTGACTTTATAACAGAAGGAGAGTGGGAAGAAGCCCTACAAAGTGAAGAGTACATGACTCAACTCCGGGCTGTCCAGATTGCTTGCGAGAGAGCGGAGGAACAAGGACTTCCGCCCCCTGCGCAAGTGCGGCCCGGATCCGCAGGACGCAGTCACTAAGACTGCCACGGATTTTCTGGACCTCAATAAAGTTCTCTGTCTGTCTGTCTGTCTGTCTGTCAACATGGAATCCCAATGCATTGCGAAAAGTGTGGAGGAAGTTACGTCAATTTTCTTGAGCCCATGGACAATGTTGCTTACTTGTTTACATCTGCGGCGGCCAAATTTGGGCCTATAGAACGGACAAATTTTTAAGGCGCTTGGTATGTGGCTGCCTCGCTACGCTTGCAAACCAGCGCAGTCGCTACGACAAACGTTTTTATATTAGGCCAGTTTGAAAACTCCGCCGTCGGAGTCGTACCCCGGCCGCAGCGGCGCTTATGTCGCGTCAAGATCGGGGGAGCGAGCCGCTGCCGCCGCCGGCGACCTGCCGGGAAAATCCCCTTCGCTCAGCGTTGGCGAGAGCCATAGTTCGTTCTTTGCTCTCTTTGTGTTTCTTCGTTGTGAAGTGAAGTGAAATTCATCGCTGCTGAGACGTAGCGCGCAAAGACCGCCGTGCTGTACGACCCCAGCACTGCTCCCGTCGTCTGCGCTCGCCATCCCGCGAGCCTGTTGCTATGACGACGACAAACGCTACTCTTCCAGGATTAAGAGCTGAAAAATCGTCATTCTATCTCAAAAACGAAGGCCGTTTTTCGAACTGAAACTTTGGGTGAGGGTTAGAATGGGCAAATTGAAGGCGAAATCAACAGCTTAGAACATGACATCGCACCGAGGAATTAGCGATGAAGCTGTTTTCGCTGAGAAGCGGGAGGGCAGGGCGACGCCATGTTAGTCAAATCAAACCGGAAACAGCAAAGGATGATGGGATAGAGTGCTGGGCTCAGTGGGCTCAAGTAATTGCGGGACTCGGCTTCACAAATGTGACGTCAGGGCCTCTCCTAACCTTTTCTCTCCTCCATGCCTGTCAACGTTTTTAGACTAATCTAAAAACTTTGGCTATAGTGAACTAGAAACCCAAGTATTGTAGTTCACTGTACGTCGGCACCACTCTTTAAAAGTCTCATTGCTGGATCCCGCCCACGGCGGTTATTGGTCTAACCGCGCCACGTGACGTTTGCTTACCCGGAAGACCCATGGGCGCAGACATTTTGGTGTCTCTGTGTTGCCGCGCGCGCGCGTTCATCGATAAATCGTGAGTTCGGAGCGCAGTGTGGCTGTATGACGAGTTGAGAGAGTTTTTAAGCCCCAGACAAAGTAGCAATGCCGTGCTGCTCTGTACTTGGCTTTTTCAACCGGCCGGAAGGTGGAAAACGCCTGCTTCGCCTTCAGCTGGGCAAGAACGACCGTGGCCAAGCGTAACCTACCCGCACTAGAAAAGCGTAGCTTATTTAGTGGTTTTAGCGTAACCTAGAACCACCAGATAACCGAGAGAAGGAAGAAACGACCGAATAAGAGCCCGCAGGAAAGCGGAAAAGGAAATAATGGCGAAAGTGTGTGGGGGAGGGCAGTATGCCGAGGCCGCGCCACAGAAGCCCAGCACGCGCTTCGTGCTGCACGTACATCGGTCCTTCGACGTCGTCCTCGTTGCGCGGCTCATCCGAACCATGTGACATTTGCGTGGGAGGTTCAAACACGATTTACTAACAACGTGCTCGGCGGCGGCGACGCGCTGCGAGATAGCAGCAGAGAAGCTCGCGCCGCCGTGCGTTCGCTGATCACTTCCTGAGGCGCAGCAGCTATGCGCCGTGACGGAGAATGCAGTTCGCGCTGCGCACAAATTTCGCATTAGGGAATATAGGAATTGCCAGCCATTTATTTTTCTTGTTTAGGGGTCATTACTTGTGTAGTGGTTTTAAGACAAGCGGCGGCTGGAGGAGGAGGAAAATGACTTTATTGATATCAATCCGGCATGTAAGGGTGGATCAGGCCGCGCAGGGCTTCACCAACCCCCTATCTCACTAGACCTCAGCGTGGACCGGTCCGGCGCTAGCTACTAGGAGTTACCTCCGTTCGCTTTTGCCGGGCCAGGGCCGCGTCGAGCCGCTGGATGGCTTGGAGTTGCGCCTGATGGTCAGGCTAACTGATGTAGTGTTCCATGTCCGGTGGCAGAGAGTCCCGCAAGGTTCCCCCCGCACACGCGTCACACCCCCACAGCACGTGGGCTAATGGCGAATTCCATTGGGCGAACAGGAGCAAGTGGAGCGAGCAGCCAGAGCAGCACACGGGAGTAACGGGGACGTGTGCTTTCGTTCCGCGAATGAAGCATTCGCGCTGCTCCGGGAGCAGTGAAAAGAGGGGGAGGGTGAGATGTCAAGAGTCATGTGACCAAACGTTACCCGCGCTCGCTTCCCGGAGCATTTCGCGCGCTCGTGATGTCCGCCCGCAGTTATTCCTCGCCAGTTTTGCCAGATACGTGCCGGTGGTTTTGTGTCTGCCTTCCGCATGGCGACGAATGAAGAAGCCGAGCGGATGTTCATGTTCATGATAAAGGGGTCACCATCGTGTCTCCCAAAAATTAGCTGCGAACGATAACAGCGTCCGCCGTCTTTTCCAGATACGACTCTACCTTCGGTCGCTGCTCCGGCGGGGTGAACAGGTGCTCGAACATAAACTCATGCAATGTCAAATCGTCGTCGTCGTCGCTGCTACTGCTGCTGTCCGATGATGAGTTTGCGCTTGAATCTGTGGTGCTTTCATCATCTAAAAGTAGCAGCAATTCCTTGTCCAGACGGCCGCGCTTAGCTGCTGCCATACGCACTGAGCGACTACCGCGGCTGCTGGATTCTGCCATTTTTCCTCCGCCACCCGGGGATAAAACCAGAAGTGACGCAAAAGAGGTCATGTGACTTCCTCGGCGTTCCCTGTTACTCCGCCGCTGGCGACGGAGCACCGAGAACTGCTCTCGGCTGCTCTCGGCGCCAAAAAAGTGCTCCTCATCGACCAATGAAACACAACACCCCTGCTCCTGCCCGACCACTGGAAGACGCCAGAACTCGCAAGAGCACTTTGGGTGGAGTTAGAAGTGCTCCTGTTCGCCCAATGGAAAGCGCTATAAGGTTGCCAGTTCTCGCGCACACACACTGCACGTAGCACTTTCAAACAGTCCGGGACACACGTACCGGGCTAGGGCCGGCGTGAGTACTGTTCCAGTCTGTAGCTGTCGTAAGAGGACCCCCTCACGTTGCCCTAGTCTCGGGTGAGGCCCAGGCAACGCTCGGCGGCCCTCTCGGTACCAAGCGAGGATTCCTCCGTAGTCCAGTAGCGGGTCCGGGTCCAGGAAGTCAGCCTCGTCCGCTTCCGAGGGGCGGGGGGGCGCCGCACGGTACGCGAGCTCACGCGCGACGACGTCCGCCTCCTCGTTGCGGTTGGCCGCTCCTCCTGGGATGACTCCGACGTGTGCCGGGAACCATCGTAGATGGGTCGTGGTTGACTTGGTCCTCGGCAGCAGGCTCGCCGCCGGCGTCCCGACGTTCCCGCGGCCAAAGTTGGCGATGGCCGTGCGGGAGTCGCTCAGGATCGTGGTCGCCTCCGGTGTGCCGCTCAGCGCCAGGGCGATGGCGGCTTCCTCCGCTTGCTCCGCAGACGTCGCTCGGACGCTGCAGACGTTGAGTACTTTCCCGTCCGTGGCCCGGACAACCGCTGCCACGTACGTCTTCGGCTTGCGTTGGTGCTTGGCTGCGTCCACGTACACCGCCGTTGCGTCGTCGGCGTATGTTTCTGCCAGCGCTCTCGCCCTGGCAACCCTTCGCTCCTTGTTGCGGTCCGGGTGCACGTTGCGCGGGAGCGGCAGGACCACCAGGCGCCTTGCTACTTGCTTGCTCACCTCCTCCCGCTTCGGGGCTTCCTCCCAATAGGATTCGGCCCTTGGCGGGCGCAGGCCGACCCTCTGTAGGATCGCTCTTCCGGCTTTGGTTGTTGCGAGGCGAGGCCTCGCTCACCTCCTCCAGGGTATTATGGACTCCTAGTCGAGCCAGGGTGTCGTTGCTCGTACTGGCGAGGAGGCCCAGCGCCGTCTTGTGGGCCTTCCTTATTGCAGCGTTGATTTTCTCCCGCTCGTGCCGCAACCATCCGTGGAACGCGCCGACGTACGAGACGTGGCTCGTCACGAACGACTGCAGCAGTCGCAGGAGATTCGTCTCTCGCATCCCGTGTCGTTTGGTGGAGATCTGCTTGACCAGGCGGGTCGCCACTCCCACCTTCGTTAGCAGCCGGCTCAGAGCGGTGTGGTTGCCGTTTCCCGCGTCGACGTGCATGCCGAGTACTCTGATTCCTCGGACGTGCGGGATGGTGGTGCCGTCTTCGGTCCACAGCGTGATGTTAGCCGCCTCCTTCTCCGCCGACTTGCGCCAGTGGCCAGGAGGTGGCAATACCAGTAGCTCCGACTTCTGCGGAGAGCATCGGAGGCCTGTCCCCCGCAGGCAGTCTTCTATCTGCCAGATTGCCTCTTGCAGTGACTCCTCTATGTGGCCGGTCGTGCCTCCCGTCATCCACAATGTGATGTCATCTGCATATATTGTGTGCTGGACCTGCGGCAATCGGGCAAGGCGCTCGGCCACTGGTATCATGACTATATTGAAAAGAAAGGGGGAGATGACGGCCCCTTGCGGTGTGCCGACGCTGCCCAACCTTCGCTCCTCCAGCTGCAGGTGACCGACGTGGAGGCACGCCGTCCGATTCGAGAGAAAGGCCCGGATGTAATCGTACGTTCGCCGTCCCAGCCCGAGCCTCTCGACCTGTGCCAGGATTGCGGAGTGCAGCACGTTGTCAAAGGCACTCTTGAGGTCGAGGCCTAGGATCGCCCTGCAGTCGGTCTTGCTGGGAGACTCGAGCAGGTCGTGCTGGATCAGTAGCATTGCGTCCTGCGTGCTCAGCCGGGCCCGAAAGCCCAGCATCGCCGCAGGGTACGCGTCGTGCTTTTCCATGTAACTCTGCCAACGGTTGTTTAGCACGTGCTCCAGCACCTTGCCCGCGCACGACGTCAGGGAGATCGGGCGGAGATTCTCAATGCTGGGCGGCTTGTTGGGTTTAGGGATCAATATCGTTCGGGCGGTCCGCCACTGCTTGGGCAGCGTGCCGGAGCGCCAACAGTCGTTGTAGAAATTCGTAAGGGCCGTGATGGCCACGTCGCCAAGGTTACGCAGGGCCTTATTGTGGATCAGGTCCGGGCCGGCTGCCGACTTGCAGTTCAGCTCTTGCACCGCTCGGCGGGCCTCCCATTCTTCTATATCCGCGTCGAGCGCGGGGTCAATTGTCTGGGCCGTCGTAGTCCGGGTGTCGGACTTGTGCGGTGGCCGGGAGATATTGATCGTTGAGGCGTTTGGCCACCTCGTCCTCGCCGTGTTCTTTGATTGCCGCGTGCAGGATCTGCGCCAGTCGGTGTTGCTGGAACGATTTGCTCTGCGTCTCGTCACGTAAGTGGCGGAGCAGCTTCCACGTACGGCTGGCGTGCAGCTGCCCGTCGGCTTCGTTACAGATGGCATGCCACTGCTGCGCGCAGAGCTGCCTGCTGTATTTTTCGATTTCGCGGCCGAGGTGGGCGATGCGCTTGCGCAGTGTTCTGCTGTGCCGCATGCGCTTCCATCGGCGTTGCAGTGATTGTCGTGCCTCGATCAGGTGGGCCAGTCGAGGGTCCATACTGGGGATCGATTCGTCCGTCTCCACTTCCGTGCTCACACGCGCCGCCGCGTCTACCAGGCTGCGCGTCCACTTTTCGAGGTCCTCAATGGTGAGCGCAATCTCCTGCCGGCGGAAGGCGTTCCAATCCGTCAGCTTGTGCTTGCGAGTCGGGGCCTGCTTGCTCCGGACCCGCAGCGGCAATTCCACTTCTATGATGTAATGGTCACTTCCCAAGTTGAGCCCCGTGTTGCGCCAGCTCACCGGTCTGTCGTCCGGGAGGTACACGAAGGCGAGGTCGGGGGTGGTGTCCCTGGTTGCTGAAGTGCCAATTCGTGACGGCTGCTGCGGGTCCGAGAGCAGCTCGAACTCGGTCTCTTCAGCCTCGTCCAGCAGGCTCCGTCCTTTGGCAGTCGTGCGGGGGTAGCCCGGTTCCCTGTGGGACGAGTTGAAGTCACCCGCCACGATGATCGGCATGTCGACGGCTTTTCGCCTGGCTTTCTGGAACAGCGTCCGGAACCGCTGGCTGCGGTGCTGCGGGTTGCTGTAGGCGTTCACCAGACAAACGGACTCTTGCGTCTTCTTACCGACAACGACTTCGGTCGCGCACAACTCCAGGGCCGTGTCGCCATCGAGGAAGCGGTCGAGCTTGATGAGGGTGATGCCCTTGCGTACAAAGGTGCAGACTCCCTGCGCCGCGCCCGTGTTGCTGGTGCGCGCGCTGGGGGGTGATGCGTGAACGTGGTAACCCCGGAGTTTCGGAGTCTCTTCCATATGTGTCTCTTGAATCATGATCACGCCAGGAGGCGCGGCCATGGATTGTACTTGTTGTAGTAGGGCCTTGCGGCACCGGAGGCCGTTGGCGTTCCAGTGCCACACTCTGAGCTTGGCGTTGTTGGCGGCCTTATCCATGGCTGGGCGAGGCTCCGGGCGACGTGCGGTTGCCGTGGCCGAGTTTCCCCAGCTCCTCCTTCAGTAGTTGGACCATGAAATGTTTCATTTCCTCGAAGCCCGTGTTGATGCGGGCCTCCACCCGGGCTCCAGACTTGGCAAAGTCTGCCTTGACGTCGTTTTTCAAATTCTTCATGGCTGACGCCACGTTGTCGACCTTCTGTGAGATCTCATTTATGCGCTTGTCTTGCCTGTTTAGGCGCTCGTTGATTTGTTTGAACCGGGCCCCGCAGTTAAGGCCGCCTTGGGTATCCGTGTTCCTAGAGTGAAGTGTCGAGATCGATGAGATGGATTCGGTCTCGTCGTCCCCGGTGTTCATGTTCAGGTCTTCGTCCTCGTCCGACTCGATCACCGAGCTACGGCGGGCCTTCTTCTGGCAAGGGGTCTTGCCTTGCTCCAACGATTGCGGCGGCGGTGGTGGCGGTGGCATGACCGGCGTCCCCAGCGGGGTGAACGATGCCGTCTGCTGCGCCGTTCCCACACTCCATGGCGTACCTGACTGGTTTCCGTGCTGTTGCGATGTGAATCTTGCAATCAGCTCCTTCTGCTGTTTCAGTCTCCTGTTGCTGCTTCACCGTCTCCTGCAACAGCCTAATCGTGCTCTCGAGCTGCATCATCTTGGATGCAAGCGGGTCGTTCTGCGGCTTTCTCGCCGGCGTGCGCGAGCGTTGGCGCTCCTTCGCGCTTTTTCCGCCCTTGGCTCCGCCTCTGGCGATATCTGTCCACAACTTCCGGCCGTCACGTGAGGGACTGCGCCGCCTATCGCGACTCCGAGCGTCCACGGCTTGGGGACCGCCCTCGGCTCTCGCTGCGGCTCTTGCGCCGCCCCCCTTGTTTGCTCGGGGAGAGTTCGGGGAATTCGTCTTTTCTAGAAAATCTGACCTTGCTCTGGCCAGACTTTCCCGCCTTTTCCGCCGCCATCTTGCGCTCGTGTTCGCGCTTCCGCAGCAAGAATGGCGTCTTGAACTTGTTCGCACAGTTTCCCGTGCCGGTGGGATGCGAGCCTCCGCAGTTTGCAGCGGGGTTTGCACTCCTGCTCGTGATTTTCGCCGGGGTTTGCCTTCCCGCAGGCGAAGCAAACCACCACATTCGGTCGGGGGCACACGTCTCTCCGGTGGCCCACCTGCCCGCACGTTGTGCACACTTCTTTGTGTTGGCGGTATAGAGCGCGCCGCAGTATTTAACGTAGGACGGGACTTTGTCCCCCTTAAAGAGCACGATCACTGCGTGCGAGTTTCCGATCCGGTGCGCTGGCCTCTTTTTGATAACGGGAAGCTCGAGTACCCCCCCCCCCCCTTTTTTTAAAGTTTTGAGCCCCGGGGCACAGCTACCATCTTCGCCGCTGTAGCTGCGAGCTATAGTCCAGTGTTAGTTTTCATTATCCGGTCGCTCGCTCACGCATGCTGCTATCGCTGTCTTGCTCCGTGCATGTCCCTGAAGAACTTGTTATTGGGCGAGTTGGTGCATCTCGGTAAATAAACACGGGCTTTGCGCGTGTTGCATCCTCTCCGTCCTGTGTGTGGTGTCTTTTTCGCGCAAAGCCCGTGTTTATTCACCATGTCCCTGAAGGTTGTTGGGAATCAGCCATCCCGACGCTGTCACCACGGTTGGGACTGGGCCATCTCACCGCAGCCACTACTGCAAGTTGCGACTTGCCTTCCGAGCGCAGTCACCGGTGTTGCGGCGTTGCCTTGCTCCGTCCGCTATCGACGCGGCGCAGAGCAGAGCGATGAAGTTCTCGAGCCGACGAAGAGTTGAAGCGACATTTATATACAGTATGTACAAGGGTAACAAGTTCTTTACATGGTTCGCACAAAGGCTACAGCACATCTCCACTCGGTGCCTTCGAAAAGTGCCGCGCTTGCTGTACTTCCAGGCGGGTTTTGTACCCCCGGGAGTCCGTTTCAGCCGCGAGAAGTTTGAATCGCTCAGATCAGGACTCTCGCTGGCCGAAGTTTGAATCCGACGAATGGAGGCGAAGCGATTGCGTCAGCTGAGCCACCAAGACGCTGTCGCCGTCTCCAGGCATGTAGCGGCGTGTCTGCCGCGGGCCGTTCATCCGAGGCATGATTCGGCCCAGCCGTTGAGAAGGGAAAATGAGAGGAGACTCTGAGGCGCCTTCAAGTTCGGGCATTGTAGAGACGCGCCCGGGTAGCGCGGACCGCTCGTGACATGTGTGAAGCCGTAGGTCTTCCCAAAGTCCTCGAAAGCTTTAAAGGAAAACTGTGGCCCATTGTCGCATACGACAGTCACTGGGATGCCGTGTCGCGCAAACGTGATCTTGATTGCAGAAATAACGGCGTCCGCAGAAGTGGACCCGGAGTGTGCTGACTTCTGGGTAGCGAGAACGGTAGTCTACAACCACAAGGAAATCTTGATTAGCAGAATGAAACAAGTATATGGCCACCCTCTCCCACGGAGCTGATGGTGTCTCGGTCGGAATGATGGGCTGACAGCGCTGGACACGTGTAGAAGCACATGCTGGGCAGTTCTCTACGGCTGCTTTAACCTTGCTGTTGAGACCGGGCCACCCCACACTCTCGGGCCACCGCCAAGCATCGATTGACGCCTTGATGACCATCATGCAGCAGGTTCACGATGTCTCTGCGTAGTGCTTCGGGCACAACTAGACGTCCACCCATGAACAGCAGGTACTCGCATATGGTGAAGTCCCCACGGTGCTCCCAGTAACGCGTCATGTTGAGCGGCAGCCTGTCTCGTCGAGGCCACCCCTTCATGCTGTATGCTTTCAGCATTGAGCACTCGCCGTCTGAAGTTTGGTGAGACCTGAAGTCTTCAAGACGTACGGCCAGGGTTGAAGGAAGAGCTGCCACGACCAGAGACAAAAATTTCTGTGCTGTCCACTTTGGACGTAGAAGAGCCTTCAGGATCCTTAGAGAGGGTGTCTGCAGTGGCCATGGGTACTTCCCTGGAACATAGTACTTGACAGTGAACTGATATCGCATGAGCCTTATGCGAAATCACTGGATGCGAGGGGGCATGAGGTCAAGATCGGCGGAGCCAAGCAATCTGACGAGCGGCTGATGGTCTGTTTCAACGCGACAAAGCTGAGTCCGCGCAGGAATTCCTCAAACCTCTCGATGGCCCAAGAGACACCAAGCGCTTCCTTCTCAATCTGACTGTACCGCTGCTCAGCGGTAGTCAGTGCTCTTGACGCGAACGCGACAGCCCGTTCCTCTTCCCGTCTGTTGCTCATGCAAGAGAACCGCGCCTAGCCCGAACGAACTGGCATCTGCCGACACAAGGGTGGGTACCTCCGGATTGTAGCTGGCCATACAAGCATTAGATGCCACCATTCTTTTCAATGTCTCGAAAAAGGTTGCTTGCGCTTGGTCCCAGGTACAGACCGCATTCTTGTTCAAAAGGAGCCGAATCGGTGTAGTGACGGCAGACAGGTTCGGCAAAAAACCTTCCAATGTGGTTCAGCATGCCCAGGAAACGACGGACGCCTTGCGTATCTGTCGGCGGTTTCATGTTCACAATAGCAGATACCTTGTCGGGGTCAGCCGAGATGCCACTGGCGCTTACCACTACACCAAAGAACTTGGCGGAAGATACCCCGAAGGAGCATTTCGAGGCATTCAACGTAATACCCGCTTGTTCTAACTTGCGAAGGACTGCTTGGAGTCTGCTGTCGTGCTCGGAACGGTCCCTGCCGATTACTAGAATGTCATCTACCATGTTCACACATCCTTCCAGACCCTCTAGAATCCGAGACATTTGGCGCTGAAACACTTCGGGAGCGGAGGTGGTGCTGAAGGGCAGGCGGCGGTAGCAGTAGCGTCCAAACGGGCTTATGACGGTAGTCAATTCCTGACAGCTTTCAGATAACCCCGATTTCGCATCAAGTTTCGATAAGACTGCGACATTGCCAAGACGCCCAAGTACCTGGTCCACCGTGGGCATAAGGTGTCTCTCCCGAAGAACTACTTGGTTCAACTTCGTGAGGTCGACACAATTGGGTACCAGCACACCACAGGGTTGGCACTGTGACTCGCCGGATGACCCCGTCCCTTTCCATCGCGTCTAAGTCCTTCTTGACTACGCCTTCGAGGGGAATAAGGATGCGCCTAGGAACGCTGAGAAAATGGAACCGCTCCAGGCTTGATGCGTATGTGGTATTCAGGCATCTCGCCAAGGCCTGAGAACAGCGAAGCTGCGGCCTTGTCGGACGTTGGGAGCCTGTTCGGAGCTTCCGCGTCTTCCACGGTGTCAACAAACTGGACGACTCCCAGGTGCACTACCGCCGAGTACCCCAGCAGAGGAGAGTCAATGTCTGCTACGACGTACAATTTTTTGCATACCGTCCGGCCTCGCCACGACAGGGTAGCAGGAAACGTCCCGAGCAACTTTAGGCGGCAGCGGCCCGGCCCCATAAACTGTTTATTATTGGGTTTGTCTAGGTCTACTGGGCACCCCGCGAAGCTCGGAGGTACGACCGAAACGTGCACTCCAGTGTCCACCTTGAATTGAAGGGGGCGTCCGTTGACATGCACAACAACGTGCCGGCGTTCTGTTTGCGATGCATTCACGGCGCAGAGCTGGATTTGGCTTAAGCGCGTAGTACTATTCGAGCGGCAAACCGCCGCGAAGTGTCCGTTCTTGCGACAGTGGTTGCATGTGGCCCACCGTGCTGGGCACTCAGATCGCGGATGAGGGGCGTGGCCGCAAAAATCGCATGCCGACTTCGGGCCGGCGCGGTACTCGGGAGGCCGACAGACGTTACTTCGTGCAGTTTCGCACGCTGGGGCAGCGGTCATTCGGTACTGCTTATTCGCAACGGCGTCGACGTTCAGTGCGTCTGGTGCGAAGCCTGTCCCCTGACGCCGCCTTTTTTTCATTTTCAGCGTCTTCGTACTGACGCGCTTGGATGAGCGCCTCGTCCAGTGTAAGCTTTGGATTGCGGCAGAGCTGGTTGGTCAAGCGAGAGTCAAGCAAACCTACGATAAATCTGTCCCGAACCAGCCGGTCGTCAATTTCCCGAGAGGCGTAGTTGCATTTCTTCACGAGATTTCGGAGCGCCGTGAAAAACGCGTCGACTGACTCGCCTACCGCTTGCGTGCGCTTGTGGAACCTGCTCGATTCGTATACCTCGTTGACGGTGTGTATAAAATATCCCGAAAGACTCGGCCGGAGTACGAGCGATAGGCCTCGGCGTCTGACATGAGAGACGAAAGCACCTCGCGACCTTGGGGACCCATACAGTAGAGGAGCGTGCGTACCTTGGTTTCTTCGGGGGCGGAGGACAGCCCTGAGGCGATAGTAATCCTCGAATTGTTGAAGCCACGCGGTCCATTGGGCTGGGTTGTCGAAAGCTAACTGCGGCGCAGTTCGCAACGTGAAGCTGGCGGTCACGGCGGAGGCGGCGGCTGGGTTATCCTGCATGTTGCACGGTTGTCGCAGGATCCCACTTCTGACACCATGTAGAGACGCGCCCGGGTAGCGCGGACCGCTTGTGACATGTGTGAAACCATAGGTCTTCCGAAAGTCCTCGAAAGCTTTTCAGGAAAACTGTGGCCCATTGTCGCTGACGACAGTCACCGGGATGCCGTGTCGGGCAAACGTCTGCCGCGGGCGGTTTGGTCGAGGCGCGAATCGGACCCGCTGTCGGCCCGTCGCCTCGTGCAGCGAATTTGGCTGGGCGCTCTGGCAAAACAACGTATAGCGCATGACGTTCCCACATGCTGGAGCTGCCAGTACTGCCCTCTCAGCGTGGGCGCCCTGCTTAGTTACTTCCGGCACAGTGCATACTGCAATCAGCAACTCTGCGGCCGTCACCCTCAAACTCTCTGCACCCTCCGCTATATTCCAGCCAGGGTTAGCCTCCTCCTTGAGCACATAAATCAATAAGCTCCGCTGCAATAATGGCTGGGCAGACTGTTCTGCAATGCACCTTTAAATGGAAGCTGCACCACATTAAGATGAGGACACAAAGAAGGATGACGAAATCATTGCAGTGGGCACACCCAGGGATTTATACACACCCCCCAAAAAGATTCCACCACGAGCACCCCAACCAGGGATTTATACAGTTCCCCCCTAACAGCCCCACCAGGAGGGTTTTGACACCCACCGCCCAAATCGAAATTCTGGATAAACCCCTGGGCCCACCACAATGATTGTGCTATCAGCCACGTGCTACTATTTACCAACTACCTGCTTGACGGCTCGTTTAGCCCGCCCATCATTAAGCATTGGCATAGGTGGTGGTGGTGGTGATTTATTAAGAAGGGACGAGAAAAGAGCTGGGGATATTATTGAACTCAGTCGGGGAGTTCACCCTCATACAACCCAGTCCAGGGAAGGGAAGGGGGGTTTCAAAGGATAGGAAGAGAGAAAAAGGAAGGAAGGAAGAGAGTGGGGCACAGTCTATGTAGCGTTCGTTTCGTCCGGCGCGACGGCTACAATCGCTGCAGTAGTCCTGTCACAACTAGGAAGTTGAGGAGGTGCTGGAAGACCTCCCGTCGTTAAGCGTCCGATCCCGTGGGGAACAGGGAGTCTTCCAGCTTGTGGCTTGGTACACTGAGTCACTGGAATGCGGTCCGGAGTTCCTCTCTCGTAGTGTGCTACTACTTACGGTAGCTTCCCCCTCTGTACCGCGTCAGTGCATGAGTCCACTCAGTCACTTTGCACGAAGTGCTTGTCATTTTTAATGCGAAAGCAATAAATGCCTCATTGATCGTGCAAAAGCCAGCATTAGAGTTGTCTGGAGCAGCGAAACGGCACCCAAATTTCATTGGCCAAGGCGCGTCATGCGGCTTCATAGCGAAGGCGTCATCGCTGCAAAGGAGCCAGCTGAAGTGCTGGCCGCGCATCCAACAGGTAACCTGGTATGCGCTGGCCTCACCCAGCGATGCAGCAGTCGCATTCAGCACCACCTCATCCGCACACCACTCAATCGCCTTCACAACTCATAAGCAGTGCTAGATGCTGTTTTTTGGGGAATGACGGTTCTGTCTAACAGCCCTCGCTACGTCATTTCAACTTTCGCACAGCTTCCCTGCAGTCATTGTGTTCGATACTTGGCGCTGCCTCTAGTTCTGCAACCCGCTTGGCTGGCGCACAGTCGTCCCCTTCTCGTTCTAGACACAACACAACTAACCGTTGCTAAACATGTTATCTGCTCCTTTCGCTACCTCGTCTCCACCCACTCAGCTGCACCTCCTTGACGAGGACAGCTGTCACACTGCACCAGCTTCTTAGTGGGACTGTCATCTGTACTGAAGAAAATTCAAAGCAACAAGAAAGAACCGTGCTGGTAAATACTCAGCTTCTGCTGCCCGTGTGTGCTACAAATTCTCATCCCTCATCCAACTCCCTCGTGCTGGTGGAGCATACAAAAGGCACACCAGCTCTGCTCCGCATCACGAGAGCGAAGAACAGCTTGTGCGGCATTGTCTGCAACTTTTCAATCAAGTCCAAGCTCGGTTTTCAACTGTCCCTACCCCCCCTTGCGACGTGATGTGTGACGGTGCGCTTGACGTTGCTGCTGCTGCCACCGTCGAGAGAGGTGGCTTTTTTAGCGCGAACTTGGAACTCAAGATGGCGTACGGTCGCGCAACTCTGCTCAACTAGGGGAGCTGCACACAGGTGCTCTTATTTAGCCCAAGCAGCGCTCATGATTTTGAGCTCCAAGTGACATGGAGGGTGAACATGGTGGAAGTGGATGTCACAGTGCCATTGCTATCATGGTCTGTGTTTCTGGTGCAGATCACGCAATATCACCAAATGTCTCACAACTGCCTTTGCAAAACTAGGAGCCGTGTATGCTTGACAGCTCTCCCTTGGAGCCGCGTGGCTCACAGTTGTTACCATCACTAATATCTAGTCACTTCAACACATTTGCCCGGCCATGCAGATAATGAAAATATTGTACACTTCTTTCCTCCACTGTTAAGACTTTCTTTTCAAAGCACTGCTTGCAGTGATGGCTCCCACCTAGACGTTTGCTACTAATGGGACCTATAAACACGCACGTATATTGGGTGTGCAGATTACAGGCAAAACTTATTTACACAGCCACTTGAGCGAGGTTGGTTCGCCCTATACATACCCCCTATTTAGCATTTTGGAACTCCACTATGTGCTGTGACCAAGTGGCAGCTCGTGCCTTGCGCTGTCACAAAATGCTCTTTGAAGTGGTTGAACGGCCAAAGTTTATGCGTTGGCCAAAGTTGTATGTGTGATCCAGAACGTATGAATGCCCCTTCAGCTTTCTTGGCCAACATTCCAAAACGGTACATGTCATAGTTTTTAATCCATCACCATACGGGCTACATGAAACATGAGGCTCTGTTGGCTATGGAAGCACAGACAAACAGTTTAATGCCCCTGTCACGCGGCAAATCCAATGTAATTCAAAGTGAGTGACATTAGCTCTTAAAGGGGCACTGACACAAAAATTTTGCATCTTGTTTTTTTTTGTTGCGATAGGTAGCTAGTGACCTACTTATAACCTGTAGAAACCTCATTTGCTTCAGCGTGCGACGGTTGTTTAATTAGAGGCATTTTCAATGCGGCCAGTCGCAGTTTCGGTTTCAGCGAGTGCTGCGAAACGATGGATTTTGTGGATTTTGTGTGAACAAAGCTGACCACGTGACCGTCGGAGGGATATCACAGAGCAGAGCCGCCGTAGCACTGTCGAATCCGCATCGACGGCAGTTTCTGCGAATGCCCCCACGTACTGATCTCGTGAGGCGCTTAATTAAAAAGCAACCGTGGATGTGACGCAGGCGCTGCGAGTGCAAATCCTACCGCGGCTTTAGAACGACGCGCGACGCTCGAGACGGTGGGTGGATTGATTGATTGATTGAAGACACGTTTATTCCATTTTCTTGCGCTTGCGCGCTGCTATGGATAGATGGGTCGGTAGGGGATTGGTAGGGAAGGGGAAAGTGGGAAAGGATAATGCCGTGGCAAGACGCGCGCTGGGAACAGCCGGCCGGTCTGCCTACAGGTCCGCGCGGCTTAGCACTGCGGCGGATATTCGAGTGCCGCTCTCGTAAGCGGTGCAGATGACAATTTTTAATGCAACCCGCCATCGCATCATTAACTCCTTTTTCATGTAAGCCACCATGGTCGGGACTTGGGGACAATTTCGTGCAGCGGTAACAAGCTATATCACTCGAGCTACCTGCGCCGGCCTGGGCCACTTCGCGGCCGCCGCCTGCACAGCGACCGTGCGGCTAGCTCAGTGGGCTTTTCGTGCCTCCGGCGCGTTTTCGCATCCAATGGTAATAAACAGTAATAGAAACAGAGTGCCTGGAATCGCTGTAGAACTTTGGTCGCGGCCAGCTGCCCGATGAGCTGACGAAATTACGGCGCCTCCGCCGCCAACGATCGGGTCGTTCGTTCTCGAGAGCAGAAGCTCCGCCCTCCGGCCCTCCGATTGGAGCCGCGAGCCGGGCGAGCCGGCGAAAAACGCCGGCAGTGCGGAAGCGGCAAACACAAACGCGTGACGTGTTTGGATGTTGTTTGTTTACAACGTTGGTTTGTTTACACAATATTCTCGGGATGTCGATTGCGCGTGATCCTCTGCTGGCTGCTCGGTTGCGTTTCGCACACTTTAAAATTGATTTTAAATATGTTCTAGGCTGTATTCGCCGCTGATATTTTGCAGGTGATGTATATGTGTTCCCACTAATCTATCTCCGAAGTTATCTCGCCTTCAAAATTTTGTGTCAGTGCCCCTTTAATGACATTCGGTTTGTCCGTGCGGGGGTCTACACGGCGAAACAAATGGCTGCACTCCAATTCGCGGACAGCTTGGTAGACAGCCTACGAAGCAGTCTAACTAGACGTCCAAAAAAGTAAAATTAGAACGGCGCCACCGTCCCAAACGCAACACCAACGCAGACGACAGCCTCGTAGCAGACATGTTCAGAAACCCAAGCCGCAAGTTTCGTAAATAGTATTGCCGTTATTATTACAAACATTACGTAATTTAAAAATTAAACAAAGTCATCTTCACCACTAGCACTTTATACTAAATATTTCAATAAAAGAACAAGTGCTTTTGTTCCGACATTAATTCGCAAAAAAGGTGGTGCTGGCGTCACTTATTAGTTTAGACAGGAAGGTAGCCTGCATTGTTGCCGACTGATGCAGTCTTCTCGAAGCTGTCTTGACTGCTTCGTTCGAATTGGAACGGGGCTTAACATGGCGAGCTGTCCGCGAAGACGGCAATGAAGCCATCTAAAGGGGGAATTGGGACGCACGCAGTCACAGATATAATATACTGACTCACCCAGCCTCATTTGAGAGCGATAGCGGTGACGACTAGCGAGCTCGCAAAACCTTCAAATTATATTTCGCGTGCATCTACATCTACAGCGTTTTCATATCTTTTTAAAACATTACAAAGGATTATTTTTTGAAAATAAAAATAAGACAATCACCAGTTCAGGTGACTTGACAAGCCGAGACAAGTCCGCAAAAAATCCGTATAAGGGTAGCGCGCACATTGGAGACGAGATTATCTCTTGTTAGTACTTGTTTGTCTTTATTTGAAAGACAACATGAAGGGTAGAATATCTAACAGTTTTTAAAAACTGTTCTTTTCTGAACTGTTCTGAACTTTCTTCTCTAGTGACGCGCCACTACTGTCGAGGCAGTGACGCGTCACCATTAGAAAGGAGGAGGAATAAACATTTAATTGATTTAATTGAGCAGTCAATGTTGTTGGGTTGACCGCCAGGTGGGGGACCTCCTTAGTCCAGGAAGCCCTGGGTCTTGGCGGCCTGTCTCGCCCGGTCTACCAGATGTTGCTGGTGATCCGAGTTGGAGCTGGTCAACCGACCCTCCCACTGCTCAAGTGAGGGATTTGGGTTTGGGGCAAGGGATGGTGTGTGGCGGCACTCCCATACCATGTGGTAGAGAGTGCATGGCTCCACGCAGAATTTACAAGTGTATGTGTGCAGTGTCGGATGCATTGAGTGTAGTATAGTACCATGTGGACCATTAGAAAGAACTTTTCTTTTTGGAGGAAACTTGTGGAGGAAAATTTACGCCATCTTCCCGCGAGGGGAACCATGGGGTAGATGCGACGCATGGGGGGGTTGCCGTTGCGTTTCCGTTATGTTAGCGATGTCAGCGTGTGGTTTGCTGTTGTTGTGTATCCTATTTACGCAGCATGTTCACCCCCGATGTCTCGCATCTACCCCATGGTTCCCCTTACAGGAAGATGGTGTAAATTTTTAACTGAGCGCAAGCTGCGCGCTAACGCACAGCTGGCACGGCGACGGGAGCGAGCGCAGCCGAGCGCAAGCTGCGCGCTGACCGCGCTGACGCAGATGGCGCTGCGGCAAGAGCGGCGGAGCGCGCAGCTGCCGCGGCGAGGAGAATAGGGGAGGGATGCGGACTACGCCGCGACAACGCGAACAAGGCGAGTTAAAGAGATGCGTTGCATCTAAAAACTTTTCTTTCCTCTATGCGCGTCACTCATTTGGCTGCTGATCGAGCTCCTGAACATCAGAACAGGAGCAGCGGCGTCGTGCAGTGACGACTATGGGGGCAGAACACTTGGGAGCATGGCCGCTCCATCTGCCAATGGAATACGGCACGCCCCCAGATAGCAGGTGGAAGAGGGGAAAACAACGAACGAGGAGGCCTTTCAGCAATCTCGCCCCACTCGGAAGCTGAAAGACCCACCTCTTCGTCCGAGCAGCTTGGCACCGTCTTTCTAACATATGCCTCCACCTTCGGCCTTTGTTCCGGCATCGAAAACAGGTGGTGAATGCTGCTGCGTACACTTCGTCATCGTCGCTGCTGCTTGAATTCTGACATTGAGCTCCAGTAGCAGCTGCTGTCGTTCTCTAGTTCATCAAGCACTTAGACAAGGTGACGACGCTTTGCTGCCACCGTCCCTAGTGCATCTAACGACAGGTAAGGTGAACGGGGACTGCCAGAACATACCGCAACGATGCCAAAATCGCTCGAGCACCAAACACGCTTGGCTGCAGTCATTGCCTCCGTACTGTTCATACCACCGCGATCGCCAGGCCGCGACGACTCGCAGCAGAGAGAAGAAGAAAAAAAGAGACGTTAAAGGTCATGTGATTTCCTTCGTACTGTGCTTACTCCACTTGTCAAGCAGATGGGGCGCAGATCGGACTGCTCCCGACTGCCCTCAGCGCAGTGAAAGTGATCTCGCTCAACCACTGGATGACAGTGCTCAGAGTGCTCCTACTCCTGTTCTACCACCGAAAAACACCGGCTCAGGAGAGCGCACTTTCAATGCGCTTTTTAGTGCTGCTGCTCTCCCAATGGAATTCGCCATTATATGTCATTCGTTGTTCTCAAGTAGCGCCAAATTAATGACATTTGCTCTATGTCGTTAGATCTGCTGTGTGACAGGGGTATAAGGTTACCCTTTGCTGTACAGTTGGCTTGTTGAAAAACACTTACCAACACATAGATGCAGTTGCGAAAAAAAAAAATGCAAAATGCAGAGAATTTTCTAATGCATAGCATTCTTACGCCACTTGTCTCGAGTGAGACTTCTCTACAGCCAAATTTTTTACTTTTTCTAACTCCTGTCTGACCAATTATCTATATTTACGCTATTAAAAGATTACAGGTGTTGCTTTCACCAAATCTGAATTGTTTGTAAATAAAGGGTGTTTGTTACATGGTTTACCTCTGTATTTCTTCATATTTTTCTTATTTTTACAATTTTTCAAAATTCTGTTGGACCAACTACCTCCACTTACGCTCCTATAACAATTGAATTACAGGTGGAACTTCCGCGAAACCTGTATCATTGTGGAAACGGCGTTACACAGCCCTGGCTGTTGGGGTACTCAGGAAAGAATGCTACACATTAATACTTGGATATGGGACCTCCCACGGCTATGCTATAAAAATTCCCCGCATTTCCCCGAGGGGAAGAATGTGAAAGTGCGAATGCACGAGTTGAATTTGCGCGGTTCGGTAATGTTCGCGAAAGAGAGATCACACACGCACACACACAACTACAAAGAAAGAAAGATGCATTTATTCACAGACACCTATTTGTGTTGTCGTTGTACTTGATTGCTAGAGCGGATCTCAGCTTTGAAATTTCGTGTCAGTTCTCCTTTAAGCGGGTGCATTAGCCCTTCTCACGCCCGATTCCTGGCCAACCCCCCACGTGGGTATGTGCCATGTCAGCGGCCAGGCAGCGCGCGCCCATCTCCCCCCGTTGCCAAGGAAGACGAGGAGATTCCTGGCCAATCCCCCACGTGGGTATGCTATGCGGACATCGCCGGTGGACGCAGGTTCAGGGTCGCTTAAGAAGTGCATCGCACTTAAAAAACCCAGCAATGGACGCTTCTGGTCCACAGATGCAATGGGACGGTAGCAGAGATTTGCCATGTGTGCCCACACAAAGAAACGAAATGGTGTCGGTTACCTACACAGTAAAAACGATACTCTACTAGACTACACTTGTCCCTTGAGCTGTGCATTTTCTGGCAGCACCAGAGGGCCAAACACAACCCCTATTTCGCACAGTAGACCTCGCATGCCTGCTGCTGTACAGCTCACTCAAGCAAAACGAGAGAGAGAGAGAGAGAGAGAGAGAGAGAGAGAGAGAGAGAGAGAGAGAGAGAGAGAGAGAGAGAGAGAGAAGAAACATTTATTAGAGCAGACGGTGGTGGCTGAGCCGTCACTCGGTGGGGTGGGTTCACCTCAGTCCAGGTACCCTTGGGCCTTGGCTGCAGCCCTGGCACGGGTGACCAGAAAGATCTGGTCAGCGTGACGGGAGCTGGTCAGCAGGCCCTCCCACTGCTCTGGGGAAGGTCTGGGATTGGGGGTAAGCGATGGGGTGTTTTGACAGGCCCACACCATGTGGTAGGTAGTATTAAGAGAGGGGCAGAATTGGCAGGTGAGGGTGTATTGGGTAGGGGAGATAGCGTGCGTTGGGTGCGTTGTAATATGTGTTTGTTTGTAATCGACGCCAGATGACTGCTTCCTCCTTGGTTAGTTGAGGGCGAGGTTGAGGCAAAGTGAGGCGAAGGTTGCGATAATGGTGCAGGATGTCGTGGAAGCGTGATGGAACAGCGGGAGTTGGAGGAGGCTGGACCGTAGGTTCTGTTCCTGAGGGAAATGCCCGGTGTGGAAGGGCGCGGGCAGCAGCGTGAGCCGCCTCATTTCCCTCGAGGGACGAGTGGCCAGGGGTCCAGACGATGTACAGGTCGGGGAGGGGATTGATTGATGCGAGTATGCGTAATGCAGGAAGTGAGATGCGTCCACGTTGAATGTTACGGCAGGCTTGCTGGGAATCTGTTATTAAGTGCGAATGCACTTTTTAAGCGACCCTGAATCACGCATCCACCGCCGTCCGTCCGTCCGCACCACATACCCACTTAGGGCGATTGGCCAAGAAGAGTTCGTAATTTCTTTAGCACATACCCACTTAGGGCGATTGGCCAAGTAATCTGAATCACGCGTCCACCGCCGTCCGTCCGCCCGCACCACATACCCACTTAGGGCGATTGGCCAAGAAGAGTTCCTAATTTCTTTAGCACATACCCACTTAGGGCGATTGGCCAAGAATCGGGCGTGAGAAGGGCTAATGCACCCGCTTAAAGGAGTACTGACACGAAATTTCAAAGCTGAGATCCACTCTAGCAATCAAGTACAACGACAACACAAATAGGTGTCTGTGCATGGCACATACCCACGTGGGGGATTGGCCAGGAATCGGGCGTGGGAAGGGCTAATGCACCCGCTTAAAGGAGTACTGACACGAAATTTCAAAGCTGAGATCCGCTCTAGCAATCAAGTACAACGACAACACAAATAGGTGTCTGTGAATAAATGCATCTTTCTTTCTTTGTAGTTGTGTGTGTGTTGAATTCTGGGTGCATATTGTTAGGAATTTTGGATACAGTAATGTGGGACCGGATTGAAGATGGAATGCGCTGAAGGGCTTGTGAAGCAGGTGGGGTCGGGTATCCGAGAACCTGGAGGACGTGTCGGCCGGTGCTGGTGAGGAGGAGTCTGGTGAGTTGGCTAATGCGTTGAGCTTCCAGGAGTTCTTCAAGGGTGTTGTGGATTCCGAGTTGGAAGAAACGACAGGTAGAGGTTTGAGCGGGGAGGCCAAGTTCAATTTTGAAAGCTTTTCGAATTAGTATATCGACTTTCTCCCGTTCTCTGGGTTTGAGGGCGATGTATGGGGTGGAATATGTGATGCGACCAATTAAAAGTGCTTGAATTAGTCGTATTGTATCGTCTTCTTTGAGGCCCTGACGTTGCTTTGTGATGCGCTTGATGAGATGGGTAAGTTGGGTGACAGTGGCTTGAAGGTGGGGAAGAACTGCAGCGCCAGAGCCATCTTGATGGAATTGGACTCCGAGTATACGAAGGGTGTGTACTTTAGGAATGGGTGTGAAACCGATTGTTGGAGCAGGATCGGGTGCGGGAACTGGACATCGCCCACGAGTTCGGGAGCGGAGGATGAGGAGGGCTGATTTGCTGGGGGCACACGTGAGGCCCCGAGGGTGGAGATAAGCGAGAATGGTGTCGATGGCTTGTTGTAGGGTATCTTGTTGTGTGCCAGGAGATCCGGTGGTCGTCCAAAGAGTTAAATCATCAGCGTATAGGGCATGGTGGAGGCCAGGAATGGTTTGAAGGAGAGGTGGGAGCTTGAGGAGAGCGATGTTGAAGAGGGGTGATATAACTGATCCTTGTGGGGTTCCCTTGGGAGGAGTGCGAAATGTGTCAGATCGAAGTGGTCCAATGCCAAGGGTGGCAGAAACGAGAATTAATTTTTCGAAGTATTCAGCAAGGGTTATACTGTCACGGCATGGCTGGCTCCTAAAAGAAGTCTTGCATGGAAAGCCTCGAAAGAGCACACTACGGCTGCAGTGCAGACTTCACGCGTCGTAAGCCAAAAGCAGACAAACGAGAGATAGCGTGTTCCTGTGTTCAAGTTTTTGCTGCGGTATTAGCTGCGCTGCACTCAACCAACTTCAGAGGTGCTGAGAGATAAAAAAAAGAAGAGGCAATACCGTATGCCCAAGGTTGTACAGCTTGCAGAAATCCGCACGCCTTTCCAATGATTCTGTAGGAGGCACACAACCATAGCTGAGCCCTTTTATGAAAATAGTGAACTGGAATCTCATCTCTTGACTTTGCATTTCTCTGGACTTTTAGTGCTTGGTCAGCTTGGGCTGTTCCAAGGCAGCACCTGAGCTACAAGCACTGGAACCTGGTCGAAGGTTGGTTCCTTCCTGCCATCACTGGCTGTCACTTGGGCAATTCTCACCCCTTCTTGAGACAATAGGTATTGTATTAAATCTTACCTCCCCCAATATTTAGTGCCAAGAGAATTGCCAAATTTTTTGAATACTGGGTGCATTTTTACCACTACTGACTCTGCCACATATCGCCAATAAACCAACACTGAAAAGAATCTCCTTCCGCATTTGACATGGCACTTGTCTTAACTCCAAACCCTTGAGGCTCATTACACATTATGAGCAGTACTATCTAGAATAATCTCTCTCCCCACTTAGGTGTTAAGTAACCTACTGTTGAAGATTGGGTATTGATCATTCCTGGCACATACATTGATAACAGTGCAAATAGGCTGCCACACAGGTTTTCAAGAAGTTACGAGGAAAAAAAGCAGATGGCCACACCCTGCAGTTCCGCTGTTCAGTCACACTGCTAAACTAGATAGCTAACCTATCAGCATGAACATACGCCAAAACCTAGCTGTTGCAACAGTTAGTTGGCTCAGGCTGCACTCTCTCTTTTAGCAATGCTATTAACTATTTACTATTTGCACAATCTTAAGTTCAAAATTTAATCGGCATCATCAAGAGCCTTGCAATTTCACCATCTTCATACCTAGCACTACATAGAGCAACTTCAATGCTGCCCATTTGGGGCCAACATAATCATTACGAGAGAAAACAAAAAAAAATTACAACAACACACCATTCTCGACACTTTGCTAAACAAGCCTCTTTACTGTTCACCTCGGCAGACACTCAACCCAGTCGGTTGTTCACAAGCATAGCAGTTACTTTATTGTTTTCTCAACCCAGCCGCCGAAGAAGGGAAGGAAAGCGGGCGTATTCTTCGTGGTACCAAAGACACGCATCTCGTGATACAATCGCGGGGTCAAGCACACTTACATTAAGGGCCGATCAGCCCCTCAATTAAAAAGTTATGTACACTGCTCTCTCTACCAGACAACTACAAACCTTCAGTAGCTTTTTTAATCCCTCTTTCTGTCCTACAAAAAGCTCACCAACCAACCAGCTTCTCTGTCAGGCTTGCCAAGAAAAGCCAGCATGTGGGCTCCAAAATGCTGCGTCGACAGCAGAAGGCCTCTTCGAGAAACTTCCCCGCTCGGGCCGCACACACTTATTGTCACAAGCAACGGCCAACAGGAAGAAGAAAAACTACTCAGGTATGTACATGTCTCAGAGTATGTTCAATACACTGTACGCATCAGTGCACACCGAGAGAAAAGAGAAAAATTTCACAAGCAAGTCCATTTTCCTACTTAAAAGAATGCTATTTGCAAGACAGCACTGTGATTGGCCACCAGTACCAGATTTTGATCACAAAGCATGCAATGTCCGACACGGCTAGCTACGAAAATTCGCACCACACCTTAAAAAAAGAAGAAAGAGGGGGAAAGGGAGGAAGGAGAAAGAAAGTCGGGGCATGCTTCAGTTCTTATGTACAGCTTGCTTCTTAAAAAGCCAAGAAAGCTTGACAAAACGAGAGGGACCACCAGTGCTTCAAGCGCGCGCCAGTAGAAGACGGGTCACAGAAGCGCTGACACGAGGCTAGGATAATAATAAATACAAAGAAAACTAGATCTTCGGTACTTTAAACCCTCTGCATACATTACTGTTAAAAAGATACGCTTACACAGGAGGGGGGCTCGTTTCATTGTTTTGTTTGTGAAAGGGTGGCTGCAAGATCCCCCCCCACAGGCGGCCTGCATCATCAAGCTGTCCCATGATGGTACATACAAAAGGAGAAAATATTATTAAAAAAAAAAAAAACCTAGCGGGAGCAGTGTCATCATTACGTCTTGGAAGTTGTCCTTATAGAGCGAATGGAAGAGTCACTTAAACAAGGTACAAAAAGGAAAAGAAAAGTGGAAGAAATGTAAAATGGTACATGCACAGAACGTAAAAAAAAAAGAACGAAGGAATGCAGCTAAGTGGAAAAAAAAAAAAAAAAAAAAGGCAAGCGAGGAAGAAGAGCGGGAGAGAGAGAGGGGAGAGCACTTGTTTAGCAGCGAGAGTCACTAGGTGATCAATGCCGGCCGAGTGAAGAAGAGGGTGCACAGGCATCGTCATCATGGTCGGCTTTGTCTTTGCAGCCGCACGAGTCAGAGCTCAGTCAGAAACTTCGCCTCCATCTTCTGGCTGCAAGTGGGCATAGATGTTCCTGCTTGTGTACACCTGCGCCAGAGGACGGCAACCGTCTTAGGGAGAGGCTGCCAATGCCCAAACTCGCATTCGTTAGAACAACCGAGACAGAACTAGAAAGCAAGTTCACTCGTTCAGACCTCTACTGTGCCTCACCATCTCAGATTCAAAATCAGGAATGAATACTTGCATGCCCACCGGATCGCCCATTCCTCAGTGGGGCTTGATGCACTGAGCCTTACTGTATGCAATGCATTTCAGCTGGGCAGCTTTACTAATCGCAACACTGCTGGCGGCCATACTGCCATGAAAGCAGAGATGAAGCAAGCTTGCAGTACTAAGCAAATGAAGTCCCAGTCTAATAAAGCAGACTTGTGCTCCAACATAAGCTTGCCATCAATGACTAAGGTCAAATGAGCAAACGTTCAGTTTACAGCCAGTGAATCAATAGTCCTCTCCAGAAATTCCAGAATAGTCTAGGTCCCCCTCTATTGGGAATGGCTTCTGGGCGAAACAAACTTCCGACGATTCTCAGAACAACTTGATCAAGGAAAAGCCATCCTGCCTTGCTCTCGAGGAGGCAGTGATCACTCACCACTTCTTTGGCACCATCGTCCCTGCCAGCGGTGAAGTCCTGCTGCTTGGAGGGCGGCCGGTCGCCGCCATTGCGAGTCGGGTGGGCGTCCCGGGGCCCACTGTCCAAGTGTTGCGCGCGGTCAGCTGGCCGCCTTGCTAGGTCCCTCTGTTCGCCTGCAGGGGAGAACGTCAGACGACGACATTACACACGTACCACCACCAGAGGTTTTAATAAACGACTTGGCACACATTGCCAGGCTCACTTGCCCTATTGGCCAGTACGCCGCACGGGTCGCAAATGAATTACAGTGGAATCTCGATGATACGACCTGGGTGATACGAATTTCAGGATAATACGAATTTCTGAGAAGTCCTGGTAAAATTGCATTGTTTGCAATGAGAAAAATTTGGCTGTTACGAACGGACCTGCGCGGCCCGGCGGATGATACAAACGAGCCGGCGAGGCGCCCGACTGACGAACAAGCAAGCGACGGCGACGTACGGGCTCTCTCCCCCCTCTTTGACACTTTTCCAGGAACTGCCGGGCTGTTTTCTGCTCACAAAAATGCGCCGCCCATGCCACAGACCCGCTGACGCCGCCGTAGAACCACCCGCATGCTGCGTGCGGCGCGGCTACTGTGGCGCGGGCGGCGGTGGCAGCTTCATCTGCAAAGTGGTGCGGGACGCTCGAGCAACCACTTCTAACTGCTCTTTGAAATTCCACTCAAGGCACACCCGAAGTTCCTTGTGCGGTAAAGGAGCTGATAATGTGGGCAAAAACGGTACCATAAAACATCATCCGCGCCACCAGTGAAAGCGCCCATGAAATATCTGGCGGGGTGGTAAGCTATCTCCGGCGGAGCGAGCCGGCTGTCTCGAGTGCTTCAAAACTGCCGCCATGAGGCGCGCGCCTCCCCATTGGTGCAAGTCGTCAGGCTCCCCCAACTGCCGCTTGCGTTGCACGTCATCATCTGACCAAGGCAGAAGCTGCTGTGGGCGCAAAATCATCGACGCAGGCATGAAAAGATCGCACGAGCAATGCCGATGCGCACGAATCGTGTGCAAAAACACGCCATGTGGTTCACGCCTTGACTGCTGTGGCGTTAGCGAGCTTGGGCACCGCGAGTGTGAAGTTAAAGTGAAAAAAGATTTAAAAAGAAAAAAAAAGGGGGGGGGGGGGGACACAGTGAAACAAGATTGCGGAAAGTCGTAAGACACGACAGAGAGGAGCAGCGCGCGTCACTTATCGTGAGCAAACACAAACAAACAAACAAACAAAAAAATCAACAACAGCCCACCCATTAGGAAAAGAAAAAAAAAAAAAAAAAAAAAATCGCAAGCCGAGTGAAGCAAGAAAAGAAATAAATGAAAACTTTCTTTCAAGGCTCAGTTTTTTGGTCTGTGTTGGTTCATACGGATATTTTTTGTGGTCCCGTGAGACCGGTAGCAACGAGATTCTACTGTAAATAGAAAAGAGCAGGTACCACTGCGCCAGACAACCACTTCAGCACAACTATCCGCGATGTTGCAAACTGCAGAAGTGGCTTCGTGGAGCCTGTTTAAGGGGACACGCGGGTCGAAAAATCGCCATTTTTTCGAAATATGTTGTTTTTTTGTTTTCACTTGCATTATCATCTTTGACTATCCCTCTTTCATGGTAAAAAAAAATGAAAACGAAATACGAACGAGAACTTAGTGAAAATCGTGTCTGAATGACTCGCGGTGAGCCTAGAAATCACGCAATCAAGCCGAATTTCGGCCGTCTTGGAGAGTTCTTGCTGCACGGCAGCGCGGCTGGCCGCCATTTCAGTCACTTGAGAGAGGTAGACAAAGCCTTCTTCTCTCAATCAAACCGCTCGCCAGCTTCGTATCTCCGCGTAAAAAATAAAAAAATAATATTTCTTCCCGCTTGTTTCGGGAGCTCCCACTGGGTATTTAAATCACGTGACGCGAAATCGGGACCACCATTGGCTCTCGCCGCTTGCGAGCCGCCATCGCCCGTGTTATTCCGTTCGCTACTTCGCGCTATCTTTTCTATCGTGTGTTGTTAATCATGAACGGTGAGAAGAAGCATGAGTTTCATCGCCGCAAGTCCCGGGCTTCATGCCCGTACAAGGGAAAGCGGAAGCGGCGCGGCCTTGCGACGATTACAGCCGACGCCGGCACGGCGAGGCCTAACGGCGACCCACCTTCAAGCGTTGCGAGCGCGGCTCAACCAGGCGAGGCTGGTTTTATCAGTGACACTATCAGCTTTGTGAACGCATCGAAGAAGCTTCAGCCTTCCAAGGCAGGGAGACAGTCAGCAACGGGAGCAAGGGTCGGCAACGGGTTGGCCAGCGCAGTTATCTCCGAAGTCGACGGTCTGAGTGACCTTGTGAGCGGCACCGTGTGCAAGATGTGCGGGAAGTACGAACTCGTCGTAGTTGAGGTCGCAAACAAGCGGAAGGGCCTCGCATTGGTACTGGAACTCAATTGCGAAAACAAAGAGTGCCCTGCAGGAGTGGTTTCTTCTATCTACTCGTCGCAGCGCGCTGCCGCCATCGGCCGCGGAGGCCGCAACCCGGAACTCTGCAGGGGAAGTCCCCGTGATAGTTTTGCCATCAATGGGAAAGCGCTACTCTCTGCACGCGCGGTTGGCATCGGACACGATCAGCTGTGCAGGTTTTGTGCTATTCTTGGTCTACCAAAACCACTGCACCAAAAGACGTTCCACAACATTGCCAAGAAAGTAAAGTTCATGCTGCGGCCACAGAAGTCGTCTCTGACAACCATGCTGAAGCAAGGCAAGTAACTGAGTTGCAAACTGGTCAGACTGACGTCAGTGTGATGTTTGATTGTACTTGGCAGAAATGAGGACACAAAAGCCAGAATTGTGTTGGCACTGCCATTTCTCTCGACACTGGTCTCTGCCTGGATTTTGAGGTGCTGTCAAACTACTGTCAAGATTGCAGCCACCCCCAAAAGCTTGATAAGCAAGAGGAGGAAGTGTGGCAAGCCTTTCATGCCCGTGTGTGAAAAAAATGTCGACTACTCATCCATGGAGACAGAAGCAGCACTGTGCATATGGCACAAGACGGTATGGTACAACCTGCAGTTCACTGTACCGTAGCGTAATGATCACACTTTTTTTTGAGAAATATGATGCGAATTTAGGGGGTGCGTTAATTACGTGAGGTAAATTTTTTGCGCAAAAAGTTCCGGCGCAGCAAACGCAAGCTACAGCAGGTAAGAATTTTTACGATAGGTCTTTTGAACATAATAAATAAAGACATCAAAACTCCACGGACCCCCACCCGCCGGCGCTGCAAAGTGGCGCAAAATGCAGTGTTTTCATGCATTACGGAACGCACCGGAACGAGTTTGCTGCGAGGTGAGAACAGGTCGAACAATAAGTGACTGCTGCTGTCACAGTGCGGGACATCAGACACTAAGAAAACTTTCTCAAAGACGCCCTAAGACACTTTTTGTCGTGTGAGTACATTATGTGCATTTAGTGAGAGTTTCTTCCGCACCAATAATGAACTCACGCTTGCCAATATTGCTAATATCGGCAAGTCGACGGCAATAACGTAGCCATGTCTGCTTTGAAAGAGGAGTAAACATAGATAAGCACGACCATCGTCAGCTAGACTTGGCACACATACCACATATGGCTGCGCCAAGTTCAAGGTGTGATCGTTGCACGGGAAATAAAAAAAGTCGTATTTTGGCGACGAACTTCAGGGGTGCGATCATTACGCGAGTGCGATCATTATGCGAGTAAATACGGTAGTGGAGACTGCCACTGCTCTCACGGTGTTGTGGTTCAACAGGGGCCACACTAGCTTTGAGCAAGCTCTCCAAGAACTGGGAATCTTCACTTCAGAAGAACTGGTTAGACTAAGCTGTGCAAGTGACCAGCGGAGGATCAGGCAATGTCTGCCAGGCTGACTGCTGCGGCTAGGTCCCATCGCCACAGCCTGGTGAAATGGACCTGTACCGAGGACTCCACCCGCAAGAACCGCGAGGGTGCAACTTATGCAGCAGGAGCGTTCTAGTTTTAGTACCTCAATGTGGACATTTCAGACTACATCCCCACCAAGTTTCATGTTGTTTGAGCAAGAATTTCTGAATCTGCCAAAGAAATAAACTTTCAATTGCGTTTTTCTCAGTTTGATGTTTTTGTCCGTTTTCTGAGTTTGTGCACACTTATTTTCCCACTTAAAGTTGTTGTATCACGATGAAATTTTGCACAGATGTTCATTATAACACGTAGAGTGCACAAATCTTGTTCATTATGCAATTTGGGTCCTCAGATATTTCTGACGGTCATAAAACAAAGAATACAGAACAAGAAAAGGCTCACTACCAGTCATTTTTTTTCGTGGTGAGGAAAATGAATATAAGGCTTTTTCAGGTAGCTTTGTGCACTCTGCAGATTCTAAGGAACCACCTAGGCTATTTTAAAAGTTTCAGGAAAAATTTTTACTATGAAGGAAAGTGTGCACAAAAAAGCCATTTTTCTGCAAGTCATGCTGCATAACATTTTATCCGGAGCAGCTATTCAAAATCTGATTGCATATATGACCAGAGGAGCTCAATCTCTAGAAGATGTGAAAATTTCAGCCTCCTAACTTCATTATTAAAAAAAATTTGTTTGGAAGAGCATGTCCCCTTAGGGGGGACACGGCCTTTGAAAACCGAAAAATCGCGAAATAAGCAATTTTTGGAAAACCATGTACTTGGGTTGTATATGTCATAAACTAGCTTTTCTGAAATTATCAGCTCCTAATTCATCGTAAAAATGTAAAAAAAAAAAAAAAAAACAACGAATATATAACTAGCCGTAGCATCTCCCGAGGTGCGAGCAAACGCGAAACGGACCCAAATTTCGCGCGAACGCAGCCGCCATGCTGCTTTCCGTAGAGATGCCATATCTTGTTTTGTTTGTGGATTTTTGCACTTTTTTTCCCCCGCCATTACTGCTGGCGGCCGAGGCGTGATACGCTTGTCACTGGGGGACTCGCAGCACTTTCGAGTTTCCCGCATCCCATGTGTGAAGCTACGATTGGACCGTGCGCGTGCTGTTCGGGCAAGCAAGCTGACGCGTGAATGCTATTGGCTGCTACGAGTAATGACGCGCGCTTGTCCCCGGCCGGCGGCGCTGCGCCACTCGCATCCACCAGATTCCCCGCGCCATTGTCTGCTTTTCGCCGCTCCTTTGTTGTTCTGCGTCACTGTTTACCACCTTTTCGTTCACTTGTCCACTCATTCTACTTAGTTTTTTTTGCCGTGCTTACGATTGCTGAAGTACTTCAATAGTTCCGAGTAGCCTCCCAGATCGTGTGATTGGACACAATGCGCAGAGTGAAGTTCAGGACGCTACACGCGTTCGGTGCGCGGAAGCGTTCCATGAAGCTCGTTTGCATGGCCAAACAAGGGTGTCACCGCTTCCAACGATGTATCTCATGCCCTTTCTGTGCAAGACTTCGATGCTGCAAGTGTGTCCGGCGTCTCGAGCGCATCGACCTCGGCGACCGCGGCCTCCGTCTCCGGTCTCGCATCAACCTCGACAAGCGGGAACGTGTCGCGTACAGTTCACTTGGAGACACATTTCCTAACACGCGAGGAGGTCGAGGCAGCGAACAGACAACGTGCTGCTGTTCAAAACTAACTTGGTGCTATGCTGGCGACCCAGAGGAAGTTCCAAGCCACGGGGCCCTACCCTGTGCCTGCCATCGTTACAGGTGAAGGTGGGAAGTTTCGCTTAGCGCACATGCGAATAGTCCTGTGGTCCCTGATGCACATGGAGCAGCATGTTTCATTGATTTCTGTCGAGACAGCACTGCATGAAGCCATGCTGAGGTACAATGCGGGCTGCTACAGGGCTACTCTAGAAATATCCGCATCTGTGGGGCTCGTCACACCAGGCCATCTAGCCCTCCAGCGAGCTGCTGAAAAAGACGCCCCGCGCATGAACAAGGCCAGCAAACGAAAGCAGGAGAAGATGGAAAAGCAACAGAGGAGGAAGACGGTGTGCCAAGACCCCTCTAGCTATGCTGCGGGGTCCTTTTAGAAGTGAAAATGTGTACACAAACTTTAAAGGCAGTTTTCTCAAAATGAACTTTTTCCCTTCTGTGACTGCTTATCCCGTGATATCTCAAGAAGTGCTTGTCAGATTTGCATCCCGTTTTCTTTATTCTGTTCCTTAATAAATTTCTGAGGGCACGACAAACCCGTTTTCTGAAAATTTTTGTCTCTTGATTTTGTAAAAAATCAGAACAAAATCATGTTTGCATGTTTGATCAGCAACACTAATTTTAGTGCTGTGCTAAAATTTTTCTGGTGAAAAATTTAGAAAAAGGGCTCTGTCTTGCCCTGAGGTACATATTCAGGAGTAACCATAACGAATTTCATAGTCGCAGCACGCTTGGCTAATTCATTTCAGGACTGGGATAAGAAGCCCATACAAACCACCGTGGTATTCCCTCATAACTTGAGAACTAACCTCCGTAGCTCAATGAAACTTTGCATTTTTTCTAATGTTGATGCCATAACAATACCCTGAAAATTTCATTCAGATATCTCAAGAAACAAAAAACTTAGCCTTCAAGGGTAGCCTCCCCCCTTAAAGCACATCGGATAAATAATTTAAATTGTGACTGCAGTGTGCACTTCACTGCCATTGTTTTTTAAGCGCCCATGCAGCCTGGTGACTCAAATGCTTGCTCCAACGAATATTTCCTACAGCAGCACCGTGGGCAGTGCACTCTGCCCGACTGCAAGGCACTCACCCCGTGGAGATATGGCTCTCTCTGGGCCATGCCGACTGCTTTGAGAATGCTTGTCACTCTCCTGCAAGCAAGAACAAAGGACGGCAAGTCGGTGCATTGTCAACAAGGTGTGGCTTGGTCCACAATTCCTGCTCCCACCAATTACAAACAAGTGAAAATACACTGTACTTTCGCATGCTGCAAGTGCAGGTACAGCAGAGCATGTGCACCTGAACGACGTCAGAGGAGAAGCCCACCTGCCTGCTCATCACAGTTCTATCAGTCACGCTCTGCTGGTCCTCCAACTAGATTCAACGTCTGACCGTAACAAAGTGACCTACTGAAACCTTTCTTCAGAATTCAGAAGCACAATTGAATTTGGGAACAATTAAGACCCCCTCTGACCCAGTGTATATTTTAAGACCCCAGGGAAACTGACCACTTTTGCATGTTAAAAAACGTCTTTTTTAGGTGGCACGATTTTGGACGATCCTGTTCCAAAAAATCTGGTGGTTTTACATTATTGGAGGCAATAACCCCCCCCCCCCCCCCCCCCCCCCCCCCCCCCCCCTGTGTGATGTAGAAACCTTGCCAAAGTGTGACTTTGCATCTGGCACAAGATTTCTCCACAAGCCCAGAAAGCTGAGAAATCTGCTCAGAGCTTAGAACGAAGCTTGGCAGAAGACGCTTACTGGCGCTCCCTGTCAGTTTGTTGCGATTACAATGTGCTAGAATCAAGGTTGGTGAGCTGTTACTGAAGAGCTGTCACACAACAAAAATGATTCAGTACAAAAGCCCCCTGCATGGCAGCTCCAACTAATGTTGGTGCTGCAGACTGCCAGCCTGTTTAGAAAAGTCGGATTTCACCAATTTTTCAAGTAAATCAACCCGAAAACTCACATAGCGGGGTGCGAACACAGATTACAAGGACAAATTTTCTTAATCTGTAAATGGCAGAACCATAGCAGCAGCAAGATGGTTAGACTTTGTAATCTTTTGTATTTTTCTGCCCCGTTTAGTTTTTAAGGGCGAGTGTTTTGTTTACGTACTTAGTTGCCTGATGGACTGCATTGTAATATTAGGCAGCTCTTGTAGGATTTGTTGCTTTTTTTTATTCACGTATAAATCATACGGCATATGCTTTCTTTTTTTTTTTTCCAATATTGTATAAAGCCTGGCAGTGGCGAGCCACCAATCTTTTGCGATATACATTTCCCTGTGCATGCAAATGCAAACATTTCGTTTCCTTCTCTGATTTTCTTAATTTGTCTTTGAATCTTACACCGATGCGGAGGAGACAGAGAAAGAAATGCACTGCTCAGAAAATTTCGGGGAGTGTTCCTACACCCCCCCGGCTATGCCCTTAAAGCCTGGAATAAAATAAAACATTTATGTACCACTTTATTTTTTCCACAGTGCCTCACATCGGTTACGTTGCAAGTGAACACACACACACATATGCAAACAACTTCAGCTCATTTATTATTGCGTAAACACTGCTGGAAATGAATGATTTTTAAAGCTGGTTAGTAATTGCTCCTGTTACATTGCCGCTTTATTTTCAATGTTTAGCGTGCGTCTCTACGCACTCGACCGAACGCGCTAGGCCTTTTTCAAGTGCTGGTGCTAATCTTCGAAAACAGCATTTGCCGATTCTTTCCCCCCGCGTGAACACTGTGCAGAGATGCTGCAGGCGCGCAGAAAGAACTCTGTAGGATTTATATGCAATACTGGTCAAAGTTCTCACTTTATGCTCATACACCTCCCCTGTTCGGATACTGCATACTTCGAATACAGTGAACATTTTTTTTTCCAGATTAAGAGGGTCTGTTGTAACGGGCGTAGCCTGTCTTGCCTGATCAAATTGTGCTGCCCGCACGTGGAGTTTGGTGGCGGACTTCGAGTAAAGCGGTAGGAGGGCGTGCCGTACATACAGCCCACGCGGGGGCTGCACTGCCACTCACATTGCTGTACTGCCGAGAGAGCGGTTGCCGGGGGGCGGCCTCCCGGGCCCCCTCGTCATAGGAGTCCCTGCCGCCGGACTCCGAGGAGCGCCGCGACCGCCCCGATCCCGAGCCGACACTCGAGCGCCTCACCCGGTCGTCTCTCCTGCGTCGTCGGACAGGGGGAGAGAGGGGTCAGTCACCACCACCAGCATAAGGGGGAGGGGAGAGCAGCAGCAGTACCTATCCTGAAAGGGGGGATCCCGGTCCCGCACCATCTTGCGCTCCTCCTCCTCCCGCTGCCGAGCCAGCCGCGCTTCGATCTCGCGCTCGCGGGCAGCCGTGTCCACGGGCCGGGCCCCGCCAAAGATGGCCGCCGCCGAGGGCTTGGGTGCCGACTGCTGGGAGGGGGCCTGCTGCTGCTGCGGGGGGGGCCGCCGCCGCCTCCGGCTGCTTCTGCTCCTCCCCCGCGGGCACCGAGCGGGGCTTCAGCTGCAGCTTCTTGCGCTCCCGCGGCGGGCCCGAGTCTGCTGCGGCAGCAGGGAAAACGGGGAGCCAGTGTGCAAGTGGCCTTGCCACAATCGTCGCCCCGTACCTATCGTATGCTTCGTATGCTCTAGGGAGTGCCAAATGTTTTTTTTTTAAATGAGCAAAGGTTCATCGACAAGCCCCAAGCACAGTGTACACAAGCAGGTTTGTAAGACACTGATACTTAGCTGGCAAGAACACTTAAACCGTGGTAGAATGCAGTGCCACATTGGCAGGAACACCTGAGGACACAGCCAGCCCAGATCTTAAACACATACAATCTGGGCCCCGTTCTCCAGATCTCTGGGGCATCCACTCTCCAATTCCAACTTTAGTATTGAGCAGAGATCAACTACAGCACGTCACTACTTCATTACTGCAATGACGAGCTGGTGCCACAGTGGTTCCTGCTAGATTTTTGATTACAGTTGAATCCCACTACAACGAAATTGATGGGACGTGCAAGAAACTTCGTTGAAGCGGAAATTCGCTGACTAGGCAGACTCTGCCCGAACATACCATGGAAGGGCAACAAAAACAGCCCTGTATATTATCCGCATCAGTGACCGCATAATGCAATGTTAAAAAGGAGTGGTGCGCAATTACGCCGTGTTTATTTGATAACAAACGTACCAACAATTATCAGTTTTTAGTCCCACTGAGCAAACATTTTATCAAACAAGCCAGACAAACGGTTCGTTGTGGTGGACTTCCTTGCATTGACTTCTATGGCTAGCTGACGAGGACTTAGAAGCAAGGTTCGTTGTAGTGGGGTTCAACTGTACATGATTCCAACGCTTGCTACGTGTTTAGCCGCATGTGCAAAAAAAGAAGAAAGAGGAAGCACGTTAGAATTGTAAAACTGTGTGAACAACGGTTGCCTCCCGAATTCGACTCGAGTTACAAATGAGCCATCCAGCACAAGTCCAATGCAAGATAATGCACAAGCCAAAATTCAAGCTAATGAGCAGAACTGCTGCGCACCCAGTATTGTTCATACCAGCCTGCATACTGGACTACCAAGTTGGCAGAGTGGATTGCTAACCGTTACGGTCATCCCGGTCATCGCCGCCATAACGGTCGTCCCGGTAGCTGTCTCGATAGCCTCCGCCGCCGCCCTCTCGGAAACCGCGTCCTTCTGAAGAATAGCTGCTGCCAAACTCCCTCCTGCCACCATAGCCTGAAAAAGGAAAGAACATCCTGAGGACCAAACACCCAAGGCAGCAGTGCACAAATCACGAAAAAAATGCAAATGCTGTAAAAATTAAGCCCTCTGTCAAATTACAAAAACGAAAAACTGCCAAGAGGACATCAGCAATAAAATGTGAATGAATTTTATATCCCTGTCAGTCAGCCCCACTGTCCCCTATTTTAGTTTGGTAGCTGCTAAAGTGCTTGTTTCCAAAGATCCGAGTCCTCAGAAATACCGCAGCTGCCCCCAGCCCCCCCTCGTCCCAACGCCAGGGTTATAATAACTGGCTCAACAAAAGACCAGCAATCCTGTGGGTGAAGCCACAACATTAGCAATAACTTTGATTCTTAAAGCAGTACTGACACTAAATTTCTCGATTTCGGTTTTTATGCTGTAAAGAATACCTATTGGTCCAGTAATTACAAAAACCGAACCAAGAACCAACGCATTTATTCCAATCAGTTTTCAAATTCGGTCGTCGCGCGCCAAATGGCCATTCAAATCACAGTTTCAATGACGTCGGGGACGTTTGCTGCATCATCCGCTACGATTGCACATGGTCCGTACTCGCCCACGCAGTCGACATGCCGTCTGAATCGTCAGACTCGGGTGAGTCGCTGCCACCGGACAGACAGACAGAACAACTTTACAGACAGAACAACAGCCATAGACCGTTCTTTAATATGGCTGCGGCTCGAACAGGCGCAGAACGTGATAGCAACAGCTTGTCGCCACTCTTCTAATCAATCTGATTGCGGAAAAGAAGTTCCACATGCAAGAAAGTAGAACTTAGTGTGGTGAAAAATTGTGCTAGCGGGTGTTATCAGCGCTGAATTTAAAAGCTGCGATCAGATATTTGCCGTGATGGTAAGCCTACGCTAAGTGGCAGCGGAGGTTCGGCGCTCCGACCTGGCACTGGTGCGGCGAGCGGCCAAAAGATGGCGCCACCTGCGCAGTAGGATCAAAACAGGCCACGGCAGATGTCTTGGTCACCGATTGCTGAAACGGCAGTTATTGCCAAAATAAAGTTCCCTATGCGAAAAAGGGGGTGATAATGCAGTGAAAAATTGTGTAAGGGATGGTCCTTCACAGTTGTACAGATAGCAGCGATAAAATATTTGCCGCGATGCTAAGCCTAAAGTTCCCAACACCCAAGCTGACCTGAGCAACGCAAACGTTGCGGTGCTGGTGGGGACGTCCCTCTTCTGAAACTGGCCACGTGCGAGAGCGTTGCGTTTGGGTTCCCCTAACTTCTCGGGGGCCCCCCCAACACCAGCTTCCCCTATTTTAAAACTGCCTAATCCACTATTACTGCAGCCAACAAGCAAATACTGCTCGCTGGCTTGGGCGACAGTTCTTGCGGCTGCACGTCGTCGACAGTTCCTGCACGCCGTTGCGTGGAAAATAATGCATATTGGCGTCAACGTCCATTTGCTGGGACAGGCTTCCAATGAGCAGTACTTCCATTCCGTGAGCTTGCCGTAGCAGAACTTTGGCGAGCTCGGCAACGCGCACAGGCCGCTCAGATAAGACACCGCGCAGTTTTCCGCACCAGTGCAAGAGAACACCATGCGCTGGCCACGAACTGAAGAGCAAAGACGTCGAACACGCAAAGTGTGCAAAGTTTTACAAGCATTGCTCACAGAGGTACACCCACGCCTCCTGCCGAAATGAAGACCACCGACAACAGCAGCGCAGCCGACCATTTCTGGTTCCGAAAACGACTGACCAGATACGCAGGCTAATGTGTCGTCACGCCGATAGCGATTTCGCTAGTGCTGCCGATTTGTGGTAGCTTGCGGCCGGGACAATTAAAATAGATTTTCGATGCGATTCCGGCCTCGGATTGCTGCAAAAAATTTCTGTGAGGCAGCTGCACAAACTACTGAAGCCAATTATAACATTTTTTAGGAGTCAAAATTTGGTGTCAGTACTTCTTTAAATCCGAACCTCGAACCTCCGTGTAAAAATACTGCTCTGTACCCATCAACATACAGATCCAGCCTCATCCCAACCAAAGCAGTGGGCTGGCGACCGCAAGAAAGTAGGTTGAGGGGCATTTTCAGGTGAGAAAGACCCTCCTTCCCTCACCTCCGCGGTCATATTCCCTGGGCCTCTCGTAGCTGCTCCCGGTCCCGCCCCGTCGCTCGTAGCCGCGGTCTTGGTCACGGTCGCCGAACCCACGGGGTCGGTCCCTCGAGTCATACGCTCGGTCAGGGTCCCGGCCAAAGTTACTCCTACGGAAGCCGCCATCGTCGTCGTAGCTGCGTGGAGGGCCTCCGACTGTGGTGGAACAGAATAAACACAAAGAGATATATGTATTGCATAAACAGAAAATATCGGTAGAGTTGCCCCCTAAAAAAATTTGTACTAAGGTTGCCCCTTCATTTTATTCAGCAGCCACTGGCAGATAGAGAATTGTCCTGCCTGGTAACAAGAGCACGATTGCCACACTACGGCTATCACCTGCAACACAGAGCTACTTTCTGCGCACAGATATTTATTGTGCCTTTTCATTAGTGCTCTCTGTGCTTTGCACTGAGCCAAAACTCGGGATGTGGGCTGAAACTTGGCAGCAGTACTTTAAACTATTGCAATCAAGATGCGAGTAAGAAGATTTAACTGTAAGAAGATTTCACTAAGTGAAGGGCAATACGGTGGTGGCCCAGCGCCAGCTTGCAGTGCCCGAGTAAAGCACCTAAACCTTGTGAACGTCTGTCGTGTCACCGTTGGGTAGAATCATTTCGAGGATGTCGCGAAGCACACCCCGAGTTAGAGAATATGGTGGCAGACTGCACTCCCAAGCTTCGCACGAGATTGCTACCGGTCACATTGCCATTGAGGCCGCATGCCAAGGACTGTGAACAAAACCAAAGGCCCTGGGTCTTGGATGCCCTATTGTGTAATGAACAACATTTATGACCCTCGAGGAGATTTTTGGGACTGCTACAAGTGAGTTATGGAGGTGCGAGTCCTGATGAGAGACGGGCACTGGAAATTAGACGTCTGTGGTGAACTTTTCCGCAGAATGTGTCCACTTTTTTGTACCTTCAGGTTTGGAGTAGTCCAACTAATACGGTACACGAGTCTTCACCAGAAAAACCACAGGCCACGGCCCAAACTTACATGACGACTCCCTCCTGTCATCATCGCCGTCATCTTTGGGCATTGACCGCCAGTCTCCACCCAGCTCACGGTCACTCCGGCCCATCTCCCGGCCTCCTCCGCGTTCCCTGCTTTCATTGTCTGCTGGGGCAAGAGGAGGAAAACAGGCGGCTGTAGTGCCAGTGTCAGACAGTGTCTGACTAATGGGTCACTTACCGTGCTCTTCGGCTAAGCTCACTTTGATGGACCGGTTCTTTAAGTTCTGCAAAGTGGTGAGAGAGAGAGAGAGAGAGAGAACAAACGTTTAATAAAGCAAGCAGAGACGGAAGGCGAGTGGGCAGGAATCACTGCGTTTCAGGAATGTTTCATTTTGTTCACTTATTTCCAGTCGTTAGACCAGAAAATAAATAAAAATGCAGTAAAATGAACAGTTCACTTTGGAGCTGATGCAATATGCTTGTAATATTCATTAATTCAGCAAGCAGTTCTACAATGTTTACGAGCCGTTCTGGATTATACATGGGTCTTCAGGTCCCGCTCTGGGCAATCAAATGCCTCACAACGCTGGGGCTGCATGTTCGTGGTGATGTGCATATAGAAGCGTGGCATTCGCTACAGTTTGATGTTTTCTGAGTGTGTTTAAGTGTCAGTACTGTCTACCATCTAAGCACTTAGTTTAATCTAGGCTACACTGATGTGCACGGTCACCATTGCCGGATTACAGAACCTTCCCGTTTGCTAGTGATTTCGATAGCAACTTCAAAGGTCTGAAGAAGCAAGGGAGACTAACCCATGGCATCGCACATTCCACAAAGCTCATTTCTCACATGCAGCAGCTCTCAGTCATGACAGGCATAGCACACGGGCGAATGAAAGTTAGTGCTTGTTGCACAGAGAGAGAGAGAGAGAGAGAGAGAGAGAGAGAGAGAGAGAGAGAGAGAGAGAAACTGGGTTTCTTGATGTTGTTAAACAACAAATATAGACGTTGAGTGAATGCAAACGTTCTGCGCTTGTTACATCCACATTTTCACGTGCTTTTGCAGATGAAAGAGTAAGGAGCCACTAGTTCAAATAGTACGAGAAAAAAAAAAAAAGCATTTTTAGTGTGCGGGAAGACGCAGGGCCACAAATTTCAACAGCCCCCTCCCCCAAAGCATCCAGACTGGAGCGTAACATTATCATAGTTTACTGCCCACACCACAAACACGGAGGCCTGGCACTGTGGCACCATAGTGCCTCCGTGCCAGGGAATGCTCAATGCACGCTATCTATTAACCAAGCTGCATGCCCCAGCGCCTTGCCACACTGTGGCCAAACTATGTCATCAATTCACCAATCACATCAAGGGTTTTCACAGCAAAAATTCAGGCCATTGGCACATAAAACAAACCATCACGTTTATAATGATCCACGTGGTTTTGAATCTCAAAATTGTGCTTGTATTTTACAAACTGCCACAATGAACCTGCTTTAAAACATTTACATGCCATGTGGCATTTTTTAGTGCTTTTTGCTGACAGTTTCACACACACACACAAAAAAAAGGGTGAAGCTTGCTTCATTGGGTGCACAAGGCTAATTCTTCACTTCTTGTAAGAGACTGCTTTGTTGACTATCCCGGGAGCCCCAGAGTAGGGGTTCTTTGTGGGAATAAAGTTACTTTCTCCTTCTGTAACAGATTTCCCTGATCTTTCTCTTATTTTCAACCATAAATAGATACATAGGCCAAGGCCATTCCAGCGGACACTTTGCGTAAGTTGATAAGTCGCAAATTTCAACATTAAAAGTGCAGCGAGTGCCCAGTACCTGCAGGTTTGTTTAGAAGTCCTAATCCTGTCTCAGCTTAGTTCTCAATGAACTGAAAACAAACTTGCTCAACAAAAACTACACTGATGGGAAGGAGTCTTTTTTTCTTTGTACAGCCCAAGCAGTGATTAATGGTATCGTAAAAGAATAGCAGTATAACCGTTGAAAGATTGATTGTAGGGTTTAACGCGCCGACGCAACGCAGGCGATGAGGCACGCCGTGTGGAGGGCTCAGGATTAATTTTGACCCCCTGGGGATCTTTAACGTGTGCCGAAATCTCATACACACGGGCATTTTTGCTTTTCGCCTCCATCAGAAAAGCGACCGCCACGGCCGGGAATCGAACCCGCGACCTCGTGCTCAGCAGCGCAACGCCTTAGCCACTGAGCCGCCGTGGCGGGTAACCGTTAAAAGAGGCGCTCAGCTCTTGTGCATTGCGGGCAAGTTAAAGGAGCCCTTAACTTTCCTTTTTCAAGCTTAGAAAAACCCTTCAGGAAGCTATAAACCTGCCTAACACTGATAAACAGAGCTCAAACACCAGCTCTTTGGAATGCTGCCAGCTGGCTGGCATTTTCTTAGTGCCCCAGTAACCCACTCCGAATAATATCGTTGAAACAACACAAGCTCTGACAAAAAAAAAAATGACTGTGCCTCCAAGAATGCAGGAAAGGGGCAAATAATCTTTAGTTGCTTAGTTATCTGGTCTACGGAGAGCTGTGATAGTTGGCCTAGATATTTTGAGGTCACACAATCTAAGCATGGGACTATATTATTAGGTTCAAATGGCTACTCACATGGTGGAGGGGGAAGAAATTCTGAGGCCTTTCAAGGGACACTAAAGTGAATCATATTTACGGCTGCATTTATTTATTTTAACACCTTCGATGCCCAGAGGGCGCCATGGAACAAAGAGGGTTTTTTTTTTGTCCAACAAGGAGTGCCGTGAAAGTGCAGGTCACGGATGTGTGTGCAGAACTTGCTTTCTTGTCCTGCCATGTTTCGACATCTCTAAATCGTAATTATTCCAACAGTGCCTCAAAGTGAACATTGTTGAACGAGCCGCTTGAATAGACATGTCGCAGTTTAACGCATGTAATTTTTTTTTTACTATTCAGCGTAAGTGTAAGCCACGTCCTGTTAACGGTTGCCGCATCAGCTGCCATAATGGTGTCTCACTGGTTTTCAGTGTGTTTCCATGATATATCAGTTCTCAAAATTTCACCAATTTCATGGTTAATACCAATTTGTTTTTTTATTCATGCCTTTGCTGTACAGGTTAACTCTGCTAGCAAGCAGTTAAATGCAGTCTCGCAGAGTTCATGGTCAAGGGCAGCAAATTACAAATTTACAGGAACGATGGTGCAAGAGCCCTCTCATCGACTCATAACCATCAAATTCTAGTTTAATCTGGCAATAACTAGAAATTTACTACCAATTAAGTGCAGAGGCGCCAGAAAGACATGTACAACGAAACAAAATAGTTGCAGCGAAACTGGTGCGCCATGACAGACAGGAATCTAGGGTCCAAAAAGGAAAAGAGTTTTGCAGGGAACGTGTTGAGAAGTCACTTTTGCAAGGTGTGTGTACTACAGATGCTGTTGCCGAGGGCAAGGTCAAATAGATGTGAACTGCATGAAAAATAAGGTTCACAAGGCAAAGGAAGAGAGGCAGAAGTAGCCCGAAAGTTTTACATAGCTTTGCACCGTCAAAACAAATGTCGGAAGCGCACGAAGAAAAAGCAACTTGCCTCGTTGTTGTACGCCAAGGCTTCTAGGAGGGTGCTCCTATCGGGGAACTCCGCGTAGCCGAACCCTCGCATGCGTCCCTTGTCCCCGCTTTCTCGAGGCAGGCGCACTGAAGACACCTAAAGTGGGAGAAGAAAGAAGTTTGGCATCAGGCATCGTTTTTTTGTGAACCCGGCTCAACTCACCTTCAAGGTGCGGAAGAACTTGATGACATCTTCGTCACAGACGTCGTACGGCAGGTTGCCGAGGTAGACGGTGTAGGGTGGCCGGTTGGGGACTCGTGACATGTCTACGTCGGGGCCGCGTGCTGCCTTCGGTGCCGTGGGGAGGATAATTTTTTCATCCTTCTTGTAGTCGATTGTAAACTTCTCTGCAAGTCAACGAGACAAAGAGCATTCTCAGCCTTGACGAAACGACGTGTTAAATATATATGACCAAATGCTGGAACAGAATGATAGAAACGGTCACGTGGCATGCTTCTCCACAAACAAATTATAATAATGGCCCTTGATGAAGGGAAGCTTGTTATACCCCTGTCACACGGCAAATCTAATGTCATTCAAACTGAATGACATTAGCTGTAAATGACATTCGGCTCGGCCATGCGGATCTACACGGCGGAACAAATGTCATTTGATTGTGATAGCGGTGACGATTAGCGAGCTCGCAAAACTGCAAAATTACATTTCAAGCGCATATAGAATGTTTTCACACGTAATATTTTTTTAAAAAACGTAACAAAGGAATATTTTTTTTTAAATAAATACAAGAAAACCACCGATTTAGGTGACATCAGTAGACATTTCAAGCTGAGACAAGTCTGCAAAAAATCCGGATTAGGGTAGCGCGCGCACTGGGGACGAGATTTTCTTTTTTGTTAGTACTTGCTGGTCTTTCTTTATTAGAACAACAATACAAAAAAGAAAATATAAGTTTACTGACAGTTTTTAGAAACAGTATTCTTTGGTTTGTTACTGAATTTTCCTGTCTAGGGACGCGCTACTGCTGTCGAGGCTACTCATTCGACCGCCAACTGAGGTGTAACTGAGGTCCGGGACCTCAGTTAGCCGGTAAATGTCATTCGCCTTGAATGTCATTCGGTATTCTCGTGTAGTGCCGAATTAATGACATTTAGAGCGAATGACATTTGCTGTAAATGTCATTAGATCTGCCGTGTACCCGTGCCACACGTACACAAAAAATGACATTAAGTGTTTAAGGCCTTAAGATAACAAATGTCATTAATTGCGCGGGCCGTGCTACACGCGAAAACGCAAAGGCATTAAATGTGTTAGGCATGATGGTGATCATGACTAAAAAGAAATTCACTCATATTTTAGAAGTCTTTAATGTAGAGAAAAACATCTTAGAAGCGTTAAAACTGTTTTTTGCGAAAGAAAATTTTATGAGAAATAGTGTTTTCTTAAAAATGGTGGGGGCCGTTTCTAAAAGTGGCTTCAGCATGCCGTCGCCGGCCAGCGGTAGCCAAATCCGAAAAATTTTAACACAAAGAGTAACGCGATGCTTTTACTTTTGCCTCTGTTCTAGTAAACTTCGTCTTCTTCAAAACTTCGCCACCAATTGTGCACAAAAATTTGTCATATTTCGAAGTTTAGCTACATTTCCGCATCAACACTCTGGTGCTGAGAGTTTCGGTGGCTTCAATTGGTGCTCATCGCGATCGAGAGTAGGCAGATTTAAGGCGTTCGCGAAGGTAAATGAGTTGTGCGGAACTCCTTAAACCAAAATGACATTAAAGCGAATGGCATTAGATTTTTGCGTGTAGCAGCAAATTAATGGCATTAAAACTTAAGGCATTAAGCATTTAATGTCATTTTTCGTGTACGTGTGGCACGGGTATGACAGGGGTATTAGTACTATATTACATTTAATGAATGAGCACACTGACTTTTGAGCAGGATTGATCTTGTACCAAGCTGCACATTTGTGGCAAGTAAAAGAGGCTTTTTTGAATTAACGGAGGGATATACACATACACATAAAATATCTTAACATGCGAGAATTCGTTTCCTTACTATCACGTGGGTGCAAGTGTTAACGATGAGCTCATGTTAGTGCCTCTGGTTTCAAACATGCTCTTTCGTAAATTACGCATCTGGGATACATGTAGAGCGAGTTCGCTGAGAAAAAAAAAACGAAGCGAGCGCGATGTTCCGGGAAGGGACGCTCAAGAAGAAAATCGGCAACAAAAAATCGAATCAGGATATCCGATCTAGCGTGCGCACACAACGCATCCAGAGAGAAAATACAAACACACGCCGGTGATTATCCGAGCACCACGAGGTTCAAAACGCTTAAAATCGTCTCTCGCGCTGAAGCTACACCCGGGATTACGAGACACACCGTAGTGGATGGCTACGAATTAACTTGGACCACCTGGGGACCCCTAACGTGTGCCGAAACGTCGGCATACGGGCGTTAACGCTTCTCCGCCAGCACGGAGAGGTGGCTTACCGTCGACAGCTTCATTTTCCATGGTGTCCGCCCAGTTGATGCGACGAGTGTTGACCACTGCATATCCCGAAGGCGCATCCTGATCGGTACCCAGAAAGTCATTCAGGTTGAGGGTCTTCCCCTTAACCTTATGCTTTTTTCCTGCAAGAGAAATGCGCACGCCGTTGAGGTGGCCGTGAACATAAAAAAAAAAAATGCACGTATGCGCCACGAGTAACGTTATCTTGGCAGCTCGACGATGCCCGGTCTCATAATCGGATCCAGTTCCGGAAATCCGACGCGCAAGAAAAGTGATGGGCGCCAACCAACTACTAGGGTAATTTGGCCCAACAGGGGCATAAAAGTCCACGTCCAACTGTCACGCAGCGGCCCTAACCCTGAGCGGAAGCTCGAGTTCCACTTTACCTGGCATGTCTAATACGAGTCCGCGCGCTGAGCGTTCACGAGCGCACGCTGAACGAGCACGTTGTGCACGCTCGCCCCCAGCCTTTGATCCACGAGCAGGCCTAACTCTTGGTGACGGTCAAGTAGCGGATTGCCCGCAACAACGACACGCTTGGAAGGCGGTTGAACTCGTTAGGCACTGGGCGAACAACCGACTAGAGAAGCGACTACACGTGATAACGACGGCGAGCGGAATTTATGGCGGGCCCACGAGAACATTCGTCACCGCCACGACCCGGTTACTATACCATATTTAAGGCATGAGCGCTACCCTCGCCAGTGTTGCAACCACGCTTAACTGGTTTAACTGCTTGCGGGGGGAAATGCGCACACAAAACGCTGATAGCGAACATCGTAACAGTTTGCTAGATAATTATAAAACACGAAAAATTATTTAAAATAAAACCCCCACGTATTGACCTACCAGTTGACGCCATGTTGAATACTTTCACGATATGCTAATATTGCGGGCGAAAATTGCGAAGTCTAGTCCAAAATTAGCGAAACTTGCACATTTAGTCAAATACATAGATTTAAGAGGAGTTTACAGTACGATATTTGCGCAAACCGCAGCTTTGCTGGTAAGCCAGATATATAGGTGGCGGTAACAAAAGCGCCAGCGGCGACACCACAGATTTAGCGGGAATTCGCGGCTAGTGCGGATAGCGCCGCCTGTGGCCTCCTTTACCACTACTCTCCCCTCTTCCTGGTAATGCTGATATTCAGTACTCCTTGCTCTTTCTTTCACACTCTCCCTTCGCGGTGGGCTTGAACTGGGAGTGTCACGAAACTGCGAGGGTCACGGATGTGTGGGCCAAACTTGCTTTCCGATCCTGCCATGTTTTGACATCGCTAAATCGCATTGATTATAATAGAGCCTCAGAGTGAGCACTGCTGAATGCGCAGCTCGAAGTGACCGGCATTTGGCGTAGAACACAATGGAAGCCAGCACGCCCACGCGGGCCGGTGAGGAGCTCGATGACGAGACGTGCTTTCAGCAGTTCGAAGACTACGAAGTGGTTATGGGTACAATTCAAACAGTAACGAAAGGCGGTCTCAGCGAAAAGAAGCTTGAATCTTTGCTGGAAAAGTTCAAGGTGACGCTTGACAAGTATCTCGAACAGCCTTACCTTTTGGACCCCCACTTGGCCGAGATCGTCAAGGCTCTTGTGGATCCTGTCAAGTCGCCGCTCTGCACCGACGAAATGCTGAACACCTGCATGAGCTTCCTCTTAGTTGTGACTGAGGTCCGCGGGTACAAAGTCGTGGTGAATCACCTGCCTCATGAGGTAAGAATAAGGAGAGGTTTGGTGACGGTATGGATTGTGCGTTCGGTTGTTCGATAATGTACGAATAGCTGGTTGCTGCGTTGCCGTCCTTCGCCTTTGGCTAATTATTGCCGATGAAACTCTTCAAAGTTGTGTGGGAAGTCAGTTCGAAAGTAAGTTGAAACGAAAGCAACTTAATGCGTTTGCAACAACAGCAACAACAACAAAAAAATCAGTCAAGTTGTATAACCTGAATTCTTTTTATTGGGGGGCGGGGGGGGGGGGGGGGGGGGATGGCGAGGCCAACAAACCTTCTTTGCTGTCATAAGGCATAACAAAGGGAATAGCACCCGGCTATGCAATGGCAATGTATGAGGGAAATGTTCAACAGTTCGCAGGCGTTCATAAATCCACATTCATTCCCGTGAGTTCACGTTAAGTTGATTTAACATTCTAAAACTTCTCAGAGAGGTACAGTCGAAAGCTTTATGACAGTAAACACAGGAGCACGTGCCGCTCAATACATGCAGAGTGCTCTGGTGAGAGGCTGGCGTGCTCTTGCAGTTTGTGCGGTTGGTGGGCGCACTCCCTGAAGGCGCTTTATCGCGCGGCTGCCTACTGCATCAGTTACGTCACGGAGGATAACACATTTTTTATCATCCAATCATGCAGCGAAAAGTAAACGTGTTAATGTGTTTGCTCCGTTTCACGCTTGATAAAAGCCCCTCGTCGGCAGAAGTATTCTCTGGAATCGTTTCCAGATATCTAACATAGCTACCGCAGCAGACAACAGCGCAATCAACCATTGTCAGGGACTGGGTCCACCAAGTGCACGAACTATGACAGTTCACCATCCCATCGCTAGACCGCTCTGCATGTACTGAGCGACACGCGCTCCCGTGTTTACTGTCATAAAGCTTTCGACTATACCTCAGCGAAAATTAGAGGCATATTCGTGGCATATTAACATTTCAAAGCAATTCTCGTCGGCTTAGAAAATGCATTTATAGTGTGGACAATCATGTTCTGAAGGCCAGCATTGTCTTGAGGCAAGGGAAGCCACAGCCAAACTAAGCGTTTAGATGTCGTCTGTACGAGATTTCGGCGCACATTAAAGATCCCTAGGTGGTCAAAATTAATCCGGAGCCCTCCACCACGGCGCGCCTCATCGCCAGCTTTGTGTCGCCGCGTTAAAACCTACAATCAATCAATCAATTGGGAAGCATGCAATGTGTTACTCTCGGGGTACACACCACTTTTCTAGAATACCCACAGCAACTCGTGGGTGTGCACTCAGTAGGCTTAACGTTTGGGTTTGGAGTGTGTGCGAACCGGTACCTGTGTCTCGGTGTTCACTTTGACCATGCTGAAATGGAACAATTGGATGGACGTGAGGGACTGAGGTCCAATTCCGACCACGGGAAGCGTTTATTTCTTACACATCACCCACAATCATTCATCATCGTCGGCAGAGAAAGTTGGCTTTCCTGCAGGGTGTATTAGCGCACAACGGCATCAGTGAGAACACTAAAGCTTTGCCTTAAAAATTGGCGCTGCAGTGACTCTATTTGATTCATATCCGGTGCACGGCACCAGTACAGAATACTTTATGTGGCGCAGCGACACTGCAGCACATCCGCAGGGATACCTGCGTGTGTTTGCAATTGAGCAAGGTGCAGACATTATCATCTTAACATATTGGAAAACAGAGCGAAGACAGGACGGCAAAAAAACAAACGCAAGCACTTTTCCCGTGTCACCTTCGCCCTGTTTTTCAGTACGTTCAATTCCTACCAACTCGCCCGACAAGATTCATTGTCGCCTGGTAATCATCCTTGCCTGTCACGTCATATGATTTGAAGCTGACAACCATATTGTCACGAAGCCAAAGATGACGCGTTGTCTTGAAGGAAAAAAGTTTATTGGAGCAAACTTGTGCTCCCCTAACAACTAAAAAAAAAAAATACGCAGGCGGTGAAGCAGCAGTCAACAAAGTGATGTGCGTAGGCGAGTGTCGGTGAATCGAATGCCACAGCGTCCGCTCTGCGGGCATTTATCTTTCGGCGCGAGCGTCCCTCTAACCGTCAAATTACATAGAGAACATTGTAGATCAAAGAAGATTATTCTAGGCTAGCCGCGTTAGGGCGGAACACTCTCCCTATCACAAGAGATAACCCGTGTGGCAGAAAAAATGAAGAATGGAACACGTGCTTCACTTGGCACTCATAACAAAGCCCGACACGGCCGGTGGTAAAAACAAAACATAAACAAACAAACCCAATGCATGGTTCGCGCCAATATCGGGTACTGTGAACCAATCGATGACAGTGTGGAGTTCTGTTATAGTCACTGCAACCAGAGTTATGTATATTGAAGAACTCTGACCACAACTGGAGGTAGCAGTCAGCCAACTCACAATGTCCAGATTACTGTGCATGCGCATGGCACTCAGCTGCTGCAGCACCTTTGTAGTAAATGTCACAGTCCTGTGCCGTGAGCAGCTGAAATGTGTGGTGCAGGGTAGTGCACTGCACAGGCTTGGGTGGGCCGGGCTCGAGCCAGGTAGCACGTATTTTTTTTGGGCCCGGGCCAGGCTCAAGCTTGAATAACAAATTTTTCGGCCCTGACAGTGCTTGAGGCCCGGCAGTTGTGTGCTGCAAATTCTAGATTGTTGATAACAAGACCTTTGCTCCTTCGTCTTGTTGGTTAAATGAAAACGAGGGCAAATTGAACTTCAGCATACCAGGCTACATCATGCAAGTAAAACCAGACCGCCTGAAAAGACAGTCCACAGTCAATTTATTGTTTATCCACAAAAAAAACATAGGAAGGAGAGTTTTCTGTGAAACGAATTGAATGGAACAACGAAAGGCGGAATATCTGTTCACGAAACGCATAAATAAAAAAAATTATCCACTTTTCCCAAAATTTGCTAAAGGATCTGCGATGTGCCTTGAGTTCAAAGACTGTCGCAAATGAAGTGCATATTTCACCAAGTCAGGATATTTATATTGTGCAAAGCTCGGTTCAAGTTTTAAAGGAAATTTAAATTCAATATACTTGCTCTGTGTTACGTCTTCAGGTTAAAGACAGCAAACTTTTTCGGGCTTATGTTTATAGTCTATCAGACTCGGACTGATATTTAAAGACAGTCTGGCAGACTCACACTTATTTTATTAAATTTTGTCAGGCTTGAGCCATGCCGGGCACCACAGATCAGTGCTAGAATTGCCATGAACTGTGTCTGAATGGAATAGACCTAGTGTGTGAGAACATGCCTGGAAAATGGAAACAGTGAAGTGGTGCAGTGACACCCAGCCAGACCACCTCTGGAGGTTTAGTGCAAAAATCTCCAGCTTGAGTGGCCTGTTGATCGAAGTCAGTAGGGGTGTCGCAAGGACCAAGGTGTTTCGAGCAAAGTAACGGGCTTGGACGCATACTGTATCAGATGCTAGGATGCCGAAGACAGTTTATCTTTCACATTGTGGTTGGATGCCCACATGTGAATGGGACAGTAGTGCCACCTGAGGCACTATTGATGGCGCTTGAGCTACGTAGTGTTAGTGCACTGAGTAGGCAAAAGAGGGGGGGGGGGCTTAAGTCTGTAAACAGTGCTGCGGTGCTGTTGAATCAAGTTGAAAGGTGAAAGTCTTAAATGGCCTATGGTGCGGAAAAGGCTGTGGAGGTATTTAGTACAAGGCCCCAAAGCCTTCCTAATTTGGTACCAGACTTGCGTATATGGCCTCTGGAAAAATGCTTTCCCTGTCGTGCATGTGGGAAATAGTGAAGCCAACTTTGAAGCAGCTCAGTGTGTAGCAGAATGGCTTAAACCTTTATTTGACCATCCCCACTTCTGAGTTTCTGCATTTTTTTTTTCCAACTGTAAACCTTATTTGTATGTTCTTCCGCATTTTCTTATTCTCTCTTCCCCCCCACCCCCCCCCCTTCAGTTGTCAGACCTGGAGCCAGTGTTAAAGCTGCTCGAGAGGTTGCCACTGAGCGCGGTGTCTGTGAAAATACTGCTGCTCTGGCTTGGCGTGTTGTCCATGGTGCCTTTTCAACTTTCCCGCCTTGACTGCGGGGACACGGATGCAAAGCCAGTGGCAGAAAGGTGAGGCAACTATCGTAGCTTTTTTTCTCCTCCTCGTGCCCTTATTTGATTTTGTTCACTATGTGATGTACAAGATATCTGGTGGCAATCTTTGGGAGCTTGCACTCAGATCACAGACCTGTATTAGAGTTCTTTGAAAGTTAACTGGCTTTGGCGGATGTGTCTAGTTCTTTTTATGCCAATGTGTAACCTAAAAGCAAGGAAAACAAAGGGAGTGGGAGGCAGTACAATGTGGACAAGCTTCAGGGAACCACGAAAAATGCTTTGTATTTTGCCAAGGCAGCTTGTGAGCAACAAACAAGAGTAAAGTTTCTTGCCTTGTGTAAGCTTTGAACCCTACTTTGAACCCAATGGTAGTGCCACATTTGCTGTAAAAAGTCGGCGTTAGGGACGAGTCAAGATTTCATTGCTGAGATGTACACTGTGATCACCATATAGCCTGACCAATGAGAGGGTGGTCATTACGTGTGGTGTCGTAACAAGCGGCTTCACCGTTCTGCTGCACTGATTGGTTGTTCAGAGTTGCTTGCATTGTAGGAAGCTGACTGCTGACAAAATTCCTGCACCGTGTATTCGAAGTAGGCAAAATTAGTTCGGGTTGATTGATTGATTGATTGAGGGGTTTAACGCGCCGACGCAACGCAGGCGATGAGGCGCGCCGTAGTGGAGGGCTCCGGATTAATTTTGACCACCTGGGGATCTTTAACGTGCGCCGAAATCTCGTACACACGGGCGTTTTTGCTTTTCGCCTCCATCAGAAAAGCGGCCGCCGCGGCCGGGAATCGAACCCGCGACCTCGTGCTCAGCAGCGCAACGCCTTAGCCACTGAGCCACCGCGGCGGGTATTAGTTCGGGTTGAACTGCACCTGCCTGTCTACCGAAAAATGTCAATGAAGGGGAAATGTGCACTCAGTTTCTGAAAAGTTATTTTGAAGTTCCTTTTTTATTCAGCTAGATCATTTGTTGAAGTGAGACTTCCATTTAAATTTATTATATCTAATTAATCATCTCCCAATTTGCAACTTTCTGGGTCGGTAATGTCAATAAAACCTGGTTTAGTTGTAGCTTAGCCTCCTCTGAAACAATGCCGGAATTCATTTAGCTGCAAAGGATTTTAAATGGCAGATCCGCTGTGGCTCGCAATGATTATCTGGTATGTGGATGGCATTTCATTTAGTCGCTTTCATTTTTTTTTATGGGGGATATTTTAGTTCCAGCAGTATTTGATAGGCTAAAAGTAATGGTGTTGCATGCATCTTTAGTGAATTATCAAAAATAAGAAAGCCAAACGCTGTTCTGAAAACATTATGATGAGGCTAGTGTATGTGTAGTGTTCTATCTGCTACTCAGTTCATTTCAACTTTCTGAAGTTGTCCTTCAAGGCCTTGTTAATTTTGATGCCATGTGCAATTTACGTTAGTCTAAGATGTAATTTGCCTTTCGTGGGCTGATGGGCTTCTTTATGTACTATGGTACCTATGCAGCTTTATTTTGGACGGTGATTTTGAATGACCCCTGCATCAATATGGATGGTACAAAAGCCTAGGTGACCCCAGTAAGGCCAGAAGTGAACCAAAGCATGTTGAACGTGTATAAGACAGGGTAAATGGTTACCAAAGTTAATCAACAAGAGGGATTAGGGCAAATGAAGGTGAACTAGTGGGTAGTACAATAGATTAATGATTGATTATTGGTTGATAGTAATGACTAGTAAGGTGGGATTGAGGTGGATTTGGTTGAATTAAGAAGCGTTATGGTGGATTAAGGATGGTAAAATAGCATGGCTGCTGTGTAAACGGGTGGATGTGTATATATAAAAGGTACCCATTACAGTAGTACACTAGGCTTTTGCCTTGAAGACACAAAAGCAGACTTGAGTGTTTTGAGAAATTTTCTTTTTTCTTTCAGCTTGCCAGGTATGGCCATTGCTCGGTTGTGCATTCATTCATTTTTTTCTTATGTTTTTTTTTTCTTCTTTTTTGCAGGATTCTGAATGTGATCAAAGTCCATTTGGCTGCTTGTACAAAGCCAGACAGTCCTGCCTGCTTTCTGGCTGCTCACTTCATCACCCGTCCTGACATGAAGGACCTCTACTTTGATGACATGATGCGGTGGCTGCAAGAGGCAAGTGGCCCACTATGTTTTTCGACAGTTTTACAATTCCTACGGACGGGCCTGCTTGCTGTCTACGGGGGAAATACTAGTTTGCATTTTGCAGCTTTTATGTGGGAGGATGGTGATGACTGCTAGTAGAAGCGTGGCTGGCCCTAGCACAGAGGCCATGACCTTAGATCTCTATGCTGGCACAGGACTCGGGCAGTTGTCCTATGATTGGAGTGGGAACAGGCTTCTGCCGCTCCTTGCCAGGTTTTCTGCTGCAGGGGAATTTTATTGACATGCATGTTCACTTCAACCGCGAAAGCAAGCCTATGGCCTGGGCACTGGGAAAATTTGTGCTGCTGAATGTCGAAATGCACAGAGTGGAATTCAAATACATACTACCTCTGCATGTGTGCATTGTTGAAGTGTGCCTTTCTTGTTCATTTGTGCTTGCATTGCAAGGGGAAAGGTATGGTGCTGAGAGGGGAGGCGCAATAGTGAGGGGTATGCGCTTGCGTTCAATCACCTCCCTTATTCATTGCCCTGGCTTGCTAGCTGTGCGATACCGGCAGTGTGCTTACTGTCATTACAGCCATTCACGGCGTAAGCAGTGTGTTCAGAATGACAGCCTGTGCTACAAAAAAATATTTTCCTGAACTCCAAAAGGTTTACTGTAATGGTGCCTACTGCGCTAGTTTCGCCCACGTGTTAGTAGTAGCACCACAGCTTCTTCTGTAATAACACTGCCACTGCGACTGTGGTGGGTATGATCTGCGTTAGGGCCATTGATCTGGAATAAAATCTCCTGGCTTTTTATATTCGCAGCCACTGGAAACAGCAACACCAAAATTACAAGCCCATTCCCACTCACACAATGCTCATGACACATTTTGTAAGGGGGATTGACCAAAACGCTATGCCATCTCGCCGACCCAGCACCTCCCCGTATACACGTGTGGATGTGGCACATGCCCACACTTGGAATTTTCTTATTTCCTTGCAATAGACTGCTTTACAACCTGTTGATGAAATGTCATCCTTGTGAGGGTAGTCATAACTGTATTGATTACGTCATATCGCCCCGGACTGATCATCTGTCCCCGCACGGGGCACCTTGAGCAATCTTGGTGACGGTACTGGCGATACCGCGGACCCCGAGCCCCCAAACATACGCTGGATCCAACCGTGGCAATGTGTTTATAGGTGAAGGGTTAGAAACCATGAACGGTGGCCGTCGGAGCCCAGGTCAAGCTCCGGCGGATGGGCTCCCTGTCTGTTCACCAGGCAGGGAGCTCCGGGACCTCTTTGGCTACCAGGGTAAGGTCAAAGAAGAAAGTACCCCCGTCTCCCTGCTTCCCAATGTATCATATGGCATTTTCCAAACCCCCCCCCAAACGTGATCGGCCCCCGAAAAGGGGCCGCACCGAAGCTTCATTCCCACCCTTGCCAACAATTGCATCCCAAAAGCCAGATAACTATCCGCGCTTCTTGATTGTTGAATCTCTTGACAAGTCAAATCCCATCTCCTCCCAGTCAGTGTTCCTTATCACCAAATTCCTTGAAGGCATCCTTGGCAAGTCTTTCCAAGCCAAGAAACTGAGAACCGGCGAAGTTCTGGTCGAGGTGAACACTCACCAGCAAGCCACAAGCCTCCTTACCCAGAATCGCATGGCAGATCTGGACATCAGAGTCACACCCCACCGTAGCCTCAATAGCTCTCAGGGTGTGATTTCTGAGCCAGATCTGATAAATGAGACGGAAGCCGATCTGCTCGAAGGTCTGAAAGGCGAGGGCGTGACGGCAGTGAGGCGCATCACCATGCGGCGAGATGATAAGCAAATCATGACAAAGCATATAATCTTGACATTTGACCGTTCCACACTCCCCGAATCCATCAAAGCAGGTTTCATTCACTGTTCTGTCCGGCCTTACATCCCGAACCCGCGGCGCTGTTTCAAGTGCCAACGGTTCGGGCATGGCACCACCTCCTGTCGCGGCAAAACAACGTGTGCAAAATGTTCATCCCAAGATCATGATACAGATAACTGCCAGGCTCAACAATTAATGTGCAGCAACTGTCATGGACCTCATGCTGCGTACTCCCGCACGTGTGAAAGGTTCCAGATGGAAAAGAAAATAATAAATCTCAAAATCACTGAAAACATCACCTTCCCAGAGGCGCGGAAGAGGTTCGCCTCTTTTCCCCTGGGGAGGTACGCCGACGCAGCTCGCCGGGGGGCGGAGCGGCGTCTTGTTTCGGCGGGGACCCAGTACCGAGAGTCAGACTTGGTCCCGCCCCCGCCCCCCCCTGGGTTGCCTCTTGCAGCCCAACCCGCCTCCGCACCGCTCGCTGAGCCAGCAGCGGCTGTGGTGGCATCCACGTCCGGTGGGGATGCTGCTGCACCCACCGTTTCCTCCTCTCCACCGGCCCGAAGCACATGCAAGGGCCCGGACGAGATGGAGACGGAGGCAGTCGCAGCGACCCCCTCCCCTGCCTCACTGCCTGTGCCATCTGTCGTGCTCCCCACGCCTTCGGTACTGGCAGCGCAGGCAAAGAACGCCCGAAAGGGTACCACGTCAAGGGGGCCCAGTCCGCTGGGCACCCCCTTGCCATCAGATGACGACATGGACGTCGAGCCCTTCCGGCTTTCATCGCAGCAAAAGGAACGGGCTGCGACGTCCAGGTCAGTAGAGAAGGTCAGAAAACCCCTTTCAAGAGTGCAAGCCCCGAAAGACCCTACATAAATAATCACACTCCAGTAGCTCTAACACATCATAATGGGAAGAGAAAACATAGTTCAATGGAACTGCAGAGGCCTTCTGAATAATCTTGACGACGTGCATGAGATTCTGCATGCCAACCAGCCAAGTTTAATGTGTGTCCAGGAAACACATCTGAATTCCAAACACACAAATTTCTTGAATAGTTACCTGGTATACAGGAAAGACAGGGATGAATGCACACACTCTTCTGGCGGTGTGGCCATAATCGCCCGAAAATCCTTAGCATGCCACCCTGTCACCTTGAATACCGTCCTTGAGGCTGTAGCAATACGCTTAATAATATTTAATAGGTTGATAACGGTATGCTCCATCTACATTCCTCCTGATGTTACACTTTTGAGCTCTGACTTCGAGGCGCTGGTTGACCAGCTGCCCGAACCGTACATTCTAACAGGCGACCTGAATGCTCACAATTCTCTTTGGGGCTCTTCTCGTACGGATGCCCGGGGGCGCCTGATAGAGAGGTTTCTTACATCCTCTGGAGCATGCCTTTTCAACAATAAACAGCCTACATATCATAACATAGGACACAACACATACTCATGTCTTGACTTGGCTATTGGTTCGGCAATTCTCTTTCCATGTCTTGAGTGGGGTGTGGCCACGGACCCATATGGTAGTGACCATTTCCCTACTTCATTAACGTACATAGGTACAGGCCCAAGCAGTCCATCTTCCCATAAAAGGTTTAATGAAGCAAGAGCTACATGGAATACATTTACAGTGACATCTCAACTACACCACACATCCATAGGACACCTACACGTTGAAGAAGCTACCCAACTGCTCACGGCGCACATCCTCGACGCCGCCGAAAAGTCCATTCCCCACGCCTCTGGTGCCCCGCGCAACCAGCGGAGGCCGTGGTGGAATGAGGACTGTAGGCGGGCGCGAGAGGCCCAGAACAAGGCGTGGGGTGTCCTTCGTCGGTACCCCACGTCGGGTAACCTCATTTTGTTCAAACGGGCCAAGGCGTTAGGAAAACGTGTGCGCCGTGAGGCAAAACAAGAGAGTTGGCGCTCATTCATAACATCTATAAACTCGTACACAGACACACGCAAGGTATGGACACGTATACGCAAACTCAAAGGACAACATACACACAGCCTGCCCCTGGTCAGTACAACAGGGGACACACTGGAAGACCAGGCTGACACACTCGCACAACACTTCCAACACGTGTCCAGTTCAGCACACTACACGAACACTTTCTTGAAGTACAAAGCCTCTTGTGAAAAGAAGTCCCTACACGATAACATCAAATCACAGACTTCTTACAACTCCCTGTTTTCACTACGTGAGCTGAGGGCTGCTCTGAGCACGTGTAAACCCTCAGCTCCAGGCCCAGACAACATTACATACACAATGATACAACACCTACACGCAGACACACTTGAAGCACTTCTACATCTATATAATAAAATATGGCTTTCGGGGCACATTCCACACTCTTGGAGGGAGGCCATTGTAGTAGCTTTCTTGAAGGAGGGAAAGGACCCGTCGTCCCCCTCAAGTTACCGTCCAATAGCCCTGACGAGCTGCCTGTGCAAGCTCTTCGAGAAGATGATCAATCGCAGGCTCGTGTACTTCCTCGAGTACAATGGTCTTCTCGAGAGCTGCCAGGCAGGCTTTAGGGTGGGGCGATCGACGAACGATCAACTGGTTGCACTTGACTCATACATCAAGGATGCCTTCGTACATAAGCAGTACTGCTTAACTGTCTTTTTCGACCTCGAGAAGGCCTACGACACCGCTTGGCGTTATGGGATCCTTAGTGACCTCAGGTCATTCGGTGTTTCGGGTAATATGTTCAACACTCTTGTTAGTTATTTGTCGGAGAGAGCGTTCAGAGTAAGAGTTGGTTGTGCACTTTCAAAGGTTCACGTCCAAGAAAATGGCGTGCCGCAAGGTGGCGTGTTGAGTTGCACTCTCTTTATCGTAAAGATGAACTCTCTGGGAAAGGCACTTCCACCAACAATCTCTTATTCTATGTATGTAGACGACGTGCAAATATCTTTTAAATCATGTAATATGTCAATATGCGAACGTCAAGTCCAGCTTGGTGTCAAGAAGCTTGCCGGCTGGGCAGACAAGAATGGGTTTAAATTGAATCCTGCAAAAAGCTCCTGCGTTGTGTTCTCCAGGAAGCGCGGGGTCCATCCGGACCCAGACATTACTCTGAATGGTGTGTCGCTTCCTGTGAACAAGGAGCACAAGTTCTTAGGTGTTGTGTTTGACCATAAACTCACATTCATTCCACACATCAAGAAACTTAAACATAAATGTCTGAAAACAATGAATATACTTAAGGTTCTCTCCCATCAATCGTATGGTTCCGACAAAGAACTCCTACTACGGCTCTATACTGCGTTGGTTGGGTCTCGGTTAGACTATGGCAGTGTGGTATATGGGTCGGCGACTAAAACAGCGTTGCGTATGCTTGACCCAGTGCTACACTTGGGGCTGCGGCTTGCGTCGGGTGCTTTTCGCACTAGCCCTGCTGAGAGTCTTTATGTCGAGTGTAATAAGTGGAGCCTTGAGAACCAACGAACATACATGGACTTGCTTTATGCTTTTAAGATTTCATCGCTGAATAATCATCCTTTTTATCCTGTCTTTAACGATACATCAACATCCCTGCTCTTTGTAAATCGCCCATCCGTTCCTCTGCCCTTTTCACTTAGAGTGAGAGAGCGAGCCTCGGATCTCAGTGCTTTGTTTTTAGATGTGTACAGGTCATCCTTTTCAAACAGTTTACCGCCTTGGCAAGCTCGCCCTGTGTCGTGCGACCTTTCTTTTATGAGACTTGACAAAAATCGTGTACCACGAGCTGCAATACTGCAGCACTTTCTGGCTTTGCAGTTTAAATACACATGTGCCGAATATTATAGTGACGCTTCTAAAACCTCCAGTATGGTGTCGTGCGCTGCTCATGGTCCTAATTTCAATGCAGCCAGAACCATGAACGTGCACACATCAATTTTTTCTGCAGAAGCGTATGGAATTTTACTGATTGTACGACACATACTTGAAAATCATATTCCAAAGTCTATCATCTACACAGATTCCTTGAGTGTCGTTCGCGCACTGTCATCGCATACACCCGCCAAAAACCACATAATTAATCTTGTATTTAACACTATCATGTCTGTGTATGCAAAGAAGCATGAGCTGGTCCTCTGCTGGGTCCCAGGACATGCAGGGATCGCTGGGAACGAGTTGGCAGACGAGAGGGCCGGTGCTGCTGCACTCAGGAACACTGTGGACATTACAACGGTACCCTACACAGACCTCAAGCCACACATAAGACAACACTTGCGCAGAACATGGCAAACACACTGGAATGAACAGACAGACAACAAACTACATGTAATAAAGCCACACTTGGGACGGTACACATCTGACTCGCACAACAGACACACGGAAGTCGCCTTGGGTAGGCTGCGGATAGGGCACACCCATGCAACCCACTCGTATCTGCTGACGGGATCTCCTAGACCCCAGTGCGGCAGGTGCGGAGAGGCCCTATCCGTAGTGCACATACTAATCACATGCAAGGCACTCCACACAACACGACACAAACACTTCAGAGAACTCTACAGACAACATATTCCCCTACATCCATCTTTTTTCCTAGGTGACGATGCCATTGTTTCCGTCAAACGTGTGTTTGAGTATCTGTCAGAAGTGAAGTTTTTAAACCTCATTTCCTATCACGCATCATGAAATCTGGCCCTTTACACCAGCCATCCTCACTGTCTTTTATTGATTTTACCTTTGTTCTTGCTTATTGATTTCAGTGTCTAAGTTCTCACCTCTCATATTTAACCACTGTTTTGGCGCTCTTTGCCCTAGTTGGCCTTGCGCCATTAACATCCAACCATCATCATCATCATCTGATCATCTGTAAATTTATTTTGTCAAGTGCACAAATGCATGAATGCTCTTTGGATCAGAAAAACTGCTTTACTCACAGTCTTCTTCTCGTTCTCTGCAATATGTGTTATAAACCGAACAAGCTCTTCGGTATTACAGTTTGTTGACCCCTTCTTTGCTGCTTGGGTTTTTTTCTTGTCAAATGCAGAGCACATGTTCGCTCTGCTCCAATAAACGCTCATCTCAATGGGGGCCTTGCATGACAATACATATATGATAAACTAATACCATTTATTGGAGCAAACTTATGCTCCGCATTAGACGAGAGAAAAACACAAACAGCGAAGAAGCAGTCAACAATTTTACATGCACAGTCGATTGTCAGCGAAAAAAATGCCACGGTGTTTGCTCTGCATGCATTTATTTAGAGTGCTTTCATTTTTGGAAACATTTAGTTACATCCAGAACATTTTTGATCAAACAAAAACAGTTTAGAATACTGACCCAGAGCTACCCTTTCGTAGTTAAACAAGATCGCCGATGCTGCGAACAAAAAAAGAAGGAAACGCACATTTTGCACGAAACATAGGATAAGATAGCTGGGCCCCGGTATGCGCTAATAACAAACATAAACAACTCACAGGGTATGGTTTGCGGCAGTATGTTACTATTAAAAGCGCTTGGCCTTCAAAGAAGCTTTGCCAGCACATATTAGGAGGGGAGGCCCATGGCGTATGGCACGTGTTCTGTATGGTTTTCTGATTGTTTACTTTTGTACCAAGAGCCAGGTGTGAACTGTCCTGAAAACTGAATTTGGTGCAGTGTGCCTAACACCTTGTTGTGGTGCGACATCACATTGGACGACGTGCCTGCCACCCAACAGTGAGGCGATTCCTGGCACTTTTTGCAGCATGTCACCGTGGGAGCAGATGAAGGGGAGGCGAAATGGTCGGCAGGACAGCTGGACGAACGGACGATAAACGTTTTGTTAGCACTGGCCATGATCTTCAAACTTGCCAGGCGTGACGTTGTCATGAAGTATGCGCCGAGCATAATGGATTTGTTGACTGAAAAGGCGTTCTTCACTTGCGGAAACTTCCTTATACGACGACTTGCAGTCAAACTTAGCCAACGGATCGGTAAGTGACGGCCACCAAACATTGTTTTTTATTTTTTTGGGTGAAAGCTTCTTTAGTGGGATTGATGGCATCTTCAAAAAACTAATGCATTTCCCCATAGATTGGTTGGTCGGCGGAAAACCTCTGATAAGATCTCTGGACACATGGCGCGTGCGTGAAAGCATGCTTCCATTCTGTCAGAACAGTTGCTTAAAAACTACGAAATGGAATGGTTCTAGATAGGACAGTACATGCATTGATCATGAAGCAGTGCAATGGTATACCTTTATCTCATAAACCATGTATCGGAATACATTTAGATCGGTTATGGATGCGTTTACTTAGTGCGTTAAAAAAAGTCGCATGGTTCGTTCTTCATTTGCGATTTAGGTCTTTGAAGGTGTGACAATCAATTGATTGCATATTTAGTTTTTGCGCTTCTCCCAACTTTGTTTAGAAAAGGACGGTGAAATTTTTTTTAGAGTGCAAGCTTTTAAGCGCCTGCTCCTGCGGTCTAGCAGCGCTGTCGTCTTTCGATGTAACTGAGCGAACGAAGAGGACGCTGAAGGTAGACGAGATCGGGTGAGCAGGAGCAGAGGAGGAAAGTATTACGAAAGTGTCAGGGGAAGAGCAGTATGCCGTGGCCACGCAAGACTCGTGGAAAGAAAAAAGGAAGGAAAACTGCGCCTTGCCGTTTAGTGGCTCCTGAGAAAGAAAACGTGAAACCGGGCATCCATGAAAGCAAGCGTCCTGTTCTTTCAAGTTCGCAAAAAGCTCAGAATCCCAGCACGTGCTGCACGTACATCGGTCGTTGGTCGTCCTCTGCGTTGCGTGGCTCATTGGAACCACGTGACGTTTGTGCAGAAGGTTCAAACACGATTTACAGCAACAACAACAACAACATGCTCGGCAGCGATGACGGGGTGTAAGATGATGCCAGAGTAGCGTACGCTGTCGTGCTTTCACTGATAGCGCGATCACTTCCTGAGATGCAGCAGCTATGTGCTGTGACCGAGAAGACTGCAGTTCATGCCGCGCTCAAATTTCGCATTAGAGAGTATCGTAGTAATCATTGGACAATTTTTTTCATGCAGCTTTTTAATACTTGTTTTGTTACAGTTAGAGGTCAGATGTCCTTTTTTATTTATTTATTTAGGTACCCTGTGGGGATCCTGGCACCCGAGCCATTGCGCGATCGCTAGGTTAGTGCCGTTTCACGGCGCTCTTCCCCTCTCTCCTCGAAATGCCGGCTCGTCTCGGCGCCACTGTGTAGAGCCGAGCCGTCTTCTCAAACTCCTGCCTGAACTGAAGGCTGCAGCTACCGTTGCGGCGATAAATACTGTCACGCAGCAGGTGCTCCACCCTAGTAGTGGAGCTAACCTCACCTCATTGGTCCGTTTGAACGATTCCCGAACTCCCCCTCTCGCCGGGACGCAAACGCGCGCCCTGCACGGGGGTCCGTTCGGGGAGACGCTTCGAGGACGCCAAAGGCGTTGGCCAAAGGTATGTGACGCTTTCTTTACCAGCCGGCTGCAACTCTGTTGCGCCGGCGAAAGCCCACCAGCCCTCCCGGCTGCCGGCCCGTGCCTTAGGCTGCTCCTGTTGTCCCTACGCTTGCACATAGTAAGGCCGTACCTACCACTCGACCATCACACCGTGCGGTACGCGCCTGTGAGCGAATGGGCCCCGTCTCCCTCGCTGCTGCGAACCAATCTGGCCAGCACGGTGATGTGCGCGCACTGGATTTCGCCCTGACCGAAGAGCCCACTGGCTCTGAGCCGACGACGTGCACACTTGCGGGTGGCACCCCATCGCCCCTTTCACTGAAGGGAAGTGCGTATTTGTACTGTTAATCATGTAACTGGGACACTGGTGTAAAATAAACGTCTTCCCTCCGTACCCTGGGCATGTTCCTTTCTCGCCCCTACTCCACCTGCCCAACAGAGGCGGTGCTGAGTTGGCGCGACGGCGCTTCAGTATCGTGAGCGTGCTCAGTTAGCTCGAACCCACGGTGGTTCCTCGCAGTGTGCATTAGTGCCTGCCTTGTGCAATGCTAGGGCTACGCATATTGTGAGGTAGAGAGACCACAACCCTCAGGGCCAGCGGCATTAGAAAGGGGAGTGGGTTACAATAGTTACAAACATATTATAAAACAGAGCAGAAAAATAATAAACAGAACAAAACCAGGAAAATACACTGTACTGCAATGCTTCTGATTATACATATTAGCTAAAGTAGTTTTGAAAAGGTGGTGGTCCGAAATTGTTGCCGTCAGTGCGGGTTGGTGGTTCCATTCTTGTGATGTACGCGGTATGAATGACTGGGAAAAGGTGTTAGTTCTGCAGGACACCAAGCCAACTTTATGGACATGATTTATGCGAGCTGAAATGTACCGAGGAGGCAGAATGAATTCACGTAGCTGGCTGTGACAGAAAAGCTTATGAAAAAGACAAAGGCGAAGGATTTTTCTACGAGATGATAAGGAGGGTAATCCGAGGCTGGATTTCATAGTGGTTATATGCTAGCAGTCCAGTTGTAGTTAGAGAGTATAAAACGAACAGAGCCATTTTGGACCATTTCAAGTGAGTGTGTTAGATTGTCTAGGATCCCAAACTGATGCAGCATATTCCAGTTTGGAACGGATAAGCGTTTTGTAAAGAGTCAGTTTTAATGTTGAGGAGCCTGTGAGAAATTTCGACATACGTAGCTGAGCATGCGATTACCGCTATTAATTACGTACGCAGTATGCACGGACCAAGTGAGGTCGGTAGTAATATGTATTCCGAGATATTTGTAAGTGCTGACAGATTCCAATGGAGCATCGTTCAGATAGTAAGTGGGCAATAGACGTTTAGTTCTAGATATGAAAAGAAACTTGCATTTGCTGGTGTTAAGTTCCATTACGCATGTTTTGCACCTCAGAAATAGCATTGATATCGGATTGAAGGGTTAATAGGTCATGTCATTAGATATTTCACAAAAGAGGACACAGTCGTCGGCAAACAAGTGAGTGTGAGAAGTAACAGATAAAGGTAAGTCGTTAATGTAAATAAGAAATAGCAGGGGAGCCAGAACAGATCCTTGAGGGACACCAGAAGAGACGTTCGTTCGGGGTGAGACGTTATCGTTAGCTAAGACAAACTGAGGGTGGGTAAAAAGAAAACATTCAAGCCAAAATAAGAGTTTGGGATCAAGATTAAGGTTTTGTAGTTTGTGAAGTAACAACTTGGGACATACTTTATCAAACGCTTTTGAAAAGTCTAAAAAAATGCAATCAGCGATAGATGAACGATCAAGAATGGTGTTTAGTCTGTGGATGAAAGATACAAGTTGAGTTTCGCATGAATAATTTCTTCTGAAACCATGTCGGCACTTGGAAAAAAACGAGTTAGATTCAAGAAAACCTGCCAGGTTGGAGTATATTATGTGTTCCAATATTTTACAAGGTATGCTGGTTAGCGAGATGGGCCGGTAGTTAGATGGTGAATGTTTGTTACCCGTTTTAAACAGTGCAGTTACCTTTCCAATCTTAAAGTCGATGGGGAGACAGCCTTCATGAAGCGATTGTTTGAATATCTTTGCTAGTATGATTGAACAATAAGAGCTTGTATTTTTCAAAAATTTCGGACTGATCATATCACACCCAAGAGACAAGGAAGGCTTTAAAGGGAAGCTGAAGCGCTTTCCAAAAAAATTGAGTTAGATTAACAGTTATATAGTTTCTTGCACGCTGATTCCGAATATCACATTGAAATTTATCGTACATGAGTCCAAGTGGCATTTATCTTGCAAAAAGCGCGGCCCCGTTTGAAAGACGCGCGCTTTTCGTCTTTTGACGCCGCTGATTGGTTGCGCCCGTCATGACGTCAAAGGAGGACACCCTTCGGCCGCGCGGGTTGTCGGAAGCATTGCGAACGATCGCACGGTTGCCTTTGTGGCAATTTAGCTTGCAGTTTAATTTTCGCACATGACTGGAAGTTTGTTTTGTAATTTCCCGTGCTGTTGGTTCAATTATCTTGGAGCTTAAATTTGCTTTACACGACAGAGAACCCCAAAGCAGTGACTGTGACGTCGACTAGTGGGTTCCATCAAAATATTTTTGAATAAGGCAATCAGCATAGGGGGACTTTATACCTTATGTTAATATTAGGTACTGCCTTAACTGTTTCTTATTATACACAAAACCATTTATGCCGAAGATTAATGGGCGTTTTATAAACAATCTACCAGCGAAAAGCACGTACGTGCACTGCGCGAAAAAATAGCGTTCATGCGCTGTAAACGTATATGCGAGACACATCTTGCCGGTACACGCATAAACCAACAAGCAGACTCTGCTTCCGCATTTCCTTTGTTCGTTGTCGCCCACCCCAGCCCCGTTACTCATCTCCGTACACAGACCCACACGCGCGCGCCATTTCGGCAGCGGCGCTACGGCGCCTCCGCGATTGCTAGCTGCACTTCGATGAGTGGCGTCTTACTGCTTCACATGCATTTATTCTGAAAACACTGCAGCATACTAGTGCCTGCTCAGCATTAGTAGGGCTTGATTTTCGCTTGTGCGTTGCGCATTCTGCTTCAATATTACGGCCACCTCGTTATAATTAACAGACCAGTCGGACAAGGCAGTTACGTTGTAGTTACGTTACTTTAGGTAACAATCACCAAACGTTTGTGATAATGAATCATTGGCCTGTTTCAGCATTTCTAGATTTAAGCATTTACCGCGCTAGTCGGACAGAGGCCGTATATTTACTCTTCGCTCCTAATTTGTTTAGTATCATCATTATATATATCACCGACTATCACTGGAGCACACTTGAGGTTCAGTGACAACAAGTGCTTGCCAGGTTATAATATGCAGCCACACAGAATCTTGGGCAAAAAATTAGGCCCTCGCAGTCAACACAAATTATGGCACGGTGGTGGTTCGGAGTGGTGTTTTTTTTTTTAATTCCAGACAAACATCACCCTATGTATACATGTATACTTGCAAAATAAGTAATCTGGTTGTCCTGGTTCTTTTACTTTGTAGGAATACTGTTTACCTCTTAGCCGGGAGAGAACTTCTATCAGGATTGGCCCCTTGTTTTATAGTTTCGCCAAAAAATTGTTTTTTTGAACACTGTCCTGAGCCCATAGGGAAAGAAAACCGACGCGTTTAACGAAACAAGTATTTCCTGAACAAATGTGACTTGGTTTCTGGAATGGAACTAAACATCCCCGGCCAAAGTACAGCAGTATTCCCCATCCTTCCTAAATCTAGGATCTAATGTGAACATTCACGTCCGTCGCATCAAAAAAAAAAAAAAAAACGCATTGGAGCGGTTTACAAAGTATTTAACGTAGTGTAGTATATTCTCTGTCATCAAGCACAGCCGCCTCGGCTGTCGCTTCCGTATGTTATCAAGCATCCCGGAGTGGCATTATTCTGCTTAGGAATACGGCATGATAACGTATGCCTCGTTTGGCGTTCGTGCATACTTTTTGAACACGAAAATTGTACAAATGAGTGCTATCAACCACAACAACAACAAGTATCATTCACAAGGAAACACGGCGAAAAGAGCATGGCCGACTAGCCGAGGCGGCCGGAAGTCCAGGTGTGACGTTTTTCAGCCGGTTTTCGCCCGCGCTCTTCGGTCTTCCGGCATCGCGCGGCGAGATGGGGGCGGGGCATCGGGCCACTTTTAAATATTTCGTACACATGAACTATTCAATGTGTACTTGCTGCTAGTCAACTTTTCTTTTAATTCTAAAACCGCTTCACCTTCCCTTTAAGGACTTGATTACACTTTCTACACCAACGTAGTCAATAATAATAGGAAGCATGGATAGGTAGTCACAATGCGGGGTAGTGGGAGCAGACACATCTGTGGTTACCGAAAAATTTCTGGAAAAGGCATCATTTAGGGCTTCTGCACTCAAATGAGGAGGAATGGTGTTACCGGCACTGTCAATCAAGGTTCACATTTCGCTATCTTTGGGGTTAATAACGCGCCAAAATTTCTTAGGATCAGTTAATAACATAGTCAGTAGTGTGGTGTTAAAATAGCAATATTTCACATTTTTTATCGCGGCGGTGTACTCTTGTGAGGCTTTTTTGTAGTTGTCCCATCAAGCGATGCTGGAGGATTTTTTCGCGCCCCTGTAAATGCGGCGCTTTTTGTTTAAGAGACGCTTAATCTGTAGATTGAACCATGGTGCATTGCGGTTGGATGTGATAGTGCGAACAGGAATGTATTTATTTGTTATTTGTTTCACCTTATCTGCAAAAACAACCCAGTTAGTTTGAACACTACGACTATAGAAGGTGGAGAGGAAACTATCAAGACATGTGCAAAGTTCATTATTAATGGAGATAGAATCGTCTTTCCCGTACTCATGAATTGCATTAACCGTTTTTACATGCTTGGGACAGAGGATGCATTGATGTTGAACGATAGCGGAGTATAATCGCTTAATCCTGGCAGATGGGTAATGTTCGAAACAAAATCGGAGTGGGACGTAAGCACAAGATCTAGTGTGTTAGCTACCGACGCAGTGGTTCTGGTAGGTTGCTTTACTAATTGTGACAAGAAAAAATAGAGCACAGATTTGAGAAATCATTTGCGAATGTGGAAAAGGGGCTGATAGTAGGTGGTTCAGTTGCCCAGGAAATGTTTGGAATGTTAAAATCACCTATTAGAAGCGAAGGAACTGACGGGTGGCGAGACCTAATAAAGTTAACAGCGTCATGTAGTTCGTCGATGAAGGACAAGGGTGATGCAGGAGGACGATAGCATACACGGACAGCAACTTTTCGATGGGAGGGTTGGATAATTGCCCATACTATCTCCAGATCTGATGGAACGTGAACACACTGTTGTTTTTGAAACAGCCAGCAATACGCCGCCCCCTTGGCAGGCTGTCCGATCACATCGGTAAAACGAAAAAGAATGAGCACAGTCGAGTAATTCGTGGTCAAGTTTTGTGTTCAAAGTGTCTTTTTTTTTTTTTTTTTCCCCCAAGAGTGAGCCACCCCTCTAGAGAGCAGTATTCGTAGGCCTGAGCAGATTTTAAGGGATTATAAGTCAGGCCGACGAAAAAAAGTACTTGAAAATGCAGTGATGGAAAAAAATGGAGCTGTGGTGGCTATGAATGTACATTGAAAACCAAGAGAACGGTTGTGTGTACAAGGTATTGGTGCCCACCAAAGGACTACAACAGACGTCTTTGCCCACCAAAGGACTACAACAGACGTCTTAATTATGACGATTGTAGGAGCCTGTTGTTGGGGGTCAATGCTAGCTGTAATAATGCATTAGTTAACCCAGTTTCTCGAAAATCCGGCGTCTCTGGCATACCGACAGCACTTAAAGTGCCCGATTACTAAAAAAAAGAAAAAAAAAGAAATGCTAGTCAAATGATACTCAGAATGGATCCAGATTTCTCGGAGAAGCTCCTGTAAACTGATAAAAGCAGTTGAGTTGAAAAGAAAACTGGATAAGTTTGGGTCCCGGGGGGGGGGGGGTGTAAAGTTGGACTTTGTAAATGTGTTGTGGGCTTCTACTAGTAAATGTGCGTTAGAGATGTACTAAAGCTTACACGAGCAATTTGAGCATATTAATCATTCAAGTAACAGAGGCACAAAAAGAAAAAAAATTATATAGGCGATCTAGTGAGTTTCGTTGCGGCCTTCGACTTGGAAACGTGCATTACAGGCATGTGTTGGGGCCTACAGGACTAATTTGTGCATGCTTATTACAGAAGTAGCATTTAGGGGAGTAGCAGATTGCTTACTCACTAAATGTCCTCTTTGCTTGGTGGGGCTAATGTGGGCATGGGCCATAGTAAACGAGAGAGAAAAAAAAAAGTCTCAAAAGGAGAAGCATGATGACAATAATGAGAGGACAAATTTGGCAATTGTACGTTGACGTTTTCACAATCACTACATAATAAGAAGTGAAAGTGAACATTTCGACAGACTTCTGTCTGGTTGGGAAGTTACTGAACTGAGATTTAATTAGGCTCCAACCAATACAATGCAAAAGGCAAAAAACCCGACGTTTCGAAGCCGGCTCGGCTTCTTCTTCAGGGGTGACAGTGGCCACGCTGCATCTGCGTCTTCTCACATTTGCTGGCCTCGCACAAAGCCCCTCGCTGCGGCACGTAATCCGTGTGTGTACACCGAGGGGAGAGTGCCAAGCGAGCGATTAACATTCCCAGGTGTGCGTTGAATATGCCACGATTCGAGGAAAAGCCGCTTCCTCCAGTTCGTTTCCCTTTCGAGGATGGCCGTTCCGGAGAAGTCAATTTTGTGGTCGGCCACTTCGCAGTGTTCGGCGACTGCGCTGCGGACTCTATTTTGTTTCCGGACGTCGTTCTCGTGTTGTCTAATCCTCTCCGGCAGGTTTTTGGTCTCACCAATGTACGAGGCGTTGCACCCCGCACACGGAATGCGGTAGACGACGCCGGGTGCCTTCTCTATTGTCAGCCGGTCTTTGGGGCGGGGGATTAAGCGGCAGGCTTGTGGGCTATTTGTACTCCTACCCCTTTGAAAATGCGGGCCAAGGCCTCGCTCACCGGCACGCGTTTCAGGGGTCCGGCGGTTGAAGTTCTTGGCGAGTTTGTCACCCTCTTCTGCTCTTTGCGGCGGATCACGGAGTGAATGAACTTTTTCGGGTAGCCGTTTTTCTTGAGGTCCGCAAATACAAGGCTTACTTCTTTCTTACGTTCTGATTCGGACGAGCAAATTGCATCAGCTCTGTTAATTAAAGACGACACAACTGAGGCTTTGTGGTTAGCGGGGTGGGCCGAATTAAAATGAAGGTAGCGGCCGGTGTGCGTAGGCTTCCTGTGAACGGAGAACACCAGGCCCCTGCCTCCTCTTGTCACTTGGGCGTCAAGAAAGGGAATGGAGCCGTCTCGTTCACATTCAACCGTGAACTGGATGGCGGGATGAACTGAATTTAGGCGTTTTTTCAGGCTGTCAACTGCGGAGGTCTTCACTATGCAGAAGCAGTCGTCTACATACCGATGAAAAAGTTTTGGTTTCGGCCGGAAGGAGCTCAAAGCCTTCCCTTCCACGTGTTCCATCGTCAAGTTCGCCATTGTTACAGAGATGGCGGCCCCCATTGCGGTTCCAGTTTGTTGTTTGAAAATTTGCCCATTATGCGAAAAATATGTGCTGGCCAAGCAGAACTCGAGTAGGCGGCATATCTCGTCGGCAGTGAGCGGCGTCCTTTCCTTTAGGGTTGCGTCATTTTCGAGGGCAGTTCGGGCCGCGGATACAGCCAGCGGTACAGGAACACTAGCGAACAATGACACGACGTCGAACGAGACCAGGCTCTCGTCTTCGTCAATGCACACCTGTGACGCAAGTTGCACGAAGTGTCTGGAGTTGCTTACATGAGTCGCGGTCTTCCCGGCGAGGGGGGCGAGGATGCGGTGCAGGAAATTTGAAAGGGCTCGGCACGGGGATGATGTGAAGTCTACGATCGGGCGAAGGGGGGCGCATAACCAAATGCCTAATTTGGTCACGTCTTAACCTCTTAAGGTGGACCTAAGTTTAAAGAAAGAGAAAATGCGTAATATATAATGCACGTTGTTGCCCACATGTGTGTGTGTGTGTGTGCCATGACTCGCTGGTTTTTTTTTTAATTTTCTCCCACAATGCTTGCTTTCAATACAATTTTGAAAAAGGTGTCCCACAATTCCTGGACAATCTCGGACCAAAGGGGGGTTAATCATTTTGGAAAATACGTGTACTGCTTTTTCACCGCTACAGAACACGACGCCTAGTGTAGTTTCGATTGTAAATAATACTGATAACCATAGTTTGGCTTTTCGCGCGCGTTACATGCGTTCTCTTCTCGCTGCTCTTGCAACGTTGGCAGGACCCCCCCCCCCCCCCCCCCCCCTTTTTACCGAAAAAAAAAAATGAAATGCGCAGAATTTCATTTTTTAACCAATCCTCAAGAATTAAATGCCAAGACAAAGGCGATATTCAGTTTACAAAACAAAGTAGTTACCGGTAACGCGTTACGCTGATTTGCAACGAGAAATAAAAAGGAAATGTTTTACTACATCTGCAACAGCGCAACTTCATTTAGTGCCGTCTTTAGGGTTCGTAAGCGACCTTATACGCAAGAATGCAAACACATCTCGCTGTTGCAGGCACCTGTTAGATTTTAAAAGGAACGCAAATCGTCAACAGAGCAGCCGTCACAGAAAATTTGTGCTCACTGTGAAGTCCCAGAAGCCTTGTCACTTTGCGAAAACCTAGCTAAACATGAGATGTTGCTTGTACTGCGTGCGTTGACAATTCAATTCGCAAGTTCACTTGCGACGAAAGCCGTAAATAAGTGATCCGAAACCGTTATTCATGAAACCTTCCTTCAGAGTCGCTAAAATTTCATTTAAAAGACCCGTTAGAGCGGTTACATTTATATCTCTGCGCTGATCAAAATTCAGTAATTTTATGTTGCCTTTTGAACCCAAAAAATATCGTAAGCTCTTAGAATAAATTTCGGGGCAGTTAACTAGTGTTACCATTTCAGAGCATCCCACAAATGCAAGAATGCGTCATGCTACCAGTGAAAGCGATTGAGATTGCCGCTGGAAACTGAATTTCAGAGATCGAGGCTTCCTGATTTGTTTCTATATATGCTTTTATTGAAGGCTCAAAGCCATAGTCTGGAAAGATCGAGCTTGCTACGAGCCACAGCGTACAAGTTCATTGTCACAATTACGGCCATTCTGAGATTCCCGATGAGTCGTCGCGTTTTTTGGCGTAATAATGAAAACTGACTGCCGCTTCCATGCTATACATTGAACGTTGAGTAACCGAACTACAGCATACCACTCTTGTTTGCACCTGTCGTGCGCACATACGGCGAGAAAAAGGCACGAAGCGCGCCCACAGTGTGCATTCTTACGGGCCGCTCAGCGGAGCATCCACACTAGCAGCGCGACGCTGTCGCCACCTACATGTCGAGCTCGCGGCGAATAGGCCGCTTAATCCCCCGCCCCAAAGACCGGCTGACAATAGAGAAGGCACCCGGGGTCGTCTACCGCATTCCGTGCGCGGGGTGCAACGCCTCGTACATCGGTGAGACCAAAAACCTGCCGGAGAGGATTAGACAACACGAGAACGACGTCCGGAAACAAAATAGAGTCCGCAGCGCAGTCGCCGAACACTGCGAAGTGGCCGACCACAAAATTGACTTCTCCGGAACGGCCATCCTCGAAAGGGAAACGAACTGGAGGAAGCGGCTTTTCCTCGAATCGTGGCATATTCAACGCACACCTGGGAATGTTAATCGCTCGCTTGGCACTCTCCCCTCGGTGTACACACACGGATTACGTGCCGCAGCGAGGGGCTTTGTGCGAGGCCAGCAAATGTGAGACTATAAGACGCAGATGCAGCGTGGCCACTGTCACCCCTGAAGAAGGAGCCGAGCCGGCTTCGAAACGTCGGGTTTTTTGCCTTTTGCATTGTATTGGTTGGAGCCTAATTAAATCTCAGTTCATAATAAGAAGTGCTTGAGTGTCCGTAATTTTTTTAGGACCAAGCCACCCTTTTTGTTTTTTTTATTGTACCGAACTAACCTCATAAACCACCAAGCAGAAAAGGTTCAATTTCGTGCCTTGAGTACGGTTCCTATGTAGTTGGTCTGGCACAGAAAGCCGGCATTGGTTAGAATCCCCGGGCAGTGTGGAATGTTATTTGTAGTGTTCTCTTACAACGTAAGATAAAAGTCCAGATGTAGCCTTGGTGTCTAATATCCAGAATTTCAATTCTGATCAGGGGTGGGCTGGTACCTGAAACTTTTAATGCGAGTTGAAGTGAGTGAGTGTTTGATTTGTTCCTGATTCAAGCATGTGGTTTCGTACACTATAATGCTGTAATATTCCATTTTGGCCAAATAATCGAGCATGTTACTAATATTTGGGCTTACACTGAGTGCTAACTTGCTGTGGCCCCAAAATGTGGCATTTGAAAATAAAGTTCACTCTCAAAGTTGCGGACATTAGTGAATGTGGAAACACAAATACGCATTTTAGTATCTTTTTTTCCAAACCACATGGGCGGCAGCCTAAGAGTATCAGCTGCAAGAAGCGTGTTTTTAAAAGTACAGTGATGTGGAGACAAAAATATGCAATTTAATACTCAGACCCCCTTCTCTCTTTGTGTAATTGTATTAGGTGTGATTTGAGCTGAAAATTTCATTATTTGAACAGCCCATTTAAAGACGTTTTTAATTCTGTCTGCGGAAATGTGTGACGGCATCTCTCGTTTGCTTTGGCAGCCCTGAGCTTCCTGCCCAAGAACCTTGCGCCTTGGAGGCACCTGAGAAGTGTGAAGAAACTGTCTCAGAGCTTGGGGCAAAATGGGGCGCTCTCGGAAGCTGCCTTCCCGGACGCCCAAGAGAACGATGCACTCGACGTTCCCGAAATAGTGGAGGAGGTCATTGACAAGCTCTTGGGAGGTCTCGCAGCCCATAGCTACGAAGTCAGGTTGTGATCTCTCCCATCTTCTTCTGGCCTCCATTCTCAGTGAAGACTTATGTGCTGCATTTAGTATTTGTGTGTGTTGTTTTTCTGCTGCATACGTTGCCCCGCATTATTCTTACAAGCTTTGAGAAACTAGTTTCGCTACGTTTCAAAGTGTGCTTTTTCATGCATATGCTGCTGCAGGGTTAAAGTGCAATTGCAGTTGCTTTGTGGCATGTTTCCGAAAGGAAAGGTTGAGTTGCAATTATTTTAGAAGCATCTTTGCAGTTCTTCCTCCCAACTTTTTGTGAGGAATGGGTGTTATGATCTGATGACATGCTGTAAGGAAGTTCCCGTGTATCTTCCATGAAGTGTGCATAATGCCTGACTTCGCTTTTTTTGCCTACAATATCTAGCTGTAGTGGTGACAATGAGCCAGCTGAGAATGAATCCAGTGATTCATTCACTGTATTCGTAGTGAACCCATACTGAGCCCAGTCATACTGGATTCATACTGAGCTCAGTCGTAGTGATGTGCTTGTGGGGTCTAAACACAGCAGTAATACCAAGTTAACGCTCAACCAATACTACTGCGTTACCCTGTTCAATGTTCTAAGAAAAAAATAGAAAAGAACTCCACCTCAGTTATTCATGATACGTCGTGAAAATGATAGCAAAAATGCAGCCTCTTTTGGGTGCTCAACCACACCTAGATAGGAGGCCACAAATATGAGGGGAGGGATTGAGGGCAAGGTGTGTGTGGATTGAAAAACTGACAGTGGGACCACAAAGTAGGGGAGGCATGAATTGCTTGTGAAATTTGCTAGAAAGGGTAGCTTCACTCGTGGTTAGTAATAACGCTCTGTAATAACGCTCCTGACGTGGGCAGGCACTGGCAGCATAAGGAAGAACATAAACATAACGTGATCTGGGGGCACAAGCGAAAATGTGTGTACTCCTGTGGAAGGCACTTTGCCACCAACGCTGGTAGAAGACATCCAGAGGTGGTACAGTTTGTTAGACATGCCAGCAAAAGGTTTTGAAAGTCAAATGCGATGCTGACGCTGTACCACTGCGGCACGATGCTCTATGCAATGGAGGGGGCTTTGGCTATGGAAGAGCACCTGGCTGGCGCTATTATGTATAGCGGAACTTCACTGTGTGTGCAAGAAACGTTGCTGCCGTACTGTCTATCAAGCGCCAGGGAGGGATCACATTGACAACATTTTTGCAGGAGTAGGCTTACTCGAAATGTGTTGTGTGGGACCGTGTGCGCTTCATAGCATTGGACGAGGGGGCCTTTAGAACTTTAAAAGGAAAAAAAAAGTGCCCTCAGTCTGTAGGCTGGATTATGGGTTTTAAGGTTTTACACTAAAGTAAGAAGTACCAAGCCTACTAACACGCAGCGGTGTCAGTAGACTCGCACACAGCAGACGTACTCCCCACTTTGGTAACAAAGGTATGGCTTTATTGCTGGATGACTGCTGTTAGTTTACCATGAGGCAACTGTCGCTTATGACAGAGGGAGGGCATTCCACTCTCTCATAAAGATGGGGGGGGCTCAGTCTGTTGTCTATCGTCATGGCTGCAAGGACAAGGTGCCCCCAGATGGCCAACAATGACCAAATTTCTAAGCAAAGTCAGAATAAAGGATTCTTCCGTGAGACAGGTTGTTGAGAAGAGACCAATGAGAGTGCGTCCTTTGGCATTCTTGTCTGCAAGTCACATGGTGGCAAGTCACATGGTGGTCATGTCCCTGCTAGCCACGGAGCTAGCAAGGACATGACCACACCACTAGTCAAGGTGTGACCACTGACCAAACAGGGCATTTCGGCCGAGGAGGTCCCCACAAGTCAGGCAATGAGTGCTTGCTATGGAGCCTCGCAACAGAACTTTGTAGTTTCATGCCGAATACTTTCCGTTTTTTTAATCTACTTGAGAACTGAAAACTGTGATCACCAAATTATCACCGAGATAACTGAAAGCTGAGTTAAGAAAAAGGAAGCTAGGGCTAGCTCAAAGAGCTACGGAAAGGATGATGATGATGATAGTCACTTTTAGGGATAGGCAGGTTACAGGTTAGGGAACAAACCAGTGTACAACACATCCTAGCTTAAAGGGACACTGAAGTGATATGTAAACATTGCGGGATTACTAGCGCAAATTGTAGTCCGGAGTCCCCAGGCCATGTTTCGACCACTCTGGGCGCGTTTACGCGATTTTATTTAGTAGAAAAATTAATTCGAAAATGCTGTCCTCCTCTCTTTACGCTCGCCCATTTTCTGTGGCGTTTTCGTGTGACGTCGGGAGGAGCCGAGCTCGCAATTGGCTGCGCTACTGCACGGCTCCCCGACCTTCAGACAGAGTCAGTCGGCCTAGCGTTTCGTCCGCCAGCTACCGACGGGTCGTCGCAATTCATTCGCTCAGTTGAAACGAAGCCAGGACGTGTTTGTGAATGGAAGAATGTGCCTTTCTTTACTTCGTTAGTTTGCACACTGTATCAGCTCCAAGTCAAGGTCGCTTCACACAAGCGCACATGCGACGCTTCGCTGACTGGTACACCAGCAGGAAAATATAAGGCCTCTTGAAGGCGGGAGAAGAGTCAGCGAAGTCAATATAGGTACTAAGGAAATAAAATCAACTGATATTTTTACCGCACAGCGTGAAACTAGGGTGCGGGAAGCACTTTTTTTGCGCTGGGCGAACAAGCACAGCGGTCAGCAGCACGACTACGCATCTGCGAACGCTTTTCTGTCTAAGAAATGCGATTGCTAGACGTGATATATTGTGGAAACTTGGGGGATGCTTGCTGCACGAGCGCAAAACAACAAATAGGCACCTAAGCCGCTTAAAATGCCAAAACTAAATAAAAGTGTAAACTGGTTATACAATATATACCTTATATTACCAACGCCTGCAGGGCCCGCCCCCGTGGCCGAGTGGTTTAGGGCGCTAGGTCTGTCATCGCAACTGTTTTGCAAGTCGCAAGTTCGAATCCCCGCGGGGACGTGCTTTCAAATAAAACAAACTTGTATTTTGTCTGGATGGCCCCTTTAAATGAGGAGGAGGGCACTTGGCCTGGGGACATGGGATGTGGAGGGTGGAGAAGTGAACCTCAGTAACAGAGTGACAACTGAGGGACAAAGTCGCAAACAACAAAGAACTCTATGCAGGGACGAATTAACGAAATTTGGGGGCGTGGATTGGGCTCCGGTGACACTTCATAGGAGCTCTTAGAAGTCTACAGCAGAGGCCTTTGTTTTGATGCACGCATAGACAGGCTGCTGCTGATGCTGAGATAGCCCAGGTATAACTCCATCACATCAAGCCGTGACCTTTTGGGCTGTTCTTGTATTAAATGCGAGAGGGGGGCTCAGGCTCACTGTCTAAGCTGAACACGCGATACTAGCCAACCATGAGTTTACGAGTTCATTGCAGAAAAACGAATTACCGTATTTTCTGGTCTATAAGCCGCACTTTTGTATAAGTCACACCCCCTTCAAAACGGCAGTTTTTCCAAAAAAAAAAAAACATAAAAGTCGCACCGGTTTATAAGACGCACTGGCATACAAAACGCACCCACTCAGGTAAACTCGGAAAACCAGTCTGTCAGAAAGTGCGGCGAAAGTACATGGTTGTGGCGGCCGCCGCCTCTGAACGCATCCCCTGGTAAGCAGTGCTAGACACGTTCATCTACCATCCAAAGTCTAGACAGAACTAACTTCTCAAAAATGGTTTAATGATACACACAAAAGGCACGTACCTACACATGGTGTTAGGCAAAACCATTGAAGCCTTCTTCCTCCAACTCGCCAACAAATAATTCATTCCTTTAGACCATAGAGTTGTGTCTCAACACGCGCTAGCCTCACGCAGCACAAAGGTACCTTTTCGAGCGCGGGCGACTCACAGCCGCCATGTACCAAATTTATTCGATACATAAGTCGCACCAGTAGATAAGACGCACCAACAAAAATTTCGGAAAAAAAACGCGAATTATACACCGGAAAATACGGTAGTAGGGGGAAACTAACAAGTTTTTTCACAACTAAGAAAACTTCTCAGATTGGAATAGAGAGGCAAGTGTGGTGTTTACGGCTTGTGACTGAAGTGTTTGTTTGCAGATATTCAGCTGCAAAGGGCATAGGTCGCGTCGCCAGCAGGCTTCCAAAAGACCTGGCATCGGAGATTGTGTCGTCAGTGTTTGCATCACTGGAAAATCGGGATGACCAAGAATTGCTGCATGGGGGTTGCCTTGCCCTCGCAGAACTCGGTATGTAACCATTGTTGGCTTTTATCCGCTGCTTGAAGCAGCTTTGATGGGAATTGTAGCCGCAACAGCTTGCTCGGTCTTGTTTCGTTTTGTGTTATCTCAACATACAGCTTGAAATTTGCGTGCACAGCCATTTGGTCTTGCCTTATCTCCTGCCGTTGTGCTTGTTTGTTTTTCTGGAACTTTTTGCATCAACTGAATCAGTGCTACTTTAATTAGATTAATGCATCTAATCTGCCTTGCGTGATAGCGATGTGATGGGGTAACTAGTCGCTTATGTCCCAACTAGTCGCTATGTACCAACTCTGATAAAAACATTTATTGATAGAAAGTTGCCAGGTGTCTTTCGCGCATGCATTTTCTCCGTGCCCCTCCGTGCATCTGGCAACTTTCTATCTGTAAAGGTTTTTATCAGCGTACTTGTATTGTGATACTTTATCGTTTTATGACACTGTTAAACTTCGGCGGGGTTTTATTTGTGTTGTTGTGCTATTGACTACAGCCTAGTTGGTTCAAACGAGGCTTGTTGGCTGATAAGCGCACTAGTATATATATGTGGTGGTTGGGAAATTGAATAGAAGACAAATATTTTGCTCGCTCAGTGCGCACACTGTCTATGTTATTTTCCACTAGGCATAATTAGCTAGGAAAAAGTCCGTGATGCTCTTTTGTTTGCGACATCCCAAGAGAAAGACTTCCTTTTCACGGTGGCCATCACATTGATGCTGTTTTCGCCACTGCCATAGGCGCCGAAGAAAGGACGTAGAAGGTCAACTGCATCGAGTGCCTGCGAAGACGGCACGTCCAACACGTGTGCATGGTTGACACCGCGCCTTCGTTGTCGCTTCCGTCGGTTTATTCGGTGACATCTGCGACAATAGCATCGTCAGGCAGCTCCTCCACAGTGACTGCGGCGGCATCGGTGTTGAGCGAGCCATCTTTTTCACTTTGCCACAGTGGCTGAGTGAGGAGGCAGGCTTACTCGGCTGCGTGGGGCGTGGCTGCGCATGGTCGTGACGCCGATGCGGGGGTTTTAAAACAGCTGGGCCGAAACAGTGTCGAACTTCGCGGAATACTTCATGTACCGTAGTAGCGTTCTCTTTTTTTAATTTTTGGGCCAAGGCATCCCGAGCCAAGGCTGCCCAAGGCATCCCAGACTAAGGAAGCCTCCCAACGGGCAGGTGCCCTAACATCAGCACCTTGACTCAAATAAAGTTTATTCATCATCATCCATTAATTTTCGGAGACTAATATAGTTTGTTAGTTCATTGACAGGTCAATTTGACTTCGTTACAACTAAGTTTCAAATGCATGGTTCTCTAAGGAGATTCCAAGGGGAATTTCATTAACTTTGTTATATTCATTATTTTGTTATATCCCATTACATTATAACAAGGTTTTAGTTATCGCTTTTTCATTCACAACACATAAAGAGCGCAGATTTATTTTTTAAGGATCGTTATGTGCTGGGAAGGCAGTGAGATAAGGTTCGAGGCATATGCTGCGAAAGAGAGCAAGAGAGTGTTGCAAAGCCGGCGATAAGTAACGCTGACCGCTTCCTTCATGCAGCTTCCATTCGGTCGACATCACAGTGTTTGTTGGGGGCGCACACTGTGGCTGCATACTCTAGTATTGGGTGAATTAGTCATAGCGTTTGCAGTTTAGCTATTTTCAGGGGGGCTGGTAATGCCTTATCTGGGTAACCTAGCTTTTTGGGGGGACTTCAGTCGTGCGTGTGTGTTCTGACCAGGATAGGTAGCTGCAACGGTTGGGATGTTACACAAACTGTCAAGAAATGTGTAGTGTTTCGCTGTAGGCTGTGCAAGAACAGTGGTGTCACTGTGGCGTCGAATGCTGCTAAAGCTTGGCCAACGTTCCGCCTTTTCCCTCTCCTCTCTGCCCTTGACGTCCATCCAAAGGTCGCCGTGGCACCCTTCTGCCCGAGCAGCTTCCCAAAGTGGTGGCGACGGTGCTGCCGTGCCTGAGGTTTGACATGCAGTTGGGCAGGCAGTGTGTCGGGTGCATCGTTCGGGACGGAGCCTGTTACGTCTGCTGGACCCTGAGTCGGACCTACGACCCCTGCCACGTGGCCCCGTTCGTCAATGCCATCGCCGGCTCGTTGGTCAGCGTCGCCCTTTTTGACCGGTGAGGAGCCGCGCTTCCCACTCCTTGCAGGCCGAACAAGCTTGGTTAAGCCCATACAGTTTCATACTAATACATACTAGAGGGAAATCTGGCGCCACTGCCTAGGGGAGCCGCGCTTCAGCGAGCGTTCCGTCATGTACCCGGCAGGTACGTTCCACTTGTCCCTGGCATGGCTCATGAACAGGCTGAAACGTTGGCTATGGCTGCAAAAAAGCAACAAATATTACCATAGATGGTTCATGAAATTTGTTTTGTTATTATAAAATTGAACCTCCAAAATGTCAGTAGTTCTTTAGAAGCTTAATGTACGATTAGCATAAAAAAATGTTACTTTTTTTTGTTGATTTTGGTTTCTAGACAAAAAAGAAGCCGTATGGCTAGCTAAGCCAAGCAGGCGAGGAAAAACGTCACTAGCAGCAATGGCACAGCCCACGGCGGCCCGCAACTGCAGCGACAGATTTCCCTCTAGTATATATTAAGGTCCCTAAGTAATTTCAGGGACCTTAGTATATATTAATACGGAACTCTATGGTTAAGCCTAACGAGTTAATGTCATTTATGTTTGCGGTGTGGCATTGACAAAAAAATGTCGTTTGAGTAGAGCGATGCTTCTGCTATCCCCCTCGTAGCGCACAAGAAGAAACTTGTTTAACGATCAACATTATTCGGACCGATTTCTGATATTCTGCTCATCTCTATTTCACTCTTTGACTGTTGATACTAAACTGCTACAAGTTGCGGTCTACAATATGGCCACTCAGAGTGCGGTTTCCATTTGCTTAACCTTCATACTAAGAGTCGGTATCAGCTGTCAGGGGGTGAAGTGTATGTGAAGCTATGCCGCTGAACTTTTGCTGTGCTGATTCATAAGCCAGTTGCCGTAAATTTGTTCGTTGACGGATAAGAGATGACACTGTGCATTGGGCCAAGGTGGCCGCGACCATATAGTACTTGCCGTCTAATATCGGACGTTCCTTTGTGGCAAATGGAATGGAAATGCTAATCAGGGTTGAAGCAGCCTCACGTATTTGTGGACTCGTGTTTCCAAATTACCACGTCTGAGCTTGCTTGATTAATCTGCAAATGATCGTGGGTGGTCAAAACTATTCTGCTGCCAGAAGTGTAGCTGCGGCATTTTCAACCCCAGCTTCTGCACAGAGGTCAAGGTAGTGCTAACGGGGTGAAATACCACTGCCTGTCACTACTGAGTGACAACGGTTTCAATGAATACAGTTAAACGTTGCTAATAACAAAATTTCATTAATAGCAAAACAATTCGTTATACCCAATCTTCATTATAAAAGTTGGAACCTAAATTACTTGATATGTAAAGGGCAATATGTTTAGGGTGCAACAGGCTCTTAACAAGCCCAATATGCAGTGGCATCAAATGTAGCTTTTTTAAAACCTGCACTACAGTGCAACACTAGAAATATGTGTACCATGCTTTTGACTTACAACACGCACCTCTACACATAACTTTTACTCCCGTGGTGCAAAAACGTAGAATATCACGCATATTATTCTGACAATCGGCTGCCTAATGCAACCTTTCAGTCTAATAGGACTAGGTACCATGCAGGAGTAATATGTTCACTAGTATGGATGCTATTTTGGAAGTTAGTATGGAAGCTACACTGGCTGAGGTTGAGCAGTTTCGCGTGGGCCGTGAAGGGCTGTACTGCGCAAGTGCGAAGAGCATTAGATTGGATTTGGATTGAATTTGGATTGGATTAGTTTAAATTATAATGGACTGTCTTGGAAATCCAATCCAATTGTAGTACGGGTGTGTAGAGAATAGGGTCTCCACATTCGCCAGTCTGCGCATTCCAGAGGAGTGACGTCATAGCCATGGCAGATGCACTGGCAGACGTGGCAGATGTGGCAGATGCCCAGCTGTCGGCTCCATTGCGCAATAGCCAAGTCTGTCACTGCGCCGGAGCAGCTTGACAGCCGTTTCGCGTGGCTCCTGGAGAGCCGTGCTGCTCATGCGCGAGGAGCAGTGACTGGACTGGACTGGATTGGATTGGAAATCGTTTTAGCAGCAGTAAGCATGATAATCAGCTAATCCTACACAACCAGGAAACCTAAGAATAACCAGATGAACCTTAACTCACGCTACATATATCCTGGCATAGCCGAGCTGAGCCACTGCTAATTTTTTCAGCCATGGGGTAAGCAAAATACCTTCCTTTTAACTGGTGCTACTTCAAATCGTGTGCTTTTGGTTTCGTTATAAACAGCACAACTGCCACAGCAGTTCAGCGGGACGAACCATAAAATTAATTTTGTACATTAAATCTCACAATTTGCTATGTTAGATTTATTACAACGAGCTTTGACTGCACTCATTTAATTTCCTAAGAAGATGGTTGAATAATTTTAATGTTTGGCAGAAAATGTTTAGAGAAAGCTACGTAATAGTCTAGATTGGGTTTTATTTCGAAAAAAGGTGGAAGAAACTCCTTTTCCTCCTCCTCTTCTTCCTCCTCCAGGGAAGTGGTGTGCCGTCGGGCGGCCGCTGCCGCATTCCAGGAGTGTGTTGGCAGGCTGGGCACGTTCCCACATGGCATCGAAACTGTCACCATAGTCAACTACTTCTCCCTTGCCAACGTGCAGCACTGCTATCTCAGCCTCAGGTAGGGGCGGCAGACAGATTGCTGCACTGTCAAAGCTTGTGCTAGCACTTCAAAGTGCTGACAACGCTTACAAACCTAGCAGTGTTTTGTTACATCAATGCTGACAGTGCTTGTGAACTCGCATTGTTTTGTTACATGTGCACGGGGGCTGCCTATGTTGGGACAAGCGACAATTGCATACATGTTGACGTGCGAGCACTGTAGTCAAAAAAACAAATCCTTCATGTGAAAAGTCAGTTTTAAGAAACAACCCGAGGAACCATAACGGATTTGATGAGCCATTTGTGGTTCTACCTTATTTCGGCATGTACTTCTTTGAGACAAGCATCGTTATACTTGAGGAGCCATATTGCTTTGCTTGGGTTTGTGTTTCAGCATTCCAATCTGCCGCAGTAGCAAAGGGACCAAGAACTTTGCGAGTGTCAGCTGCTGCCATGTGCAAGATGCGGGTTCATCCTGTAATGGGTGGGGCACTGATGCAATGGAGGCATCATAAGAGATGTTTCGGTGCACAACAGTTTCTTCGGCAGGTCAAAGAATTCGGCCCGGTCTAAATTAATACAAACCTTTCTGCTGTGCTACAGTCATGAAGGTTTTCCGGGACACGCCAAACGTTTCTGGCCCATGAAGGGTTCAGAGCAAAAGGTGAAAGGTATGCTGAAGCACTTTGCAAAAGAATTTAGTTAGTGGTGGGTTTATATAGGTTCTTGCACGCTGAGTCTCTAACCCCGAATATCACATTGAAATTCAGTCCAACCATTATATTTATCTTGCAAAATGCGCACGCCCATTTGAAAGAGGTGCGCGCTTCCTCTTTGACCCCTCTGATTAGTTGTGCCAGCCGTGACGTTAAAGAAGAACACCCTTCAGCCTTGCTGGCTGTCAGAAGCATTGGGAGCGATCGCGCAGTAGCAACGCTCATCTTTTCCGCGATTTACCCTGCAGTTCAGTGTTTGCACCTGACTGAAATTTTATTTGCTAACTTCCCGGCCTGTGGGCACAAGTAGGTATCTCGGAGCTTGAATTTGCTTTACACAACCAGTGATTTACAAAGCAGTGACTTAGTGTCGTTGGCTGGAAGGTTTCGTTAGACCATGTCTAAGCTGGCAACCAGCACAGGGCGTTTCTGTTGCTCAGGTTAACGTTGAGTTGTGCCTCAGCTGTTCATATGCCTAAGATTCAGTGCCCTTTCATAAACGATGTACCAGCAAAAAGCAGCTGCTTACGTAAATTTGTTATGCCAAAGGAGCCCAATGTGCTCAACTATGCAAGTGTTTTATATACATACGAAGCAAAAGTAGTAAAAGGAAATGTGACCATGGGGGGAACCGCCACTTGCACACTGTCGTCTGCTGCGCATCTTCTTCGGTCTTCTGGCGGCAAAAAAATAGATAAGTCGCTTCGACGGCTTAATGCAAGCTGAAATTGATAATTTCGAGCCGCTTGATCGGCTACTCGATTAGTTTTGGCATACAATGAGCTGTAGGCCAAACGATAACTGCAAATTTAGTACTTCAGTTCGGACCTATGTTGTGCCGGAGTGCCCACAGACGCAGAAACAATCGCAGCCTAAAAACCAGAGTTAAGATAGCAATTAATAACTTACGAAAGCACAAAAATAAAGAATTATGCACTCTAAAATTTAACGTTAAATTGTCAGTTTAAATAATTAGTGTGTTTTTTTAATAGTGCATGCGGCGGCCGCAGTGGCGCCACGGTACGCACGATCCAAAAGCAGGGGGGGATCCAGGTGCGGGCCGTTTTTCGAGGCGGAGTTTCGCAACTGCTTGCATCGAAGAGCTCTGCTCGAGACAGCCGGCTCGTTCTGCCAGAGATGTTTAGGCTTAGCACCCCGGCAGATATTTCATGGGCACTTTCACTAGTGGCGCGGATGATGTTTTATAGCACCGTTTTCGCCTACATTATTGGCTCATTTACTGCACGAGAAACTTTGTGTGTGCTTTGAGAGATATTTTAAAGAGTGTTTAGGAGTGGTCGCTCGAGCACCCAGCACCACTTCGCGACTGAAGCCGCTGCCATGTTGCTGCAGCCGGCCGCGCATATTGTGCCGCTTCCACTGCAGATATTGTGTTGCTTCCACTGCAGGTACTGCAGGTATAGTATTTTGTTCACAGGGACCATTCAATGTGTACTTGCTACTGGTCAACTTTCTTTTAGTTCTAAAGCTTCTGCAGCTTCCCTTTAATGTTCAGGTGTGGCCAAATTACTGGAAGACAGTGAGAAAGAAAGGGGCTTTCGCCAGCTTTCTGGCATTAAAACGTTTGAGTCTCACACAATAGGCAGGTGTGTATTTTGACTTCTTCGTGGCCTAATGAGCTTTTGGCATGGTCTAGAAACATTTGGCAAACACTGTACTCAGTTCCACGCATGCTCGCACTGATCACGACGGTGTGGTTCTGACTCTGCCGCCACGCAACACAGCCTGCAGGTGGCCAAGTTTAGCGAGTACACCCAGGTTCTGATCCTGCACCTGGTGGAGAAGTCGGGCCACTGGGACCCGAGCATCCGGCTGCTCTGCTCGCAAGCGCTGTTCAAGCTGACCCCGTACGACCCGGGCTTTGTGAGGGAGACCTGTGTGCCCAAGCTCTTGGCGGCACTCGGCACTCGAGACGTAGAAGGCCGGCTGGGGGCACTGCGGTCCATCGGCGAAGTGGTGCACTCTCTTGCCGAGCTGGGCCAGAGGAGCGGGCAGACCATCTACGAAGCCTTGGGTGAGCCCCTACCTCTTGGGTACAGTCCGAGCTGCAACGCGCAGTGGAGTGAAGAAAGAAAAGGTTTAGATGCTCCTGCTAGGCTTGCCGTATTTACACGATTGTAAGTCTACTCGAATGTAGGTCGACCCCCCAAAATTGCATCTCACAAAAAAAAAATGTGAGCACCGCCTAGGAAAGTGTATCACAAAGAGAAGCTCTTCCGTCGACCCATACGGCGGCTCTTCCATCAGTGATCGATGCTCCCACAAGAGCCGTGCGCTCGCGGTATGTGCGGTAGATGTTAAAAAAGAAAAGCTTTTGTATAAGCACCCGGAATAACCATGCGCTCTGGGTTGAGCGGGAAGAGCACATTCGCTGCGAGATGGCAACTATCGAAGCAACCGGCAGCGGCCACTGCTGCGCGATACCAAAACAAACAACATGGCGGCTGACGGAACCGGCCGCGCGCGATTTACTTTTGAGCGACTAACCTTCCATCATCGCGTTCGGAAGTGTACTGAACAATGGGATACGATTTGGGCTACGTCAGCACCGCGCATTGAATGAAGGGATTCACTAATACTCATTTTGTTTATTAGAGACGAATAAAACGCTTCTTGACACGTTTTTTCACGCGTTCTTGCACACGATTCGTGCGTGTCGGCGTTGCGGGGGCGACTTTTTCACGCTGGCGTCGACGATTCCGCGTGCGCGACAGCTTCTGCTGCTTTTAAGTTCTACCAGTTCTACCGTTCTACCTCGGCATGACGCGTGACAAGCGCGGCAGTGCGAGGAGCCTGTTGACTTGCCCAGTAGATGACCGGCAAAGCTGCTAGAGCGACTTGGATGTGCTGTGTTTGGTAAGCCTTCTCTGCGTATTGGAAAAGACTGTTGCAAGAGGCAAGTGGCCAGTCGTTCCCTGAGGGATACGGAAGGTTCCTGTTAAGGTAGCACTTACGGTATCACTGTAAAAATACTTGGGGGGGTGTGTGCTAATCTTAACCACTAGCTAAGCAATGAGTGCAAACGTAAAGGGCAAGTGTTGCTGCCTAGTTTGCATTCTTTACCCAGTTAACTAATTAGCAGCTTGGCCATACCGCAAGCCCTGTCAAGTCATCCTGTGGCTTTGCAGCTTGGACTGTGGCCACATTAGCTATGAAAAGACTGGGTGTTTTGCAGACGCATTACATGAGAGTGGCATCATTTCAAGGGCCGTTTGTGTGTTTAAAGCCTGTTTTGTACAGCTTTTTAGTGCGCAAGCATTCTGGCGGTGTTGCTGGGGTTTGGCGGCGGCGATGGCGCCGTAACCAAGCGAGCCAAGGCAGGGAGAAAATGGTGGAGGCAATTGTGGCGAAAGTGTGTGGAGGCGGGCAGTAAGCTGAGCTCGGACGAGACGCTCGTCGGTGTGTCTGGCGAAATAGTGAAGGGGAGGGCGGCACGCGCTCCTATGGCGCCATCTTTCGCACTGCCTCCCCCTCACACCTTAGGCAGACACTACTACTCCTTGTGTAGCTAACAGCACAGTAGCGCGCGCGATAACAGCGCAGTAGCGAGATAACAGCACAGTAGCGCGCGCCACCGTACGTTCGCTGATCCTGCAATCACTTCCCGAGGTGCAGCAGGTATGTGCCATGCTGCGCACCAATTTTGCATTAGGGAGCATAGTAATTGCTTTTTTTTATCAACTTCAGCATTCGTGCCGTGGCATTGCCTATTGTTTTCTTTTTTTTAATCACACTGGTTGGCATCTTTTCTCTGCTGCAATCTTCTGCAGGTGTCCACACGGTGAAAGTGCTTACAGAGCTGCCATCGAAATATGAAGAGGAAAAGGTGCTCAGCAGCTTGGGCGCGGATCAAATCAAGGAGGCCCTGTGCTTCTTGATACATAAGCTGGCCACCATTCACTTTCCCATTCACAAGTCGTGGTCCGTGTTTGGTAAGTAGCTTTTATTTATCCTTGTCCTTTTGTTGTGTGGTTTTTTACGCGTGATAGTGGAATGCAGAAATTTTCGTTCGGTTCTTATGACTGAGCGAAGAATAAATCAGTGTAACGCCTTCCTCAGCGTACGAAACATTTAAAAAATTGGCTTTCTCACTGCACTGAGAATGCGGGCCACACTGTATGACATCACATTGCCGGCAACAATAGGCTAGAGGTACCAAGTACACTCCCCTAAGGTGATGCTCTTTGTGTACCCAAGCTCCGAGCCTACTACGACAGTTTTACAGAAGCTTTGACAGTTTTTCCCAAATTCAGCTTTGCATTGCTTTTATGTTTCAGTTCGCACATTGGTGGCGGCATTGGGTGCATGGGCTAAATTCTGTTTTTTCACTTGGGGTTTTCCTGAATTGTTAGCATTAGGTACAACAAATCAGCTGGTCAGTGACTGCATACTGTGAAGGTTTTTTCCAACCTACATGTCTTATTCCAAAATTCATTTAGGAGCCAGTTTTAACATTCTCTGCTTCTTTCATAGCATGTGCAGACTGTCAGAGGAGGTAGCAGTTGTGTATTGGTGCACGTTTTCTCTTTTTTCTCTGGAAATTTTTTTTGTGCCCAACTGAACTTGTCATCTGACTCGCAGGGCAGTGGCTGTCGGTGATAAATCAGTGCCTTCACCGCGACGACAGCAGCCTGAGGACAAACGCCTGTGCGGCCCTGGCATCGCTTATTGAGGAGTACTGCGTCGAAGAGAACAGCATGTGCCACAAGATTGTCACAGAGCACCTTGAAGGCCTGAACTCAACCACCGAGGGAGTGCGCTGCAACTTCATATACGCCCTGGGTGAGTGTGCCGCTTCGAGGCTTGGTGAGAGTGGAGATCTATAAGACATCTATAGAACATTTATAACACATCTGGAGATATAAGACACCTATAAACTTATAAGGTACTGTCTTGAACTCTGTCTGGTCTTCAGTGCAGTCCCCGTGAGGTGTTTTTAGTGGAAAATTTGAGTCACTATATTGTGTGTTGCCCGCAGCATGCTGGTATGCTGGCAGTTGGCTGTTTGCTGGTATTTAAAGGAGTACTGACACGAAAATTTCTATGTTCCACTTTTGTTGCTTTTATCAATGCGTAATGGTCTGGTGAACCCGAAACAGCACATTAAATACTTTAGCGCGCGATAATTAATTACATTGAACGGCCTGAAAACTGTTTGTTTCAAATTCCCGCGCTTTCATCCCGAAAGGCGCATATGACAGAATCCTGGCATGACCTCACCGCTTTGTGCGGACATCAAAACTCTGGGGAGGCCGGTGGGGGCGTTGTTTCGACCGCACTGCCGCCGGAGCTGAACGACTGGGCGGAAATTCGACGGCCGCTTTCAATAAAAGTCCTGATGGTGACTTCTATTGCGATTCCGGGCTATATTATCGCTTCCTTTCCCGTGTGTGGAACTTTATTTTTGCCAACAGTGCCTTCCTGGGCAGCCTCTAGCTCTGGCTACGTGCACCCGTTTGTGAATGCGCCGCGCGCGTGTGAAGTGACGTCACAAGTTTTTGACGAGTGCTGTCGCGTCACTTCTTTTGGCTTTCACGGGATGATGTCACGTTGATGTCCATTTGCTGAGTGCCGCTCCGCGCGCTGCTCCGTTGGCGCGATAAATGAGATCCAATTAAAGTATGTTCTTTGCATCGCAGGCCACTCATATTTCAGCCAAGGTATTCCGTTTGAACTGTGCGATATAATTAACGCCGAAAATTGGTGTCAGTACTCCTGTAAGAGTAGAAGAACATCGAATTCTAATTATCTTGTCTCCACCCGTGGCTGCGAAGGAATGGGAAGAATGCGGGGGTTACACAGATGCGTCAGTCCTACAAAAAGCAGCCACAGTGGGGGCTTATAGATTTTTTGGCAGAGCAGTCTGCCTGCCTTAGCAGTGCAGGATTTAGTGATGACGGAGGGATTGTGAGAGGTTTTGTGGGGAAAAGGTGGAGCCTCTGGGTGGAGCCTAGTATGTGGGCATGTTTCCTGGTCTGTGGTTGGAAGCATCACACCATACGGAAGTGGTCACGCCCTCTGCTCTCGATGTGTATGGCGCTTTGTACCGTGTGCCGGCATGGTGATGAATTTGTGATTGATGTGGCAGATTTGGTACAGTGGTGTGTATATCAGTCCTTATGGTGAAGTTTTTTGTTCACTAATGTACATTCTGGCTTGAGGCTGCTCAGTGTTTCGTGGCAGCAAGCAAGGGCATGTCCTCCTGCACTTCCATTGCCTGAAACCAAGCTGAAACTGAAGCCGAAACTGAAACCAAGCTGAAACCAAGCCACTACTTGGCTGTCTGAACATTCTGGCTTGTATTTAAAACGGCCTTAAAATGTTATTCTCAGTGACCATCTGCAGGGCACCCAAGGCGTCTCTTAAAACAGTTATGGTTTGCGCCGGGAATTTGTCTTTGGGCCGACAACATGGACGTTGCTGCCATATTGGGTTAAATGAAACCTAATGTTTAGCTGCTAAATGTGTCTAAACAAAAGCACACATAAAGTGTTTGCATGCCCGATGGGTGTCTGGTGATTATTGCTAGGGTTGCCACCTGACCGGTGTTGTGACCGACCCTACCGGTTTTTTAGACAGCGGGCCGGTTGCCGGTCTGTACCTAAAACTGGCCGACATTGGCCGGTTTTTTGGCCATCGTGCCGCAGTTATTTCCTTTTGGCCTTTTGTAAACGTAAATACAGCAACTACGACAATAAATATGTTTTGACAAGCTGTGCAAAAACACGCGACCAGAGGAAATACGCGGCCGAGCGCTATTCAGGAGATGGAAGGGGACCAAAAGGAGGAACAACACAATGAAATGCCGCCGGCGCGTTCAGCAAGTGTGGATATTTTTCAGTGCAGCACATTCAGAGCAATAGCCAAAATCTCAATCACCTTCAGCACAAACATTATGTAGTTTTCTATGTAGAAAAACGCTACAAGAAATGGCATTGCACGTCAACAAAGAAAAAAAAAATGTGGTGTCTTTTTTTCAACACAAATTCAAATTTCTACCCCCCCCCCCCCCCCCCCCCCTTCTGAACGGCCAGTTTTTTTTTCGGGGAAAGGTGGCAATCCTAATTATTGTGGTGATAGGCTGTGTCTAAAAACCAGGGCCCACTTGCTCAAAGCTCAATAAGACTGACTTATTCGTGGTCTAATCTTATTGGAAGACTTACTCGGAGTCTACTCCTCCCTAGGCTATAAGACGCTTTCCGGAAACTTGTAAGACAGCGAAGCAAATGAGATTCTAAATTAAAATGCAATAATACTGTGTACAAGTTTCTCGTCCTCCCCATTTGTCAAGCTGACACTCAAAGCCACGTTTTGTTGCAGCTGACTAAATATTTTTTTATGTCTGGGCTCAGTCACCATTTGCATTTGTGACTTTTGCATTTATGCCTCTATAGTAGCAGCGTAATAGAAAGGCCATTTCATTCAAACATTTATGGTGGGACCATAAAGCATTTAAGCCTCACTAATACCCTTGGTACTCATTTGTTTCAAAGGCCTTTGAACCGAATGTCATTTATTTGACTCAAATGCCACCTTTGAGTTGCTACACGACGTTTTTCAAAAGCATTCTGTATTTCAACACAATGGCCAGTTGAGCCAAAGGAGCATCACCACCGACCTTTGAGGGTCTCAAAGGCCTTTAAAATGCAAGCGTTCGTTCTCCCGGGTACAGTTTCTACATGCCACATTTACAAGAATAATTACTTACGAATGAACTGGGACTTAAAAGAGCAAGTCTTTGATATTTTTTCACTTGTAAGTCTTTGATATTTTTTCACTGGCAACTCTTTCTTAATATTCCCTGAGTTCAACATGCCTGACTTCAGCCTGTACAGCCCACAAGTCTGCTTCTGGAGTCCACCTTATAAAAAGCCTGCCTTTGTTGCAGGATCTCTGCCGGGCTTCCTGCATCGAGAATACCTGGGGGCCATCCTCGATGGACTTACCACCAGGGCAACGTCGGAGGGCCCCGAGTACTCCGACTCCAAGCAGGAGGCAGTGCTCGCTTTGGTGCACGTGTGTGCCTCGTGCGAGGAGGGCCACCTCTCACAGCCCCGGTTGGAGGCTGTGTTTGAGGTCCTTCTTCGCGGACTGGAGGACTACACGCACTGCCCCAGGAGGGGCGATGCGGGTGGCAACGTCAGGAAGGCCTGCATTGCTGCATTCAAGGTATTGGCACTGCCGTAGATCTTCCCGGGCACTTAGCTGTGGAGAAAGAGGGCTTTTTGTTGAAAGACAGTGTACTTGACGAGAAACTAGAAGAGGGGGTGTGCTTTAGGATCACGAAGACTTATCATTAGCGCTGAAAGATGAAACGTAGGATAAATATATACGGGGCGAACAATAGTTCGTCCTATGCATTCCTATCTTGTTTCCCGTCTATTCATAGTGTTCGCCTAGTGGATTCCTATCTTCTGTCCTCTCTGTTCATAGTGTTGTTTTGTGTATTTCAATCTTGTGTCCCATCTATTCCTATTTTGTGTCTCATCTATTCGTAGCATTTGTCTCATGTATTACTATCTTGTGTCTTGCCTATTTGTAGCATTTGTCCTGTGTATTCCTATCTTGTGTCCCATCTATTCGTAGTGTTCGTTTCGTGTCTTCCTATCTTCTGTCCCTTAGGTTTGTAGCGTTCGTTCCGTGTATTTCTACCTTGTGTCCCATCTATTTCTACCGTGTGATTCCATCTGTTCATATCATCTGTCCCATTTAATCCTATCTTGTGTCCCGTCTAAAAGTGTAGCGTTCGTTTTGTGCACTCATATCTTGTGCTTCCACTGTTTATAGCGTTCTTTCCATCTACAGTGGAATCTCGGTAATACGAATCTCAAGGGACGGCAAAAATATTTGTATCACCCGAAAATTCGTATCATCAGAAAGCTAGAAAGAATGGAATAGTGCCGCGCATGTGACAGGCGGTGGCAACATGACGTTGGCTCTTGCCTTGAAGAGGTGCAAGTAGCTTCAGTGTCCGCTTGTAACCTTTTGTTAAAACGCAGCTCAAGGTGTAAACTAAATTGCTCATGCGGGAAAAGAGCTCACAGTGTGGGAGGAAACTGCGCCATAAAATGCCATCCGCACCAAATATCTGCCACGGAGGTGGCCCAGCCAGCTGCTGCGAGCGCTTTGAAATTGCCGCCATGAGGCACACGTCTCCCCATTGGCGCAAGTCGTGAGGCTCCTCCCACTGCCATTCGCGGCACCCGAGGCAGAGGCTGGCACCGGTGTACCGGCCCGAATCGTCAACATGTGAGTCAAAAGAACGCGTGCTCATCGTCGACACGTCGTGCGCACACGAACCGCATGCGATTCGTGCACGTTGGCGTTGCGCGTGCATTATTTTCACGCCCGGACAAATTCTACCTCGCTCGGAAAATGATGCCCGACGCGCGTGGCAGCGGTAGGACGTGCGCTCTTCGTGGCGGCAGTTTGAAAACGCCCCGGGCAGCCCGCTGGTCCCACCGGAGATATTTAGGCTTACCACGGTTGTGGATATTTGATTGGCACTTTTCCTGGCCGCGCGGATGATGCTTTATAGTGTCATTTTCGGCCACATTATCAGCTCATTTACTGTACACGCATTTTCATTTGTTCCTTAAGTGGCATCTTAAAGAGTGATCAGAAGTGGTCGGTCGAGCTACCCGCACCACTTCACGGCCAGTGACGCCGCCATGTTGCCACCGCTTGCCGTGCCGCGCGCAGCATGCGGGTGGTATTCGCGGCGGCACGTTTTCGTGAGTAGGAAACGCTCCATGCGGTTTACAGTTCAGCATAATCGACGCGCAAGTGGCACAGGCAACACGGCAAGGCGACAACAGGGTAACTAGAGCGTGGGGCATAGACCTCAGAAGCAAGGAATGCGGAGAAGGCAAAATGGCGGAACACTTGATTGCCGTGGTTTATTCAAAAAGTGTAATACAAAAAAGGTAGCTAGAGGCACCCGAGCTGCAGCCATCAGAAACGAAAGGTACAGAGAGAAGAGATTTTGTAGCGGAAGATAAAAGAAGGGAGGGAGAAAGACCAGGCGCCGAGAGGGCGAAACGTTCTGTTCGTTCGGAACAGCACCTCTCCTGCCGCTATTGTAAGCACCCCACGAGGAGGATGATCGTCAGCAGGGGAGGACTCATGCTTTTGTGCCCGTGCGCAATCAAGGCCGCACAGCCGCACCAACCCTCCCACCTCCCGTCCACAATGCAGTCGTCTGCTCGCGGCTCGCGTGTCCGTATCATCCGCACCGGAGTGGTAAGTACGTACGGATCATCCGAATTTTTTCACACTGCATACAATGCATTTTCGCCGGGGAATTTTGAAAATTCGTATCACAGCGAAATTCGTATCAACCGAATTCGTATCACCGAGATTCCACTGTATTTTTGTCTTGTGTCCCATCTATTTCTATCTTGTGTCCCGTCTGTTCGTATCATTTGTCCCATGTAATCCTATCTTGTGTCCTGCCTATTTGTAGCGTTCATTTTTTTGTGCATTCCTATCTTGTGCCCCCTCTATTTGTAGCGTTCTTTCCGTGTAGTATTTCTATTTTTGTGTCCTGTCTATGCTTAGCGTTCGTCCTGTGTATTCTTATCGTGCGTCCCATCTTTCAGAGCTAACAGTATGTCTTCAGTTTCACGTAACCACCTAGCACAACGTTCAAACCCTATGATCAGTTCAGCAGTACTTAATTTAAGGCTCTGGTTGAGATGGCAATTTAATGCCAAATGTCTAGAAAGATGTTACGCCACTCCAGGAGGTTCATTTTTGCATTCCGTGCATTCTACAGCTTCCTCGGTGGAAAGTCAGTCAATTGTTGCATCTCTCTCTCTCTCTCTCTCTCTCTCTCTCTCTCTCTCTCTCTCTCTCTCTCTCTCTCTCTCTCTCTCTCTCTCTCTCTCTCTCTCTCTCTCTCTCTCTCTCTCTCTCTCTCTTTTTCTTTTCTTTTGCCTGGTGACTGCTTTTTGAAACATGCGTCATCCACAGGAGTGCTCAGGCCATTTCACAGCTGAAGTTTGTCAGTTACTTGGCGGGACGTCAAACGGGGGTTGTTCGAAGGTGTAAAAGAAAGTGGGGAGGTACTATCAAAGGTTCTTCTCACAGGTTGCGAAGAAGCTATTACAATTTTTTACACACTCCCAACATGCCTTATGCAAAGATCAGGAGTGGTTTGACAAATTTTGTGCATACTTGTCAATGCACCTAGCCTTCAGTGCTCTTTGCAGTGCAGTAGCTCAAGGAAGGCCGACATTTCTTTTTCTCTTTTTGCCTCTTTTTTTTTTCTTTTTCACATATTACATGGTTTGAAGGTCTTACATGGTAATAACAGACAATTTATTACAGTTTAGGGATTTTGGTCTAGAGGAATGCTGAGGATTGCTTGTCACGCAGACACGAAAATCTGCATCTAACGAACTACTCGGGCATGAGAGGCATAACATTAATGAAACTGTGTCGGTCTGTGTAGCGTGTTAACCTCTTTTCCTCGTCTCTTGTATCACAGGAGCTGGTTTGCCACCTTGTGCACGCAGCACCCCATGCGATTCCAGAGGCTTATGTGTCATCCATGATGCCTGCCATAGCCAAGCAAGCGGTGGAGCCAGTTGACGGCATCCGCTGTGTCGCCCAGAAAGCTTTTATCCACTTGTTGCACAAGTAAGGCCTGTGTTCTGACAAGCCCTGTCTTCTCCTCAGCTGTGTAATAAGCATCATTATGCCCCGTCCGAATGTTCAGGAAGCCTAATTTGGAGAAATTATGACAGAGAAGTTACGATACGGACAAACAACGAAATTTTTCAAAGTTTTTTTTTTCTGGTGGTAATGAAAATCGAGTGGTCTACTTACTAACACTTTTCAGCACATTTATGCATTTCAAGAACCAAACCTATGCTAAAAGGGTGCCTTTTTGCGAACTTGGTGCGCTTTACCACACTCAAAATTTTTTAGAGGGTGCTAGCTGAGGCACTGTACCAGGCGGTGACATTCTTCTTTCCCGCCGACGAAGACGGCATTTAAAATTGTGCGCTTGACTTGAAGAGACACAACTTTTTCTTTTCTGGCAGCAGAACTCATCCCCAATGAACCGATACCACAGATAGCAGAGGAGACGCGTGACTACGCACTGACAGAACGGCCTCGCACCTCTAAATTTGTCTCGAACCGAAACTTCAATCACACTCGGATATGCAGGGTAGTTTTAGGTGCAGGCGAGAAAAAACCTGAAGTGTCGTTACTCTTACATGCCTGCCAACTCTCCCGAATTATCCGGGAGTCTCCCGAATTTTGACCACATTTCTTAATTGTACGAATGCTATCTCTAATCTCCCGAAAAGTGGTTGCCTAGTCATGCGCATGCTTGTGACATCTGTGACATGCCCTGCTGCAACATCTGCGGTGCTGGGGGAGAGCACTCGCCACATACTTCTTGTTCCTTGTAACCATATATTCTGTCCACAATAGTACCAAGTGCACGGTGCATTTGGGAACTGCCGGAATGTTGGTTGTAGCTTACAAAGGCTGGCCTCAAAATGTGCTCGCCACTGTACTGAAAGAAGGTGAGGGAAAAGGCATCATAATGTTTGCGTCTGTCTGTCACATGATGCAAGAACAAAGCAGCTCACAATAAACACCCTTACCCCTTTCAGATGTCGGTCAGAAATGTAGACTAAAAAAGAAAAAACACCCCCTCCCTAATGCTCCAATCTCCCTAATTTTCATGGTGCTTGGTTGGCAGGTAGCTCTTACTGCCTGGTGTGGTGTCACGCTATACAAGCAAAACCAGAAGTGGATGCTATGTTAGCCACGGGATGGCACTAGCCGCTCCATTTGTCATCATCATAATCAAGTCTAATTTTGTTTTTAGGCAGTTTCAGACCTTTTCGTTGCTGCTGGCTCCTTACAGTAGTGTTAGTATTCGCTAATTTAGTTTACTTCCCCGGCCGATTTTTGAGTAAAGTGCAAAAAACAATGACCGATCAGCTTGTAGACTTCGTTACATCATGGTTAATCCCCGCAACATTTCGTTACAAACAGGTCGCAAACACATGGGCTTCAATTATGGGTGGCAATGGGGAAGTGAAAAAGTATGTTAAATCCAGGAATTCATGACATAAAGGTTCGTTACATCTAGGTTTAACAGTAGAACCAAAGAGGAGTAAACCCCTTACACAAGCATCAGAAATAAATCCTCAGGTCCTAGGTACAGTCTCTACTGCAAAGTCTAATGCAAGGAAACTAAATTTATCCTACGACTGCTTGTTTCTATTGGACAGGCCTACCCTTGTCACCGGTGCTGACGTTGCACAGATGTTGCGTGGCAATGAGAGGGTGGTAGCCAGCGTCGCTGCGCGAGGTCGTTGAGGGAACAGCATCGGTGCCGCGTGTCCCGATGTGGGTTGCCTGTTTTGCCTCTGGTTGTTGCCTCTGGTAGCCCATGCAGCAGGAGGCAGCCCCTGGCCTTCCAGAAGGTCGCTGTGTGGGGACCATCAAACAGTAAGTTGACAGGCTGTAGAAGCTGGACGTAGGCACTCGACCGCCACTGGTGGGGCCACCAATGTTAGCGGTGCGACTCAGAGGCTGGAACCGATGCGATGCGAGTCCAGGCTTGCATCGTGCGGCTAATGGACTGGCCGAGCCTTCCTGGCTCGCTCCACCCAGACCGTCCAGCTCTCGTGCTACATGCTCCTGCTGTGATCTTGCACTCCCTCCAGCGTTGAATTCTTTATCCCGGCAGTTGTGGCATTCTTGCATTGGTGGTTGTTGGTCAGCCGCGCAGGTCGCTGCACCATTTGCCTCTGCCTCACGGGGGTTATTCGCGGCGTTTCACAATTGGTCACCCGCTTGGCAGCAAATCGGAATTCATTCCTCTTCTTCTTCGTCATCCATTCTTTCTAAACCACTCGTCACCCCAGTCCCCTGCAGGGATTGTATTGGTAGATTACAGTGCCGAGAATCTAAATACACCATTCGCGCAACTAGCAGTTGTTTAATAATGCAGAAAATGCCAAAAATGTGAAAACAGGTGTCTACGCCCTGTAGCTTTTGGGTACTACAGTCTGTGACGTCGCAAAATTTGTAAACAGGAAGGGTTTATTGAAGAAGCATCTATAAATGTTTCTCTGAAATAAACAGTTCCTAAGTGGTTGAGCACGTGAAATAATTGTAAATCAAAGCTTTCTGTGGGCTGATCTAATCTTAGGAAACTCAGAGTGCAGCTTTTATACTTTGCAAGAGAGGATGGTTCCCTCGCACTTTGGTCAGCCTTCATGCTTTCAGTTTCGTTTTGGAAAGCTTGGTGTGCAATTAGCAAAGTCAATAAATGTTAGTGGGCACATTGGCCTCAACCCTTTGAAACTTGTTAGACTTGGTGCTTTTTTCCACTGATTTCAAATATTCCATTATTTTTTCAGTGACTCAATTAGTAGTTCGCAAGATAATTAGAGACAATTAGTCATTTTTAGAGGAACAATGGAGAAGACAGTGTTAGTCATAAAACTGTAATCTTTACATTTTCCAATACTATCAACCCTGGTGAATGCAATAAGAGAATCGTTTTTTTTTTGTTGTTTTTTTTTGATGCACCGCTTGGAACTAATTTTACAGCTCATTAAACGTTGGTGTTTGAAACGGGCATTCAAAATGGTTCCTTGCCACTGTTGCCAACAGAGTTTAATAAGCTGTAAAATTAGTTCCAAGCAGTGCATCAACAAACTGAATTTGTTATTGCATTTATCAGGGTTGATAGTATTGGAAAATATAAAGATTACAGTTTTATGACTAACACCGTTTTGTCTATTGTTCCTCCGAAAATGACCAATTGACTCGCTCAAGAAATAATGGAATATTTGAAATCAGTGGGAAAAAAAAGGAGCTGTTTTAAAAACAGTGTCCCCCCTTAAAGCATTTCTCGTTCCGTCAGAGACAAATCATAAAAGTCCAAGCCAGCCTCCTAATCCAGAGAAGCGTTATCAGGGTGGGCCATGACTTGGAGACGTAAAAGCTACCGTTTCCAGTGTGAGAGCACGTGGTGCCAACTGTTTATGCTCTAAACTGCACCGGTGCCTCGCTCCTACTTTGTGACGCAATGGCTACATCTCGAAAAAATGAAAGGGAAATGGGAGCGAGAAATGCCAGCTTTATTTACTTATTCCTCAGCAAATAACGCATCGTTGCTCGTCGAACAAAAGCCGAGAGAGCCATGAAACATGTGGTCTCTCAGTTAAAACAAAATTCCATTCAGCCTTTAGTGTCTCTTTAATGCTAAATATATAGCTGTGATATTTTGCCGGTAATTCTTCGGGACTTGTAGACTGAGAATGAAATTAACACAGAAAACTGCTTTGTTTTGGCAAGTTTCTGGTACGCGAAACCAGTGTACCCCCTTTCAATGAAGGTGTCTGTTTCCATTGCCAGAGTGCTCTGTACCGAAATATGAGCAGGAACTCTACTGGGTTTTTTGTTGGACAGCATTGCAGTGTACTTGATTGCACTGTACTGGCCTTACTGTGGGGCCAATTTTTACCTGTGGCTGTGGGATACCCTCTGTACGGATGAATGTACTCCGTTGCCATTTATGTGACTGGGTCACATGTCACGATGGTGTGGTGAGCAGCAACTTTGTTACAGATGACGGTGTAAAAAAAAAAAAAGAAATATGTTGCACTGAAGGAGAGTCACTTGGGAATGGCGTGGACTGCCGTGCATTAAGACGCAGCTTGTTCTGATTTCTCTCCGCTGGCAGTGTGCCCGCGATCCCCTTCATCCCGCATCACGAGCAGGCCCGGTCCATCTTCCCGGAGGACCTCGAGAGCACGGTCAGCTTCATACACGCCAAGGAGACCTTCCCCATCTGGAGGCAGCTGCTCCCTTTCGACGCGTACCGTGAAGCCCTCTTCAAGGGCCTCCTGGTCTCTGCGGGCAGCTCAACTGCAATCTTTGTGAGTGCAACGAGTCAGGAGGCACGCGAGCTGCCGAGTACTGTATCTCTGCGCATACAGCCTCCCCCTTACGTAAACAGCTTTTGCTGGTTTGAATCTTCAGGAGCTCATCCCGCTGTTAATTTTTTTTCAATGCCAGGCCCATCGTTGACTTCACAAGGGGAGAGTGGCGGGCCACGCCTGTTTTGCTCACATGCTGCAAGCTTAAAGGCCAACTGCACTGAAGTTTCACGGCAACCAAATTTATTTTTAATGTGTAAAAAGTGTCGCGACTACAACGCCTTCGTTAAGGGAAAAGAACTGTATTTACATCACATCACAATCAGAACCCGTCCAGTCGCCGCCATCGTTCTTCATCGTCCTCTTTTACTACCATCTGCGTTCACTTTTTCCTCGTCTAGGGAGTAAAGTTCCAACAACCTCCCCCCCGCGGTGAAAAAAAAAAAGACGATGGACGCATAGGGGATTGCCGTTGCACCTGTGTTTGCGCTTATACTTCCAGCAGCGGCGAGGTTTCCTCCATGGTCCTGTCCCTGTCGTTCCGTGAAGGCGGTAGCCTCGTTGACTGTTCTTGCACCAAAACTTCCAAAAATGACGAAGTGTAGGGAAACCATTTCTCTTATAGTTGTCGTTTGTATGAGAGAAGGCTCTTTATTGGAAAAACAGAGAGGTTTGCCGGCATTTACAGACGCCTACATGCTTCTCTGCTGTGGGTTTAGGATGGGGGAAGAAAAGGCCCAAGGAAGAGCTGGGCAGGAAAGAAGAGAAAAAAAAAAACTGTCGTGTACTTGGCGCGGTAGCAAACTTTTGTTTTGAGCTTGGGCCACATAATTTACATTTTTAAAATTAGGCCAATTTCATCCAAATAAGAGAATAAACTCCATAGAGCTTGGCGCTGCTTTGACGGATGAATCCATGGTCCTAAAATATTTCTGAGTAATTGGTCCCTGTTGTAGACGTTCCATGCTTTCGAGGAAGTGGGATCTCGGTTCCATGTAGGCCGCACATTCTAATAAAATGTGTTCAATTGTTTCGACGCAACCACAATTGTCGCAGTGCGAATTTGGCGTCGCTCCAAGGCGAAATAGGTAGCTATTTGTGTAGGCACAGTTCAGGCGTAGACGATGGTACAACGTTTCCAGGTTACCCGCCGCGGTGGCTCAGTGGCTAAGGCGTTGCGCTGCTGAGCACGAGGTCGCGGGTTCGATTCCCGGCCGCGGCGGCCGCTTTTCTGATGGAGGCGAAAAGCAAAAACGCCCGTGTGTACGAGATTTCGGCGCACGATAAAGATCCCCAGGTGGTCAAAATTAATCCGGAGCCCTCCACTCCGGCGCGCCTCATCGCCTGCGTTGCGTCGGCGCGTTAAACCCCAGAATCGATCAACGTTTCCAGGTTACGAGGAAGCTGTGTCGGGAGTCTTGACTTTAATTCTGGGTCAATAGTGTGCAAAAAGCATCGAGTATTTTGTAAGTTGCTCCATAGACGGCTTCTTTCAGTCACCGCAAAGTGGTGAGCCATGGCAGAAGCTTCTGTTTTCGTGAAATACCGTATTTACTCGCATAATCCTCGCACTTTTTTTTCGGAAAAGTCAATGCAAAGTTAGGGATGCGAGAATTATGCGGGGAAAAAAAAAATCTGGTGCACAGTGTTGCCGATTTGCCTTATGCCAATCCCGCTAAATGTAGCGGTCGTTTTTTGTATATATAAGCTCAGTGTTACCAACAGCAGCTATTTCTTTTTATTTTATTATTTACAACGTAAACAGTCTCCCGTCGATCAGCAATCATGAAATCGCCGCCTTTGCTTCCTGGCGCGCGCCCTATCTCGTCGTCGTATGTGCGTGCCCTACTCCAGTAACGCACGCTGAAGTCGGTGACGCCGAAGTGCCTGCCTGAGGCACGGTTGCCGTGTTCAATCGCGTACTCTTTCGCTTCCAATTTGAAAACGGCAGTGTAGCTGGCGTTCTTCCCCATGGCGAAGCGGCACCAAGCACAAAACAAAGAGATCAAAAAGTTTTAAAAATGGCAGCGAGCTATCCACCACTGACGCGAGTGACTCACTGACTGCTGCCGCTCAACGGCAAGACCATGACGGCGACACGACGACACGACAGCGGGCTGCGCGAACACCGTCTAGTTGCGCGCACGCGAAACACGCGCGAAACCGGCTCAAGGACAGTGTGAGTAGCGTGTTAGGGCGCCTGTTAGGGAGTAGCCATGCAGATTAGGGCGCCTGGATGGCCTTGGATACACAGCGCTCTCCGCCGAACGGAGAGGTGGCGGGGGAGGGCGCGCGTTGGAGAGCGCGTGCACCATGCGGGTTTCGCGAGCAGGCAACTTTCGCCGCTGCAAAGTTGGGGGTGCGAGGATTATGCGAGGAACCAAAAAATCCAAGTTTTGGTGGCTCACATTAGGGGTGCGAGGATTACGCGAGTGCGAGGATTACGCGAGTAAATACGGTACACCTTGCGGTATTTTCGGTAAAGAAGGCCCTTACGGGCCGCTTCGTTGGCTTTTTGGTTACCTTTGATGCCGCTGTGTCCAGGTATCCTTTTGCATTTTAATGTTGTGTCCAGCAGAGCAGGCAAGATGGTGAAGGTAGGATATATCACAGGCTGCGATTTGGTGGGGGGAGAATCTACTTCTCCTACATAGAATTTGCAGAGCTGCCTTGGAGTCCGTGAAGATACTCCATTGGTGCGGCTCATGGCGCAGGATGTAAACGATTTCCTCCTTCAGAGTGTAGAGCTCAGCCGCTGTCGAAGATGTTTGTCGCTCAAGACGAAATGAAAGCATTTCATCAGTTTGTGGTATGTATAGACCTGAAGAAGAGCTTTGCATGGTTGATGAACCATCGGTGAATATGAATGTTCTTGCTGAATGCGTTCTATACATGTAGTCTAAAACGATGTGTATGATCTTGTATGATCTTTTATCCAAGACTGGACTTTGTCATGGTCGCGCCAATGACGCCGTTGTCCGCCAGGAACGGCTTGTGCGACGAAAAGGTCTCGTTCGCGTTGGTCTTCCAGGTTTGAGCATAATTGAATCCACCGCCTTTGCTTCGTGTGAATCCCATTCTCATGCCTTGCCTTCTTTGCTTCTGTCAGTGTAGTCAGCGTCATCGTAGTTAAGTCCTCCTTTGATGAGCCAACCTTCTTGTCAGATCGATACAACCTTTTTGGGGACATGTCGTTAGAAGCGATATCTCCCGTTCTGGCTCTGTTGCCGCTCGTTGACAAAATCAGTACACCGTAGGGTTTTCCAGCGAAGTCAAGCAAATCGTCAAGATATGCACCCTTTTCCGCAGGCATACCTTGCAGTTTTGGTTCAAGTTGAACGGAAGATTTCGGCTTCGCTTCATGTATCTCGGTGTTGTTGCTAGAGTCCTAGAGAGGGAGCTGCTTGAGTCTTCAAGAGGCATGTTGGCCCGTGATGCGCTGACGTGGCAATTGAACTTGTGTGAGTCGGTGCGGGCGAGAAGCTGCGACGCGACATCGCCATATCGGAGACAAGCACCGTAAACTTCACTTCTTGGGAACTGCATCGGTTGCTTTAAGATTGACTGCCATGCAACGATGACGTCGCGGAACTCAAAAGTGTCCATAAACTCTTGCTCAGCGTGGGCACCAGTGAAAAATGGTTCGATGCAACGGTCAGTCTTCCGTAGTTGTCTAGACTCATAGTTAAGGCGGTCGGTAATGGCGGAAATTTCTCCATCTGTTGTGTCCGCATTCAAAATGGCAGCCTTCGCTTGTGAGATCAGCGTCGTTATTGTAGAGTGTTGAAGACTTTGTTTATGATATAGCTGACCTTCAGTAGGCTCCTTTCTTGATTCGTCGGTTCTTTTGAGGCATTGGTCACAACCGTTGCGTACATACCGTCGTTCGTCCATCCCGCGAGATTTCGGCACCACTATGTCGCGACTACAACGCCTTCGTTAAGGGAAAAGCACTGTATTTACATCACATCACAATCAGAACCCATCTGGTCGCCGCCATCGTTCTTCATCGTCCTCTTCTACTACCATCTGCGTTCACTTCTTCCCCGTCTAGGGAGAGAGAGAGAGAATGAACTTTAATTAATCCAGAAAATGCTTGAGAGAGGCGTCCTCATTCCAGAATGCCTTGAGCTCGGGCTGCGTCGACAGCCCTTTCGATCAGGCGCAGCTAGTAAAGTTCCAACAGTAAGTACCACAAAATCAGCTGAAACACAAGTGGTAGCCCTGTGAAATGCCTCGTTAATTAGTCAGAAGCGTTTAAAAAAAGCTCCGCTGCAGACCACGGTGCGCCTGCTGGTGGATCACGTTAACAGCCATGATGCACCTGTGACGCTCCAGCCGGCGGGGGCTTCTTCCTTCCTCTGGCAAGCCACGAAGTTGGAGAACTGGTCGAGCTCTGCTGCGAACGCTTCACCCATTGGCTGCCCCGGGCGCGTGTAGAGCTTGCGCGCAGGCTTGCTCCCGAGTTGCTGACCGTCCGGCCACTCGCTGGCCAGCTGCAACGTCATTTTAAAGGGACACTGAAGTGATATGTAAACATTGCGGGATTACTAGCGCAAATTGTAGTCCGGAGTCCCCAGGCCATGTTCCGACCACTCTGGGCGCGTTTACGCGATTTTATTTAGTAGGAAAATTAATTCGAAAATGCTGTCCTCCTCTCTTTACGCTCGCCCATTTTCTGTGGTGTTTTCGTATGACGTCGGGAGGAGCCGAGCTCGCAATTGGCTGCGCTACTGCATGGCTCCCCTGGCTCCCCAGCCTTCAGACAGAGCCAGTCGGCCCAGCGTTCCGTCCGCTGGCCACCGACGGGTCGTCGCAATTGGTTCGCTCAGTTGAAACAAAGCCAGGACACGTTTGTGAATGGAAGAAAGTGCCTTTCTTTACTTGGTTAGTTTGTATACTGTATCTAGCTCCAAGTCAAGGTCGCTTCACACAAGCGCTGCACAAGCGCACATGCGACGCTTCGCTGACTGGTACGTCAGTAGGAAAACATAAGGCCTCTTGAAGGCGGGAGAAGAGTCAGCAAGTCAATATAGGTACTAAGGAAATAAAATCAACTGATACTTTTACCGTACAGCGTAAAACTAGGGTGCGGGAAGCACTTTCTTGCGCTGGGCGAACAAGCACAGCGGCCAGCAGCATGACTACGCATCTGCAAACGCTTTTCCGTCTAAGAAATGCAATTGCTAGACGTGAGATATTGTGGAAACTTGGGGGATGCTTACTGCACGAGCGCAAAACAACAAATAGTCACCTAAGCTGCTTGGCATGCTAAAACTAAATAAAAGTGTAAACTGGTTATACATTATATACCTTATATTTCCAAGGTCGGCAGTGCTCGCCCGTGGCCGAGTGGTTTGGAGCGCTAGGTATGTCAGCGCAAGTGTTTTGCAAGTCACAAGTTTGAATCCCCGCGGGTACGTGCTTTTTTTTTTTTATAAGTGAACTTTTTCGTTTTCCGCCGATGTTTTCTATACTGAGTTCACCTTTTTTTGGGCCGCAACGTTCATTGCTCCATGAACTAGTTCACAGAACGCGCGCAGGCTGGCACTGGCGCGCTAGCGAGTTCTCGTTGGCGTGCTGTTGCCATAAGCACCGACTGCTTGCGAGCAGTGGGCACAGGCCAGAATCAAGAGACCCTTGGCCTGGTGCGAACACGCTTTTAACGATACAGGCATGAGTGAGGCAAGCTCCAAATATAGGGGAAAAGCGCATGGCATTTGAGCGTCTGCGGGGACGCGGAGAGCGTTCATGCACTGCGTAGGCCTCGGCTAGTGAATGCTACGATTCCAAGCCGTCCTGGGAGGCTTATCTTTTGAGAATGCCCATCCAACAACGCCATTGGTTGTGTTTTACAGAATCGAAACCGAAACCGAAACTTGTTTGATTGCTAATCTTGGGCATCGTCCAATCACGGTGCCCCTTCCTCCCAACGTCACAGCCTTAGTTGGTGCGGCCGTCGCAAACCGCGCATGGTAGTTTTTCTTCTTTCTCGCTTTGTAAAATAATTACCGATTTGTCAACCGGATAAACGATGAAAAGTATGCTAATTTGAGCCAGTCTACGCAGTGCAAGCAAAAACGGGAGCTTGAAAAATTCACTTCAGTGTCCCTTTAATAGTGGCGCTCTCCTCGATTTCGGTTTCAAAATCACCGATTTTTGCTGACTGCTTGCGGCGTCCACGTGCGTATTTCCGCTGTTGTATTTTGCATCTTGCTTTCTTTTTTAGGAAACTATACGGAAATAGTGGTTTCAAAAGGCCGAAATTTTGAGTGCAGTTGGCCTTTAACCCAGCCCAACCGACCGACCGGCGAGGCAACTGATGCTCAAGAGTGCCAAAGTAGCCTGTTATGCCTACACTGCCGCTTTCCGTCAGGCGTCAGCCCAAGCATAATAATTAATCACACGACTGAGGCACTGGGAAGGATAGCAATGAGCAGAGATTGGCAGGAGTAGCAGGGAAGGGCTTGGTTGGGCTATGACTGTTTGCATGCTGTGCCAGCAGGTTTCGAATGGCATGTGGGGCTCTTTTAAAAGCAGTTGTAATTCATGATCTAGACATTTCGCAGAGCTACCAGGGGTGTCCCTACTGCCTCAGTGGTACATACTGCATGTTCAGAATAAATTAGGCTATGGCGAAATAGTACTGCTGTTAGCCTTTAATGCATCAGTGACTCTTGTGGGCATGGTGCGATGGGGGCAGTGGGGCGAATACCGGTTTAGGCAAAGATGAGTGAGTGTCATTATCTGCCCACTTGCACCTGGTTACAGTCAGTGAGGGGCAGAAAAAATGGGCACGTTTGGAGTACATCTTTAATGGCCGTTTACCAGGCGTGTGAGAATACGTATTTCTGCCTTCAACACCACTGTAATGGTCTTAGTCAAACAACTTCAAAGCAAAGTGGGCGGTCTGGGGCTGCCTATACGAAAAGTACAATTTACAAATTCTTAGTCAACCTTCAGTGCGTGGTCGAAAGAAAAAAAGAAGCGTTAATGTAAAAGTTTTTGGTGCAGTGCAAAGCGGAGTGAGCAGCCTTCCACACAGATCTTTTGGGCCAAGTACATGGGCCGGTTTGGGAAAGGGCCATGTCACTTGCGTGTAAATGAGTGCTCTTTTTGGTCCTGCTAACGCTGGTTTGCCTTATTTATCAGTTGCATGCTCACTGTCGCTTGATTTCCCTTTAGCCCTCTTCCTTCCCTTCCCCTCCTCTTAAGCCTGTTCCACTTGGAGCAAATTTCGCCTGCGAATTCGCAGACGCCAAATGCCAAGTGCCAAATGCCAAGCAGCAATCACAGGAGAAGTTTGACTGTTTCAAACGTTTGGGAATTTGTCACAGGAACGGGAATAGATCCCTTTGCTGCACAAGTGGTGCCGCATCTGCGAATTTGCAGGCGAAATTCGCACCATGTAGAATAGGCCTTAGATACTCTATCTTTTCCACCTTTAAATATCTTCATGTCCTTTGCCTCCTCCTCCTCCTACCTTCCTTTCTCATTCTGCACTCTCCTCACCCTCTCCCTTCTATTTCCACTCCTCCTATCCTCTTCCTCTCTCCTTTTTCTCATCTCCGCGTACTCCATTTTTTTTTTCCCATCTCTTCACTACATTTGCACCTTCAATTTAACGTCTGTAGACTAGGGGTCTGCTCTATACGACATTCTTGCTGAGCTTGTCAAGGTCGCTTTTTTCCGCACAAGCAGTTCTCTTATAACCTTCCCTATTCGCTCCGAGATCGAACACAGTCGGCCCCTGGCGGAGGGGAGACGAACCGCTCCTAGTGTGGATGGTGCTTTCGCGTCTTCTGCTCGTTCACGTTGTGTGCGGCGCAAGACGCGTGACGATAAAACAACCAATATGTGTACTTACTTTGCAGTAAGCAATGACATAGTTACCTCTACTTCCGCGTTTCCTCTAGAGACGCAATAATCAGTGGCAGTTGCGGGTCAATGCGCTGGTTTAATTCCACGAAACATCTTCGCCGTGGTCACCGCTTTAGTGTGAAACGTGTTGTAAACATTGCTTCGATGCATTGCACTTTTCTTATTGATGAGTGCAGTCGTCTGCCGTTTCGGGAACGTCAAAGTGTGCTTTTTGAAGTTGGCGTGGTGGTTATTTAAAATATAAAAGTTTAAGACACAGAATGGCAGGGTTCGCACAGGTCCTTGAAAACCTTGAAAACCCTTGAATTCAGAAGTGTCGATTTCAAGGCCTGGAAAGACCTGGAATTTTTAAATCGTCCTTGAATATCCTTGATTTTTATGGAGAGAACCAATGGCCCTGTCTTTTCACAAGAATTTAAAGCGTTTGTCGTGGATTTTAGGTGTTAACAAATCTAAAGAAACATTGTAGCAATCAAGCTTCAGTGTATTGCTTGAAATTTCAAAAAGTTTTGTGGATTTTCATTATTACGAGGCAACATTGGGAGCAGGCTTTTCTCAATCCAATCCATGTCACAATACAATCCAGTGAAAGCCAGCTTCTGTTCTCTATCTTGCATCTTCCAAGTCTGTGGACGTTTGCTCATTGCATGTTAGCTGTGCCTCATAAGCTCCATCTGTGTTTGCTTTTACGTGCAAATGGTGGACGTGTACATAGTTCGTCCTGCCTTAGAGCAACACTTGCTGATTCAGTTTCAACTGATACTCTTGCTGACAAAGCAGGACATGCAGGCAACATTAACGAAGTTTTGAAATTGAACAGCCTGAGCAAAACAACGTGAAAAAAGAAAAACCTCTAAATACCTACCATGAAATAAAAAATAAAGCTGGGGGAACATTCACGCACCGGTTAGTGGCTATCTAAATGTGCAATATTGTGCTTAGGTATTGTGCAATAAAAAACTGTTGCATTGTGTTGAAAAAGCTATAGATAATCTCAGATAAAACATTAGATGGGGACCTTGAAAATGTGTTTTCTGGTCCTTGAAAGTCCTTGAAAACCCTTGAATTTTTGCTTTTGAAGCCTGTGCGAACCCTGGAATGGGTAAAAAGCGACAAGACCTGCACATACCCGTGCACTTGCCACACCCTTGTAAAATTGCGATGTGTCCTTATAGAAAGAAGAAACAAACAAAAACAAGTACAATGCACACGACCCGTGCACTATCGCCCATACGTTACCGTGGACGTATTTTACACCCGCAAGCGCCTGTGTGATCAAATTCTTCCGGTACCTTTTCGAAAATAAGTACCATTTTTGGACATACATTGCTTATACTGTGTTGCTAATTTTACAAATTATTTAAAATACGTTTCTGTGGACGTGCAAGCGTATTTCGGGGGGATTTCTGGATAAAATTAAGCAGTTACGAGTTTTCGCCTGTCTTGTGGCATTTCGTGTGTCATTTTTACATATCCCATTTTTAAATCGTGACATGAATCACCTTGCCCAGAAACGTGTTTCACTCAGCATAACTAAATGTCTAATATGGTCACGTCTTAACCTCTTAAGGTGGACCTAAGTTTAAAGAAAGAGGAAAAATCTCATAATCGCGCACGTTGTTGCCCGGAACGTGTGGAGGGTGTGTGCCATGACTCGCTGGATTTTTTTATTTTTCCCACAGTGCTCGCTTTCAATACTACAATTTTGAAAAAGGCGAGCCACAATTCCTGGACAATCTCGGGCCAAAAGGGGGTTAATCGGTTTTGAAAATACTGGCGTCTACTTGTTGAAGTACCGCTTTTTCACCTCTACGGAACACAACGCCTAGCGCACTTTCAATTGCGAGTAATACTGATAACTAACGTTTGGCTTTTCGCATTACATGCGTTATCTTCTCGCTGTGCTTAGAATGTTGGCTGAACCCCCCCTCCCTCCCCCCCCCCAAAAAAAAACGAAATGCACAGAAAACTTTTATATGTGCCTTTTTTAACCCATCCTCAAGAATTAAATGCCAAGACGAAAACGAGGTTCAGTTTACAACACAAAGTAGTTACCGGAAACCCGTTGCAGTGTTTCGTAACGAGAAATAAAAAGAAATGTTTTACTACTTCTGCAACAGGGCAACTTCATTTGCCATCTTTAAGAATGCAAACACATCTTGCTGTTCTAGGCACCTGTTAGATTTTAAAAGGAATGCAAACGGTCAACAGAAAATCTGTAGCAGAAAATCTGTGCTCACTGTGAGGTCCCAGAAGCTTGGCTTACACGCTGTAAACCTGCTTGTCGCTTTGCAAGTCTAGCTAAACATGAGATGTTGATTGTACTGCACACATTAGCAACTTAATTCTCAAGTACACTTGTGACAAAAGCCTTAAATAAGTGATCCGACACCGTTATTCATCAAACCTGCCTTCAGAGTCGCTAAAATTTGATTTAACTAAAGCTGCGCGCAAAAGGCCTGTTAGAACGGTTGCATTTATATCTCTGTGCTGTTTAAAATTCAGTAATTTTATGTTGCCTTTCGAACGCACAAAAAATATCGTAAGCTCTAAGGGAAAATGTCGGGGCAGTTAAGTGGTGTTACCATTTCAGGGCATCCCACAAATGCAAGAATGCGTCATGCTACCAGCAAAAGCGATTGAAACACTGCCGTTGTAAACTGAATTCCAGAGATAGAGGCTTCCTGATCTGTTTCTATTTATGATTTTTTTGAAGGCTCAAAGCCGTAGTCTTCAAAGATTGAGCTTGCTACGAGCCACGGCGTACAGGTTCATTGTCATTATTGCGGCCGTTCTGAGATTCACGATGGGCCGCTGCCTTTTTGGCATACTATTAAAATCTTATTGCCGCTTCCATGCAATAAATTGAACGTTGAGGAACCGAACTACAGCATACCACTCTTGTCTTCGCCTTTAATGCGCACATATGGCGCGAGAAAGGCACGAAGCACGCTCACAGTGTGTATTCTCCTGGGCCGCTCAGCGGAGCATCCACGCTAGCAGCGCGACGCTGTCGCCACCTGCGTGTCGATCTCGCTGCGAATAGGATGGATGCCAGTGTGTCTATTTTCCATTGCAAATAGTGCTAATAGTTAGCCATAGACTACACTCACAAGTGCTTGCTGCGACATCAGCATCTTTCACCATTAGCGTCTTTGAGGCGCAGCTCGGCCATTTTGGCCTGCGCCGCCCATGATTGCATGAATTCTTAAAGGAGTAGTGACACGAAATTTCGAAGCTGGGATAACTATGTAAAATGCTTTCTTTTTATCGGGAGGTATCTCCCAGCAAGTTTCAACAGTAACCGTTCACTATAACGTATTTCAAATTTTAATCTTTGCCTGCACGAGAAAGCCCAGAGCAGGTCAACATGACATCATCTGCTCCTAGCCCCAAACTGCCGACGTCGGGGCTCCCGTGATGTAGCCGATGCGTTGGCTGCGGTTGGTGTGCGCTGCTACGCCGTGTGTACACGTCATGGTTTTGGGACTGACGTCATGCTGCCCGGGCGCGTTCATGGGGATGGTGAAGACCTCAGCTGGTCTGGGCGCGCGCTTGCACTCGCTCGCGCGACAAGACCGCCAGTGGTGCGACAAGAATGGTGACGTCCAGGGCGCCCTCCTGTCATGGCGGCCGCTCGGCGTTCGTTTTTCCGAAACCGAAACTGACACAAATAAACGACGTCGTAAATGATTATTTATGCTGCTATCAACCGTCTAATGTGTCATTTTGTGATTAGTGGGCTGGTAGGCACCCATAGCAGCAAAAAAAAAACGTAACACTAAAATTTCATGGCAGTGTTCCTTTAAAACTTTGGCTGAGGCACTCTGCTTTGCAGTAGCTGAAAGAAACTGGTTATGGAGTGACCTGGTAAATTACCTCTGCTTTTTGCGTGCAATTGACTTGTATTTGCAACCAAGACTTCCGAGACAGCTGCCTCCAGACCTGAGGGTTTCATACTATCGTCTACGGCTGAATTGCACTTGCACAAACAGTTACCTTTTTTGCCTAGGGGTAATGAGAAACTCCTACTGTGATAATTTCTCTTTTTGTGGAACAGTTGAAAATATTTTGTTAGTGTGCTGCCTACATAACACCGGAATCACTCTCCAAGACATCAAACACCTTTGCAAGGACCATTAATGCTCAACATTAATCTATGACCATGGACTTATCTAAAGCAGCGCCAAGCTGTAAACAGTTTTTGCTCCTAGTATTTGGGTGACATTGGCGTGACAGCGCACGTTGGTCAAAATTAATCGGGAGCCCTCCACTACGGCACGCCTCATCCCCTGTGTAGCATCGGCACATTAAGCCCCACAGTCAATGAATATTGGCCTAATTTTGAAATTGTAAATCCTGTGGCCCAAGCTCAACAACAAAAAATATTAGTTCTATATTGCACGCCAAGCCCAGAACTTCTTTTCCCCTTTCTTTCTTTCTTCCTTTCTTCCTTTCCCCTCTCTCTCTCTCTCTCTCTCTCTCTCTCTCTCTCTCTCTCTCTCTCTCTCTCTCTCTCTCTCTCTCTCTCTCTCTCTCTCTCTCTCTCACTCACCCTTGGCCATTTTTTCCTATATCCCTAATCCTCTGCCAGAAGCATGTCAATGGTTGTAAATGGTGACACAAAACTAACCACTTTTCCAGTAAACAGCCTTCCCTTTGACATTTTTGAATCACCAAAGTTTATGTGCCAGTTTTTATAGCATGCTGCACTCTTTTCTTAACAACCTATGGTTTAAAAAGTGTTTTGATGATATCTATTGCATTATCGTTCAGTAGTGAACTGATCGCAACAGTTCTTGCCACTGAACACCTATCAAGACCATTGAGTGCACTGCGGATACATTTGCATTGCAGTTTTTCAGGAAACCTCCGCAGGGTAAAATAAATAGTATTTGCCCAATTATCAGCAGTAGTTAGTAGTTAGCACCAGTGCAGCATAGTGCTCCGAATATTTTTCAAGCATGCAATCAATAATACGTTGGCACACACTCACTAGTTGCCACATTTTTGGGTTACTGTTGGCAGCGGCTGCTGAAACAAAAAGTCGTTTTACCAAGTTTTGCTTGTCACTTGCTGTTTCAGATTGTGCCCGCCAAAGAAGCACTTCTGTCATACCTAAGCACCATCCACGATGACCACGCTCTCAAAGAACGCATATCTCAGTTCCTGTTGGGGCTCTTCAGTGACGATGCATTTCTGAAGCCGGCACATGCCAAGTACCTGCAAGCCCTCGACCACCTGGTGATTTCAGGTGGCTTCAGAGAGATGCCGCCTGCCTTTATATATGAGCTGCCGCAAGTGGCATGGATCAAAACACGCAGGTGGGTCACGCCCTGTCAACCTTGTTCTTTGCCTGCTGCGGTGGCTCAGGGGCTAAGGCGTTGCGCTGCTGAGCCCATGGTCGTTGGTTCAATTCCTGGCCGCCACGGCTGTTTTTCTCGCAGAGACAAAAGGCAGAAATGCCGGTGTGTCGAGATTTTGGTGCATGTTGAAGATCCCCAAGTTATCTGAGCCTTCTCTTACGGCACACGCCATTGCGTAGATGCAGCTTTGACCTGTAAAACCCTAGTTTGGATTTAATCTTTTTTTTATGCCCTTGGTGAGCAGCGTTTGTAAAGAGCACCATTGTTGTCGAGCTGGACTTGTCTTTTTACTGGTAATTTATGTGGTTTGGGTGGGAAAGAAGAAAGGAACAACAGGACGAGCTGACTTTGACAGATCAGCATTTCCAAGCACGTTGCCAGACATGTTGCTGCTTATAAGGAACCTTCATGAGAGCATCCAAAGAGTCCTGGGGCACTCGTCATCATTAAAAGGGCCCTGAAAGAGGTTTTGCTGATACACGGGTGTTCACATTGTCAGAAAAATCAAAGTTCTAGTACAGTGGTTCTCAAATGGGGTCTGCGGACCCCAGGGGGTGCGGACCCCAGGGGGTCCGCGAGAGCATTTCAGGGGTCCGCAAAGAGGGCCGCTGCGGTGAGCGTTGAAGGTGTCGGGCGTGAGCCCGCCTGGAGCCGCCGCTGGTGCAGATCTTGGTGGTAGTAGCAAATACTCAAGTGAGAACCTTGAGGACTGAAGTGGAGAAGGGTTCCATGTGAACAGCAGTTGAACATGGGTCAGTCGGTCCTTAGGGAAAGGAGAAATCCTTTCAGAAGCGGGCGCGTTTGTGCAGCTCAGTCTGTGAATCGGAGACGCCCCGCTGCAACCAAAGGGAATCGGGTTAACAGTCCCGAACCCGGCTACGGAGGTCGGTCCTTCGGGACCCAGTGCGGCAACGCAAACCAGCTCGGAGACGCCGATGGGAGCCGCGGGAAGAGTTTTCTTTTCTCTGTAAGGAGATCGAGTCCCTGGAATGGGTTCACCCCGAGATAGGGACGGTGGCTCCGTAGAGCAGTGCGACTCTTGCGCTGTCCGCAGCGCTCCTGTCGGCCCTTGAAAATCCGAGTGAGGGAGTGTGATTTTCGTGCCGGACCGTACCCACATCCGCAGCAGGTCTCCAAGGTGAACAGCCTCTAGTCGATAGACCAATGTAGGTAAGGGAAGTCGGCAAAACGGATCCGTAACCTTGGGAAAAGGATTGGCTCTGAGGGCTGAGCCGGTCGGGCTGGGGTCCAGAAGCAGGAATGGCACTGCACCGGGACTGGGCGAGGCTCGCCGCCGTAAAAAGCGGTGCGGCCGAGCCCGGACCAGCGTCGGGACCTTCCTGTGGAAAGCCACAGCTGTGCTTGTTCCATGGGCTTCGTGCCTGGAGGTTCTTGCTTCGGCCGGCAGAAAACAGCCAACTCAGAACTGGCACGGACCGGGGGAATCCGACTGTCTAATTAAAACAAAGCATTGCGAGGGCCGCTGGTCGGTGCTGACGCAATGTGACTGACGCAGTGTCAGTCTGCACGCGTTCTGCGAACTAGCTTGTGGAGCAATGAATGTTACAGCGCAAAAATGGTGATTTCAGTATAGTAAACATTGCCCAAAAACAAATAAATCAACTAAAAAAAAACGCACTATGGGGACTCAAACTTGCGATTTGCACAACAATATACTTAGTGCCTCCCTGAAAACCTTTCCCCCACCATTTTTTTCTCGATTTTGCCGGTACTTTCTTGCAATGCAAAAAGGTGGCTTCGCTGCATTACATGTGCATTTAGTTTCTCCGCGTAGCACATACTTTTAACATCTTATTTTTTCACAACACGCCAGCTGTGAGAAAAAAAAAAAGAGACCCACAAAAGACAGCGTACACGGGATTAGAAGTCTTTTAGATTCAAGTACAAATTGTTTGACATTATGACACCGATCAACATGTGCTCCATTGTGGGGTCCCCCAGCACTTTCGCGAGCCAAGAGGGGTCCCTGGAGCAGTCTTGGCTGAGAACTCTGTTCTAGTAATCACCTCTTTTAGGAATATGTTGAAGCGATGAGTATTAGTGGGGTTATCGCAACTCAAAACACGGCATTTTCGCCTGCACCGCGATTCTCCCTCATTTCGTCCCCTGCCCTCGCACCGCGCAAGCGTGACTGCCCATGATGCCTCGCTTCTTGGTGACGTCTGCAAGAACATCCGGTTACGCGCATCGTCTGCTACTGCGATATTCTGTGCCGAGGCTTTAGTCCACTGCGCCACGACATAACTGGAGATGGTGCGGAAACAGCCTGTATATTAGTTTGAGATCTACCTTTTATGTCACACCCATGTTTTATACCTGATTTTAAGAATTTTTTGGCTGGTTGAATAACATTTCTTGAATAACAGTTGCGCTGTAAGGTTCCATGAAACCCCCGCCATAGCTGATCTCCAGCAACAGCACAGTTTTGGGGAGAAAATCGATTGCAGTTGTGTGCCCGGCTGCGACGGCGATTTCATCCTGCGGGAATAGTGCTTGTTGTACTTTTGCTTTATGCTTTACACTAAAAACTTTGGTCAGTATTGATTCCTTATTACCTAATAAACCTTCTGTAACTTCTCTTCTGCTCTTAACTGTGCTTATATTTTCTACAAGCGTTGCTGGTAACACACGAATATGCAGTTTGTAACTCCGTGAAACGAAGTCGCCAAAGCAAACATCCGCAGCTTCGTAAGCCGAAATGCGGATCACATTAGCGCTAGTGTTGAGTTGTATGGGGTTCATGGACTTTACTATATTTATTACACTCTGGGAACTAACAGAACACAGCTGCATTCATGACTGCACGAATGTTCTCAAGGTGCAGTTTTCGCTTCTCAATCAATTCCCAACGCCCGTTCGGCCGATCGGTATCGCTGGCGTCTTCAGTCAACGAGCTAGTCACACCACGCAGACTTTCGATCGGCCGATGTGTTCGTGTCACTGTCGGCGTCACGTGAAGAGGTGGGCTGCCAACTCGGGAGTGGGTGTCGTCGCCATGTAGGCCTAGCCAACACGCCTTAACGAGAAGTGTGGTAATAGAGTAAAAAAGATATAGACAAACACGATCCCATTAAGCGTGCTGCAGGAGGCACTAATTAACCTAAGGTGCCGCCACTACCCGTCAACACTGAGCAGACGCCGCTTCTCCTCGCCGGAAGTGAGAAAACGCCGTCCAATAGCAAGATTTCTGCTTCGCGACGCACATGGGGGAATTGATGACATGCCTGTGTCGGATTGGCGGAGCGAAAAAAACACGCAGTAAAGGGTGAGAGCACGGCAACAAACTTTGCAACGAAAGTGTGGCGCAGATGACTTTGACCATGCAACCTAACAATTGCACTTGTTCCTTTAGTGTGCTCGAAATGCCTTTCAGGACCCCTTTAACGACAACGAAGCTACTGAACTTCATCATTGTCATCCGTGTGTTCTGTAGTGCTGCCGTATTTTTCACAGGCCTTGGTAACATGCAATGGCTCACATGGAATATTACTGTTGCACCATTTATGGCATTTACAATGCCCCATCATCATGCCTTAATCTCACACCATCCATGTGAACATAACGCCACCGTTTAACTTTTCGTTACCGCGGGAAATTGACCAATTTTGAAGGGTCTAACAAAACATTTTTTTGTGCTATACATAATGGTTAGGCACACATTGCAGTGACATAAAATGCAGATTATTCCACGCGCTTTCCAACAACACCAGTTTTAATAATGTTTTCCTAAATATAAATTCCGAAAAAAATGATCGAAATCGAAATTTTTGTCCACGCGTCGAAGAAAATAAGAAAAAAGTAAGTTGTGTATAATAAACCACCGGTAGTAGAAAAAATTTAGAATATAGATTTTGTAGGTAAACATTTGAAAAACCCGTCCTAGAAAAAAAATTGAGTTGCGCAGTACAATTTGTCAGGTATAAAAGAAAATGTTAGCCCACGTGGTGCCCGTGCCATGTGGTGAAGCCCAACCTCTACTTCAAATTTTGCTATTTTGGATAGTTCTCTAGGAGAAATCTGGTGGTTTGACATTATTAAAGGCCCAAATTAGCCTCCACGTGATGTAAAAACAACTTGTCAATGATTATGACCGGCACAATATTGAAGGCAAGCAAGCGATGTGAAAAAATCCGTTTGGAGTTGAGAACCAAACTTTTTGGTGGATGCTTGTTGACGTTCTGATGATCACTTATCAGTCAGAACTTTCATTTGCGGTTTATTATCATGTTCTGACTCACTATGGTAGGCCTTGTTGCAGGAATAAGGTACGATGCGCTAGAATCATGCCCAGCAAGCTTTCACCAAGCCGCCGTCGGGCTGTGAAGCGAGTTCAGCACTACGAGCCTACTACATTGCAGCGCCACCTAACAATTTCGAAAAGAAACAAATACAAGGCTGTTAGAGACTTTGTCAGAATAGACAGTACTACTAAGTAGACCTCCGGAAATACCCTCGTATGAAACCGAAACTGGCCGCTGAACTGCTGGCGTTGTTCAAGGCCGATTGGAAGCGTTCTCCCCGTCTGAACTGATACCCGACGACTTGGTGTTATCGTTTGACTTTCAGCGGAAGCTCTTATCGTAGAAGCAAGGCGTAGATAAAGTGGAAGCGCGAGCGGCATGCTTGTTTTGAGGAGCAGTAGCGGGCAACGGAGGCGCCATGGCGAGTGAGCTTGCAGTTGGGTAACTGCATAGTAGCTCCAAATATCAATTTCGAAATGCGAAAACGAAACCGAAACTGCTGCAAACTGGTTGAAAATGGCAGGCACACTTGCTAGACATGCGGGGGACCATCAGAAATAAGCTTTGGGAGAGTAAAGCTGCCCTTTGTCCAAACCAAAGATCATTAGTTAATAGCTGGGGCCATTTTCGAGTAATTATCACCTCAATGCTGTCGGATTACAAAACTGACCCCATTATTTGGTATTTGACTTGCCAGGAGCCGTATGACAAAAAAAAATATTATGGTAATGCAGCCTAACCACGACCTGCATCCTTCTTCTCAAGTGCAGCAGCCACGCCCCCTTCCTCAAAAACACACGCACCTCAGCTCGCAAAAAACGCCACCAAAAATCTCAATGTCGCCGGAGCAGGAAAATTTAAACTGATTCTAAAAGGGCAGTGCCTAGACTAACCACTGGCCGCATTAGGTGTACGAGAAACGACTACAACATGTCGATATAGGCAATATAAATCATCGATCACCGGTGATCGATTTGAATAGGCATGGTAACGAAAGAGTTAAACCCTATCCGGTTATCTCTCGCGATCGGGTAATAAATGTTTATCTGCCCCTGTATATACTATATGCTTTTTACAGTTGAGAAAACCATAGCCAGTCAGCGGTTATACAACGTGGTAGAGAGCCTCTGCCCTTTTAAAACCATGATCCTTGTTTTCCCTGTAAACTACCTGTAGCCTAAAGAGGCCATGAATATAAAATACAACTTTATTCAAATAGTAGGAACTAGTCTTTGGTAACTCGCTCAGCTGCATTCCAACCTGGAGAAATGTTTTTATAATCAAAGAAAACACCTGAAACATGAAAAACTGTCAAATATCATGCTACAGTGACCTAATATCGACAAGAGGGACAAAATATGGGGCAGAACTAAAAACGTAGTTAACAGGGTGAGCATTTAAGTTTTACGATCAAACGGAACTAGAGGCCCCGCTACAATCGCCCCATCATGTTTAGGCCAGCAGCCGCCAATCACACGAACAAGATGCCGTGACGTCGCAGAGAGGTCGTTGGAAAGGAACTGGGGAGTCGCCACTGCTGCGTCTGTTTCCATCAATATCTCTGTAATTTGCTTGCAGTTTGCGATAAAATTGGTGTCAGTCTTTCTAGTGAACCAGATGCGTATTTTGTCTTTACGGCCCCTTCAAGCATTTCCTTCCCTTTGCAGGGCGAAGGCAATGACAAAGCGGCAGGCTCTTGCCAGCATGCTTTGTAGTTGGCTGCAGTTTGAAGGGGAGGTCAAGAAAAGTGTGCTGAGGAAGCTTCTCGTGCTGTTGCGAAACCGCTGGAGCAGAGTGCGAATGTCGGCCGCCACCCACCTGTGTGAATCCCTGCTGCTGTACACTGTGATAGAAGATGAGAGGCAGCTGGAGGAGGCATGCACGCTTCTCTCCGAGACCGACTGGACTGAAGCTGACGTCAGCGCACCCATTCAAAGGCTGGGGACGTTGTTTGGTTTGGAAACTGTGGCTGAGAGTGTTTAGGTATTTATGACTCCCTGGTTTCATGTATATACTATAATGCAGAGAGGTGTCATTTATTTTTTGTAGTATTGCAATGTGAAGCAGTTGTTTCTGGCTCTCATTTCTTTTTCAATTTCTTGCTTTTTTTTTTGTGCTCATTTGCGGTGCACACTATAAACATGCCTTTATTACTTCATGAATAAATTTTGTAAGTATAATGCCTAAATAATGTGACTAATGTAGCATTTAACTTATTCTGTTGCATTTGTGTCTCAACGAGCTGCAACACCATACAGCAGCTGGATTACTTGCTTTATTTAATAAAGTCTTAGTGCTCCGCTACAGTTTTGCTGTCATTTATTTGCTTTACGTTTTGTTATACTCGTTCTATAGCTGGCCTGCCAAGCTGGGTAAGTGGCTGAAACGTTCTTCTGCCATTAACCGAACATCCTGATTCCCGACAACACCAGCCATATTCCTTGCACTGGCAAAGCACTAGAGTACCCGTGTAGGCAAATCTCGCATCCAATTTTGGGTCTAATGTAGTCCAAATAGAACCTACAACTCCACTTCAGAGCAGCTGATATCACTAAGGTATCAGCTGCTCTCAAGGTTGTTTACTAGCATTCAACCTCGAATCGTGCCGATTTTGTTATTCGCTGCCAGTGCTAAGAGCTATATTTTCACCGTCAAATATCACAATTTTTTATAGATTTTTGAAATCTGATTGTAATATTGTAATATATGCCTGGCTCCAAAGGTGCATTCACCTATAAGCAGTGTTGACAAGCAGTGCTGCTTTAAGGGACAGTGAAGTGAATTTTTCAAGCTCTTTTCATCAATTATCGGGGCAATAAGGTGGTATTTATGTTGTAAAGCCTGAAAGAAGAAAAACTACCATGCGCGGTTTGCGGGGGCTGCACCGACAGCAGTGATGTCAATACAAGGTGTAACGTGATGGGACGAAGCCCAAGACTAATTCAAACCAGTTTTGGTTTCGGTTCTGTGAAACAACATGCTTGGCATCCGACGTTATCGTTGGATGGGCATTCTCGGTAGCCCAGTAATCTGCATACCACGCTTCTGCCATGTTGTTGGCTGTAAAATGTGTCGGATACGCTTGCGAGCATAGCTGAGATCGTAGCAATCGCTAACCTAGGCATATGCAGTGTATGAACGCCCTCCGCGTCACCGGAGACGCTCAAATGCAATGCGCATTTCTCCCGTCTTTGGAGCTTGCCTGGCTTGTGCCTGTGTCATCGTAAGAGGTGTGTTAGCACCAGGCTAAGGGTCAGCTGATTTGGTACTGTGCCTGCAAGCAGTCGGCGCTTACGGCAACACCATATGGTGCCAACGATAACTCGCCAGTGCGTCAGTGTCAGTCTGCACGCGTTCTGCGAACTAGCTTGTGGAGCAATGAATGTTACAGCGCAAAAATGGTGACTTCAGTATAGAAAACATTGCCCAAAAACAAATAAATCAACTTAAAAAAAAACGCACTATGGGGACTCAAACTTGCGACTTGCACAACAATATACTTAGTGCTCCAGACCACTCAGCCATAAGCCAACGATGCCAGGGACGGAAATGTAAAGTATATAATGTATAGCAGTTTACATTTTTGTTTAGTTTTAGCATTTAAAGCAACTTGGGTGACTATTTCTTCTATAGTGCTCGTGCAGTAAGTGTCCCCCAAATTTCCCCAATATCTCTTGTCTGCCGACTGCATTCCTAAGACAAAAGCATTCGCGGATGTGATTGTGCTGCTGACCTCTGTGCTAGTTCACCCAGTGCAAAAACTGCTTCCCACACCCTGGTTTCACACTGTACGATCAAGGTTTCACCAGCCGACGAATCATCGCATGTGTGCTTGTGCGGAGTGACTTTGACTTAGAGTTTGATAGTCTACAAACTAAGGGCTCATTCTTCCTGGCACAAACGTGCCGTGGTTCAATGACGACCTGCCGGCGGCCGGCCGGCCGTCTAAACGCTAGTCCGACTGATTCTGTTGGTATGGTCCCTAGAAATTGTGCTAGTCTGCCGTCCGCGCGCTTTCTCTATGGGAAGGCGTGTCCGCGCCGCTGATGCACGCACAGCGCTGCGCAGAGGGCGCTGCGAGCAATCGGAGCGCCCGAGCGGCCGCCCAGTGCCGCGCGCTACTGCCGCGGAGCGCGAGCGCGCATCGGGGTTTGTCGGCCACTTAGAGCGGTGAAATCGAATGGTACGAGGTACATCAGCTCACAATAGAAGGTACGATAGTACTATAAGACCTTTTAGTTTCACGCCCCAAGTTTTTCGCGAATTGGAGCCTCTTTGCGGCCGCTGAATTTCGCGAGTGAGACCGAAGGATGAAACCGCAGCAACTAGCGTATAGCCGTTTCACTACCACCGCTTGAACCATTATTAAAGTGAAGCTTTCTATGTCTCACTGATGGCCTATGTCGCCCCGAAAAAGGACTGCAGGAAAGCCAACTGTCTCTGACGACGGTGATGTTTGTGAGTTAGGTGAGAGGGAAAAAAAAAACGCTTCCCGTGGTCAGAATCGAAGCTGGCTCCATCGCGTTTTGAAGCCGACGTCTATCTCAATGCGCATTTCCAACATGGTCAAAGCAGTTTGGATTTGGAGAGTAGTGCAGCCAGAAAAATTATCCACTCTTCCACTCCGCAACGCGATGGTTGAACACGAAGCTTTCTTCGCGTGAAATCAAACGGCAAAGGGTCGATGTCAAATCCGACGCGATCATAAGTCCAAAATGCGTGCGAGTCAAAGTGAAAGCTCAATGACTCAAATTCAAAACTCAGACGACAAGGAATCGCTCACAAGAAAGCTTCGCGTTCAACCACCAATGTTCAGACAGTGAGATCCCGTTCAAAAAGAACTCCCTGCGGCACCAGAAGCTGTGTTTGTTCCACATCGAAACTACCGGGTCATTCCCGAACGTCATTGACGGTGACAAGCACGCAGACGGCTGGTAGGCTGACAAAAAGAAAAGCGAAAGCTTGAGTAAAATGTTTTGCCAGCAAAAACTTGTTCCTATATACTTTGGGAAGAGTGCGGGGGGAGGGGGATAAAGCAAGGTATATATGGTCATGACAGTATAAATAAACCTCAATATTTTTACTCCTTGGTTTCAAACAGCCGCGATTATAATGATTGGCCATAACGCAAATATTCTCCCGTTTTGCTTTCCCCGCGTGCATCTCGCAATTCCCTCCGAGTGTGTGGGTGACCAAAAAGAATTCCTGTGCAATGAGGAATGCAAGCGAAGTTACTGATTTGCAGCCGGCTGTTATTAAAAATCAGTTTCACGTACCCAATGCTGCCGAATGTTTCAAATCGTGGTATTCACGAAAATTACAGGCACGCAAAAGAGGTTTGATAGTACCCAAATTTTTGAAAATTTCGAGGTAAGCGGAGCGTTGGGTTAAGCGAAATGCGAAAAATGTATGGCCAGATCACTGGAATAAGAGCTAGTGCTGGTAACAAACGCTCCAATGCACAGGGATGCTTCCGGAATACAGGCAAAATAATTTGCAGAAAAAAATTTATTTTTAAGGTATTGCGGAAAAAGAACTGCGTGATGCACGCCTGTTTCCCCTAGTGAAAATCTTTCAGCTGGTCTTAACTGGGATCAACTGGTCCCAGTGGGGAATTAACTGGTCCCAGTTGGGAATTAACTGGTCCCAGTGGGGAACTAACTGGTCCCAGTTGGGATGCAATTGGTCCCAGTTGGCAGGCGACTGGTCCCAGTTGGGAAGCTGAAAGGGGGCAACTGGTCCCAGTTGGGAGGCGACTGGTCCTAGTTGGGAAGTTGAAATGGGACAACTGGTCCCAGTTGGGAGGCATGGTCCCAACTGGGAATCTGAAAGGGGCCAACTTGTCCCAGTTGGGCTTAAGCTAGGCATGCTTATCCAATGTAGAATTAATGTATAATGTCACAGATCATTGTTTCCTCTGAATTTGCGCAAGCTTTTACAAAGCAGCTTTTAACCCGAGGTACCCTTAATTAACAAAATCAGACGTCGTAAAATTGCCGTTCTCGCGCACCGGCGGGTGGCCCGAACTCTTTCGCCGTTTCCTGCCGTTGCATATTGTTTTCTCCTCCCTCGGTTTTGTAAATTATCATCCCTCTTAACTTCTCCTCCTGTGTCCTCATCCATTTATGCTTTTCTTCCAGAACAACTCCGCAACACCCAGTCGACGCGTATGATGTAGGGGCGCGCTGGCGATCGAGACGGCCGTCTTAGGGCCGCGAGAGGGACGGTCGCGACGGCGAAGGACGGTCTCGCGAGCACGGTAGCTGAGAAGCGCGCTGCAGGGAATTAGAGTTTCGGATAGGGGGGAGATTTCACGACGCCTGCGACGCGCCAGAAAATTTTTTTTTCTTGATCTGCGGGAAAATGAATTAGGCAAGAGCGCTTTTACCGGGCATACAAGCAAATACAAGCATAATCGCAAGGAACGCCAGCTGGAAACAGGTAGCAGACAAAAGTGCAGATGTCGCGGCCACAATTGCCGTGGCAGAAAAACCCCGTCATTAAGACTGCCTTCAACGTGTGATTTTTATGAACTACGTTTATGAGCATGGAGGAAAACCTTTTCTTTCCGTCATGTTTATGGGCCACAGTAGCGTCTATTTTGATACGCCACTACGATGTTAAGTTAGCCGTTTTAGAGGCGTTCAATCATCGTGTATCCAAGTAACAAACTGGTGTTCAATTTATATTTTAAACAAACCTAAAAAATATTGCATTCTGTAATTTTTGAAATTTTTTGGGGCCAATTAAATGTTAAATGACATATTCATTCAAAATTTTAGTCGTGCGGTTTCTGTAGTTTCGTACAAAGGCAAATGGCGCCGTACAGGTAAAACGTCGTAAAACGTGATCGCAGTAATCGTGGTACCGCTGCTGTTCTCTGATAGCCTACGTTTAAATATTTCGTGGGAGCACTATAGATTATATGCATAAGCTCTATAACAAGCACGTTGTGCTTGAGGTCTCAAGGATTTTTCCCCAGCAAGGTGCAGCTATCGCAAGTTGAATAAGACTGAGGGACAAAGGATTTTGCCTCGGCTGGACTCTTGACAGTGCAGGTACGTGTCTCTGTTTTTTCTTTTTTTGTGTGCGTGACTATCATGAACTGGCCATTTAAGTGGTACTTGCTGCTTGAACTTTAGTTCTACAAATATGCTGTGCTCAACAAACGTGTTTTCTACGCGCTTTCGTTCTTAATTGCACCGGCGACCGCTCATGAAGGAAGTTGACTTAAATTTGACTTTATTTTGATTTTATTTTCACAAACCACACGTCCTAAGTATGTTTTTTTGACGCTGTGTCTAAAGGTACGTCGGACGTACGCCGATCCTAGAATCTAACGATACGTCGGACGTACGCTGACCCATAAAATCTGGTTGTCGTGCTGCATATCTATAAATTGCCAAATTACACATTTTCAGAGACCGGAGCCTAGAGGGCGGATGCTGAGAACAAGTGCAAGCCATTCTTCCACCTCACCCTCGCCTGCTGATACGGGGACACCATCGAAGCAGAGTGAAAAAATTGTTGTGAGCCAAGAAAGCAATGAGGAGGAACTATATTGATGCAGTTCTAATAAATGACACCAAAGAAGCTCTGCTGCCTTGTGCCATTTGTTGGTGCTACCTGGTTGCGCAGTCAAGTGCAGTTGGGAGAAACGTCCCGCTGCAGATGATTGTGGAACGGGGAGTGCCGGAGATCAGCTGCAAGTGGAGTAGGTGAGAATGGCCGCAACTGGTCCCAGTTGGGACCAGTTGCGGCCATTCCCAGCTATTCCACTTGCAGCTGGTCCCAACTGGGACCAGTTTCAACTGGTCCGAACTAGGGTTTATTGCAACTGGGACCAGCTGCAACTGGTCCCAACTGGAATTCCCAGCTGGTCCCAGTTGGGACCAGTTGCAACTGGTCCCAACTGGGAATTGTTCCATAACCCAGTTTAACTGGGACCAGTTGGATTCCCAGTTGAACATTTTCACTAGGGATCGCCTTCGCATCTGGCCCCAAAAAAGTGTTTTCGAGCTTCTCAATGCCGCATCAACTGTTGGTCGCCAACGCTATATTCTATCTTGCTGTGAAGCAGGCAAAGCTAATGTTTTTCTTGTTCCTGCCGGTTTTGGCACTTCTTGAGACCCGTCGTCGTCCACATGATCAGAAGCGTCTTCCCCAGCTATATCAACAATGTAGGCGTCGGACAGCACTCCGCTAACGGCACATCGGCCGCGCACAGTGCGTACCCCGCGCAAATTGGCCGTTCGCGACGGTGTTCGACGGGTAATGGGAGCTAAGCTTTAAAGAGCTTATCAGCTGCCTGCAGAGGATGTTGCATTGCGTCCTCTTTGTCAACATTTCGAGATATCCGTGATCCCCGAATGGACGTTTCGAGACAAAGGGTGGAAAATTTCGCCAATGGCAGGTATATGCACGGCAAAAAAAGGTTTCGACTTAACCGGTATTTCGAGGTATCCTAGTTCGAGTTATGGAGAAATCACTGTATCTGATGACTGAAGGTGATTAAACTTCGTATGCATGTGCACACGTCTTGTTTTTTTTATTCGGAATTTACATTTAACAGATTCCCAGTTGACTGGACGTAACTGAGGGGGCCGCGAAGACGCGCGCTTAAGGGCCTCCAGATCAACGATGCGAAAGGTCAAAAGGCACCAGTTCGAGCTGCTTTATTTACATACACGTGCAGGGGACAACATCTTGGGAAACTTGCAAAGAAAGACAGTTCCAAAGAGCCATACAAAAAAGCGGAGCGCCGCCACACACCACACACACTTTCACGCGCTGACTAATCCATCAGTTAACAACGGCGGGGGTATTCACAAAGAACGGTTGTTTGCTAGCTGAAGTCCCGCATGATATTTCCAAGCTGGAAAACGATGCCTTGCCGGCAGTGTTCCCGAAGCCCCCGAGTATGTGTCGAAATCGGTTCGACACATACTCGGGGGCTAGCATAGCGACACGATTCCGCGGTTTTTACAAGGCTCGATCCTTCATAATACGCGAAAACGTACTCCTGTCACTTCACGCTCCGGTTAAAACACTTCGTACTGGTAAGAACCAACTTATTTGGCTAATCTGGTTTGTCGACAGAAACGGATAGGGTTCGAAAAGGGGCAGTTAAAATGGGCTGAACCCGCCCAGAAATAGGGCAGAACTACGAAGGCAGCAGCGGCACGGCAGAGCGCCGTCCGCCGCTGCCCATCGCGCCGGCCGGCCACCGCGCTCCGATTGACTGCAGCGCCGCCGCTGCATGCATCACGGAGGAGCCCCCTTCGCGGCTGGCGGACGGCAGACTAGCACATATTTCTAGGGACCCTACTGTTGGAGTCGGCGAGCCGTGCAGAGCGCAGTCAAGCCAAGCCATATTGTTTTGATGTAGTGTTAGAATGTGTTAGAATGTGAGGATATCCATCCAAATCTACATGAAGGGAATATTTGGCTTCCAGAAGCCCTAGGATTTAAGGGTATCAGAGGAAGTCAACTTTAAGGCTGTCGAGGGGATGAAAAGAAGATTAGAATGCTGGTGGACGAAAAGCAGAGAGGGGAATATTTATTGCCTAGGACAGTTACCACCTGTAACAGGAAAAAAAAAGTATTTTGTGCCTAATAAGCTTTTTGTGCCTGCCCTAAGCAGCGCTAGTATTAAACCAAGAGCGTAAAACATGGGTATATTCATCACCCCGCTACAAAGGGGAAACCAATAGCAATCATCAATCATCATCAGCGTCATATGAAACGTCATAGGGAATTGGCAAGGAGGATGCAGATGGGAGGACAGCATTTTCAAATTGATTTTTCTACTGAACAAAGTCGCGTAAACGCAGCGAGAGTGGTCGAAACATGGCCTGGAGACTCCAGACTACAATTTGCACTAGTAATCCTGCAATGTTTACAAGTTGCCTCAGTGTTCAACAAGCGCTCCGCCATGAGCTGGGCTCGAAGGCACCGAAGATTTGGGGAGAGGGGGAACCTCAACTTCAGGTAATGAAGAGGTGACTGGAATGGTGGTGGAGGAAAAGTGAGGAAGGCATGGGACATTCCAGGGCAACAGAACAGCCTAAGGATTGTCTAAAATATTAGTTGTACCAGGCATGAAACGCCTCTACTACTACACAACTCGTCCTCAAATATCCGTGTGCACGCATGCATGGGAACGCGGTTATCACGGAGCTAGAAAAAATTGAGGCAGAACCCATACTTTGGGGGATGTTTACCGAAAGTTACTAACGTTTACTGGTGGTGGCAGTTATTTGTTATGCAGGAAAGTCTAACCTGCTTCCCTCTCCGCCAACTCCCCACTCCCACCATCATTATTCTCTCCTGTCCACTTTTTACGACGTTTAAAACAGAAATGGCATGGTAGGAGGCAACATTGCTAAGAATTCTAGTGGCATTAATAAAATTCATTTGATAGTACCCAAGTTTTAAGGATCGGGCCTACAGCCCACTGCTTCCGAAGAAGCAGCTATACAACTCTGGCCATGATTCTTTGTTGGCGCGAGCGCTAACCAACCGCGCCGCCGCAGCCAAACGTCCGGAGTGGTGTGGAGTCAAGGACCGCACGACAGACTATAACGAAGTCGCGAAGTTCCACCGCCTGGCTCGAAGGACTCTCCCGCCCCCCACCCGGGGCTGAGCCATGCAGATGCAGTGTTGTTACAACAGCTGCAGTCAGGGTCGCTACCTATTTCGGTCCTGATAAAGCACACATATCCAGAAGCCTACGCGACCGGCACGTGCCGGGCATGCCAGCGGTGGAGGGCGGACTTCGTGCACGTGTTGTGGGACTGCATCAAGTTTCCAGAGCGAGCGTTAACAAGAAGAGGAAGACCGCCGTCGAGGCTAGAAGCAGCGATGGCGAGTTACGACCAAGAAAACAATCGTGGGCCGTCCAGCAGGTCCTGGAGGCTCTTGCAAGGCAGACGGCGACGCCAAGCGAAAACGACGAAAAGGTGCCTTTACGGGTGACGAACCGCGAGAGTAGCAGAAGCCGATGCCGAGTAGAAGACCCAGCCAGGATGACGTAGAGGCCCGCGTCGATCAGCGAGAGGCAGTGCATTGCTCTTCGAAGCACGGGCGGGGTGCCTGAGTACCCGGGCATACATCTACAGGCAGCAGGATGAAACGTGCATGCTGCGGCATTAATCGGGATGTCGGGCTGCATAGAGATACGACCACCACGGGGTGAAGAGGCAACGACGTTGGCGGAGGATTTGGGATTTGGGGAGAGGGGGAACCTCAACTTCAGGTGACGAAGAGGCTACTGGAATTGTGGTAAAAGAAAAGTGAGGAAGGGATGGGTATGCAGGCAGAGTAATCATACGGATGAGAATTTAGAGCAGCGGGGGGAGAAAAAAAGGGGTGGGAGCGATGAGAGCTTAAAACACGGGTGAGGGGGACATGGGGGGAGGAAGCAAATCTATTAGGTTAGCTAGGAGTAGGTCAAGCAAGTGGAATAAAACAGGCAAGTCATTTGCTGACAACCGACGCCCCGATTCAAAGGGAGAGTCACTGATCATCATCATCATCTGCAGGCTATCAGTAAAGTTGCCTCTATCCATACATTGTTGGTGGTGAGGTACACTTATTGCCGGGTTGTACATTTTGCATCAACTGAAAACGGCAATGCAAAAAAAGAAAGATGCCATGCTGCTTCAAACCCATACTGGCCGCGCCCATGACAGGCTGGCTAAAAACGACAAGGCCGATTATTAATTCTCTGGCTGGTTGGATATGGCCACCTGGTGTTAACAATACAACTATCCCAGACCCATGCTACATACTCGCATATGACCCGTGACCACGTGCACAGCTAGATAGATGCTGAATTATTTTTTTGTCATTCATGACATCTATCCATCCATCATCGTCAGCCAGTTGCGAATATCCCAGATCATTCGCTGCTTTTCGCTGTTGCGTACCGAATGCAGTGTTTTAATTCGGGAGCTTAAGTTGGTCTGGAATCTGGTGGAACTGAGACGCGGCAGACATAATGGTCAACAGTGCAGAAAGAAGAAAAAATCACGCCATATCCACGGAATGAATGATGATAAGTGGGGCGAAACTCGAGAGGGGGAGATCATCGGTAACCGTAACTCTCCCGTGAAAGTTCGCCCATTAAATCATTAAGAAAGACGTAAGACTGTGTGCGTACATTGTACAAATCAACTTTTATTTTCGGAGTCAATGCTCCCAGGCCCAGACCTGGTGAAAGACCCCGCGCCATCGAGGACTACCCCGCACCTCCACCACAATTTGTCACGTAGGATGGGACACAACGGTAAAGAAAGAACTTTTATTTAGGGCGAACTTGTGCCCGAACAAGACGAGAGGAAACAAGCAAAGGTCCTTGCGTCTCGTTCGATCTCCGAGAACGACTGCCTGCGTTCGTGGCGTGATCTCTTGCGTGATCTCCCCCTCGCAGTGCACGTGCGCTCGCGCCTCCGTTGGCGAACACAGACAAGCTCGCGCTCCCGGTGCCGAGTTTGCGCTGCCGGTTGCAGCCGGTTCTTGCGCGTGCAACGCGGCCCACTTTGCGACATCTCCGAAAGCATGCGGCGGTCACGTACCACGAGACACAAGGGATGGACAGACCCATGGCTTTAGGAGCTTCGCCCCTAAAAAGAAATCTGTGTAAGCTTGGTTTTTGTAAGCTGGCTTTTCCGCATGTGGTGTTGCACAGTGAAGCCTACTCACAATCCCGCTGAACGCTTGCCCGGCGCGGTTTGATCGGGAGTTTGGAGCTAATCAAAATCATGTACCAGTCCTTCTAACGACGACGATGGTTGAACGCGAAGCTTTCTCGCGATGTATTCCTTGGTTGTCGTGCGAGTTGGGACATCGACACGTTGAGCTTTGACTCTGACCCTTCGCCATTTGATTTCGCACAAAGAATGCTTCGCGTTCAACCATCGTCGTCGTTAGACAGACGGTTGCATGATTGTCGAGATGGCGTAATCGGACAGTCGTCGGATTCATCACCCGAGGGACCCAGGTTTTATTCCGACTACGGAAAGCGCTTTTTTTCCCCTTGAGGCGCTTGCACGATCATCACCATCCTCAGAGAAAGTTAGCTTTACTGCAGTGCGTTCTCGGCGCGACATACGCCATCAGTGAGTCATGGACAGCTTCGCGTTAATAACAAGCAAATAGCTCCGCTGGTATCCACCTTCACAGAGTGGAATGGCACCGATCCTTTTTTGTTACATCTGTCGGCAATGCACGTCAGGGCTTCGATAAACGAGCGACAATTTCTTGACAGGCTATCACCCACGGCCTGACGCATCATGTCCGTGCCAACGTTTTGTGCAGTTCGCAATTAAGTGCGTCGCAATTAAGTGAAATGGCGCTGCTGCTTAGCTGGCAAACATCAGTGCAACGTGCTGCGCGCGAAAACATTGACTCATTGGCGGGATCACCGACAGGGGAAGAACGAACTCAGCGCTTGGTAAGGTCAGGTATCCCATCTCTCTTTTCCGCCGCGGTATCGTTAGTAAATCTACCAGTCCTCCTATTCCTTTACACACACCACTTGTCGCTACGCCGTTTCCGGTTTCAGGCGACCGCTCGCCGCCGTAGTCGTTTCCGGTTTTAGCAGTACGTATGCTCCGGCCGTTCCGTTCGTTACGTTGCTACCGGATTTACCGGGACCCGACTGCGCATGCGCCATTTGTTCCGTACGCGGCCGGCGTCTCTCCCGGCACTCTGCTTCCGTGTTACCGTATCCGGAGCCCGCAACCGGCTTGCTCGGGTGTTGGAAACTTTAGGCTTAGCGTCCTGGCAAATATTTGATCGCCGCTATCTGTGCAACTGCGAATGACAATCCGTAACACAACTTTTCACCTCACTATCATCCCCTTTCTCGCATGTGAAACTTTATTTGAGCTACAACTGCCGTGAGCGATCGGTGACCGAGACATCTGCGTAGCCTGTTTCGATGCTTCTGAGGCAGGTATCGCCATCTCTCGGTCGCTCGCCGCACCGCGCGCCGCGGCATCCACGGCCGGTCAGCAAATGCGCATCGCGGCAGATATATCTGATCGCCGCTTTTAAAATAAGCCCTGAGAACAATCCCTAGCACAATTTTTCACCACACTAACACCTACTTTCTCGCAGGTGGAACTTCGTTTTAGTGATCAGATTGATTCGGAAGAACAGCGACAAGCGGTTGCTACCGTGGTCTGCGCCGGTTCGAGCCGCTGAGTGTGGCGAGCTGGCAGGCGCGACCGGCGTGTGCGCGGACTGTTTCCGATGCAGAAAACGCTTCACGATTGCCTGCTTTATCCATTTCTTGCGTACAAACCCGCGGAATCTACAAATTCAGCTCAGCGATCGTCGTAGTTGACCATGGTGCAAAAACAGTGGGCGGAGCGGCGCCGACGAGGCATCGCACACCCGCATCGGGCCATGTGTCTCAAATTCACGCGTACGACTAGTCGTGGTGACAGTCGTAACGATCAGTCGCATACGAATCGCGTGTACCAATTGTACATGTGTCTAGCGCTTCAGTCGGGCAAGGCCAAGGCCATTCCTCCACGTGAACGGCGCGCGACCATGTCGTCACCTGCGCTCGCTCTGGTGCCGTCGCCGCCACCGCAGCCCCTGCCTCACAATGCGTCCGGCCGAGCGCGATTTATTTTAGATTTGCAATGCTTTAGGGGAAACTGCGTTGTTTATTTACGTATTTTTAGCGTGTGGATTTTTGCAACTACTCGGCTAATCAGCCGTCACACGGAACGAACGGTACGACGCTACGGAGTGCTAAAACACGTTTTCCGTCTCACTCTACGGAAAGAACCCGGTACGGACGCGCGCATGCGCAGTCGGGTCCCGGTAAACCCGGTAGCAACGTAACCAACGTAACGAACGTAACGAACGTACTGCTAAAACTCTCTAATGACGTATTTCCGCAGACGCCCGGTGGGCATGGCCGGTGAGCACCGCTAATAGCTGCGGATGGCTAGCGCCCGCGAAAAATCGCAGAATGAGCATATAACGCTTTCGCGTTAAAAGAGCCATGGTCTAAGCAAGGCCTCCATTCTGTCAGTTTCGCAAATAGCACTGCCGCGCATGACAGCAATTGCGCCAAGAAATCGACCCGCAAGCTGCGACGCCATTGTATAATGGCGCAATGACATGAATCCGAGCTTGCTGGCGTTTACTGCTCTTTGGCTTGCCAGCTTGAACGTACACGTAGGACGCGCGTGGTGAAAGAAGGACAGCAGTGATAGCAACGATTGTATTTCGGAACATAGCGAATTTTATCCTCTTTCGAAAACTGAATCTGGAAGGGGTGTACAAAGTGATAAATGAAACGGTTAATAGCATCCACTTCCTTTCAGCAACGAAGGAAAACTTAGCGCCTATTTATTCTTTAGCCTTCGTTATTGCGGACTTTCACCTGATCCTTCCCCATACTCATAACCTCGTTGATGACCAGGCCTGCAAGAGCTGCACCAACCTAATGAACTTCGTATTTTTCGAAAGCGGGAACTGTAAAAATGACATTTTTTGCGTTAAATATCGAATGGAACAAGTAAACGGCATCACGTCCTTTCAAAGCTGAATTACACCTGAGTATTTGTTGCGTATATTTTGTTCTGTATCCTGCCCTCTTTCTTGGTCCGAACTGTGGTCCCCGGTTTGTAATAAAAATATCTAAATGAATAGTGTGTTCACTGGCTGCAGCATGAATGAGGACTAAGGTTACCACCATTTAAAGGGACTTTGCAACACCGCCGATAAACACTTTCACTCTTTCCTCCACGTCTGGAAGCACTGCGAAAGCTACAGGTGTCGCCAGCCCGGAATGGCACTGCATGATTCTCTCGTAGGGGCAGATGTGCCTTCAGTTTCTGCTTTGCTTTTGTGGCATATTTTAAAGTGGCTGTCGGGTGCGTTCAGCGCTGCTACTGAAGGAAAGCCGGCCAATAGCCGCAACACCGCTGTAATGACGTAATTCGAGAGCTCGAAGAATGCCAAGACCAGGAAAGAGAAATTTTTTTTGAACAAGTTTCTACGTTATCTGATGGGCATAGAGCAGTAATTTTTGGCTGAGGTTCTTTGGGACCTTTTATTCTAAGTACTGAGTGAGGTTGTTGACTACGTGCTGAAAGCATCTGGACATAAAAAGTAAAAAAAAAAGTGTTGCAGGGTCCCTTTAATAAGCAAAAGCCTTACATGCCGGAGGCCAAAAAAAGTCCGAGGCCATTCCACCCTTTGAATGTGGATGACCAGAAAAGCTATAAATTCATTGTTATTTAGTAACGGCGGTCACTATGGCCTTGTCGCTATGATACACACTGATCAGCACACACTGAATTCCTAGCACGCTCTTGGATAATATCAAATACATGCACGTACGTCTCTCGGAGGTCGGTTGAGCCGGATTGGTGTAACATCGTCAGCCAAATGTATCCAACCCGAAACACATCAACCACTCCGTCTTCGGCCCCGACTAATTCACATTGAAATCACCGACTATGACCGACTACGTCGCAACAAAGTTACTATTCGACGGTCCGAGCAAAGACCGAGGACTTCAGCACCACCGAGCTACGTCGGTATTACACGTCTATGTGGCTGGGCCTTCAGAATGCGAAAGCATAATGCGTGACTGAACGCATGAAACGCGAAGGGCTTCGTCCTCAATTCCGCTGGACATAGTTCGCTTCGCCAATCCGCTTCGGCCTTGCGCATTCGGGCATCCGATGCAACCCTCACCGTCCTGGCCCGCGAGGTCGAGGCCATGCACTTTGACCAAAGGGCCGTCAGAGCACAGGCCGAACACACTGCCCGCCTGATTTAGAGGGCCGCTCGGTCCATGCCTCGGCTGCGGCTGAACTTCTGCGACACGGCGGTCCGGCTACATCGGCAAGGACGCAGGGAGTCGCCCGCCTGTGCCGACTGCCCTGAACAGGAGAAGCTGGAACCCTTGCTGCGCTCCTGCCTCCACCGCGCTCCACGGTGGCCAAAGGAGCGACCTTCAGGCTGCCTACCAAAACCTGGGGCTCCCCAACACAAGCCTAGAGACCCTGTTCCCAGAGGGCCCAGACTTCATCCTCCGGGAGGCCTTCCGCCACTTCCTCAACTTGCTGGAATGGTGGCCCTGCAGTCTTTCTGCCTCCCCTATCACCCTGTTCTGCTCTCTAACTCCATCTCCCGCACTGCTTTGTATGCAGGTGTACCCCGTGATCGAGTACAGTACACTACACACTGCACCCTTCGCTCCTGATTTCATTTGAATAAAAAATCAACAACAGATATAAAACACAAAAACCACGAAACGATAGCGAGCCTTTCGTGGTTCTATGCAAGCGCGCCTCTATAGTGGCTCCAAAGCGTATCTGAAGAAGCCTTAAAAAGAGCTAGGTGTCGGAGTGACTCCCATCGTATTTCTGGATGAAAACCGCTTAGACGTCGGGTGTACCGACGGTTTATCGGGTGCACCGACCGCAAGTACGCCAACAAGGACGGAGCGCAGGAGACGTACAATACCAGTGGAAGCATAATTTTGCTTGCGGTTCATTAATGCAAGAGGCTAGCTGCGGCATTTTGTAGTGTAACCTCGAAAACGTGGAACAAGAGTTACGCTCGCGACATATGCATGCCGACCTGTGGCCACGAATCCTTCAGCTTCAACCCGGGCCGAGGGGATCGGGGATATGGGTATGGGGGCTGTACGAAATTCGTGTTGCTCGTAGTTTTTAAGGTCTCGTCAAAAAAAAAAAAAAAAAACGGAAATAATCCAGAGCACCGAACTTACAGCGGCTTCACAGCGCAGGCAGGTCTGAATTTTATTTTGTTTATTGCTCCCAGCTTTAAGGCGGTCATCATGGACAAGTCATTTCAGAGGCTATAGCTGTAACAGTGATCGTGAAAAAAAAGTCCCCTGAAAAATTGCGCTATTATATTTATAGCATCTGCAATGGCGAGCTACACATCGTACACTTATAAAAAAGTGCGCACAGATATCGCTCTGCTATAATAAGACCCCCCAATCGCTTCTCTCGTTGCCACAATAACAGCGGGCAGTTTACGGCACTCCGTGGGCGCACATCGATTCGACCGCAACAACACAGCACACACATATCCCATCTAATTAAGGAACGCCGGTGACCGAGGTTACACACCCACACGGATTTATCGAGCGCTGCAGAACCTAAATCTCTCTCCTACTATACCACACGAAAAAGGGAGGCTCACTCTTTATTTTTATTTTTTTTTCGGAGGGCCTACCAGACGTATACTCTTTCGTTTTTTTTTTTTTTTTTTTTTTTTTTTTTTTTTTTTTACTGCAGATCGTAGCGCGCCTCAAGACTGTCTCGTTCTCATGTCGTGCATGTACACAACGACGGGCTGTTGACTCGCAATTCATTATTATAATACGCCGGTCGCCCATACGCTGCAGCGGCAAGCCCCGCTAACGGGTCAGGCAGGAACATGCCAGTGTTTGTTCGCGCGCAAGTAAAAGCGCCCTTTCATCAGGCTAAGATGGCGGTTTCAGCGCCGACGAACTACTTGGCGTGATCCGACGTCCAGTTGTTGACTCTCACGCGGGCCGTTCGCGTCCATCTTGGTAAGGCCGCTTGGCTGAGCGGCCGATCTCGCTTCGATGGCCACCGAGTGACGTTCCAAGTACCTGCGTAATAATGGTAATGGACAGGGCGACCTGTCGTTGGCAGCTGCTTAAAAGAGGCGGGAAGGGGCGAGCAGCCGCAAGAACTCGCTGAGCGCCGGAGCAGAGCGCCATGACCTCGAGGATGTGTCTCCAATCGTCTATGTCCATCCGGTTGCTGTGCCTGGCGGTGCTGGTTGCCGGCGTCTATTCCGCGGCATTTGGTGAGTACTCGGCTCGCGGTGTGGCGGCGGTGGTGTTGCACGTTGTGCGCTTGACGAAAAAGGTGTCCGTAGACGAAATTTAAACGCTCTCGTACTCGTATTCTCACGTGAGTTTGATCGCAGTAGTTGAGGCTAAGTGGGAAAAAGAGCCAATCAGGTGGCTCGCGCGTGGGCTAGGATTGTTGTCATCTGTGTCGCCATGCCTTGCGTATTTATAAAGTATACGTAGATTAGAAGCCTAGACTTATTTTTTTACTTTTGGAGGACGTAATTTTTAGTACAGCAAACCCTTGTTATAATGAGATAGCTTTATTCGAATGTTCCCTTTACTCGAGGTTTTTCACGGTAATTGAAAACACATCATGCCCGCCTATAACGAAGTCAATTTCCTGCACCGATGACTTAGATCTGACGAGGGTTCTACCTTTGCCTGCTAAGACGAGAAATCGTAACTTCCTTTCAACGTATTACCTCAGACCACTCCTATCGGCACTTTTTTTTCGGTACCGATGGTGTCACATTGCACAAAGAGCCGATGTTCTATAAAGCGGCTTTTGAAGAGGTGCTCCCAACCGACATTACACAGCTCACGTGCGGGGGAAAAATTTACCATCCCGTCCTAAATGAAGTTGATAGAAGCGCGAAAGGTAAAAGTGCGTCCAATCGACCGTCAAACTTTCAAAGACCCAAATCGCAAATGAAGAACGAGTCCATGCGGTGACTTTTCGCGCACTAAGTAAACGCATCTACAAACGATCTAAATGTGTACTGACACGTGGTTTATGAGATAAACGTATACTATTGTACTTTTTCTTCATGATAAATGCGTGTATTGTCTTATATTATTGTGCTCCTTCTTCGTGAAAAATGCGTGTATTGTCTTATATAGAACCGTTCCTGTTTTGCGATTTTTAAGTAACCGTTTTTACACAACGAAAGCTCGGCTTCACGCACGCGCTGTGTGACTAGAGATCTTGTCAGAGCTTTTCGTTGAACCAACCGGTCTACGGGGAAATGCATTGTTTTGTTTGTTTGTTTGCTTTTACAGAGCGCCGTTGGTCCCAATACGAAAACTCTCGCTTAAAAATTCTACACACAGATGCAGAGTTATCAGGGTATTGCCAAAGAGCGCTTGAACAGTCCGAAGCTGGAGGACAGCTATAATGCTGCAGTTCGAACCGCTTTCATTGTCTGGTGATACGAGGGATGTATCCGTGTTCACACGTTCGCATCATAAAAAAAAATCCGCACAACGCACTTGCTTAAAAAAAGACTTGCACTTGATTTTTGCACCAAAGCTGTCTTTTTCATGTCAAATAATTGAAGTGCAGGACAACGGTACCAGTGAGTCAACACACACAAGGTCTTTTTTCAATGGTTCTATTGCTTCTGGACCGCATTCCTCTCGCGATTCGGGATTTATTTGTCCGTCAGTCTGCCTTCCGGAAGGGGACTACGAGTTTCTAAGAGACAGGGTAATCAGAGGAGGGAGGAGGAGGAGGAGGAAAAAACTTTATTTGTCTCATCCGTTGAGTGCAGTCACTCCGGAGCAGTGAGGGGTGTCCTCAGTCCAGGACTCCCTGGCTGTAGCCGGCCTTCCGGGCCCTATTCACCAGCCGAAGCTGGGAGCAGGGGTCGGAGCTGGTCAGCGCCGCCGCCCACTGTGAAGGGGTAGGGTTGGGATTGGGAGGGAGGTCTGGGACGTTCGGGCATTCCCACACTATGTGGTATAGTGTTCCTGATGTGGGGCAGAAGATGCACTGAGGGGAGAATTGGGTGGGGAATATTTTGTGCCAGAGCGTGTTGTGGGGAAAGGTGTTAGTTTGAAGCTGACGAAGTATAACTCCTTCCTCTTTGGTCAGTTGCTTATGTGGGGGAGGAAACTGTTGGCGGGATAGTCGGTAGTGAGAGAGGATGTCGTTGTATGTTAGCAGGGGTTGGGGCGTATAGTTAGGGGGGGTGGTTGGCATAGGGTTGTGGCTGTCCGCAATGGCCCGGTGTACTGCTTCTCGAGCCGCGGTATGCGCCGCTTCATTGCCGACTACGCCTGAATGACTTGGTGCCCAGATAATGCAGAGGTCAGGTAGGTGAGTTTTGGTTTTGAGTATACTGAGGGTTGCTGGGGAGAGAGTGCCTCGCAGAAAGTTGCGGCAAGCCTCTTGAGAATCGGTCAGTATCGTAACGTAGTCGCTCTGTGTTGTGGTGGCTGCCACGGCTATTGCTGCTTCCTCTGCAATGGCGGTGTCCGTGGTGAGGACAGTGGCTGTGGCTACGGTCCGAAGTGTATTATTTACAACTGAAATCGCATAGGCGTTTTTGGTGATGTAGGGAGAGGCATCTGTGTACAGCACCTCCTTTTGATTTTGAAATTGTGCCTGAAGATAGTTGGCGCGGGCCCTTCGTCTTCCAATGTGATAAGTAGGATGCATATTTCTAGGAATTGGGGTAACGCGGATGTGCTTCCGTATAGACAGTGGAACACGTACTCTGCATCTGGAGACCGGAGGCGGTGGATATCCAAGGCGCACTAGGGTCGCACGTCCAGCACTAGTGAGTTGGAGCCGTTGGAGTTGTGAAGTGCGTTGTGCCTCACAGAGCTCTTCCCAGGTGTTGTGTAAGCCCAGTTGCAACAGCTTGGCGTTCGATGTGCATGTAGGAAGTCCGAGGGCCGTCTTGTATGTTTGTCGGATAAGAATATTTAGCTTTCGCCGTTCGGCTGGCTTGAGGGACAGGTAAGGCGTACCGTACGTAACACGGCTGATAAGCACGGCTTGAATGAGTCGGATGAGGTCTGGTTCTTTCAGTCCGGTTCGTTTGTGCGTGATACGGCGAATTAATTGGGTTATATGAGTCATGGTGCGTTGAAGTTGTAGGATTGTATGGGAGCCCGATCCGTCCTGTGGGATGGTGAGTCCCAGTATGCGCAAGTGGGTAACAGTTGGAATGGGGAAGTTTTGAATATGGAGTTTAGGGTCTGGTACTGGGGAGATTCTTCTGTCCTTTGTGCGTTGTTGAAGGGTAAGGAGGGCCGATTTCTCTGGTGCGCATGTAAGACCGCGTTCCTGTAAGTACCTGCATGTATAATCAACAGCTGTTTGAAGGGCTTCTTGCTGGTCTCCGATGGATCCTGTGGTAGTCCATAAAGTTAAATCATCTGCGTACAAAGCATGCTTCAGGTCCGGTATGGCAGAGAGTTGCGCAGATAGATCTTTGATAGCGATGTTGAAAAGGAGTGGGGAAATGACAGACCCCTGTGGGGTACCACGTGGAATAGCGGTAAACTTAGGTGAGCGTAGGTGTCCAAGTCCCACTGTCGCCGTGCGCTCTGTTAGAAACGCCTTAACGTAGTTGTAGGTGTTCGAACCGGGGTTGAGCGTGGCGAGGCCTTGTAGGATGGCGTCGTGAGTGACGTTATCGAATGCTCCTTTGATATCCAAAGCAAGAATGCAGTATTTGTGATTTTTAGGAATACGAAGGATGATGTCTTCCTTTAGCTGAAGTAGAATATCTTGAGTGGACAGATGTGTTCTAAAGCCGTACATGGTATTTGGTAGTAATGCGTTGTCTTCTATATAGTCAGTCAAGCGAGTGTGAACCAAATGTTCCATGAGCTTACCGACGCACGAGGTAAGAGAAATAGGACGTAGGTTTGAAAGGGAGACGGATTTGTGAGGTTTTGGAATAAGTGTGATGTCGGCATGGCGCCACTGTGGTGGGAGCGTGCCGCGGGCCCAGTGGTCATTGATGTATTGGAGGAGATTCTCAAGAGCCAAGTCGTTCAGATTGCGGAGGAGCTTATTGGGGATGTGGTCGTGTCCCGGCGTAGTGTTGCGGATGAGTTTACTCAGTTCGGCTTCGAGTTCTTGCATGGTGAAGGGTGTGTCAAGGGCGGCATTGTGGCTGCCCGAGTACACCGGATATTGAGGAGAAGGTTGTGACGGGTCACGTGCGAATTTCTTTTCTAAGGTGTCAATTAAGTCTTGCTCGGTGCCTGGGTGGTTGTGTATAAGGCGGTGTATGCGCTGTTCAGTGGCCGATTTTGTCTCTTTCGTTCCCATTAGGGAGCGTATTAGGTGCCATGTTTTACGGGTGCCCAAAGTTCCCTGCAAGCGATCGCAGAATTGCATCCAGTTGTGTTGGCTCAAGGATTGTGCATATTCTTCAGCTTGCCGTGTAAGGTGCGCAATGCGTAATTTCAACTTCCGATTTGTCTTGTTGCGCTTCCAACGCTTCATGAGGCTGTTTCTCGCAGTCCACAAGTTGTTGAGGCGTTGGTCGACGGCTGGATAGTCGGTGGTGAGAGGGAATTCTTTAGAGTGGGCTTTCAGTACATCCGAAAGAGCGGCCGTCCATTTACCCGTCCATTTACCCGCGGAAGAAATTAAAGACCTCGATCAGAGGAGGGGAAAAATTTAGATTTAGTCTATCTAGAGGAGGCCACCGCTCAGTCGTGAGTGGCCCTTTAGCGTTACCGAAGCGTTCGCGTATACAGCGGCTAAACTGATCGGACGCTTTAGAAACTTTAAGACAGGCGCCTTAAGACAGAGGAGCACTTTAAGAGGTATTATAACACAGCCGCTGTAATGCAGGAACTCCTTTTATGTTATGAGGGCACCAGTGATACCTTCGTCGTATCCAGTCGGCGGTTAAAATCAGAATTAGTTTTGCTAGTGTGTGTATTTCCGCCTGTCGGGAAAGCTTGAAAGAGAAAGGTGTGTGTGGGCGCAGAGGTGAACTTGCAGCTGGTTTCCCTGTACACAACTCGCAAGAAGTTAAAATACAAGTGTCCTGTATGAGACAGGGTTATAAGTTGTGTTTCATTAATATCTAAGTATCATCTAGCCAAAAGAACGCTAGATCCAGGAATACCGTCTCTGCACGTATACGAATACTTTCTAAAAGCTATGCTCAACATCACAAAGCTACGCGAACAAAGACCAGAGAAAGAAAGACAGCCGATCGTGTTGTCCCCAGTGCGTCACGGTTTTGCCCTCTTCCTCCATGACGTGGCTTTTCTTTGATCGAGGATGTCATGGTTCAAGAGCGATTTGTATGATAGGTTCACGTGATCAGAACGCTCCGCATTGTGCAGGAAGCTAGACTGATCTTGTGCTCAAAAGAATGTTTAAACGCCTCCATATACTCGCAGTAATTCTGGTGCGGTCTTGACGCTTGCTCAAGGTGAAGCAAGTATAGCCATTTCTGTATGTTACGTTTGCGAAGCAGATAGCAAATATTATGAGTGATGGAAAACGCTCGCGGGTAGTACTAGTGGAAAACTAAATGCAAATAAATAAGTAGCAGTTCTTTCAGTTATTTATTGAATATTTCTTAGGCTTTGCGATAAACGTAAGGCTATACATGCTCGGGTGTCTCTGGGTACTGAATATACTCGACGGCCTTTGTGACTGACCTTGACGGTTTTAGTCGCGTTTTTGAACTCCGTTACGCTTTATAATTGGATTCAGCGTTTACAGCGGCGACTCTTGTGATGGCAATTCTAATTGTTGCACGATTATTTTCAGCCTATAGAACGAAATCATTATAATGAAGAAAAGAGCCGGTTCTGATTAAAACGGTACAAGTGGTTTGTACAGCTCAAATTTTGCAACCCGCCGCAGTGGCTCAGTGGCTGAGGCGTTGTTCTGCTGAGACCAAGGACGCAGGTTCGATTCCCGGCCGCGGCGGTTACTTTTCTGATTGAGGCGAAAAACTAAAACGCACGTATGTCAAGATTTGGGCGCACATTAAAGATCCCCAGGTCGTCAATCAATCAATCAATCAATCAATCAATCAATCAATCAATCAATCAATCAATCAATCAATCAATCAATCAATCAATCAATCAATCAATCAATCAATCAATCAATCAATCAATCAATCAAATTTTGCAGCGTCTTAAGCGCCTGAAATCTCAATTCCTGCAGGCTGTACAAAACCAAGTACGCAGACGAACAGACCCCAAGACGTGAATTCATCTTAGCGTAATAACGACAGTATAAGTCTTCTTTACAAACACTCTCTGAGCAGGTTCGCTGCATTAAAGATGCCATCTGGTTCATTTTTAAAAAGACTTATTGGTCCCGATAATGATGATACCTATTTTATTGCAAATTTCAAACAAATAATGGAGACATTGAGAAAATTAAGCGGCTACTTCACAGTCTCTTTCCGTCGATTTCGCTATGACGTCACAGAATCTTGTTTATCTTGATTGACTGTGGGGTTTAACGCGCCGAAACTACGCCGGTTATGAGGCGCGCCGTAGTGGAGGGCTCCGGATTAATTTTGACCAACGTGCGCCGAAACCTCGTACACATGGGCGTTTTTGCTTTTCGCCTCCATCAGAATAGCGGCCGCAGCGGCCGCGAATCGAACCCGCGTCCTCGTGCCCAGCAGCACAACGCCTTAGCCACTGAGCCACCGCAGCCGGTAGTTAGTTCTTTAAAATTGAACGCCGCTGGATTTTGTTTCATGGCCCCTTTAACGCTCCACCACACTGGCAACAATGGCGTAACTAATTCGATCGCCTCAGCTTACCGTACATTCTCCGGAGTACTGGTAGAGTGTACTGGTATTGAATGATAAGGACGCAGTGCTAAAAAATTAAAGAAAAGGTTGGAAGAGGGGCACATGTCGTTTGATGACAATTCGACTTACCTGAATCCCCGAACGAGGAAACATTTAGGATAAACATAGGCCCCCATTACTTAGCCACTCCGTAAATTATGCCAAGCCCAAAGGACAGCGAGCGTGGAACGGCTATGCAGTCTTTGTCAAAATTTTCTAGGCCATGCCAAAAGTGCACACGCCAAAAAAATTCAAAGTACAAGCTTACCTTTTAAGCCAGGCTGAAACTTTTTACGCCAGAAAGCTGTAGAAAACGCTTTTCTTTCTTACTATCATAAAGTGATTTAGCCACAGTGAAATGTTAAGCTTCTGCTTTGAATTCCTTGGAGCCCGGAAACCTTTGGCATGGCCTAGAAAATTTTGACAAGGACTGTACTTCTCCAGTCCGGCGGTGGTATAAGTTGCTAGACAAATGTACACATTACGTTAGAAGGGGAGGCGTAAGTAGGGGAGGCCTATGCTGGGGATATGAACGCTTCTTTGAGCCAAAACGGAAATGGCTGACCTGGAGGCACACGTTTATCCTAATTTCTTCATTGGGGGATCGTGTGAACAGGATTCCACGCGCACGCGGCTTCCCAGTCAGGCCCTGCTTACGCTGACACCACGGATGTTGCACTCGGCTAGAGACGATTCGTAACTATGAAAACTAATAAATAAGTACAACAAAAACAAAAGAAAGTAAGACATGACTAAGAAAAACTAGCTTGTTTGAGCCAATATGTCCTCCTCCTGCCAATGACATGCAGCAACTGGACACACGTACAAACACGCAGAAAAGAAAACAATATTATAAAACATTCAGCGGGGCAGTTCCGTATGCGTAAACATTAGACAGTTATAGCAGAACGGAGTACCGGTCCCGGTACGGTACCCGGTAGGAGACCGGTGCCACTGCGCGTGCGCAGAGGCGACAAAACTGGTTGTGCGCATGTGCTGGTGTACCGGGTACCGTACTGGGACCGGTTCTCCGCTCTTCTTACCTCTCTATTACTGCAGCAAGGCGCACGGTACGGTCGCATTTGCCGGCCCTCATGAAGCGGCGAGTTCTAAGGTGTCGTCATAATTTGTGCAGTGTACACAAAGCGAACGCCACTCATTCACTATACAAATCGCGGAACACGTCGCACACCCGGCGTATATGACAGGCGCAGAGCTCACGCTCATACATTAAACGAAATACGGCTAAAAAAGGAACGCGCGGCCTGGGCCTGCAGCTTTTGCCTTTCAATACATCGCCCATGGTGGTTGAGGCTCCGCGTGTTAGGCAAGGCATTGCAAGCGTACCTGAAGCCCCTATTTCCAGTTTCCACTGCTTATAACCAGACCGGTCGCCCACACAAGGCGACCGTATGCGGCAGCCTCTTGGGGTTCACGCCGTTCAGGCGATAAATGTTTTATCGAGTTTAACTTTGTGCTGCGTAGGCGTCACGCGTAATAACACGCAACACTCTTGATAGTACCGTTGCATTTGCCAGGAGAGTGTGGCGAAACGTCTAACGTTGTTCTCCGATAGCATAAAAACAACAAAATTGGTCGACATGATTGTGTAGTTATGCTTGGTGTAGTATGAAGTGTTTGTGAATGGATTTGAAATGTCTCACCTTTCCTGCAATTTCAATAGCAATTTAGGTAGCCTCATACTTTTTATCCGGGTCAAAACAGGCGATAAGGTTAAGTTGAAGGTCAGCGTAGCATTAGGAGTTTGTGTATGGTCAATATTTAGGTAAATTCTGGCTTCTGCATTGCAGCCTCAATCTAGCCTCACACATAATTTGTGCGTAGAACGGGCGATGAACTAAAGTGGGAGAAGTGTTTGTGCACGGTCTTATAATAGCTCAACACATTTTGGCCTTTTCAGTGCAGTCGTATAGTATCACACTCACTTTGAGTGCAACATCACGGGGAACATCAGAGCCGCAGAAGTAATTGTGCATGGCCCTGTAATATTTCAAGAAATTTTGGCTTCTTCGTTGCAGCCCTAATATAGCCTCACATTTACTTTGTATATAAAAGGGGAGATATATTGAAGTCGCAGAAGTGTTTGTTTATGACCTGATAATATTTCATCAAATTCTGGCTTCTCCGTTGCGGACTAAATATAGCCTTACACTTTGTGTGCAAAAACGGGCGATAAATAAAAGTTGCAGAAGTGTTTGCGTATGGCCTTATAATACTGTCACAAGTTCTGGCTTGTTCATTCCAGTCTTAATATAGGCTCACGCTTACCAGACGATAAAAATAAGTGTGCAGATTATCGGCCTCCGAGGCTGCAGTAACTATAAGGCATTCGGATGCACAAGACGGAGTAATTGGTTAAACGCGCGCGTTTAACCAATTACTCCGGAGCCCTGCACTATAAGATTCGTGTGGTATATATCGGTGCAGCTTTGGTACATTAAACAGAAGTTGCTGTTTGATGCGGACTTGCTACTATAGGGTGGCATACCCACCCTCGAATGGCTGCCGACCAAATTTGAAGGGCGGAAAGGACAGAAACGAGAAAAAGAGTTCCAGTGGCGGGATTGTCAGTTGTGTCCGTTTGAACGTGTTTGCTCTGAGCGAGTTCTGATCGGATGAAGGCAGAGGAGCCGTATACGTGACGCAAATCAGGCAAGGCGGAGCGTCGGTTTCTGCGCATGTCATAAGCCCCGCAACCCGAACTACGTCACGACTTGAAACTTCGACATTTTTTAAACGAACACAACTCAGAATTTCGCCAAAGGGTATATTTTTGAATCGCGTAATACTTTTATTTTTGTTGAAGACCGCACATGGTAGAATGATCGCTCTGGAATGAAGTATCCGATAATGCGCAATACGAGACAGTCATGCCTTTTTTTGATACCGGGAAGGGCATATGAAGGTCCAATATTTTTCCATTCCGGATGGACGTGGACATTTCCACAGTAACTTATACTGGCACCAGGGATGTTGTAATCAGCTAGAGCAAGGTCGCGACCGTGTGGAAAGAATAAAAAAATAAACAAACACTCTCCGTGCCTTATCGGTCGGCGCTTAGAGGCCGCACAGAATGATCGAGAAGATGGTTACAGTTCGCAGACGCGTTAGCGGCACTCATGATTAGGCTCGATACCAAGAAATGAATCGGCGAAACTAGAGCACCTTATCGTGTACCTCTACACCAGCGAAAACGCAGGTTCGGAGACCGCGGGTACTTCCAGGAAATATGCCAAGCGTATGACAGACCATGAATCGTATAGCTCTTAGATAGGCCGAAGTGTACCGAGGCCATCACACATAGGGCCCCACCCAGTGCTAGCCACCCTACCCGTGCGCTGCCTTCCACGCACGCCCTTCAACACCCATCCAGATGTCTTCCCTCTCCACCTGTCTCCCTTTCTCATTTCTGTCTCTCCCTCTAATGTCCGTTGCTCTTTGGAAAGCTGCTAAAATCACCCCAGTCTGACGGTACTGATGATTACACCTTCCAGGCGGGTCTTTAGTTTAGAAATAACATGCGTAATTGACTGTTAATAAGACTTCGCTTATAGGCCTACTGGTAATTACACTGTTACTATATGTCGCGGACCGTCTGTGTACCCTCGGGCGAATGGCGCTGTGTTGGAATGGCGACGAAAATGCCGCGGATCCGACTTTCCCAATCAGTCTGGCACTATCCCCACCTCGTCAGCAATAGAACCTGCACCCCGCGGTCTGCCCTGCAGCGGAAATGTTAACATTCTGATGCCTTGAAGGATCATTCCCTGCGTCTTCAGGTGGGAAAGGCGGGAAAATATTGGGAAAATTCCTAAATGAGGACTTCTGTGCACAACTTTCATCTTTAAAAAAGAAAACTGATTTTGTTGGCTCACTTTAGCACCAAAAAAATGTTCTTGTTAACTTGCTTTATTATGGTGACCTGCTTGCAAAATGTTGAAAGAAAAATTGGGCGAAGGGGAGGACAGACCACAAAAACAGGAGCTAAGGTAGCTGGTTGTACGTAGCGCGGCGGAATGGAGGAGGAGGAATAAACGTTTATTTCTAAAGCAGGCAGTCAAAGTTGTTTGGTCGACCGCCATGTTGTGTGGCCTGCTTATATTCCAGGAAACTCTGTGTCTGGACGGCCTGTCGCGCCCGGTCTAGCTGTTGGTGGTGATCCGGGTTTGAGCTGGTCATCCGACCCTCCCGTTACTGAATTGAAGGGTTGATATTTAGGGCAATGGTTCGTGTATGTATACAAGCTTTCCCACACCACGTCGTACAGTGTCCATGGCTCTAGGCAGAATTTACAACTGTGTGTTTAAAGAGTCGGGTGTATGAAGAGCAGTAATGTACCATATTCCCGTGGAGAAATGTATTTGCCTAGAGCCCTCGGTAGGTGACCACGTCTACAAGAAAGGTAACTTGCTTCTTCTTCTTTTTTTTTTTGACATTCCGCTTTTACACATATATAAGCTTAGAACAACCAATTACTACTACGCTTAACTATAATGAAGCATAGAGCTCTCTGGGGGATATAACAAATTTGAAGTAGTGGGAGGAATGTGGAAAGGAGTGATGGCTCCGGGCATCACATTTTCGAATGTAACTCGTTCAAGCCGATGACTCGAGCAAGCTCAACCAAGAAATTTGCTGCTTGATTGCTTCTTTTCTACATCTTTGCAGTTACAAAAAGTCGCCTAACCCTTACTATTTTCCGTACGAACTGTCCATACCTTGTGGCAAATTTTCACCGCCAAGGGTGTAGAGCATCAAGTGGTGCACCAGTAATGGTGACGGCAGGCCGGGAATTGTATGCTTATTGAGCTAATGACGATGGAATGCTCAATTCTCGGCATACAAAACTTTTGAAGCAAGGCTGTCCTAACAAGCTCGCCGGTGAAATGGCAGCAATACCGTTGTGCAGAAGGAGCTCCAAATATTATTAGGCCTTCAAATTTTTCTGCGTGCATCCGTGCATGTATCGGTATTTTTAGCTGCAGATCTTGTAAATAAAACGCATTGCCAAAATCGTTATATAAATATTTACAAGCTGTGGGCATAGAACCCAAATTCCATCGCTTGCGAAGAGGAAATTATATCCGTTTGGTCATGATCATACCCTTTCTAAGCGAAGCTTATAAGGCTAGGGTTTCATGCATTTTTCATGTCTGCGAACAAAAAGTCACATGTCTTTAAAGCGCGAGACGTTCTATAGCGCGAAGAGTTGGAAAACGGACGTCCCGGTGCGTGTGTGTGCACGGAATCACTATCAAAGTCGTGCACCGGTCAGGGCATTCATTTGGACCTCAAGCCTGTACGTTTACTCACTCGAATGGGCATCTTAAGCAGATTATTTAATAACAGGTACCATTTGCAGAACCAAAACGTGACTCAGACCTTGTGTAGATTAGTTAATAAGGAACCATTTCTGAGACCAAAACATGACGTTGAGTCTTGGACGTCATGCTTGTACGTCTTATCACTCGGATATGCATTTCGCGCAGATTACTTATCAGCGCACACCATCTGCAATAATATTAGAGTCAAAATAAAGCACATTCCCGTGTTTGTCTGCTGGGATAAAGCTGCAGTACTTCCAATTTTTATCGCTCTAATTAGCTCAGACGCATGCTAAACCACAAAATAAAAATAATCGTGTTTTGTGTCTTGCGTTCGTTCGATCTCGCACTTGTTCGGATAGTACCCCAGCCAATACGCTCGTAATTAAGGTATCGCCAAGTTTCAATTAAAAATTTCCATTTCCATTGGTGTTTTCGCTGCTTCGCTATGAAATAAATATAAAGCGCAGATCAATGTCGATCATTTTTTTAGTAGGAAAATCTATATTCGCCCAAGCAGCGTCATCTGTTAAACCGCTCTTCAACGGTCCGCTGTCTGGAAATCTCATATAGGAATACGTGCGAAATATTAGTACCAGTTGCGTACCGCGTCCTATGAGTTGCGACCGTAGCTGTCAATAGAGGGGGCATAAGAGTTTTTCGTGGACCTCGTATACAGGGGCAGATTCAAAGAAGTAAGGGGGGGGGGGGGGGGGGCGAAGAGGCAACCCGCCCCCATTCTGGCCGCACCGTTAGGTCAGTCCGGATTCGTTACTGCTTCTATAGAATATTCTTCGTTAGGGCGGGGCTTGTCAATCGCTTATCGAGCACGCACCGCTAGGCGTGGGTCACACGGGATTGTTATCTCTTCCATGTTACTGGGCACGCGTTCATGAGGTTGCTGCGCATGAGGGCCACTTGACAATGAAGGCACTCGAAAACAGCAGCACTCAAAATAAAAAGAAGAAAGGAAATAAATAAAGTAAAGAGAGGCCGCGTTTTGGCTGGGGTAATAAACTATTGAATGGGTGAAGGGCAATAAAAGGTGACGCTACTGTTAGCGCTTTTTTTTTCGGAGAACTTAAGCCTCTTCAAGTACCCTGACGAATTGTCATGCCCCCTTTACGAGATTCTCGCCATCGCACTTGAGTATGGGTCATTACCACGCGAAACCCGCCCCAGACCTGATAAGCGACTACCATCGATTCTCTTGGGAAAAGAAAAAATAATATAGTTGCAGTGAGACGTTTCACCAAAGTATTTTTCTCGAAAAAAAAAAAAAAAAAACCTTTGGTCACGTAAGCGCTCTTTGGAATTTCCACGAAGAGGCAAAGGTTAGCTGAAAGCGTTGTAGTCAGCTGGGAAACTAGGTGCAATGGAAAATGTCATTTAGAATATTACATTTAAATTATGCCCGAGTCTCAGCTCCGAGGTGTTTTCCTGTTAAATGCACCCAGCGCGCCCAAATAGACACATTAGAACCATGTAATAATTTGCGCGTTTGGTTAGCTGACAAAAAAAAAAAAGGAAGAATCTATATATTCAGAATTTTTTTTTTGCAGAAGCGCCGCTAACGTTTCAGCAATTTCTTGGCAGTTTTCAACGGTGGCTATAGTTTATCCTAAAAATAAATTCCGATGATTAAGAAAGTACTTTTGAACAAGAAAATACTTCTAAAGTTGCCAAACAAGACATTTTTTTTTTCGGTTCAGACCAACATCAGGTATCCAGGCTCCCCATGATAAAACACAAAAGGTGGGTCATTATATGCTTCAACTACTATGTATTCCAGATATTTTATAAAATAATCTGAGTAAAGTTTGTTTGAAGCGAGAAAACATTTTTTGAAGCCCAATGTTGAGTCTTCACTGTAAAACACCAATGTTCCGCGTAGGCGGTCCGACTCCTTGCCAAACGCATGTGTGGAGTATCGCTTCACATAAGTACAAATGCGTCATTCACTGCGTGCTTTCACCAGTTCACCACTTCTCATTTCTCGGGCGCGGGCGATCAGTTAGGCGAACACAGCATCAATGTGAGCGTTCTTTTAATGCCAGAGCAGTAAGTGTTCCATGAAACAGCCGGCGTCGGCGTTGTCCTTTGTCTGTAGCGGTTCCTAAGTTCACATTGGTTGCGATCCAGGGCGCGCACATTCACTAGGCGTGCGCATATTCACTACGAACGCGGGTACGTGCTGAACTGGCGTCCCCATTCGCTGGCACGTGTCGCGTGGCTGCGAGCGCAGCACAGAGAAAAAGGCGTGGGTATGCGCCCGCCTGACGTTAGGCCTAACGTTTCGCTATGTCGTCTGACGTCGTCAACCGGCACCCGCCGCTTGACGTACAATGAGTTTGACATTGTTTTGGGTCGTAGTTGCCGCTAGTTTTTCGGCAGCACGCCCATCGCTTTTGTACCCGTCCCTTACAGGGACTCAACAAGCCTGGTAAGGGCGGTTGGCCAAGGCTCTTAGTCAGAGTAACGGATAGAAGTCAGAGACGGAACGGGAAAGTATGGTGACAATGATGATGAGAGGGCACGTGACTTGCGCATGCCCCGTGCTGACCAACCCGCTGCTTCACCCAGCGGCGCGTATAAGGCACTAGGACGCCAGAGGATCTGTGCAGCGCCCACAATACCGGCATATCCATTCGACGATTGGGCGTTAATGTTTTCTCGATCATAAGTCACTATAAGTGTTTAAGTGTCCTCGAGGGTTTTTTTTTTTTTTGGGGGGGGGGGGGGGGGATGAGGGGGTACACTTGTCGGGTCCACTAGCTTGCCTCACATACGATCATAGAGTTTCATACTAATATACCCTAGAGGGAAATCTGGCGCCACTGTTTAGGGGAGCCACGCTCAGCGACCGAGGCATTCAGACAAACACATTTCCCCACCCCACTAGAGCCCACATTCTGGCCCCCACCCTGTACTCCTCGCAATGCCGCTTCGGCGAGGCTCCGGGTACCCTCTACCATGTCATGTGGGGCTGTGATAAGAACCCCCACCTACCCCCCCTGCCTTTCCCCTCCCCTGAGCACTGGGAGAGAGCACTGTCCAGCTCGGACCCTGACGACCAGCTTTGGCTGGTGCAGCGAGCCCAAGAAGCCGGACGGACTCAAGGGGTCCTGGAATGAGGACTCTTACCCAGGGCTGACAGCTTCAGATACACGTTTATTCCTCCTCCTCCTCCTCAGCGAGCGTTCCGTCGTGTACCGGGCAGGCACATACAGGCACGTTCCACTTGTCCTTGGTATGGCTCATGAAAAGGCTGGAAAGTTGGCTCTGGCTGCAAAAAAGCAACATTAATACTGTAGAAGGTTTATGAAATTTGTTTTGTTATTGTAAAATTGAACCTCGAAAAATATTAATTTGTCAGTAATTATTGATAAGCTTCATGCACGATGATCAAGAAAAAAATGTTACCATCTCTTGTTGATTTTGGCTTCGAGACAAAAGAAGCCGTATTGCTAGCTAAGCCAAGTAGGCGAGGAACATTGCTAGCGGCAATGGCGCCACCTACGGCGGCCCGCGACTTCAGCGATCGATTTCCCTCTAGTATATACTAGTATGAAACTCTATGCATACGATAGCACCACTCAGCGTGAACTTACGCGAATATGAACGCGTGCCAGAGACGTGTTCTCTTTGTGAGCGTTTTATCCTGTTAATTCCAACTTTCTTGAAGTCGAGACTTCAAGAAAAATTTTAAACAACCTACTATATAGCGACAAGGAGCTCCTTGTCGCTATATATTAATTAGGTCGTTTAAAATGTTCCGTGGTCGAACAGCTCTCTTCGATTTTATGCGTGCAAGAGCAGCGGAAATCGTGTCAACTTCTTCATATACCCTGAGCAACAAAACGAAGGCCGAGTCACTAAGATAATGGGTATTAGTGACACTTACACAGCCCTTAAGCCCTTAGAAAGGCGGTGGTGGGAAACATTTTGCACATTCACTTTGTAAAACCAGCCGAATTATTCAACGTGATACTAACAACACTGCATGTAGCTCATTTTTTTTCTTTTCCTTAACTTTATTTCGAGTTTTTTTCTTGCACTACATTCCGTGCCATTTTTATTTAACTTTTTTTTCTCTATTGCTGCTTTCCCGATCTCTCACATTCACTTCACTGCATTGTAATCATCCCCATCTGGCATAGCAAGCACTGCCGCTAGCAGAGCTGACCTCTCCAGCCCACATTAAAGAATCTCTCTCTCTCTCTCTCTCTCTCTCTCTCTCTCTCTCTCTCTCTCTCTCTCTCTCTCTCTCTCTCTCTCTCTCTCTCTCTCTCTCTCTCACACACACACACTGCGTGTAGCGATTATTGGAACGGAAATTACAAGTCTTGCGGATTTTGCTAAGCACAGATATTACAAGTATTCTTGTTTAAAGCACCAGTGCTGCGATTGGACATTGTGACAGGGCCTGTAATATTTTTATTACGTGGTGAGAAATAGCGCGTGATGTGCGTATCGGGCCTATATTTTTGCGCTCGTGTTTCATTTATCCACGATTGTACGCACTACTGGTTTATCCGCTGTTGCTGTTGCGACCGGACTTCCGTTAACGACCCGCGTTAGCGTGACTGGCTATATTCTTGCTTGCGAGTCGCATTCGTTTGGACGACGAGACGCCAGAATCAAACTTGCAATTGCTTAATCCGTGACTAGATGAAGACGACTATAACTAGGATACAGTCAAAAGGGTTACGGCATAAGTATCAAACGGAGTGCTCACTCCGACAGCGTAACAGCTTAGCCGATCTGCCCAAAACGCACTGACTACAATATAGACACTCTCCGTGCACCAACGGCCGTTAACGGTGAAACACGTGTGCACACGGCGCACAGGGGAATTCAAACAGTCAGGCGAAAACCCGCACATGTCCTAGCCGCGCAAGAGGCAGCTCGGCATGCAGCTCGGTGATTCAGACGCCGAGAGCAGGCGCGCGCATGCGCACGAGGTCTTTTTCGCGGGCGGCGGCGTCCGCGTGCGTCAGCGTGGACCAGCGTTCGAGGCATGTCCGGTTCCCTGTGCTTCGTCACAGCTGGAGGGGTTCAGTTTGCGCCGCTGCGCGACGGTCAATCGCTTTGCGCGCGAACGAGGAATTGGCGACATAACAGGTGGTTTGCAATACCGCTCAGCGTGCGCTCGTAGGCGGGCTTTCCCGCTCAGCGCTAGAGCTGGACAAAATGCGAGCATTGCCGCAAAGAGTGTACATTATGCTAGTTGATCTGCAATGAAGGGTTGTTCTATTGTGTCTTTTCTTAAAGCTGCTACAGTGTGCAAAGCCAAATAAGCAACAGGCTTGCGCAAAGCTGACGATCTTTCAAACGCAAGAAAGCGCATCTGCTTTGATTCTCGTTCACGCGTCGATGTCACGTCCTTTCTAGGCCCCTCACCCGCCCCGTTGAGCCTCTAATCGTAAATATCATTTCTTGGGTGGGTACCGCTGTCCGAAAAGACAAATAATACCGCGAAGCATAGCTTGGACCTGGACCTCGAAGAAAAACTTGCTACAACTCCCTGAAAAAGATGTACTCTTTTCAGGGTGTACCGACCTCAATATTGCCTACATTTGCAAATATTGACACTAATAGGTCAAATTAAAAAACAACACAAAAAGAAAGTTCAACTTTTGCAACCCACTGAAGCGTGCCATTATATACAGTCCTGGCGACAGCATGACTTGTGGTTCATATCCACTCAAAGTCCAGAGTGCAGTCAAGTGTTATTGGCGTAAACCTAACTACTATGGGGTAGCGAGTCTAGAAACAACTGCTGAGATCGTGGTTACACTGTGGATCATAATTATCAGATGTCCTGCGAGCTTCGTCAGGCTGGAAACACACCTGCACGTGCCTCCTTTTATCTGAACCTTTCGATTGGAACAATGCAGTTGGTATTGTAGACCGCGGAAAAGAAGTTTCAGGGGAATTCCCTGACTCCCTTCTTGGTTTCACCCACAATGCGTTCCCGTAATTAACCAAGTCGCTTTGTCACGCAGCAGTTTTGCGCGCGTAAGCACTCAAGGGTCACGTGAGAGAAATACATTTTGACGTAAGGTCAGGAGGAGATCTGAATAACGCGGCGCTGGTGTGAGTGAACATGGGTTAGACTGCGAACATTTCACCGCAAGAGGCCGCCCTGTTCCTTGCCTCATGAGGGTTCATGCTATACGAGGATCTTTCGCAATAGCTCCATATGTCCCTCCCACTTGGTTCAGTCGCAACGTAACGTCCCTCCCCTTCGCAGGTGATTCGGTCGAAGAGGGAGTACGGGACAAGAAAATCATCACGCTTTTACGCCGGAATAGTAAGTACGAAATACCAAAGTCAACGTTTCTGGAACATCTCTATGCCGAATTTAACAACACAGTTTGACAAGCTGATATTACTAACACTTAGGGTGATCGAACGACGTGCACCGACTAACCAGAATCAGCTGTCAGCCATAAAATATTTTGTAGAATGGGCTTTGAGCTGTATTCACGATTGTCCGCGCATATGCTTCCGGTGAACCTACGGAGGACGTTGCGATAACAGCTGGTGAAGCTGTAAAATGCCCATTCAGCTTGCTAAATAACCCAATGCACGTAGACAGTGTTGGTGGCAAGTATTTGCAAAAATAACGCGTCGACACTTGTATGACGCGCTGAGGGTGTAAAAAGCACACACAAATGTGCTAGAATACCTTATTGCCTGGTACACCCCAAGTTTCCTTGACAGCATTTTCCCCCTTGACAACCTGCTTTGTAGCGTACAAAGACAGTGAAAATGCAGCTCGTGTGTTGTCTGTGTCCGTGCCTCCAGCTAAAGGACATGATCCGTCGTCGGGGCAGGCTACAACGGGTGAGTGTAAGGAACCAGAAATACGTCACTTCTTTCGTCCCTTTGTACACCCTGCATCTTGTACGACCGACCATCCCTATGAACTCCCGGGGATCCCGGTATGCCTTTCCCTGCACAAATGTAGACCCGTTCACGCGTACGGGTAACCAGGCATGACACAGGTCTTATGGACACGCATTTTGTAGAACACTGACCAGTGAAACACCCTTCGTTTCGTCCTTGCATAATTCCTACCTCGAAGCTATGTAAACCAAAGAAGGAAAATAATTAATGCCTCGGCTCGTCACAAGAGCTAAAAAAGAAGAAAACGGCGACGCGGTTCCTGCATGTTGTGTAACAGCCTCACAAGTTACAGGAGTGTTGGGAGGACAGATTTTTACGACGCATGCCTAATTGCGCATGGTTCCTGTACACATGTAGCATGGACAATATCAAATCCTCTGCGAACGCGGTGAGTGTTCTCTTGGCATGGTGCGCCGTCTCGTACATTTTCTAAAATGAGATATTGCCGCAGATAGACGGCTATAATAACGGTACCAGACGTATTGTGTTGCATCCTCTAACACATCCCAAACAATTCTGCCACGGCGGCTTAGTGGGTAAGGCGTCTTGCTGATGAGACCAAGGGCGTGGGTTCGATTCCGGCCACGAGCGGCTGTGTTTATGGTGGAGGCTGGAAGCGAAAACGCCCGTGCGCCGAGATTTTGTCGGAGCTCTTGAAAGAATCCCAGTTAGTCGAAATTAACCCGAAGTCCTCTATTGAACCGCCCCTTGTAGCACAGGGGTGGCATCGGCACGCAAAACCTCCGAAATTTTAAAATACACATGTTAAACATAATCTCCTTTCTCATTGAACCATGCCAAGCAAAGCAAGTGCCACACTGTTGTTTTCACATAGTGAAAGAAAGTAAGTTGGGCGTTGTACAAAACAGGGTGGTATGAGCGATATCGTGGCCTTATTGTAGAAGGTGCATTAAAAATCGAAGTTCAAAAAGACCACACCTTTCATACCTCTTTCGCTTTTTGTTCAATTGCAAACGTTGCTTTGTTTCTTTAGAAATAACTGATGCTGGCACTTTCTCTGTCGCGTACTCCTCCCGTTTTATTTATTGACGTACGAAGGCACGTTACAAGCGGCGACGACTGAGGACTAAGTGATGTGTAAGCCGTGAGCTGCTGCCTCCCAGGAAGGATTCATAAAGCTGGAAAAGTAAAGCCGGCGTCAAGTTTGGTAGATTGTCGCTTCCGCTAATACTCTCCTGGTTTTTTGCTTGTTTGGCGCTGATTGTAAAATACGGCCGGTACCACTCGCGTTCTGTCAGAGAAATCATTTCAGCGCGTTTGCAAAACACAGCAATGCACCGGAGAAAAATCGAAACTTTAGACGTGTCTCGCCTCCCGTGGTAGTCAGTCATCCTGTTTTAGAGTGCATACTAACAGAGTTGTACGCGTTTAAAAAAAAAAAAACATGATCTTGGGCTGACCTCCTTGGTCTCATTAAAGAATTCTCCCTCTCTCTTGGCAGAAGTTTTCGCGTGCATTTAGTTTACGTGTACTTGTCTTTACCTTACATTTTTCTTAAAAGTGCTTGGATAAGTTTCGCCAATCTCGTTTCACTATTCGCGATTTGTGACATCACTAATCGCAGTGCAGAAAATTGTATGAAGCATTGTTGCCGTTTTTTCGCGCTTTTGATATTTCCTGCGCTAATAAACACTTGCTTCTGCCTAGAATGATACATTTGCATTCACGGCATTGCAATCTACGGATATATGTCAGCTTATTTTCACAATTCAGCAAAGTGCCCAAAGAAACCCATGAAGGAAATCACAGAAAGCTTAGAAACGAGTGCCGTATTGGTATGGCTTTCGTTTTAGGTAGCCGCCGACCAAGGACAAGTATTGGTGCAAACGGTTGCGGGAAATACTCGTAACTCTAATTATAATACAGTTGCTTTAAAGTGATACTGCTTGCGACCAAAAATATCCAGCAAGCACGGAAAAGAAAGCTTTCACACTATGCCACGACCTTTTCTTCGTTATGAGCACTGACGTTACCTGGACATGCCAATTGAGAGAATTTGGAGTAAGGGGGGGGGGGGGGGGGGGGGGAGTCACGGAAATACTATATTACTGGTTATACTGTTTACACTCACTCAGTTTGAAGCAAGGCAAATTAAAAATCACCCACTACGGCTACTATTTACGTGAGTATTACAGTACAAGCCCCGGGTCCGTTTAACTACCCTGCCGGGATTTCTTCTGTATTATTGCGGAACCGATACATGGACAAATGAGAGAAAAATCCGGCGTCTGGCGTTGGCATTCGTTTCGGTTCATAAATTTTCGTTGGCCGCGGCGTGTCGTGGGGCTCATAAAGTAAGCACAGCTAAAGGTCAAAGTGAACGCGTCTTCATGTAACGCAAAGAAACGCAGATGTTTGGTCTCCGAAGTCGTGAAGCTAGCAAGGGCACCGCGCCTGGGGGAGCGTATTGTCACCGCCGGTGCGCCGTGCACAAAACGAAGATAAAAGAGGGAAATGCAGCGACGCGCCGGCCTCACTCCCCGGCGCAGCAGTCGCCAACGAAGCTGGGCGCTCTGCGCGGCAAACCACCGCACTTACTGCGGGCACTGCTGCCGCCTCTGCTCCGTGGCGGCGCCCACAATAGCGGAATATCGGTTAAGTGCCGCGTCATCCGCACAGCGTTTTACTGGAATTTAATGAATTCGCATTTGCGATTCATCAGAAATACTTAGGTGTCCTGATATTTTATAATTAATTATTCACTGATTTAGTAAAGTTAAATAACGATACTGCCATTACGCTGGCGTACGAGATTTCGGCAGGTGTTGTTAGCGGCATGGCAATCCCCTCCACATTTGGTACGTTTGATAAGCCACCAGATATAGCCAGATATGTAAATCGATGGTTCGAGAAGCACTCGCGCCGAAAGATAAAAGCCTGCAGAGCAGACGCCGCGGTATCCAAATCGCCGACGCTCGCCCGCACACGTCACTTTGTTGACTGCTGCTTCGCCGCCTGTGTGTTCTTTGAGTTGTTAGGGGAGCAGAAGTTCGCTCCAATAAATGTGTTTTTCGTCAAGGCAACTGCGTCGTCTTTGGCGTCGTGCCAATATTTTAGTCCAGATTCTGCGTCGCAACCGGGATTAGATTTAAAGCTTGTGCATATTCAGGGAATCTAGTAGCTTTCACGGACCCATTCTTGGATGCAACAATAAAACAACGCGTCCCGCTGGCACGATAGATGAACGCATGTTTCATGGTCTGCCGTCCGTTTTCTTGCACATCTATCACGCATGTTCACGGATCCACTAACCCTGCACTGCACTGCACTGCACGGCGTTGCACCATTGATGTGTTCTGGGTGCTACGTTTCTGACTAGCGGAGCCTTAAAAGCAAGATTTCTCTTCAAATAAAACCCGCGCCCCGGGGTCATCTCAACTATAGGTGTAATTTTATAAGCATAAGAAATACATACGGTTATTTTACAAGTTCCTGCTAGCACTAATTGGCAGGGATTTTTATAACACTGTGCCCTTTATTTAGCGGCTGGAAATGCTGCCAAAAGATTTTCCAGTTTCTTTCCTAAGTTTGTACACAAAGGAAGCATATATGTATCAAATAAATATATTTTTTACTCGCGTCGAAAAGCTTTTGTAACCTACGCTACATGAGTTTGTTCTGACAAAGCCATTCACGAACCTGGCAAATTTTCGTTCTGCATTAAAAAAATCAATGGCTTCGACTTGGAACAGCTCTGTGACCACTTCTAAGAATAAGCTTTTGCTAGCGCAAAAGTAATGTTTCTTTACCTTCGGGGTAGAAGGGGTAGTACGGGCTAGTTATACGGCAAAACAATAAGGATTAAAATAGTTTTTTTTTAACCTTAGTGAAAACACTCAATAATTTCGCAAAGGATAATCACTACTTGTCATTAGCTTGTTTTTATAAAGGAGGCAGGACCTTTGTTATCGGTAGAGCTATTTATTTATACAAGCAATCTACATCCCGAAACATCCATACTAGCGCACCTAACAAGTCATTCAAAGGTAAGTGCCGCCATGGCTTAAACTTAGATGGTGATTTCTTCTTTTTCCACTCAGCGCACCGCCCTCTCCAACATCATACTTTCACTTAATTACTTCACTTACTTTCTTTAAAGCCGCAGAAAAATAATATCGCAGTCGGACGCGCTCGTATGATAATTCCGTGCTGCTGATATCGCGCAGGCGACCCTGTTTATTTTTTTTTTCACGCTTAAATGGGATTCACAAAGCTAAACATAATTGTGTATGCGTACGTCTTTAGAGCGAATGCTAATGAGTTTCTTGTGTACATTTTCTTTCCACAGATAGCTGCAAGTTATACGGCCACTCATGCCTCGGAGGTGAGGACGACACTTCACTTTGCACTTCGCATGCTTATCCCTTTGGATAGCTAAATTACTTTTAAATTAGATTCGGGAGTTTGTTAAATTCCCCGCTGGCCATCATCATCATCATCGTGCACATACTCTATCATCAAAGCAATAATCCCCGATGAGTAAGCTATGACAGTGAACGTTCCTGCCTGTCTCAAAAATCGCCAACGTGTGTATATGTTGGCGGTTTTTCAGGTAACCTTTACGATAGCAAACAAGAGGGGCAGTAAGGTTGTTGGCTATCTTGTTGGCTACCTTTCTCGTGGGAAAGGGGAGAAAATAGGTCAGAGGACGGGCTCGTGCATTCCGTTGAGTGAAAACTTTTTGTTTCGCACACTTTTAAGGAAGACTTTACAAACAAACCATCGTGGGTGTTTCTCCCGATATCGTGAATGTCTCACGCTCATAAGTTCGACAATGACAAACCGCTGCACCCCCCCGACAAATTCGAGGGTACCACCTCGTGTTCTCCACCCTTGGCCATTCCTTGTAATAGGGAGCACGTAAGTGCGGTTTAGGGCATCACCATCACAACTTAGTGCCAGTGTTTTGGGGTAAGGTACGCGTTGTGTATTTTTCTAAATGTGCCACTCGTAAGATTCGTAATGAGAATCTTGTTTTTGCATCTTTTCATTTGTACTGAAACAACAATTTGTAATTTGTGATTTTTTTGGCACCTATGTATGTCTTGTTTTTTTTATGTATGCACAAGCTCCCCCCATGTTATACCCTCCTGCCGAGGGCCTTTAGGGGCACATAAATAAATAAATAAATAAATAAATAAATAAATAAATAAATAAATAAATAAATAAATAAATAAATAAATAAATAAATAAATAAATAAATAAATAAATAAATAAATAAATAAATAAATAAATAAATAAATAAATAAATAAATAAATAAATAAATAAATAAATAAATAAATAAATAAATAAATAAATAAATAAATAAATAAATAAATAAATAAATAAATAAATAAATAAATAAATAAATAAATAAATAAATAAATAAATAAATAAATAAATGTTCCTTGCAGTAAATCCGTAAAACATGCTGCTTGTTCGTGCGTACACCATGGCACATCGTTAGTGTCCTTGTCGTCGTCGTCATCATCATCATCATCATAATCGTAATCATCGTTATAACCCGTTCTTCACTAAGCTATTTATTCTTCCTGCTTCTCTAATCGCCCTCTTTCTTCCCTAAGTGAGGAGCGAGAGGACCTCTCCTTGTGGGAGCCATCGGCAAATCAGTAGAGTAGACCCGCCATTGCCCATATTAATCAGGGGTGGAGAGGCGAACCATGATCACTCTCGCAGAGTGGTAGAACCTCGTTTAGTTTTCCCCGCTTCTCTATCTGCTACTCACCGACGTGGTTAATTGCATAGAGTACTGAATACTGGACGTTGCTGTGCGTGTTAGTGCGCCAGCACCTACCATATTCCATGTTCTTAGGTATTTCCTTCAAATAAAGAACGAAACCTGAATTTTTAATAGCCACAGGAAGAAATGCGTGTGTCAACAGGCAGCGTAACGTGAGTTGTTCAAGCGAGAACCTTTTCGTTTTCTCGTCTGGCAGTATAATGGCAATGCAATCTCTTAAAATGAGCCTCATATCCACAACCTATCAACGAATGGGACTGCACATAAATTTAATAAGTTTAATCTTGAACGAATCTCCTTCCTATGAGATGACGTGTCGAAGCTGGGGCACTTTGTCTTGACCTTAGAAGCTCACACCCACGCGTCAAAGCGCCAGATTACGTGCGGGGTGCGTGTGTATACGACCGTTAACCGGGTCTGAATCCTGTCAGCGGCACATCCTTACTGACCTTGCAATGGCGGCACTCTCTGGAGTGGAGTGCCTCATCGTGAATTGACTCCTGCCGCAACAGGAACCGCGGGTTACGTAACACTTCGCGAGAACCTCGCGTCTTCGCTTTCTCAAGTTCTGCGGAGAAGGGTCTCCGGGCGCGTCCTGACTGGCCAAGGCTTCTGCTTCTTCCGTTCATCCGTTTCCTGTCGGTCTTGAGATTAATCTAAGCCTATAAGACGTGTGTAACAGACAGCAGAAATTTACTGGCAAGCTGCTTCCATCACATCAAATATATACCCTCGAAGGTGGCTATCATCCCGCAGACATCATTGGCAGTTGAGCAACCAAGATTTTTTTTAAACAACGCGATAGTGTGGGACACGAGCGGCAGTTTCCTCACAAACTGGACAAATAATGGCTGCACCAATAGTTACATTACTTGCCGCCGAAGGTTTTGTACATTTATCAGGCTGCATGCCGACCCTTGTTCACCCGAGCTTTCAGTGCACATATCTTTATATGTGAAGGGCAATATGGCAATATTGCTGCAGAAGGGCAATATGGCTGCCTCCCTCTTTTCTTGTCGCCTATGCCGATTAGAGAACGGCGGGTACAGGTAGCTATTTTTATGATAATCCAGCTTAAGTATTTTCGTACTGCCCGTTACAACGAAGCAGCGAGAAAACAGAGGCGAGGGTAAAGTAAGCAGGCCTTTTTATCTCGGTGGTGTCTCCTCTTCGGAGTCGCGACCTGGCGCAATCGAGAGGGTTCTCGGTATTCGCAAACCATCTCGGAATTCGGGATCAGGTTTAGGTAGAATCGCTCGTCATAGAGGACACTCGTAAGGCAACACGGCCGCAGCAAAACGCGTGAAGATTAGAGTTATGGCGAAATGCCGGGCGCCGGGCCAGGGTAAACGAAGGCGCGCGCGAAAGCCACGAACAGCTCGATAAAGGGACAAAGCTCCCGATACTTGAAGGGTTATCATCCTGAGAAGACGTACATTTCGCGATAAACGCCGTCACAATGTATACTATCCGCGGAAATGCGGGATGGCGTGTTTGTTTACGTTGCCACTCGAGAACATGCGACCGGCTTGTGATCGCCGGTGGCCATATATCGTTAATGAAACCCTGCAAACTGTGCCAGAACTTCATGCCGACTGCAGGCGCGGTGGTGCGTTGTCAACCAGACGTATATACCACAGCTGACCGCGTTGCTTGAAATTCTTAACAGTTTGCGACTGGACTCGAAGCCACGTTCGGTAATGTTTTGCGCTCCTTCCATAGGAAAAGGGGCAGAAACCGGTGCAAGTGAATTAGCTGATTGTTTCTGGGAAGATAAATCCTGCCTGAACAAGTTGCGCTGCTGAGCACGAGGACGCGGGTTCGATTCCCGGCCGCGGCGGCCGCTTTTCTGTAGGAGGCGGAAAGCAAAAGCGCCCGTGTGTACGAGATTTCGGCGCACGTTAAAGATCCCCAGGTGGTCAAAATTATTCCGGAGCCCTCCACTACGGCGCGCCTCATCGCCTGCGTTGTGTCGGCTCATCAGCGCAACGCCTTAGCCACTGAGCCACCGCGGCGGGTCACGATGAGAAAGGTAGCTTATCGCAAGCATTCATTCCCACATTTTCCTGCCAGTGTTCTCGTGCACTGTTGTAGCCTGAGGAGATCTGTTTCTACACTTTCATGTTTTTGTTTTTAGGTTTTATCGCTTTTTGCCGCGCAAGCCCATAGTGTCGCTCTATAGTGTGTATACTTAGGTGTCACCCGTTTCTGTCGTCTTTTTTTAATTACAGTTGCAGGTTCGCGCCTCGTCCCAGTCCTGTTAGTGTCCTGTTTGTCCTTGTATACGTAGCGCAATTCAGTATGAAGCATCACCAACTAGCCCCATTCTACGTCCTTCTGACAGACGGAAAGAATAAGTTGGCATTTGAAAGGCAGGTGGGGCAGAGGTTTGGCCTGCACCTCAATTAGGCACACATTGCCTCGATGTAAGAATGGTTGGCGCGAAGAGACCTGGGGGCGACCAATAGGGCAGTGGTTCTCAGCCATGGATGTGCCAGGGACACCTGGCGGACCGGTGGAAGTGATGGCAGACCCCTCGCAGGGAGGGGATAAGAAAATAAAGTAACTAAGTAACTCAACTGGAGCGTGAAACAGGTTGTTTTAATGCACAAAAGCGCCACACCACTTCGTTTCGGACAGCTCACCCATGCGTGACCCGGTCGCACTAAACCGAGTGGCATATCTGCGGCCACATTCAACCTGTTCCGGTACTTGCTTTTCAAGTATGCAAGCGTGGAAAAAGCATGCGCACATGCATACATTCTAGAAGACTGTAACAAAAGCTTTGGAGTTATCCCATACAGGAGGGAGAACGTTTCTGCTGCGAAAGTACACAAACGATCAATCTAGCCACTGGGCTGTAACAAAACGTAATCGTAAATCCATGCTGCAGATTTATTATAAGATAAATTACAAAGCATTTAAAATTTTCTGTTGCATCCTGCATACGTTCCTCGATAACTCAGTTCGAATACTTTAAAGGGACCCTGCAACACTTTCGATAAATGCTTTCACGCTTTCCTTCGCGTCTAGAAGCGCTGCGAAAGCTATACAGTTATCGCCAGCACGGAGCGGCACTGCGTGATCTGCTCGTCGCACCGGATACGCCTTCCGTTTCTGCTTTGTTTTTGTGGCTTTATTTTTAAAGTTGCTGTCGAAAAGCGTTCATTGCTGCAAATAAAGGAAAACCGGCCAACAGCCGCTACACGGCCTCAGTGATGTAATTCTGGCTGTCGAAGAACTTCAAGACCGGGAAAGAGAGGAAAATCTTTTGGGCGAGTTTCCAAGTTATCTGATGAGCATAGACCAGTAATTTTCGGCTGAGGTACTTTGCGACCCCCTAATTTAAGTACTGGGTGTGTTGGGTGAACACGTTCTGCAAGCATTTAAGATTTCAAAAAAGAAGTTGAAAGAAGTGTTGCACGGTCCTTATAACAGAGCGCCATGGCTGCAATGCTTTCGTACAAGAGCGCGCGCAGCCAAGTGGAGGAAACCGTAGCAGACGACGCGCAGCTATCTCTGCCTCTTGCACTGGCCGCGCATGTGCAAGGTTCCCGCGGCGCCCGTCGTGGCGCACCGCCGAGAGCGCCCACGCGCTATGTGTTACCTCTAGCTGCGCCTGTACATCTGCCAGTGCCGTCAACTGACAGTGCACACTTTCAAAGGCGGAATCCAACAAGTTTCGATAAAAAAAAAAAAGAAACTGCTGGTCAATCGTCTATTGCGGCATCGGTACAGGGAAACCTATATATCATATTCTATTCAGGAGAAGATTTTCGGCCAGCGGCTGGGACCGCAGAGAACTGGAATTCCCTGCACAAGGCGGAACTAAAATAATGAGCGACCTATAGATGATACCACAACATGACGTACAAAAAAGAAAAAAGAAACACGCAAAATCGATGTCGAAAAACATGCTTTACTAAAAAAGTCATTTGACGAAAAAGGGAATCTAAGTTTCACAGACCCAAGCCCAGTACATTATCGTTGAATCCGCATACTAACTCTACGTAACGGCAGTCGAACGGCGAGTCTATTTCAGTGGTCGCTCTAGATGATACTGGTAATGTTCAGAACGAACCATAGACGTTCAGCTCCCCAACAATGCACTTGAGTGACCAATCCATGCCACCAAGATGGAAAATTCGGCGAATGACAATGTCCAGCATACTATTTGACTCAACACAGAGAGAAAACATTTTATTTTCTAAACAGCCTTAGTCCGGGCCTACGTCTCTTCATTATAGGAGACGACCGGTTCGTAGGATTCCCAGAGTCCCTCAATAATCCGAAGGCAGTGGTCCTGTGGCATCACGCTTTGCAAGCATGGCGTTCTGCATTGTGTAAAACTACATCGCAGATCACATTTTTGAGTCAAACGGCATGCAAATGACTGAATGAACGAACTACGAAAATCTGAAGGCAAGGAGTGGACTCAGCTAGCACACGGTATACGTGGCAGGAAATCTTCGGGAGAATCTCTCGTTCGGCAGTTGACACCAGCGTTACTAGTCTAGTAACGTTGGTTGACACAGCCAGAATGATGATGAGGGTGGCGATGATGATGATGATGATGACGACGACGACGGTGATTACTACCACTGTTATTATTATTATTATTATTGTTGTTGTTGTTGTTGTACACGCGTTGCAGTCATTCGCCGATTTTTTTTTTGTTAGTTGGCGGCATGGATTGGTCATTTGAGTGCGGTGAAGCTGAACCACGATGGTGCCTTAGATTGTACCGTAGCGGGAACGCACGTTGACATCACCAAGCGATCCCGATGACAATGCTATTGCGGCTGGCGCTGTGAAAGCACCCTTCGGCACCTCCCAAATCTCTCCGCGCAGGACACGGGAAGCGCTCGGAAGACGGCAGCAGCGGCGGTGGCGCGGTCGGCCCGGACGTGATGCAGATGCTGCGCAAGACGTCGGCGGCCGACGACGAAGTCGGCGCGGCTCCGTTCACGCCCCAGGCCAGGTACGACCGGGTGACCCTGCTCGAGAAGGCCCTCGTCCAGCTGCTCCGCAATAGGATGGGGGTGTGAGCGCGGTACGCTCTTGCCCCCGTGTTGTCTCAGCCTGCCACCGCCTGATACCTGGAGGGGATGATGGAGGGACGCCGATAATTGCCGGCTCGGAGTTTTTTGCATTTTTTGCACACGAATAAAAATTGAGAGTGACGATGCTGGAAGTTGAATTCAACCTGAGTTGTTCTTTTCCAACAAACCTTTCTGTACGTAAGTGCTTAGAAATAAGACGCGTCCACGGGTATCGCTTCTGTTCGCCGAGTAGCTCACAAAACCACTGAACCACAGTCGAAGGCAGCTTGTAAATGCCAAGTTTTGAAGTTCTGAATGGCGAAATTTTCCTCCCTCCTTTTATTTCTCTGGCTTTGAAAGTGTTTTAATCATAATTGCTTAGCATCTGTTGATAGGAGTTTATTTTCCCGTAAAAAAGTGCACAGTGCGTTGTATTCTTGAAACAACAGTGCCAGAAAGACAGAAGGCAAGAACTTTACCTCTCTCTTCCTTTCACGGTACGATTTCAGGGATGGAAGTGAACAGCCCTTCCGTGCCGCAACGCAACTGCTTAGATCAACTCAAGTTATTGTATTCAGTAAAAAAGTGCCAATTTCAAAAACGACAGAAGTTGATTATCGTTGTAAGCATCGAGAATAAGGCGAGTTTTTTAGAAGAGTAAGTGGTTTTTATGTCAACGTGGATGTCATGGGACGTTGAAAATAAAGCGCGAGGCAACATTCTCAAGGCTTATTGAATCGAAAAAAAAATGTAATTGAAATCACAATGAGCAATTAAAACGGGGTACGCCTCAGCAAGGCGGAAGAATGGTAATTGTACAAAATAGATTCAAGCAAGTAATGCAACAAGAAAGAAAAACAAAAAAAAAGGAAACGAGGAAATAGAGAACACGTTTGATGCCTATGAAACAGACAAGTTTTAACGACGCAGTAGCTTATCTTTTTACAGTGAAGCTGTATACGCCGAGGTCGACAGGATTTCTTGTGTCATGCATGTGTCAACAACAACAAAAAAGCACCCCCCGGCTCATACCCAGTTATACATCACACTCTTTTGGAGAATCGGTCAAGAATTAATAGGTGCTCCACTCAGCATGCTATGAATGCCGGCCTCTTCTAGTCGAAAGTCTTCCCACATAAACTGGACCACATTTCTTGTTTGGAGGCATCCACATTGAAGTCACAAGAGGAGTGCCAAAATGAGATGAAAACTTGTGATGGGACATAAGAGAACGACGGGTAATCTCTCCCGGCTGTGACGCCACTGCATTTATCTAAATATAAAAAAGCAGCTGGCAAGAAGATCGTACGTACTTTGTGGTTAAGGCCGCGTATAAGTAAGACTTGAGAGGAGCAACATGCCTGTGAGGAATGACAAAAAGAACAAGAGCAGCACTGTCAGGAGCGCCGGAAACGCCCAGCTCATGCGCTAAGCCGGATACGAAGCGAATACTATGAATATGCGTAATAAAAGAGGGAATCATAATCTCCACATTATCTGTATATACACCCCAGCAGATCCAAAAGTGGCACCGAGCTCTTCAAGCGCGTGCATTTCAACTGTGTCAGACATTATCCTCAGGCCGAAGTGTTAATCGTCGCGAACTTTAATGTGAAAATTTCCAAACAAGACAAGAAGTGGTTGACCCATGCAGTTCGGTACAAAAAAAGTTAAGATTGATGCACTTCAATGACAGAAGTCAGCCAACCACACACTGCATTGACTTAAATTTGGCGAATAGTATGTCTAAAGTAGTAGCTGAACCCTTAGTGTATACCACAGTCACCACACAGCCATTTTCAGATTGACCTCTAACTAAATAAAATCATAGGTGAGTTGACTATATATAAGTCTCTTGGACAATCGTTGTTACAGTATTTACGGCTTCTTCGCTGGCCATCCACCTTCACGAAGGGGAACGGCTCTCGAGTTTTCAGGCTGAGAAGTAGGGAACTCTATAAAGGCGTAAACCAGTCATTATATTAGCAAATAATTGAAATTGCGTTTAATTATAGCGGACACAATCTGTTGATGAGACACAACAATCATCAATAAATTATCTCGGGTGAATGTAAGAAAATAACGAAACTTGCCGCCATTTCATCGTTCACTTTAGCTACATTGCTTACATTTGCAGCACGTAGTTCCTACGCTTTCTGTTGCACTGTTTTGTGACACGACACCTTCCAAACAAGTTAAAATTGTTGAAGAACAATAAATGTACGCGAGTATTTTTTATTTTATTTTAGAAGTGTTTGTGGAAGAAGGAGTAGTAAAATACACTGTCGTCGTACAAGACAAACGTAGTAGAAGTGTTTACATATCAGGGTCACGATGCGACACAGAGTACGGAACTTGTCGTAGACGAAGCCATTTTGAGCGGGACGCACAATGACAGCCATGCGCTTTTTTAGTCCCGTGAAGACTGCTCGAGAGACGAGGACTTCGACGAGGAGGGTGACAGGGAGTTCGGGGACGACGCGGATGAGGAGCTCGACGCGGAGCTTGCCGAGGACAGCCACAAGGAGGGGGACGAGGAATGAGACGACCAGTTTGACGATCATGGGAACGAGACGTGCAGCGAAGAGTGGGACGAAAAGCTTGAAAAGGAGTTCGACGAGCAGTTTGACGTCGAGTTTGAACAGGACGGTGACGAGAAGGGCAACGAGAAAAAATTGGCCGCGTATCTGCTCCTTTCGTTGCAAATGTCGTCAAAAGACGATAGTCTTTATCGGCTATTGCGAAGTAAATGCCTCCCTTCGCTTTGCCGCTCACCTCTCATGTTGTTCCTTTTGCGTCGCGCTCCTCCCAAGGTAAAGACGCCAAAGGTTTGCTTAAATCATTTTAAATTTCCCGCGTTCCACTGCTCCAAACCGGGTGTCTCGATGCGAACGCTGCTGTACGGAGGAGACGCGCGTTAATCGAGGCGCCCTACTTCAACGTTTATAGAACCGAGTTTCCCTACTCCACGTGCGTTGCAAGCAGAACGTGGAACCTATCTAGTGGAACCTTGCGTAACTGTCGCCGGTTGATTTCTTAAAATGGCGCAAGAAGCTATAGTGGCGCGGGCGACAGTAGGCGACGGCGAAGTGAATTCTTTTTCTGCAGTTGATGAAGTATTTAATTTCGCAACAGCAAGCATGTTTGATTTTTTCATAAAGGAACACTGCAAATATCACTTCTGTATTGATTTGCTGTCTCATATTTGCGTAATGTCTTGTTCTTCTTCAACAATGTCGACAAGTATGAACCTTACACCGGACATAGACGGGTACATTTAGCTGTGACTATATAAGACTAATGGGCAGGCATTGTTTTGCTTTGGCCGGGTGGCTGAATCGAGTCACAGACAGACAGACGGACAGACATACAGACATACAGACAGACCAAAATTTCTGGGTTTAAGGAGCCCAAGAAAGACTATCGTCTTTAAAATAACGAGGAGCGCGATGAGGAAGGTTTAGATTTATGACTATAGCGACGGTATTAGGAACTGTACTTGCATTCTCTATGGTCACGCTTAAGTAAAGAGATCAACTCACACCCGCTTAGTCCCCTTTCGTCAGAACCGATATAGCGCTAAGTCTACACCATGACTGCTCTCCTTCCACCAAAAGCGCGGCGGGAAAGTTTCAAACCAAGACTGCATGCTTGCAGTATTTCATTGCGAGTACATCACTGATGGCTTCTCCATGCTTCTTGCACTATTTTCGAACGAGTGGCTACCGCCTCGCCCAACTGTCGATTTTGGTATACTCTGCTGTATTTCCTTGCCAGCTGGCTGTAATACGGGCGCTGCATACGATTTCGCCACAACCACGACATGTTCCCCCAGCCCCACACTGTGTACGTCAAGCGACGCAAGGTGCAAATGTACGATTGAGAAATAAAGATCACTTCAAACGAAATATGCGAGATATTCAGCTCGTCTTACAATCTCCACCGCGAACGAGGATTGGTCGAAGTTTTAGCTTGGGGCGCCACATACGCGACGACAAATATCTGAAGGTGACGGCTGAAGGCAAAACGCGTTTCAAAGCGAAGCTTCGATTTGCATTTATTGTCAACCCGACACATTGTCGCAGCAATATAAACAAGACAGCGTTAAGCCGTAACAGGCCACATAGACCACACACAGCATCTGCATTGCTGTCCTTTCTTCTATACGCGTTGTTTCGTCGGGATAGCCCTCCTTGGCATACGACGGCGCCTTCAAATCGACAGCAACATAACACACAAATGATACCGAGAGATGGCGCTACTGCACTGGGACGCGAGGCGGTGCATTGCTCTTTGGAGCACGGGCGGGGTGTCAGAGAACACCGGCATACACGGCTAACTACAAGCAACAGGACGAAACGTGTGTGCTGCGGCAGGGATGGGGAAACTGTAGACCATATTGTCGTAGACTGCACAGAGATGCGACCGCGGCGGGACGATGGGGAAGAGACTTTGACGGAGGCTTTGGGATTTGGTGTGAGGAGGAGCCCCTCATCTTCATGGCCATAGAGGTGACGAAGAGGCGGCTGGAGTGGTGGTGGAAGAAAAGTAGGGAAGAGAGTGGGACGTAGGAAGAGTAATGTACCGAATTAGAATTTAGAACAGAAAGGGGGTGGGGGGAGCGATGGGAAACGATGGGGGGATGGGATGGGAATAAATGGAGAGAAAAAATGGAAGATAAAACGTCGTTGGAGATGCACAGGGCCGAGAAGTTGGACATCAGAAAGGAAAATTTCTACGATAATTCCCAGAGAAGTGTTTTGCTTTTTGAGGCTAGAGCAGGTTGCTTTGTGGGTAAGTATTCACAAAAATATGATGGGGTATGCGTGGTCTGCGGAAAAGAAACAGAAACTATGCGGCACATAGTGTTAGAATTCGAGGGTATCCATCCAAATCTACATGAGGGAAATATTCGGCTTCCAGAAGCCCTAGGAATTAAGGGTAGCACAGAGGAAGTTAACTTCAAGGCTGTCGAGGCGACGAAAAGAAAATTAAAATGCTGGTGGACGAAAAGCAGAGAGGGGGATATTGCCTAGGACAGCTACCACCTGTAACAGAAAAACAAAAGTTTTTTGTGACTAATAAGTTTTTTTGTGCCTGCCCCAAGCAGTGCTAGTATTAAACAAAGAGTATAAAACATAGGTATATTAGCCCTTTTTGGTAAGATGACACGTCATCACCCGCTGCAAAGGGGATACCAATAGCAATTATCATCATCGATCATCATCAAAGCCACGGGGGGGGGGGCGCAAACCCATTAGGTTAGTTAAAGGTAGGGCAGGTAAGTATAATAACACAGGCAAGTCGGTTGGTGACAACCGGCGTCCCGATACAAAGGGAGGACCTCTAATCCTCATCACTATCACCATCATCATCATCATCACCTTGTTCAAATATTTTACCTAATTGTTAATCAGTAATCCTAAAAAATTGAGAGGGAGTGGACGAGAGACACATTGTTATGCAAAGTCAGCAAAGCGGCGTAACACCAATATACGGATCGCGTTTGCGCTAGTGGGGAGCTATTTTGATTTCATTAAGTTCACTAAGCTTAGTCTACAAGTTAACAAAATAAAGCCACATTGTTCCGGCCACAAATTTTGTCGGGGCTCAGTTATCACTGCGTGATCGAATAGCGAAGAACCGCAGGCGGCCGGTCGACTGATCTTGTCGGCGCAGTCAAGTCAATCCGAAAGAGTACGTGATATGAAACGTCATATGAAATCACGTAAACGCATACAAAGTGGTCAAAACGTGGCTCAGGGACCACAGACCACAATCTGCACTACACACCGCTTCAGTGTCCCTTTACTTTTTTTTCCCGATAAATGTGCCAATAGGTTATACTCTCAATAAAAAGAAAAGATTTAGAAATTTGTGGATATTTGAAGAAAACGTTCAATATTTTTTAAACTACCAATTATTTCTGCATGTTTTTTGTGCTTTAATATCTGTACGGCAAGCAGGTTTGCATTGTTTTAACGCGATAGCGTTATCAGGCAAGTTTTAGATGCGAAGCATCTCATGCTCGGAGCTGTTTCCCTCCCTCCCTCGTTGTCGTTGTCCGCCGTCCGCACTCTACTGCGCATGCACGTTTCTTCAAACCCGCCAGCGTTTTGGCTGACGTCAGCGCAGTCCACTATAAAAAGAAATAGTTAGTCGGCGCCCGGTTTCGATCCCACGACTCTCCGGCCGCAACGGGAGGTACGTGGCGCTCTTCCCACTGCGCTACAAATCGAGACGGGAGCATGTGCTACGAACGCGCCTTATGTCCTTCACTCATTCAAACTACGTCAAGAAGCTACTGATACAACGAAGGCACGCGAAGCTGAACGTCAACGGAAACGACGAACTGAAAACTAGTGGGAACTTCAGTCGACCCCATGGCTGCTTCGCATACTACTCGGCTTCCCCTACGGGAAGATGGTGTAATTTTTTTTTTCGATTTCCCCGTGGCTCCTGGCCGTCCGCTATCAGCCGTGTTCATTAGGCGTCCACGGAAATACGTCACCGGTGCAACCCGGAAGATATGCAAGATTCGAGGGCTCCGCTGAATCTGTAATGTCGCGCACCGGCAACTGAACTGTGGAAAGGAGGACACTGACACTACGGCGGAGACGAAAGAAAGGACACGCTTTTTGACCAGGTGCCGCGCCTGCGCAGTGATGTTCACTCAGCGCCCAGTTTCCGGTACTATGCTCGGCAGACACGGTCGCCATCCGTGCCCGCAACTTACGCTATCACACCAAAGCGTGTTTTTCACCAGAAGATCAAAAATTATAAATTTTCGGCAATTCATGCGCTGAGGCTACACGCGGGCTACGAGGCACACCGAAGTGGAAGTCTACGGAATAATTTCGGCTTTCTTAGGATCCTCAACATGCGCCCAAATCTCGACACAGGCATTCTTGTTTTCTGCTTCCATCAGGAAAACGGCTACCGCGGCCGGGAATCGAACCCGCGTCCATCCTCTGGCACAGCAGCGTGACGCCTTACCCACTAAGCCACCGTGGCGTGTTTTCCACCTACATTTATGCCGGCACCAACATTGGGTTGCCTAACTAAAACAGGGGGCAAATGATTAACGCCAGTCTCTCAGAAACCAAGGACGGCATAGATTATAAGCAGAAAAGAACTAAAATAAAGTCCACTATATAACGACTAATCGCATAAGTTTTCAAAATAATTTTCAATATTCGCACTGTTCTGTCTCTGCTGCAAGCTCGTTTTGGCAAACGACAGATGGCGCCCGGAGGCCGAGTTAAAACTAACTTTAAAAATAGGTACGGATGGTCTGCCAGAGAACAGCCACGGAAGAATGTTCGGCGTGGCTCCAGAAGCATCCGGCAGTGCCAAACGCGCGCGCGCACACACACACACACTAGCACGCACGCACACACGCACGCACGCACACGCACACACACACACACACACACACACACACACACACACACACACACACACACACACACACACACACACACACACACACACACACACACACACACACACACACACACACACACACACACACACACACACACACACACACACACACAACGATAATCTTTAACAAATTGCCCACAATATAAAACGCGCAACCAAGAGAAGATAAAGAAAAATACAAGAAGAAAGGATAAGACTCTTGTAGCCGCAGATCTTGAGCCAAATATTGCAAAGCCTGCTGTGCCACAAATTCACCTGCACAAACGAAAGTGAAAGAAACACCATCATCAGGACAGCATAAAAGGCAGTCCTCAACCTCGCAATTTTGACCGTGAGACGAACCAACAAATGGCGGACCATCACGGTAACAGAATGCACATGTATACACGGGTCTAGAAGAAAAGGAAGGCCATTAACTCGATGGCAGGGAGAAATAACAATTTTTGGAGCAAAGAATGGACTCGGGAAGCGCAGGACAGGAGCGGGTGAAGGTCATTGGCAGAAGCCTTCGTCCTGTAATCGTCCTAAATAGGATGTTGGTGATAATGGCGCTGCATACGTCCTGAACTTGTGTCTTCCTAACGCATTTCAAGAAATTGGAGAAACCACTCTCCTCACACGAAGAGACCGGCCTGAAAAACAAAATCGGGAGTGGCCAAAATATGGATCCAGTCTTACACAAGGGGTGATATGGTAGTAGTATCAAGTTCATTCGGGGAAAGTTTCAGAAACATGACATATACGCCGACTCCGGTATGTACGAAAGCACGAGGCCGCAAACTGTCATAGTTGACTACTCCTGCAATCTTTGTCACAGCATGTCGGCGCCTAGATACAAAAATAAAGAAACAGAGGTTGGAGATATCCTCTCAGCAATCCGACTAGCGGAAGTATCGAAAAAAAGGAAAAACATCATTATATACTCTGAAAGGCCATTATAGTGTTTTCTACAGGCAGAATACCTAAGCGCTTCGATGAGATATTTTCATCTACAATGCAAAAAGTTAACTCACCTGGACACCCGGACACAGTAGTCTGGAAGAACACGATGCATTGACCTAGAGGCACATGAACTCGCATACCACGCTCCTTGCGATCACGATTACCACACTGTCCTCCTCTAAAAACGTTAAGAATGAATTCTAATCCTATGCCTAGGGACACAATATTTTCCAATGTTATAACGAGGTCTTAACGCCGAAGAATCAGAAACTCTGGAAAAAAAAAACCAAAAGTATATGCGAACATATGTGCGTCGAGGTTTTGGGTGGGAACATCAGGTAGTAGTTTAACACTCTGCTAAAATCGAGGAAACATCCACCCTCTTGCACGCAACATAGCCATGTGCATGCGAGGGTATACGGTCAGGGGAGATCAACTTTAACATTACATATTCCGTTTCTTCAAAACATGAAAGGCAGCTTTGACCAGCCCGTTACCTCAATATCAGCGCGAGATGATTGGGAGGACAAGGGAAGATGCTGCTGCATCAGATGACCTAGACTTCAGCAGATTCCACCATTGGGCTGCCTGCCGTCTCTTTACCACGTTTTCCTAAATCCCAACTATTTCTTCCTGAGCGAAGTTCTTCAGGGCCAGCAGGACAGGGGAAGATGAGATCGGATCACGGCAGAGAACGAAGACGGAAGATCAAGACGGAAGATCAAGAGGAGTCAACATTGAGCATGAGATTTCACCATCAGGGAGCACTTAAACTGCATATATGTTTGCATATCAGGATCACATGTATGAAGAACGACATGCTGAGTCATAGCTGAGCTTTCGTTTAAAATTTACCGCTGATTGCCTCCCCTGCCTTGGCCTGGTTTCGCGTGATAGATCTCTCTTCTGTCTTTCTTCTTTTCCTGTCTCTTAAAAACTCTTTTTGACTTCGGTCCAGTTTATTTTTAATTGGCGTCACCCGTGATACGTATGTGGTACGGGTTGGGCTTTTATTTTACTTTATAACCCTTTAGTTTGTCTGTCTGTCTGTCTGTCTGTCTCTCTCTCTCTCTCTCTCTCTCTCTCTCTCTTCGCAAAAAGCACCATTTTTCAGCTTAATTGGCCTAGACATTATAGAATTAACATTTTCCTACGCTGACACTGACGCCTCCCGCTAAAACTGACCAACACCTCGCCTCCGCAACCTTTCACGCTCACATTTTAAGCCACAGAAGCACAGAGAGCCTTTGCCTTTCCTGGGCCATGGCGATTTACAAAACCCTCGTTGCTAGTCTTTCTCTCTCCGATCGTGAAGCATAAGTCGGAAATTCAGTCCGTGCGTACGAAAACGCTCCGTGGGAGTCGGAGTATCGCTATCGCGCCTTACATCTTAGGATACAAACGTAGATGTCTGCAACTTTTTTTATCAAGTCTACTCATGCGCAGCATACCGCGATATGGAACGCATCGCGCTGTGAAACGCGTCTAAGAAAATCGTGGGAGCCGTTTCACGGCTTCCGACGCCAACGCCGGCGTCGTCTTTTTCTCTCAATTGACTATTTAATGCTTTCTCATCACCGCAATGCAGCAGTTACAAAGCAGGGTCCAGCACGCTCTGTCCCGCTCAGAGAAAAACACCCCCTGGAATTAGGATTCCGCGTATAGTAGATTTTAAAAAGTGGGACTCAAATTATTGGGTGAAGTGAGGGGGGGGGGGGGGGTACTAGAGCAGAGTAGAGCAAGTATGCTGTTTATCGAGGACAGGCCGTGCCCCTGTGCACTATTATGTTATCATTGCCCCTCTGGAAATCGCATATGTGCCCTCATAGTTAACCGGAATCAGTTACTGTTTTCCCGGCAATGACTTCTCGTAATCTGCGCTCTATTTTTTTTTACTTTTATTTGTCACATCCCTCCAACTCCTACTACACTTCAAGGAAAAACACATGATCTCCTGGCCCTGCCCCATGAAAACTTGGGAAAAGGCCAAGGACGGCGCATGCACGAAGGATCGACGTTAGTAGGTATTTTCAGTATCGGTTGTGTTGCAATGGCAGATGTCATT